>NC_086445.1:943892290-944492290 GCF_028390025.1 Pseudophryne corroboree | reverse complement strand
GCTACGTTGCAGTGTATTCTTGGAAATCACTGTAATGTAGCATTTCATATGCAGGTACAGCCGCAGTCGCACACACAATATAGGCATGCTGCATATCATTTTAATCAGCAGAAGCTGCGTGTGTGTCCTAGCCACATAGTAATGCAAATAAGATGAATTTTCATAAACAAAAGGCGCCCGACGTTAGCAGAGCTGCCAGCTGACTCATGCCAGGCATCTCCTGCAGAACTAGCGGCAGTGCTAGGGGGCACCAGCCAAAATCTTGCCTAGGGCATCATATTGTTTAGGGCCGGCTCTGATGCCACAGATTGGGTGCAGCACAAAAAAAGTCCTGCAATCATGAATGGGGGCAGGTAATGCATTTGGATGAGAGATGCAGATCTTGTGCAGAGCAGAGAAGTTAGATTCGGAGACACTTTGAGATAATCAAAGATATGAATGTTGGTGTAGTTTGGTTTTAAAGCTTTGTGTGGAAGTAAAAATTGTTTTTTAATACCTGCCGGTAAATCCTTTTTTCGTAGTCCATAAGGGATATTGGGGGAATATAGGGCCTAATTCAGAGCTGATCATAGCAGCAACTTTGTTATCAGATGGGCAAAACCATGTGCACAGCAGGGGGGGAGGGGCAGATATAACATCTGGAGAGAGAGTCAGATTTTGGTGGATTATATTGTTTCTGTGCAGGGTAAATACTGGCTGCTTTATTTTTGCACTGCAATTTAGATTTCAGTTTGAACACACCCCACCCAAATCTAACTCTCTCTGCACATGTTATATCTGGTCACCCTGCAGTGCACATGGTTTTGCCCAACTGTTAACAATTTTCTGCTGCGATCAGGTCTGAATTAGGCCCACAGTACGATGGGGTATAGACGGGGTCCAAAGGAGCCGGTGCACTTTAAATTTCTTCAACTGTGTGTGCTGGCTCCTCCCCTCTATGCACGCTCCCGCAGGCAGTTATAGGTAAAATAGTGCCCGAAGGAGAAAGGACATACTTGAGAGAAGGAACATAACAACGAGTGGTTAGATTCACACACCAGCACACCAAAACATAACACGATCAGCAACGTCTGGTAACAAAACAGCAACAGTTGAACAGGGAAGCATAGAAGAGATAACCTGCAGAAAAGTCAATGCACTGAGGCGGGTGCCCAATATCCCTTATGGACTACGAGAAAAGGATGTGCCGGTATCTATTAAAATCCTATTTTCTCTAGCATCCATAAGGGATATTGGGGGAATCTAGTACGATGGGGACGTCCCAAAGCTTCCAGAACGGGCGGGAATGTGTGGAGACTTCTGCAGCACTGCCTACCCAAACTCTTTGGCCAGAGTATCAAACCTGTAGAACTTCACAAAGGTGTCCTTCCCCGACCAGGTAGCAGCTCGGCATAATTTCAAGGCCGAGACTCCATGGGCAGCCGCCTAGGAAGACCCCACCGATCTCGTAGAGTGGGCCTTCAGAGACTGTGGAACAGGTAAGGCTGCCGACACATATGCCTGTTGGATAGTAAGCCTAAGCCAACGAGCAATGGACTGTGGACTGTTTTGAAGCAGGGCAACCCTTTTTCTGTGCATCATATAGCACGAACAAGGAATCCGTCTTTCTGATCCGAAACGTTCTCTTGACATAGATCTTCAAGACTCGCACAGCATCCAATGCCTCTGGAGGAGTAGAAGTGCCAGAAGCTGACTGGACCACAATAGGTTTATTCAAGTGGAATGCAGAGACAACCTTCGGCAGGAATTGTTGCCTAGTCCTGAGCTTCGCTCTGTCCTCATAAAAGACCAAGTAAGGACTTTTACATGATAAAGTCCCCAATTCTGAGACACGCCTAGCAGAAGCCAGGGCAAATAACATCACCGTCTTCCACATGAGGTACTTATCTTCTACCGTCATCAGAGGTTCAAACCAAGAATGCTGTAGAAATTCCATTCAAATCCCAGGGCGCCGTGGTCGGCACAAACAGAGGTTGAATGTGAAGCACCCCTTGCAAGAAGGTCTGAACTTCTAGAAATACTGCTAATTTTTTCTGGAAGAAAATTGAGAGAGCTGAAATCTGAACCTTAATGAAACCCAGATGTAAGCCCTTATCCACACCAGCCTGCAGAAAATGGAGGAAACGTCCTAAGTGGAACTCCACGGGTGGATACGTGTGGTACTTGCACCAAAAGACATATCTCCTCCAGATATGATGATAGTGTTTCGACGTCACTGGTTTCCTGGCCTGGTAGCAATAACCTTTTTGGAAAGGCCCTTGTGAGCTAGGATGCTCTGCTCAATCTCCATGCCATCAAACGAAGCTCTTATTGAAGAAGATCTCTTCTCAGTGGCAGAGGCCAAGGGTCTTCAACGGACATGTCCAGAAGATCCGCATACCAAGCCCTCCAAGGCCAATCAGAATTGACTGGACTCCTTGATTCCTGATTTGCTTGAGTACCCTTGGGAGCAATGGAATCAGAGGAAACAGGTAGACCAGCCTGTAAGGCCACGGCGACGTCGGTGCATCTACTGCCCTTGCCTGAGGGTCCCTGGTTCGTGAGCAATACCAACAAAGCTTCTTATTGAGTTGAGCAGCCATCATGTCTATTTGTGGGCAGCCCCACTGGTCAATGATCTGCTGAAACACCTGATGGTGAAGTCCCCACTCTCCCGGGGTGGAGATTGTGACGACTCAGGAAGTCCGATTCCCAGTTGTCTACTCCCGGAATGAAGATTGCGGACATTGCTCTTGCATTTCTTTTTGCCCACAGGAGTATCTTTGACACCTCTCACATGCAGGCTCTGCTTTTTGTCCCTCCTTGTCGATTAATGTACGCCACAGATGTGGCGTTGTCCGACGGTACCTGGATCGCGTGATCCCTGAGTAGAGGAGAGGCATGAAGCAGAGCATTGTAGATCGCCCAAAGTTCCAGAATGTTGATCGGAAGGAGGGCTTCATGGGCTGACCACCTTCCCTGGAACTGAACCCCCTGGGTGACAGCTCTCCATCTCAGACTCACATCCGTCGTAAGGAGGATCCAATACCAAATCCCAAAACTTTGGCCTTCCAGTAGGTTGGAGGACTGCAGCCACCAGAGGAGAGAAATCCTGGACTGAGGTGACAGCCGAATTATCCAGTGCATCTGAAGATGTGATCTGGAAAACTTGCTCAAGAGATCCAATTGAAAAGTTCTGGCATGGAACCTTCCATACTGGATCACCTCGTATGAGGCAACACTTCCCCAAAAAATCTTAAGCAAAGATGGATGGATACCCGAGTAGGCCGGATAGCCATGCGGACCATCTGCTGAAGTGTTCTCACCTTGTCCTCTGGGAGGAACACTTTTTGGGCCACAGTATCCAGCATTATTCCCAGGAACAGGAGCCTCTGAGTTGGCTCCAGGTGGGACTTCTGGAAATTGAGGATCCAATCCAACCAAGGTGTGACAGAAGCTGGATAATGCGGTCTACATGGAGCAATAAAAGCTCCCTGGATCTTGCTTTTATCAGGCGCTCATCCAAGTAAGGGACAACACTGATCCCCTGGACCCTGAGTTGGAACATCATCTTCGCCATCACCTTCGTGAACACCTTCGGAGCTGTGGACAGGCAGAAAAGGTAGCGTCTGGAACTGGTAGTGATCGTTCAGCAGGGCAAACCTCAGGTAAGCCTGATGAGTAGTCCAAATCGGGATGTGGAGATTGGCGTCTTTAATATCCAAGGAGACCATGAACTCCCGTTCTTCCAGGCCCACAATCACTGCTCGCAAGGATTACATCTTGAACTTGAAAATCTTTAGGTAAGGTTTCAAGGATTTTAGATTCAGAATGGGCCTTACCGAACCGTCTGGTTTTTGTACCACGACCAGGTTGGAGTAGTAACCCTGTGTCTGTTGTTGCAGCGGCACTGGAACAATGACTTGGGATTGGACCAATTTTAGGATGGCCTGTTGTAGCGTAACACGCGTATCCTCCAAAGCTGGTAAGTTTGATTTGAAAAATCGTTTGGGAGGAGCACTATGGAACTCTAGCTTATAGCCCTGAGAAATTAGGTCCTTGACCAAGGTATCCTGGCAGGAACTTTCCCAGATACAGCTGAAGTGACGCAGCCGAGCTCCCATCTCGAGATCCCCTTGGGGTGGGTGGGCACCGTCATGCTGAGGCCTTAGTGGAAGCTGCACTGGTGCTTTCCTTAGAACCGGCGATCGCTGGTTTTCTTGTCTTATCTCTGGTGCTTCTAGCAATGTTGGAGGCACCTCTGGCCCTAGATCTAAATCTGTTAGCCCAAAAGGACTGGTTAGACGGCCCCGGGTAGAAACAGCTAGCTGGAAAGACCCCAGAGGGGAGAAACGTGGATTTCCCCACAGTAACTTTAGAAATCCACATATCCAATTCCACTCCAAAGAGCCATTCCCCCGAAAAGGGGAAAGACTCGACACTGCACTTGGATTCTGCGTCCGCTATCCACTGACGCAACTACAAAGCTCTGCTCACCGACACTGCCATAGCAGTAGTCCTAGCATTAATATTGCCTATCTCCTTGAGAGAGACACACAGGACACGTGCATTGTCCTGAATGTGCTTCAGGAGAATCACTGTAGTGACCAGGGTCATATCCCCCGAGAGGCCCTCCTGAATCTGAGTAGCCCATGTATGAATGGCATGAGTCATCCAGCAACCTTCTGTGACCAGTCTTTGTGACATACCCACTGCTGTGTAGTCTCTATCTTCCTATCCCCAGGGTCCTTTATGGAGAAGGAGCCCGGGGCTGGCAGTACCACCTTCTTAGATAGGCACGAGATTGATACATCCACAGCCGGGGGTTCTTCCCAGAATTTTCTGCCTTCAGGAGCAAATGGGTATGTGAGCAAAAACCGTTTTGACACCTAGTATTTTTTATCTAGATTTTTCCAGGCTATCTTAAATAGCTAATCTAACTCTGCAGAATCAAGGAAAGTGACACTGAGCTTGTTTTGTGTGAAGAAAAATGACTGCTGTGTCGCAGTGTCCTCTAGAGGGAGTTTTATCACGTCCCGTATAGCTAAAATGAGGGGTTCAATACCCTGTGCAGAAGGGGAATCCCCAATACCGGGATCCGATTCCTCCCCCTCCTCCTGTATCTCCTCATCTGAATCTGAGAGTAAAGCAGGTAACCCACTTTATTGTGGTCCTGAGTTAGAGAGGGGGGCTGTGGAACATCTGCCCTTGCAGCTAGGTCTGCCTGCTGCAGTTGTTGAGTATTTTGAGCATAGCAGTGAGCTGTGATGACATATCTGACATCATTGTTTTTATGGCACCTAGCCAGGAAGGCTCTTGACCCTCCCCCCCAGTCCCCTCACTGAGCTGTGAGGACTGACTACATCATATGATATTTAACCAGGCGTATAGGGAGTGAATCAGGTGTGATACACACTGCACAATTGGTGTTTAACCATGTTTACAGTAAACAACACTCATATACACATACACACAGACAAGTAATACAATAGCAAGCCTGCCCTTACTGTATGTGAGAGAGAGAGAGAGAGAGAGAGAGAGAGAGAGAGAAGGGACCCTGTACCAGTTTTCCTGCGTATCCTGAGTGTCTGGAGGAGCTGTGTGTTCCTGCTGCTGCAGCTGTAAGCAGAGGAAGGTGCAAAAACGCTGCTGGTCCCACTCTGAGGAAGCTCCGCCCCCTGTAATGGCGCCGGAGTTTCAGTAATCTTTATACTGGCAAAAGTCTCCCTATGAGTACAAAACATCACACAAGTGCTAGTTTTACCCAACCACTGCCAGTGTACACAGGGGAACTATAGCGGGTCCCCCCCAGGAGGGTTCCATATGCCACCCCTGCATTTTTCTGCACCATGAACCGGGGAACTCTCCAAGCGGGGACCCCGGTTTGTACTCACCACTGATGTCACCTTCAGGCTACAGTGCCTCGCTGTACAACAACCTCTCAGGACAGTGGTCCTGCAGCGGGGAAGCGGCTCTGACACCTCGCAAGGCCGGTGACTGTCCTCCCCCTAACTCCCACGGTGCAGGTATGCTGTTGCCCAAACAGCATAACGAAAATAACAAAGATATTAAAGAAATTGAAGAAAAGTCTCTGGAGCTTCAGAGTGTGCATCCTCTCCTGAGGGCACTTTTTTCTAATCTGCCTGTGGGAGGGGACATAGAGGGGAGGAGTCAGCACATCCAGTTGAAGAAATTTAAAGTGCACCGGCCCCTTTGGACCCCGTCTATACCCCATCGTACTAGTTTCCCCCAATATCCCTCATGGATACTAGAGAAAGTATTTTATATTGATTTCGGTAGCATCCAGGTAACCAATGGAGGGACTGACAGAGCGGAGCAGCAGTCGATGAATGCTTAGAGAGATGATCAGCCTCGCAGCTGCATTCAGAATGGATTATAGTGGTGAGAGTCTGTTACGGGGAAGACCAGTAACGGGACTATAAATAATCTATATCTATTGCACAAGCAATACTGACCCAGATGACCATTTTGAAGTTTGACATAGACTATAATGGAAAGGTAAAGTCAGAGATTAAAATTACCTGCAAACTGCTAGCATTTCATGCCTGTATGTAACTTTACCCTTAGACTGATGTCACATAGGGTTAAAAAAACAAGCGTTTTGCAGCTAGACTTACAGAATTTACAGCAGTGCCAAGAACAGCACCGCTATTGTATGTCTTCTGTCTGGTCTGTTGTCCCATGCTGGCTCTCCTGTATAACTTTGCTTGTTTTATAATGAAATAATAAAAATGGAGATAGTGAAGCAAGTGTAATTCTAGGCAATCATATAATAAAGCAGGAATTATTTACAAATGAATGGCACAGTGGGTAAGATTCATAGATATCACTACTATTAAACTATCAGCCAAGCCTGTGACTTGTTTTGCCAGGCGGTGCGGCAATATGCACAGCAGGGGGGTGTTTTGTGGAGTAGGCACATATTTCTGGTTAGCATGCCTGCCTCATAGTGCGCTACAGTTGGTTTCTATTACAACAAGGGCGCCATCTGTGTGGGGATTGTATGTTCTCCCTGTGTGAGTAATCTCCAGTTGTTAATGTGACACTGACCTGTTTACACACCAACACTGTGGGCAGCTCAGACATTGGGGCATTTTGTCAATCTTTTTTTTCAACTAAAATAATGTGAAAATCTCCTTCATGCCCTAAAATTTGCATTGGGTCCTGCACATGTGCTGTGTCCCCACCACTGGAATTGTACTGGAATTCACCACCACTGGAATTGTATGCTAACAAGTCCTACTGGGTGGCAGGTCGACCCTACTTAGGTCGACAGTCACTAGGTCGACCACTATTGGCCGACATTGATGTGGTCAACATAAACAAATGGTCGACACATGAAAATGGTCGCCACATGACAGGTCGACACATGAAGAGGTCGACATGGCTTTAAAAAAAAACAATTAGATTTTTAACTTTTTCATATTTTACCATCCACGTGGACTATGATTAGGAATAGTAACCTGTACTGAGCGCAGCGGTAGGGGAGCAAGGCAACCTGCCTGCAGCAAGGGGACGCGGTACACTAATTGGGGTTCCTTGTCATGTTACTGAAAAAAACTACACCAAAAACAGCTAAAAAAAAATCCATGTCGACCTTTTCATGTGTCAACCTGTTCTGCGGCAACCATTTTCATGTGTCGACTATCTGTCCATGCCGACCATGTCAATGTCGACCACTAGTGGTCGACCTAAAGACCATCAACCTTAACATGGTCGACCATTCATACCAGGGGTGTAGTATGGCTGACCGCCGGTCTCCTGACCGCCGGTCAGCTTATCGACGCCGGGATCCCGGCAGCATACCCGGCGGGGAGGGGCGAGTGCAGCAAGCCCCTTGCGGGCTCGCTGCGCTCGCCACGCTGCGGGCTCGGTGGCGACCTGCGGTCGCCACGGGTTCTGTTCCCACTCTATGGGTGTCGTGGACACCCACGAATGGAAATAGTCCCTGTTGGTCGGCATGCCGACCATCGGGATACTGAGGCGGCGGGATGGTGGAGGAGGTCATGTGACTGTCGGTCAGCAGACCGGCGGTCACATGAATACCACCCCATACCAGAACCCTGGATTGTCAGAGTTCCATACTTCAGCTTGACCCACTAATGGTGAAGGAGTTCTGGGTATCCTGACAGTGAATTACAGCAATGTATCAGTTACAAATTAATTCTCCTGCTGTGTGAAGATGTGGAAACATATATTATTGGTGGGCGCTGAGGTCCAGGCCTGAGAAACTCTGCAACTCTAAACTAGGTGCCAACCACACTTCTTTTACAGGGTGATAATCTTTTTAGAATTGTCAAAATCTGTGCCAAATAAATTTACTGGATGTGAAAAGAAAGTGTGTAGCTTCAGGTAATTAATGCCGGTCAGATTATTGCAGTTGGAAAATGAAAGGGCAAAAGAAAAAATGGAGAGAGAAAGAGAGCGAGAGAGAGGGAGAAAGAGAGAGAGAGAGAGAACACGTAAGGAGAAGAGGAAAAAGGAGCAAAAGAAAGAGGGGAATAACATGTTGTGACAGAACCACATAGACAGAGTACAGTCCAACTTACTTTATTTCCAGGTTATACAGTACAGTACATGCAGGTTTTGCAGGTCAGGATTTACAGGCAGTCTTTCAAACATCAGCACAACATTACAAGTTCTGGTAAACACAAAGAGTACAGATTCCAAATGGCTCCAAATGTAACCCCAGACCCCTAATCTATCGCCTGGCTACTTGCTGGCATCAGGAGCAATGACCTACTGAACAAACACATTTTTAAAGCTAGAAAAGAAGTTGTAGTGATTAACCCAACAGATTCAGCTAAAACCTGGTCTTGAGTCCATCAGACCTATTGCTGCTGCTCCAATCCAGCAATATCCTGCTGTTCCATATTAACCTCATGTGGAATCATGCTGTTCCTTCCACAAAATATATCATGTCATTGCAGAGATTTAATTGTTCTTCCAAACACTGGTGTGAAGTGTTCTGCAGACTTCCATTTGCTGCTCTGGTCTAGGCTCCACCATGCTGTGTCCGACCTGCACTGTATCCAACCCACACTGTATTTGATCCGCACTGTAACCTATCTGACCCATGCTGTATCTGACACACAATATATACAACTCACAGTGTGTGTGACCCGTACTGTATCTGCCCTGCACTGTATCTCGCACTGTATACGATGCGCACTGTATCTGACCTTGCACTGTAGCCAACCCTCACTGTATACGACACGCACTGTATCCAACCTGCGCTGTAGCCTACACTGTATCCAACCCACACTGTATCCAACCCGCACACTGTATCCAACTCACACTCTGACCTGCACTGTATCTGACCCGATCTGTATATTGCATAGTATCCGACCTGCACTGTATCTTGCACTGTATCCGACCTTGCGCTGTAGCCAACGCACACTATATCCAACCCGCACTCCGACCTGCACTGTATCCGACCCGCACTGTGTGCGATCTGCTCTATATACAACCCGCAATGAATTCCACCTACACTGTATCCGACCTGCCTTGTATCACCTGCACTGTGTCTGACCCACACTGTAACCTGCATTGTATCCGACCCGCTTTGTATCCAACCTGCACTGTAACCCGCACAGTGTCTGACCCGCACTGTATCCGACCAGCACTGTAACCTGGTCAATATTTAACTGTGTGTCCCAAAGTATTCCGCACTGTACTACGCAGGTACAGAATGCTGTTTTATTGTGATTGGGGAGAATTTGGGGAGCTGCTCGACAAAATGGCTGATTGATCAGGTCTTTACATGGGCACAGAGTGTCAGTCATCAGTGACCCAGGGCCCCCTGGAGGAGGTACAGACTGGCAACTGAAAATAAGCATGTGCTGGGGGCATGTGCACTTTTGTAGGGGGCATCAATGTCTGGTGTTGAATTTTACACATGGTTTTGTAATTATTCTTTGCTTTTTGGTAACTACTGCAATGATATTGTACGCACGATTCTCAGGAAATTTCTGTGTTGGATTGTTTTCTATTGATAGTACTTGTTAGTTGGTTTGATTGGTTATTGCTAATACAAGGGCAGATGTATTAAGCCTGGAGAAGGCATAAAGCAGTGATAAAGCGGTGAGATAAGTGCAAGGTGATAAATGCACCAGCCAATCAGCTCCAATATGTAAATTGACAGTTACGAGCTGATTGGCTGGTGCATTACCACCTTGCACTTATCACCGCTTTATCACTTCTTTATGCCTTCTCCAGGCTTAATACATCTGCCCCACAGTACTAAAACATTTTTAAACAGAAATAACTGCCGTGTGTTTGTGCCGCTGCTCTGTTGCTTAGTTTAGTCAGCCAGGCTTTGGCCTATGTTGGTGAACAATGGCCCTCATTCCGAGTTGTTCGCTCGGTAAATTTCATCGCATCGCAGCGATTTTCCGCTTAGTGCGCATGCGCAATGTTCGCACTGCGACTGCGCCAAGTAAATCTGCTATGCACTTAGTAATTTTACTCACGGCTTTTTCATCGTTCTGGCGATCGTAATGTGATTGACAGGAAATGGGTGTTACTGGGCGGAAACAGGCCGTTTTATGGGCGTGTGGGAAAAAACGCTACCGTTTCCGGAAAAAACGCAGGAGTGGCCGGAGAAACGGGGGAGTGTCTGGGCGAACGCTGGGAGTGTTTGTGACGTCAAACCAGGAACGACAAGCACTGAACTGATCGCAGATGCCGAGTAAGTCTGAAGCTACTCAGAAACTGCTACGAGGTGTGTAATCGCAATATTGCGAATACTTCGTTCGCAATTTTAAGAAGCTAAGATTCACTCCCAGTAGGCGGCGGCTTAGCGTGAGCAACTCTGCTAAAATCGCCTTGCGAGCGATCAACTCGGAATGAGGGCCAATATTGTGAGGTGTGAGGTGGTCAAAACTGAAATGAGTGGAAATGAGTGGAAATTAATGCTATTGAGATTAATAATACTGTAGAAACAAATATAAAACCCAAATCCTGTTATTTTAGCTGTTTTGATGGGGGGGGTTTAAAAAAAAAATCCAGATCCAAAAGCAAAACCCGAAAGGGTGGTTTTGGCATAAGCAATCCAGATCCAAAACAAGAAAGGAGATCCAGATCCAAAACCAAAACACAAAACACGAAAAAGTGTCCAGTGCACATCTCTATAAAAAACATATGAAGAGACTAAACAAAATGAATAAAACAATCAAATAATAAGACAACATTAAAACAGTGGGGGTCATTTCGAGTTGATCGCTCGCTGCCGATTTTCACAGCGCAGCGATCTGGTGAAAAAATTGAATTTCTGCGCATGCGTATGCCCCGCAATGCGTATGCCCCGCAATGCGCACGCGCGACGTACGGGTACAAAGCTCTTTGTGGTTGTGCTCAGGTTCTGGCAAAGTTTTCCTTCGCACTGGCGGCGGCAAGAAGATTGACAGGAAGGGGGCGTTACTGGGAGTCAACTGACCGTTTTCAGGGAGTGTTTGCAAAAACGCAGGCGTGTCTGAAAAAACACAGACGTAGCTGGGCGTTCGCTGGCGGGGTGTATGACGTCAAATCCGGACACGAATAGGCTGAAGTGATCGCAAGCGCTGAGTAGGATCACAGCTACTCTGAAACTGCACAAACTGTTTTTGTAGAGCTCGGCTGCACATGCGTTTGCACTTTTGCTAAGCTAAAATACACTCCCTAGTGGGCGGCGGCATAGCGTTTGCAAGGCTGCTAAAACTAGCCAGCGAGCGATCAACTCGGAATGACCCCCAGTGTCTCTTAATAAACCAGTGCCCTGGGGAGCACGAACAGAAAGGATCATAGACACATTTCATAAGAGTTCACCAGAGACTGGCATACAGTGATTAAAAGTGTGCCAAATAGCCCTGTTTTTCGTGCCACAGACTTTGTGACTTAACTGCGCCAAGTATCCCACCAGAGACTTTTTCACAAAATATGCATTGTATTCGCATCACTAATGCAACAAAAGTACAATGCTAGGGTACCCTGAATGCTACTGCTGGCATTTCATTTAGCTTCAGTGAATGACTTGGGGGTCTATGTATTGAGCACTGGGGAGAGATAAAGTAGAGAGAGCTCCTTAAACACAGCTAATCATTTTTCAAACACAGCCTGTAACATGGCAATTCGGAGCTGAGTGGCTGGTACTTTATCCCTCTCCATGTTTTTCTCTCTCCAGCGCTTAATACTTAGACCAGTGGTTCCCAAACTGTGTGTCGTGGCACCCTGGGGTGCCGCGGGACACTTGCAGGGGTGCCTCGGGTTGGTGGTCCAGAACCAATTCAAAATATTTATTATCCATGTAATAGGAAAAACTAGTACTTGAGGCTGCCAGTCATAAAATATGTGTACAAACAGAAGCAAATCTTGTCCCTCACCACATAACTGAACCTAAGTATGACATATAAACATAATTTACTTAATTTCATATTTTTTATAAATTTCCCAATTAGAAACTTTTGGACTAGGGGTGCCGTGATAAAAATTCTGATACTCTAGGGCGCCGTGATTCAAAAAAGTTTGAGAACCACTGACTTAGAACGATTATGGTCAAAAGACGGATGACCAAAATGAGTAGTCCATGTCATGTCTCGTGCCACGCAACGCTATGTTTAATCTCAAAATTTATACCAATTCATACAAAAAGTCTAATTATAAACTCATGTCAGTATTTTGACATGTCGATATTTTGAACATGTCAGCATAATGAATGTCAGTATTTTGAGCGTGTCTGTATTATTACTGTCGGTATTGTGTCCGTTGGTAAATCATACTGAATCCGTGTATGAGGATACATCTGTAGTGCGGAGAGAGAACAGTATTTTTTATTTATTTATTTTACAAACAACTAGATTCCTACAAGTTGGTAGGTGCGTAGCCAATGTGAGCTGGAGGTTAGTCCACACCAGGTGCAAGGTCAATTAATAAAACATGTATCCATCCGGTCCAATGAACTCCACCAGAGGCTCAGGCACAGACAAGACCAGCGCAGTTCTCCAAATGCCAACAATTTGATCTCTCTTAAGTCATCATAGCAGCACAATCAATGGCAGCATATTTTCAGCATATCATACTTTACATGATGTTTGCATAACATAGGTTCTGGGGTATATCCTCCTTCCCCGCCTATCATCTCTCATCCCAACAGCCGTTTTGGGATCCAACCGTCATCAGGGGAGACTCTAGCCACTTTGTATGAGCAGTCTCTGTCATCACCACTGATGAGATTTTTCGGAGCAGGCAGGAGCTGAGGAGTATAGTGCACCTATACTGCCCAGCCCCCAGGGTCCTCTTCGTGCCAGCTGCAGGAGCGTGATGATGTCACCATGCTCCCAGCAGCCCTGTAAAAGGAGGAGGTGCAGAGTTTTACACTAGTAAAGGCCGCTAATGGCAGCTATAAAGTGAGCGGGGGTACAGCATACTGGCAGCCAGATTCCTAATGGTATGCCATGCCGGAGCATACCGCTGCAATTGCAGGACTGGGCCACATAATTTGTGCATTTGGGTCCACACTGTCTGGCCACATAAAATGTGCATTTGGGACGCATTTGACCTGCAGGCCACATGTTTGACATGTCTGGTCCACACATTGATTCCAAACCAGAATAGGCTTTATTGCATATTACAGAATACAGGTGATAGAAGACAATAACATTCAATACGATAAAGTATCAATCTCTCTCGGGCTAAGTACTTTACAGCCATACAGTACTGTGGGACTACAATAACACAGTGACAGACTTGTGCACATGCAGATTATTTTATAGAGGCTAGTAAACAAGTCCTGCTCCTGGAGTCTAGACAGTCTGACCTTTAAGTTTGATGAATAATATCTAATCAAACATGATGTTAATCAATACATGCCTACTCTCCTGGAATAGCTGGGAGGCTATCGTAAATCAGGTGGCTCTCCCAGCCCCTGAGGAAAGTGGACAAATCTCCCGAAGTTGGCCTTCACTGCCTACATTGCCCCGCAATTGCCCCCACCTCCCTGTGAAAGTGGGCAGTCTGGGTGGGCTGATGATGTGATATGCGCAGAATAGCATCATGGTAACCATGCCCCCCTGTACTTTGCCATTAATATCAGCATTGTGCAATAGGGGGGAGTGGCTACATTGATGTGAATGTGCAGCTAAGCCCCAACCCACTCCCTCTTCTGCCGCATCATGTCCCCTTCCCACCCCTATAACAAACCACGCCTCCTGCATCACCGACAACTGTGCCGACCTGGCTTCCTCTTCCCAATAGGGTGCAGTCATAAAGTCAGCAACTATGTGTTATTCAGACAGACGAGTCATGCACGATAACACACAGTTTAGAGACAAACTACATATCACTGTGATTGTTTCACTGTGACTGGCCCCTTCCCAGGGACCAGCCACCCTATCACTGGACGGCACATATCAGCCCTCCCCTTTCCTGCTCAGCATCAATGTTTTTGGGACCCCTGTTAATTACTCTGGTGCTGCTGTCAGGCTACACTTAGCTATAGCTTATTGGACATTGCTATTGGCAACTTTATCCTCCGGTCAGACATGGAAGACACAGCATAGAGTAGTTAACATCCCATTGGGATTACAATAAAGTGCAGCAGCTGCCTTATTTTATATTCTCACCTAAATAGACACTGGGTTTATACTGTATGGTTATCAAGCTGCCTCTGACCAAATACAGGTTGAGTATCCCATATCCAAATATTCCGAAATACGGAATATTCCGAAATACGGACTTTTTTGAGTGAGAGTGAGATAGTGAAACCTTTGTTTTTTGATGACTCAATGTACACAAACTTTGTTTAATACACAAAGTTATTACAAATATTGTATTAAATGACCTTCAGGCTGTGTGTATAAGGTATATATGAAAAATAAATGAATTGTGTGAATGTACACACACTTTGTTTAATGTACAAAGGTTTAAAAAATATTGGCTAAAATGACCTTCAGGCTGTGTGTATAAGGTGTATATGAAACATAAATGCATTCTGTGCTTAGATTTAGGTCCCATCACCATGATATCTCATTATGGTATGCAATTATTCCAAAATACGTAAAAATCCGATATCCAAAATACCTCTGGTCCCAAGCATTTTGGATAAGGGATACTCAACCTGTACCGCAGATATTTGGAGAACACAGCTATTTATACACAGTGGACTTTTACAAATTATTCTTTGTCTTTACATCAATATTTAGTTACTAACTCAAGTGTTTACTGTTGGTCTTTTATATTCTATTTAACTTTGGCATTTGTGCTAATAAATTTATTTTTGACACCCAAGGGTTTATGCATAGTTAGTTATCTGTGTACCTGTTTAATTATCTGTTTACCTGATTAATATCGACATGGATTTGTTTTATTACATTTTTATATAGTTATGCTGGTTTAGAATGTTATATAACTTTATACATTTTAGGAGAAAGGCTCTGCAATGCATGTGCTGTCTATTTTTTCTTTTAATATTGCAGAAGTGCTTAAGGCATACTTGCCTACTTTTAAAAAGCATTTCAGGGAGATTGTGACAGTAACACCTATCAGCGTCGATGTGTACTGCTACATCTGAGAGATGTGTCATAAAAATGACTTACATCCAAATGTAAATGATCCCCAAAGTTAGTGAGATCTACTTGTTGAAGAAAAGACACTGATATTTTTCAGGATCTGTTCATGTATTGTGTTTTACAAGAGGTTCCACTAACTATATTTGGCCACGAGAAACCTTATTTAAAATGCATGTAGCCATAGGGATCATTGGGGCAGATGTATTAAGCCTGGAGAAGGCATAAGGAAGTTATAAAGCAGTGATAAGTGCAAGGTGATAAACGCACCAGCCAATCACATCTTAACTGTTAATTTACATATTGGAGCTGATTGGCTGGTGCGTTTATCACCTTACACATATCACTGATTTATCACTTCCTTATGCCTTCTCCAGGTTAATACATCTGCCCCATTAGAGTGCCTTATAACCAATGCAGGGAAATGGCACTGATGATCCCATTTGAATGTATGTATCTCTGATTTCTGTTTTTCCCCCCAAGAGAATATAACATCTGCATAATGGGGATAAGGGGCAATCAGGGAGATTGCTGGTATATTCAGGGAGTCAGGGAGATTGCTGCTATTTCAGGGAGTCTCCTGCAGAATGAGGGAGGATAGGCAACTATGGCTTAAGGATTTGGTACTATCCTTTGACAGCTACTATTATTAAACTCATGTTGCTATTTTTCTGTTAATCGCTTTTTTTCTTGTTTTGTTCATTGTTTCCTCTTGTGTGAGTAGCCGGCGCATCCCCTTATCCCACTGTCTCAGCACCCTACTGGCTACACATCATGCAATTACCAAAGGATTGGGTGGGGGGGGGGGGGGGGGGGGGGGTTAATCCAAGATGGCTTTACAACACAGAGGACTCCCCTTACTATGAGGTACATAAAGCTAGAAGTAATTTCAGTGGCTGAGCAGGGTGTGTCGACAAGCATCAGGTTGACATGGCTGCAGTGATAGCATGCTTAGTATGTTGACAGTGACCAGTTTGATATTCATCATGTCTACGTGGATGGTAATGTCCCTGGTGGCACAGCTGTCACTTACTAAGTCTCGAAGGCTGCAGCAGCTCCATCCTGGTTTCCAAGTCCTACTGATCATGTGACCATCACTTCCAGCGCAGATCTCTGAAGGAGCAGCGGTTTTAGTGAGGATTTTAACCCTAATCTCTAACCCTTCCCCTAGCATCTAACCCCTCCCCCCATTGCCTAACACTAACCTTCCCCTAGTGTCTAACCCTAACTAGCGGCACTGAAACCTAACCATCTGCATTCTGAGAATGTCAACATTTCACATGGCAGCATTTCATATATTGACATTGTGAACGTGTCGACATCCTCAGAATGTGCTGACATTGTAGCGTTGATATTGTGGTGCTGACGTTATGATTGTCAACAATTTGACTGTACCATGTGTGAGCACATATAATATGTTTATGAAGATTTCCATTTCTGATAGATTCAGCTGTAATTATTTATTGTAGTCTGTGTCATTCCACTGACAAAATTCTTCATGTCCATTTAAGTTCGTTGGCAACAAGACGACATTTCCCACTTTTTAGAAAATATAAATTTCATACAGTAAGTATAAGTTACACAATAGCACAGATGTTGGGGTCATTTTCCCTGGAGTGGAACCAGTTACTAGGATGCTCTATATTATATACTGTCACTAAGATGCTCTACAGTGTATATTACATGGTGACACTAGGATGCTCTATACTATGTGGCGGTTACTAGAATGATCAATTTTATATGCTGGCCATGAAGATGCTCTATATTATATTCTTGTCATTTAAATGTTCTACATTATATTCTGGTCAATAGGATGTTCTACAGTATATTATGTGGTAATCACTAAAATGCTCTCTAAATTACATGGGGCTCAACATTAGGATGTTCTCTATATTATGTGGCAGTCACTATGATGCTTTATATTATGTGGTAGTCATAGCAGTTGCTAGGCTGATCTCTGTATGGTATGGGGATCACTAGGTTGCTCTCTGTATTGTATGACAGTCACTATGATACTTTATATTATATGCAGCCATGGCAATCACCAGAATGTTTTCTTTATTATATGATAGTCACTATAATGTTCTGTGTGTTAAATGACAGTCACTAGAATGCTCTTTGTATTCAGATGATTTTCTCCAAGCATAAATCATGTTTTCCAATACAATTATTTTTCTTTGTTTAGAATAAAACAGGATGACACTATAACCCTAGTGAAGGGCAGAAGATCAGTGCTTGGTAGTTATGTGAGTGGAATAGGGGTGTCTTTTTCCTTTTACACAAAATTTCTTGTATCTATTTTTCTACAGTATCCTTTTATGGCTGGAGACCCTCAAGGGTGTATTAACACCTAGGGCGCTCTTATATATTGCCCCTCTCCTCCAATATGTGCTCCCCCCTATACGCCATACCATCTATGGCATTTGCTATCTTCCCCATGACATTCAGGAAGATGCTGTGGAAGAGAGCAAATAAGGAACAGTGTCATACTGTAGTATTTCATCCCGCAGCGCCATCTTTATGACGATATCACTGGGAAGATGGTACCGAGTTTTCATAGAGCAGGGGACCCACTTGCCAGCACCACTGAACCAGAGAGGATGGCTGCTACTGGTGCAGGGTGTGTCCCCAATTTGCACCACACACCCTGTACCCATTACATATATAGAAAACACACACATATATATATATATATATATATATATATATATATATATATAGAATAATGTTGTTACCCGGCACTCCAATATGGGATTAAAGGCAATACTTGCTGCGGTGCCCTCCGTGGGTTGGTAGCACAAACCCCATGTATTCACCAAGCGGCGGCGGCGGCACTCATACAGACTTGCTCAAGGCTTTATAAAAGTAGTACATTTATTTTCCAACGGCGTTTCGGGGATAAACCCCGTCGTCAGGGAAAGCACATCACAAACAGACAATACCAACATTACACTTATATAGGCAAGACAATCCTATCTAAAATTGATTAATCATACTCACCTGTCCTTAGCCGCTGACCGCCCGCTCACCGCTACAGACATAGTGGGAACTCCAGAATGACGTGTACAGACGGCGCCGGACAGGCGAGCTGACGTCGTGACGTCGGTTGCCATAGTGACGTACTCTAACAAAAAACAAAAATAAGTGTTTACTGAAGAATACTAACAATCATCAGCATATACCTAATCAAAACAAACTTGTGAAGCACAACCGACACCAGACATAACACAAAATATATAAAAGACATGTCACTTTATTCCTAGATTAGTTATTACTAGCAGGATACTGATATTAGAATAGGTATCTTATGATCGGTATCGATCGTCAAAACATGCATTGCAATCCCAAATTCTCGTTCAATCCTCCAGGTGCTATTGTCTTTAATTTAAATATCCATTTGGTTTCTAACTGCAATAAAGTTTTTCCCCTATTACCTCCTCTATGTGAGATAGGGACATGATCTATCAACATAGCCCTAATGCTAGTAGGGCTATGCCTGGCTGTCAGCCAGTGACGAGCCACTGGCTGATCACTAACACCCTTCTCTAGGGCTTGTTTAATGGCACTTCTGTGCCCTGCCATCCGGTCCCGGAATTGCCTTTGTGTTTTCCCGATATATGCCAATCCGCACGGACACTTAAGCATATATATAACGTGTGTTGTCGTACACGTAAGGCGATGATATATGCTAAATTTCCTACCCGTAAAGGGGTGATGGAACATAGGTCCCGTCATCAGTATGTTACATGCTGAGCATCCAAGGCAGCGGTAACATCCCAATTTTGGTCTCAAGAAATGCATCTGTTCCGTCTTGGTTAGAGGGAACACATCCAATTTAACTAATTGATCTGCAAGATTTCGACCTCTGGTGTAACTAGGGAGTAATCGACTATGATTCAAGGCTGGTAACTCAGTATCAGTAGATACTATAGGCCAATATTTTTTAGCCTTTTTGGTAGTGTAGTTGGTATTGACAGTATATTTATTGACCCAAGGGATAACATTAGTGTCCTTAGTTGGTCTATTCTTAGGATTTATCAACTTCCCCTTTAAGGCTTCGTCCCTGGATATGTTCAGCACTTTCTGCTTTAATTTATTTAACTCTTTTCTAGGGTAGCCTCTTTCTATAAATTTCTCCACCATCAAATCAATAGTTACTACTGTCTCTATTGGATCTGAGGTGATTCTCCGCGCTCTTAAAAATTGTGAATATGGTAATCCCTTTCTTAATGGGAGCGGGTGAAAACTGTCATGTGCCAGCAGTGAATTCCTATCAGTTGGCTTAACGAACAATGAAGTTCCTATGGTGCCTTCATGATGTTTAATAAGCACATCCAAGAAATGGATGGAGCTTTTGCTGTGCTCAAAGGTAAATTTTACGCAGCTATCAGACCTATTATGTGCTTCAAAAAATGACTCTAGGTTCTCTGTTGGACCCTCCCAAAATAGCAGCAAGTCATCTATATATCTCTTATAGTAAAAGACTTGCTCCCTCACTTGTATGTTGTCAAATGATCAGGGCCGAAACTAGGATTTTCGGCACCCGGGGCAAGGCAGAAATTTAGCGCCCCCCCCCCCCCCCCCCCCCTTCCCCCACCACAACCACCACCGCACACACACATACAAAAATAATAATAATAATTAAAAAAACACAATAAATATATATATATATATATATATATATATATATACACATACATACACACAAGTGCAGTCAGCAGCACTCTTCTCCTATATACAAAACAGCATGATAGCCGGTGCATTTCATGAGAAACTGTCATCGGCACTCACAGCATCAAAGAAGGAGACAAGACTGTGTCTAATAGTCAACGTTTCAATGTTATAGTATATCATTTTCGTCAGGACAATGCAATGTGAGCAAAAACATACCTTTATACCCGCCAGACCATTCGTGGCACCCAGTGTCCGCCGCACCCGTTCAGTGAAGATGACGTCATCACGGGACGCTGGACGTGGCGTCATGGAGAATCTCACCTGGTAGTGATACAGAACAAATAACTTATTACAAGGATAACAAAAATATATAAAAAAAAAGGGAAAGAATAAAAGTGTATATAAGAATAAATACACACTAATATCGGCGGACGCTGGGTGCCACAGACGGTCTGGCGGGTATAAAGGTATATTGTTGCTCACAGTGTATTGTCCAGACGAAAATGTTATAATGTAACATTGAAACATTGACTATTAGGCACAGTCTTGTCTCCTTCTTTGATGCTCTGAGTGCCGCCAAAAGTATATATATATATATATATATACGAATATCACCACATCATGAGGCTCCAGCTGGGGCTATGTTGTAGATGAAACCAGCACTCCACAATAGTCAAACAGTTTGTGTCATTTATTGTGCAAATTCAGCAATATTATACCATCACAAGCGGGTTTGTCTGTGCAAATTCAGCAGTTTTGTAAACATAGTTCAGATATAGTCAAGTATCTCACATATCCTGTATGTGCTGGGGATCCATATCCTACCCAGCCTGATCTCCCAACAGCTGTTTCGGCTGTCGCCGTCGTCAGGGGAGTTATTACCGCCAGTCTGCTACCCTTGTCACTTTATAACCCCTACATAATTAAAAACACCGTGCTCACCTGTTTCCACACTCCTCATTATCCCCGTCAGCTGGTGCCGAAAGGCGCGTCCGCCCCGCCGCCCGGACATCGCGGCGCTCAGTGCTGATGTCATCCGGCTCAGTCCCCTGTTGCCGGGCCACTCCCAATGTACACTCCGTCGCCTAGGTAACAGAAGACACCGTCATAACGTGCCACCCCTTAGTGACGCGAGTCCAGTGTTCCCCGCCCTTTTGACGAACGGAGATAAATTCATTGGTCCGCCTTTACAAGGGATCCGCCTTCAGTGACGTCAGCCCCCAGTCTCCTCGTATCCAGGTCACAGAGCCCCGTCGCCTAGCAACACCTGCAGCGGGGATTTAAAAAAGAGAAATGACGGAAACACAATAGTATCAACATCCATGAAATTCTAAACATTAAGCTACAAATTACCCTCGAAAATGTCTATTTACAACATATGGCAAGAGTCACTGAATACTATGTTCACAAAAATGTGCATGGCTGAATATCAGTAATTCATAATCCCATCAATAAATGTCATCAGTCATACACTGTATCTTATAGTTGGGATTTTTTGTCCCCACTATTTTACCTTCATGTTGTCCCCTATAGACAATAATCCCGACCATATAGGTAAATTGGTATACATTATAGCTTATATGGAGAAGGTATTCGCTCAAGGAAATCAGCTACTTTGAACAGCAGGCCTGATTCAGACCTAAATCCTATCTTTGTTTACAAAAAACAAGACAAAATTAATTCCTCATTTAGCCCTACTGGGGCCATAGCATTCAATTGGTAAATCCACCGACTCTCTTGTTTCAGTAACAGCTTGTTACGATCACCGCCTCTCCTGAGCGGTGGTATATGGTCCAACGGCATACACTTAAAGTCCTTTAGTTTGTGTCCACAACTCGCAAAATGCCTGGCTACCGGTGGTGTGTTAGTTTCCACTGATTGAAGAGCTTTTTTAATTGAAGACCGATGCATAGAAATTCGCTCCTTTAGCATGCGAATCGTTTTGCCCGTATAACAATCTGAGCATTGTCATTCAACGTTTTAATTGCAGCTGCTTCTTCTTTATTTACATTAGAATATTTAATTCTGTTCTTCCGTAAAATTGGTAATGTGTCCATTCTCACCAACCGCATGAATGTTTCAATAGATGCGTTTGATGAGGGAGGATCAAATGTGCTGGAAACTTTGAAAGGGGTATGCTTAAATTCAGCTGTAGCCCGTTTACTGAAAAACTCTTTCAGACGTAGCTGTCTGTGGAATCTGTAAAGCTCAACCTCAAAGTCAAAGGGCTTCTGACGATGAGTTTGAACAAATGATAACCCCTTAGTAAGCACACTAACCTCCGACTCAGTCAATGCATGGGATGACAGATTGAACAATGCTATTTGCGGGTCGACCTGTTCTTCTCTCTTTGGTTTTTTGTGCCTGATACCCCCTCTCCGACAGGGTTTTCCAGATCTCTGTCTGGTGGTACCCTGCTGCGAGTGGTCGTTTTTCCCCCTAAAAAATATTGTTTGGTTTTCCCGGAGTTATCAGAATCACTCTGTGAAGTGTTAGACTCAATATCTGTGAATTGTCTAGGTTGTCGTTTTCTAAATGTATGACTGGTTTGCCACTGGCGTCTATTGGTCTGTGGAATCAACCAGGGGTATACACGAAAGTCCCTATAGTCCTCTTTTACCTTCTTATATTTTCCTTTTTTGAATGCTAATAGTTCTGTCTTAAAAGTGGATACACTTTCATCTAATTTGGATAGCCAATCAGTGTCCAACTGCACCTTTATGCTGACGGGGAACGAATTTATACACCCAATATCGGGGGATAAATATGTGTTGAGACACAGGATGACATGTGAAACCCGATATGTGACCTACATCATTGTATGTCCATGTAGAAAGATCTATGTGGGCAAAACGATTCGCATGCTAAAGGAGCGAATTTCTATGCATCGGTCTTCAATTAAAAAAGCTCTTCAATCAGTGGAAACTAACACACCACCGGTAGCCAGGCATTTTGCGAGTTGTGGACACAAACTAAAGGACTTTAAGTGTATGCCGTTGGACCATATACCACCGCTCAGGAGAGGCGGTGATCGTAACAAGCTGTTACTGAAACAAGAGAGTCGGTGGATTTACCAATTGAATGCTATGGCCCCAGTAGGGCTAAATGAGGAATTAATTTTGTCTTGTTTTTTGTAAACAAAGATAGGATTTAGGTCTGAATCAGGCCTGCTGTTCAAAGTAGCTGATTTCCTTGAGCGAATACCTTCTCCATATAAGCTATAATGTATACCAATTTACCTATATGGTCGGGATTATTGTCTATAGGGGACAACATGAAGGTAAAATAGTGGGGACAAAAAATCCCAACTATAAGATACAGTGTATGACTGATGACATTTATTGATGGGATTATGAATTACTGATATTCAGCCATGCACATTTTTGTGAACATAGTATTCAGTGACTCTTGCCATATGTTGTAAATAGACATTTTCGAGGGTAATTTGTAGCTTAATGTTTAGAATTTCATGGATGTTGATACTATTGTGTTTCCGTCATTTCTCTTTTTTAAATCCCCGCTGCAGGTGTTGCTAGGCGACGGGGCTCTGTGACCTGGATACGAGGAGACTGGGGGCTGACGTCACTGAAGGCGGATCCCTTGTAAAGGCGGACCAATGAATTTATCTCCGTTCGTCAAAAGGGCGGGGAACACTGGACTCGCGTCACTAAGGGGTGGCACGTTATGACGGTGTCTTCTGTTACCTAGGCGACGGAGTGTACATTGGGAGTGGCCCGGCAACAGGGGACTGAGCCGGATGACATCAGCACTGAGCGCCGCGATGTCCGGGCGGCGGGGCGGACGCGCCTTTCGGCACCAGCTGACGGGGATAATGAGGAGTGTGGAAACAGGTGAGCACGGTGTTTTTAATTATGTAGGGGTTATAAAGTGACAAGGGTAGCAGACTGGCGGTAATAACTCCCCTGACGACGGCGACAGCCGAAACAGCTGTTGGGAGATCAGGCTGGGTAGGATATGGATCCCCAGCACATACAGGATATGTGAGATACTTGACTATATCTGAACTATGTTTACAAAACTGCTGAATTTGCACAGACAAACCCGCTTGTGATGGTATAATATTGCTGAATTTGCACAATAAATGACACAAACTGTTTGACTATTGTGGAGTGCTGGTTTCATCTACAACATAGCCCCAGCTGGAGCCTCATGATGTGGTGATATTCGTATTGAAAAGTTTTTGACCGAGCACCCTCTTGGAGATCTTTCAGTGTTGTGCGGCCCACGCTGTCTATTATATATATATATATATATATATAAATAAATAAAATAAAGAAATGAAAATCACAGCGGCAACGTGTATTAAATATCACGCCATACCACGCCCCTTTGTCAAGGTGATCAACTACTGATAGATATATATATGTATATATATATATAGATATATATATAATGTTTTTAAGTAAAATATAAAAATAAAGCAAAAATACAATATATAAAAATAAATTCCAAGGGACGACGGGGTTGCGTCCCCGAAACGTAGATGTCTCATTGGCAATAAAGTCACTGCACTTTAACCTGTTAACATGCTCTGAGTGCCGCCCATCTGTTCCTGTATATTTATATATATATATATATATATATTTATTCATTTATTTTTAAACACACAGTATATATATATATATATATATATATATATATATATATATATATATATGTACCGACACACACACACACACACACACACACACACACACACATATATATATATAAATAATGTTTTTAAGTAAATATTAAAAATAAAAATAAGGCAAAAATACAATATCTAAAAATAAATTCCAAGGGAATATATATATATATATATATATATATATTTATTCATTTATTTTTAAACACATAGTATATATATATATATATATATATATACCGACACACACACACACACACACACACACACACACACACACACACACACACACACACACACAGCAGACACAGTATATGCATATATGCTCTATACATATATTGCACAGGCTGCTCCTCCTGCCTGGGCTCCCCCCTCACACAGTGCCCACTTGCCTTAGTGGGGACTTCGATGAACTTGTCGCTGGCTTGCAGAAGGCGCTGCCGGGCCGGAATACAGAGGTCACCAGCAGCAGCGTCGGGACCGCGGCGCCTCCGTACTCAGCTGCAGGACATGATCGCGGTGGGTGGCCGAGTGTTGGACAAGCAGCTGCAGTGGGAGTCTCTGGCTGTACAGGGAGACATGCAGCAGCGGCGGCACCGCGTCGGTCACCCAGCTGAAGGAGATGATGGCGGCGGGCGGGAGTTGGTGAAGCAGCTGACAGACGGGTAGAGGTCCCTGCGCCCCCGGAAATCCGGCGCCCGGGGCGCGTGACCCCTTAGCCCCCCCCTAGTTTCGGCCCTGAAATGATACATTGCTCAATATGGTACATAAATGAGTTAGCATAAGAAGGGGCCACCGGGGACCCCATCGCACACCCCATTAATTGACGGTAATATTTACCATTAAAGGTGAAATAATTTCTAGTCAAAATTAACAACAATAATTGTAAAAACAAATCTATTGGAGGACCCTTGTACAATTCATTATCTGTTATTAATAACTTAACAGCCTCTACACCCGCATGATGCGGGATGCAAGTGTAGAGGCTGGTTACATCAGCACTACACATGGTAAAGGCCTCTGGCAATGGGCCTAGTTGTTGTAATTGTAACAATAAAGCAGTTGTGTCCTTTAAGTGGGAGGGTATGGCCTGTACACATGGGTTTAGAAAAGCATCTAGATACACGGAAACTGGGTGAAACAATGATTCCCTGGCAGACACTATGGGTCGACCTGGTGGCTGTTTGAGTGATTTATGTATTTTCGGGACCGTATAGAATAATGGTACCCGGGGAAATTCTACCCTCAGGGCTGTAAAAACCTCTGATGTAATATCGCCATTCGTGACTGCCTGCTGCAAAATTGCATCCAGTTCCCGCTTATACGACAAGGTAGGGTCCCTAGGGAGCAACTCATACGTGTTCTCATCCATCAGTTGTTTGTTACATTCCGAAACATAATCACTTAAGTCTTGGACCACTACGGATCCCCCCTTATCCGCTTTACGTATTACGAGATCAGTCCTCTGTGCCAAACTTTTGAGAGCTTCTCTCTCATCCCTGGACATATTAGGATGATAATGTGGCTCTTGAGTCCCAGAGGGTACTGACTGATCTAGTAATCGAGTAAATGTTCGAATAGAAGAATTATAGGATACTGGATCAAATTTAGACCTAGGGGTTAGTTTTTTAAGCTGTACTGGAATGGATTCCTGTGTTGTAGAACTTAACCCTCCTGAGCCAAAATGTTCTTTCAAACGTAATGTCCTATTCAGACGTGCCACATCGACTTTCCACTGTAAGGGATCAGGTTCACAGGTAGGTATAAAGGATAAGCCCTTTGAAAGGACTTTTATCTCAGTATCTGTGAGAGGGGCTGATGATAAATTATAGACTATATCAGTCATCGCCTTGGCGGTCTTGCGTCCTTGTTGTCTTTCATTCTGCCCCGCCCACCGCGTCCTCTTCCTGGTCTGGGGCTTACGTCCGATCTGGTCTGTACCCCTAAAGGGAAATGACCACTGGTGGAAGGTACTGAAGAATTATAATTATCAGAATCACTGTTGGATGTGCCTGAGGCTGTATTCTCCCATTGTCTTTTGCGTGTTCTAGGACGTCTATTGGGATATGGTCGCTCATTGAAATTAGATGAGCTACCCAGCCATGGGTACACTCTCCTTTGTTGATAGTCCTGTTGGACTTTAAGTAGTTTTTCTTTTTTAAATTTAATCAAGTCCTTCCTGTATTGGTCCATCTGAGAATTTAATTTTTCGGACCAGTTGGTGGTAGTATCCTTGGACAAGGTTTCACGATGCTGTGTCTCAAATTCCTTAATTAACTCTTTAGTGGAATTGAGCTCCTTAGTGGATTCTTCTACCACAAGCAGTAACAGGTCCATGGAGCATTTATTAAGTATCGCCACCCAACGCCGGCAGAAAGGAACACTGTATCTGCCTATCGTGGGTGTATTTTTAATCCGAAAGCCTCTTGGGATCTGATTATTCCGATAATACTCGGAGAGACTTATGCCGTGATAGGTGTAATCACATTCTCGTTGCTTTAGGCGTAGCAGTTGTCTGTGCAAATCTTCTGCTGTATTTGATGCTGGGTCGTTCTCCCATGTGGTAGTCACCAGGATGGATTGTGCTTCTGCATCAGAGTAGCTGAATCTATCACGAGCATCCATATGAAGGAGCTCCAGTGCTTCATCCAGATCCTTATCTGCATTCATCCGTACTTGTGACATGTCGACTACCTGAAACACGTTCCAGGCAGTTCATACACCAACATGAAACTGACCTCAGTTTTAGATGAAATGTCCCAAAAATAATAAGGGTATCCAACGGTGCCTTGGTATGACCGGTTCCTGCTGGGACAACGAATCCCCATACAGATTGGTCTATGTAGAATAATGTTGTTACCCGGCACTCCAATATGGGATTAAAGGCAATACTTGCAGCGGTACCCTCTGTGGGTTGGTAGCACAAAACCCATTTATTCACCAAGCGGCGGCGGCGGCACTCATACAGACTTGCTCAAGGCTTTATAAAAGTAGTAAATAAATTTACTACTTTTATAAAGCCTTGAGCAAGTCTGTATGAGTGCCGCCGCCGCCGCTTGGTGAATATATATATATACGGTTCACAATAGCGGCACTCAACAACGACTTGTCCAAGAAATGAAGACACCATCACTCTGGATTACTTCTCTGGAAGTACTCCAGAGTGATGGTGTCTTAAATTGTTGGACAAGTCGTCGCTGAGTGGCGCTATTGCGATCCATATACTAATTATCACTCAAGGGATTAGAGGGCACCAGGAAGCAATTGTTAAACTTGCAGAGGAGTGCCGGTCTCCTGGACTTTATATTTATATATATATATCTATATATATATATATATATATCCTCAAACTGTCAACGCATTCACAATATCAACACCTGAAATGTCACCATGTGAAATGTAGACATTCTGAGGATGCTGGCAGTTAGGGTTAGGCATCACCGGGAAAGTTGGGCTGCATGGGGGAGATTACAGTTAGGCTGCGGAGGGGAGGGGGTTTAGGGATTAGGCACTAAGGGAAGGTCAAGGATAGGGGGAAAAATACTTAACTGGACGCTGATCATCAGATGCCAGCAATTATCCTCTTGTGACCGCTGAGACCTGGTAGAACACCGCTAGACCACCAGGGACACTATGTCGACAGTTCATAATGCTAACATATCATCTGGGTAGAATTGAATTGTTACTGTTGACATGCTGAGCATTCTGACGTGTAACATTTCAACAGTTCAATCCCATCAACATTCCTTAGTCAATGACTGTCGACATATCTGTCAACAAGTCATATTTGATTACATATTTGCAAGGATTTTCAATTTAGTTTTAGTCTTAGTCACTTTTCTAAAATTTGATGAAATTAAATGTCACATTTTAGTAAAAACATTTATTTTCATCTTAGTCAAGTTTTAGTCAGTGGATCTTGATGAACATTTGTTTTTCTTATTAAAAATGTTAATTTAAATAATTAAAGAAATATACAAACTGCCTGATACAAGTAAGTAGTACAGTACTAGTCTACCGCAAAATAAAATGAAGCTGTAAGGATGCATATTATAATATATAGCTATTTAGCTAAAGTTAACTAATTAGCTAGCTACATAAACTAGCAATCTAGATAATTAAAACCGAAGTTTTAATAGGAAGCGCTGTCCAGTCACAATTCACTTAAAAAAAATGAATTTAATATCACAAACAACATATATGGCCATATATAAGCATAAACAACACATTAAAAAATTAATCACACCTAGATCAGTATATTAAAAAATATATGTATGGTATTAGTCCATTAGTTAACTGAAAATAGGGCATGCAATCCTGCTCACTTCTAATGTTAATCATCCATTCAAGTTAGCATCAGTAAGTCCCTTATTTGTGGATCCAAGTAACTGAAATTATTCCTTGCAAATCACTTATAAAGTGTCCTCCTACCTCCCGTACATAGCTGTTTGCGGGGGCTTTACACAGCGGAGACTTATAGTAAGGTCTTTAAAGATGATGAGTAAGTGGATCCAACATGAATTTAGACCGGGGAGCGCTCACTCACCTTCCTCCCTCTCTCAGTGCAGTGCCCGTGTATTCGGTGGTCACAGCCAGGGACACGAACATGGGTGAGCACTGTTTCTTACAGACTGCTATGCCCGATCACGTGACGCATTTCTCCGCCTCCACTTCCGGGTACTCGGCGGCTTCCTCAGACGTGTATGTTAGATCGCCCACTAGATGCCTTTTATCCTCCTTTAATTGCATCAATATGCAATCAGCCTTCTTACACCTGGCCGTCTCCTGCAAGTAAAACAATGATGTCTTCCGAACCACACAGCGTGTAAGCGGTGACAGCAGTAATGTGAGACAGCGTTGTGCATTACTGCTGTCACCGCTTACACGCTGTGTGGTTCGGAAGACATCATTGTTTTACTTGCAGGAGACGGTCAGGTGTAAGAAGGCTGATTGCATATTGATGCAATTAAAGGAGGATAAAAGGCATCTAGTGGGCGATCTAACATACACGTCTGAGGAAGCCGCCGAGTACCCGGAAGTGGAGGCGGAGAAATGCGTCACGTGATCGGGCATAGCAGTCTGTAAGAAACAGTGCTCACGCATGTTCGTGTCCCTGGCTGTGACCACCGAATACACGGGCACTGCACTGAGAGAGGGAGGAAGGTGAGGGAGCGCTCCCCGGTCTAAATTCATGTTGGATCCACTTACTCATCATCTTTAAAGACCTTACTATAAGTCTCCGCTGTGTAAAGCCCCCGCAAACAGCTATGCACGGTAGGAGGACACTTTATAAGTGATTTGCAAGGAATAATTTCAGTTACTTGGATCCACAAATAAGGGACTTACTGATGCTAACTTGAATGGATGATTAACATTAGAAGTGAGCAGGATTGCATGCCCTATTTTCAGTTTACTAATGGACTAATACCATACATATATTTTTTAATATACTGATCTAGGTGTGATTAATTTTTTTATGTGTTGTTTATGCTTATATATGGCCATATATGTTGTTTGTGATATTAAATTCATTTTTTTAAGTGAATTGTGACTGGACAGCGCTTCCTATTAAAACTTCGGTTTTAATTATCTAGATTGCTTGCTATAAGGGGGTCTGCAATAGCCCTGACCAGGAAGCTGCAGCCCAGTTCCAGGTATACGTTTGCCAGTAATATAAGGAACAGGCGCCAAGTATATATATTTTTTGTCTTTGTTTTGTTCAGCTACATAAACTGACTGAGTGATTCTCATGACAAAAAGTTGTTGTGCAGCCACAGTGCAAGTAAGTAAATCTAGGGCCAGAGAGGATGGATAAAACTGTATAAAATACAGTATTATTAATTAAAGAATCCCACTAGAAAAATGTGGTGTCCTGACGGAAATGATGCAGCATTTTCGTCTAGTCAATTTTAGTCACGACAACATGGACGAATATTTAGTCAACATTTTCGTTATTAAGAAATTCCTATTTTCGTTATCGTTACATTTTAGTCACAGAAAAAACCTTCGTCGACGAATAGTTTTAGTCTAAATTTTCGTCAACGAAATTAACACTGCGATCTTGCTTTCAATTTGGAATTTTCCTGAATGAAAGTCAAGGAGAAATACCCTCCCCTACTCCATGCCAATTATCTCTATTTTTAACAACTCTGTGAAACTTTGTATATATACAATACAGCATGCGTGTGAATGTTGTCAACAGCTCACTCATATAACCGGACTTACAGTATTGTTTTTATCCTTTAAAGAAAATATGCTGACGCTACATAAATAAATGTTAATGACAAATAGTGTGAGTATGTAAATGAATATGCAAATTCAACATACATATTACTCCAGATTCATAAATACATCAGACAGCAGCCATGACCTACATGTTAATATGTTTGTGTTTTCCTATCATTGAATGTGACCTTGCTCCTAGAATATATGCAAATGAGATGCAATTTACAAATGCTGATTTGCTATTCTCTCCAATAGTAAACTGTCATTCTGGCTTCCAAATTGGCTGTTTCCTGACAAAACCTACTACGATGACCTGGCAGAAAGGTGGTGTATTCTTTCAATCAGTATCCAACATGCACAACTGCATGAAGAAACAAAAATACTTACGGGATTTTAATATGATGTCATAGATGAAAATGGCAGAAGTAAATGAAGGCATGAAATGCAGAACACAATACTATGCTGATTTTCTGTAAACCTTCACCCGCTTGCATGCCATTAAGGTTCTTGAGAAGAGACAGACAGTTATTTCAGTTAATACTTTTCTGAAATCAGGATAAAGCTGCATGTTGTTGATCAAGTCACAGAGGAGCTGCTTTTACAAAGTGGCTGTAACAGCGTGCAGCCGTGGAAGTCTGTTTGATTACTTTATGCTTATGTGAGTATCCAGTGGCGGATTGGTATGGAAAACTAGTCCGGGAAATTTATGGAAGCAGCGCTAATGGGGGTGCAGTCTGATGAGGGGGGTGGAGACTGTTGAGGGGGGCGGGATCCTCCTCATAGGGCCTGATTGTATGCAATTGCGTCTTTTGCTGCAGTTGTGTCTAAGACCAGGGGCGGATTGGGAACTAATAGTGGCCCTGTATAATTATGTAGATGTAGAAGTGGCCTGACATGGGTGCCACAAGAGGTATTACATACCGTGTAGCCATGGCAACACCACTGGATGGCAGAGTTGCTGTACTGCAGGGATTGAATAACAGAATGAATGGGAACAATGCAGTGTACTGAGTGCGGTGTGCTGCCTGTCACGTGAGGGGTGGGGCTAAATGACAACACACAACACCGGCCCCACAGACACGTTGGCCCATCAGGACTCTTCCTGCTGAGCCCTATGGCCAATCTGCCCCTGTAGAGTATCCATTCACATAATGTGGGGGCTTGTGCGTGTGCAAGCAGAAATCCATGCTGCCTACTGATTTTACGCCAGCCGCCGCAACTATTAGTATTAGCTCCCACACCAGCCCAATACTGGGTGCCAGAGATCTGTCAGAGACAGGCTTCCCTTCCTAGTAAACATGACTCAGAACTACATGGAGCTTTTGTTACATGCCCATCAGTGGCAGCTGCTTCCCCTGGGCTGCAGCGCCAACTAAAGATTGCAGGGGGGAGCTAGACAGCACATATACACATACATGTCAAATTTAATGTAATATATGTGCTGGCTTCCTTCCCCAGGGATAAGCAGCCGCCGCAGCATGCTTGGGACACAGAAACACAGTACTCAGCCTGTCTATCATCAATAAGCCCACCCCCAAACTCCTGTGAAACCAGCCAATGGTAGTCTGAGCGCTGAGTGCCTGATTCCTGTGTGTGTTGCGGCAGCTGCTGATCCCTCGGTAAGGAAGCCAGCACATATGTTACATATAACTTGATATATATGTATATATGTGCTGGCTGGTTTCCTCCTGCAGCCTTTGGTTGGCATTGCAGCCCAGGGGCAGCGGCCGTCGTTAATGCCTACAACACTCTAATGGCACGCCCACAAGTCAGGGTGGTAGCATGCTATCATTTTGCCAATGCCCAGTTCACGCCCCAAACCTTTTTGTTTCACAGAACGATTCGACTAAATTGTGCCTGGCTCAGATTAGGACGACATACACAAAATTGCATCTGCTCTCTCCTGCGCATGCTCACCATTTGCATTTGTGAAGAGAGATCCATGTGAATCAGATATTTATTGCTTGGTAATGTCTACAGATAATTCATACAAAAGTCTTCTGGTGATCTGTTGTTTGTGTCTAACAAATATGTCACAAAACCAAATGAAACAAGTAGAGATGAGCGGGTTCGGTTCCTCGGAATCCGAACCCGCCCGAACTTCAGTTTTTTTTACACGGGGCCGAGCGACTCGGATCTTCCCGCCTTGCTCGTTTAACCCGAGCGCGCCTGAACGTCATCATCCCGCTGTCGGATTCTCGCGAGGCTCGGATTCTATCGCGAGACTCGGATTCTATATAAGGAGCCGCGCGTCGCCGCCATTTTCACACGTGCATTGAGATTGATAGGGAGAGGACGTGGCTGGCGTCCTCTCCGTTTAGAGTGACTAGTACTAGAGAGAGACACAAATTTTGGGGAGCATATAGGAGGAGTACTACTTGCTGCTGATAGTGTGACCAGTGACCACCAGTTTAATTAATCCGTTCTCTGCCTGAAAAAAAACGATACACAGTGTGACACAGTCACATACCATATCTGTGCTCAGCCCAGTGTGCTGCATCATATGTAATACTGTATATCATTATCTGACTGTGCTGAGTGCTCACTGCTCACACAGCTTAATTGTGGGGGAGACTGGGGAGCAGTTATAGCAGGAGTACATATTTTAAGTACAGTGCACACTTTTGCTGCCAGAGTGCCACTGCCAGTGTGACTGACCAGTGACCACTGACCACCAGTATTGTGATTGTCTGCTGACCACCAGTATATTGTGATTGTCTGCCTGAAAAAGTTAAACACTCGTCGTGTGGTGTTTTTATAAACGCATTCTGCAGACAGTGTCCAGCAGGTCCGTCATTACATAATATATACCTGTCCGGCTGCAGTACTAGTGTGATATATATATATATTTTAATTTTATCTCATTATCATCCAGTCTATATTAGCAGCAGACACAGTATGGTAGTCCACGGCTGTAGCTACCTCTGTGTCGGCAGTCGCTCGTCCATCCATAATTGTATACCACCTACCCGTGGTTTATTTTTTTTTCTATCTTCTTGATACTAGTAGCTTACTTTAGGAGTCTGCAGTGCTGACAGACAGTGTCCAGCAGGTCCGTCATTACATAATATATACCTGTCCGGCTGCAGTACTAGTGTGATATATATATATATATATTTTAGTTTTATCTCATTATCATCCAGTCTATATTAGCAGCAGACACAGTATGGTAGTCCACGGCTGTAGCTACCTCTGTGTCGGCAGTCGCTCGTCCATCCATAATTGTATACCACCTACCCGTGGTTTATTTTTTTTTCTATCTTCTTGATACTAGTAGCTTACTTTAGGAGTCTGCAGTGCTGACAGACAGTGTCCAGCAGGTCCGCCATTACATAATATATACCTGTCCGGCTGCAGTACTAGTGTGATATATATATATATATTTTAATTTTATCTCATTATCATCCAGTCTATATTAGCAGCAGACACAGTACGGTAGTCCACGGCTGTAGCTACCTCTGTGTCGGCAGTCGCTCATCCATCCATAATTGTATACCACCTACCCGTGGTTTTTTTTCTATCTTCTTGATACTAGTAGCTTACTTTAGGAGTCTGCAGTGCTGAGTCTGACAGACAGTGTCCAGCAGGTCCGTCATTACATAATATATACCTGTCCGGCTGCAGTACTAGTGTGATATATATATATATTTTAATTTTATCTCATTATCATCCAGTCTATATTAGCAGCAGACACAGTACGGTAGTCCACGGCTGTAGCTACCTCTGTGTCGGCAGTCGCTCGTCCATCCATAATTGTATACCACCTACCCGTGTTTTTTTTTTTTCTATCTTCTTGATACTAGTAGCTTACTTTAGGAGTCTGCAGTGCTGAGTCTGACAGACAGTGTCCAGCAGGTCCGTCATTACATAATATATACCTGTCCAGGCTGCAGTACTAGTGTGATATATATATATATTTTAATTTTATCTCATTATCATCCAGTCTATATTAGCAGCAGACACAGTACGGTAGTCCACGGCTGTAGCTACCTCTGTGTCGGCAGTCGCTCGTCCATCCATAATTGTATACCACCTACCCGTGGTTTTTTTTTTTTCTATCTTCTTGATACTAGTAGCTTACTTTAGGAGTCTGCAGTGCTGACAGACAGTGTCCAGCAGGTCCGTCATTACATAATATATACCTGTCCGGCTGCAGTACTAGTGTGATATATATATATATATTTTAATTTTATCTCATTATCATCCAGTCTATATTAGCAGCAGACACAGTACGGTAGTCCACGGCTGTAGCTACCTCTGTGTCGGCAGTCGCTCGTCCATCCATAATTGTATACCACCTACCCGTGGTTTTTTTTTTTCTATCTTCTTGATACTAGTAGCTTACTTTAGGAGTCTGCAGTGCTGAGTCTGACAGACAGTGTCCAGCAGGTCCGTCATTACATAATATATACCTGTCCAGGCTGCAGTACTAGTGTGATATATATATATATTTTAATTTTATCTCATTATCATCCAGTCTATATTAGCAGCAGACACAGTACGGTAGTCCACGGCTGTAGCTACCTCTGTGTCGGCAGTCGCTCGTCCATCCATAATTGTATACCACCTACCCGTGGTTTTTTTTTTTCTATCTTCTTGATACTAGTAGCTTACTTTAGGAGTCTGCAGTGCTGACAGACAGTGTCCAGCAGGTCCGTCATTACATAATATATACCTGTCCGGCTGCAGTACTAGTGTGATATATATATATATTTTAATTTTATCTCATTATCATCCAGTCTATATTAGCAGCAGACACAGTACGGTAGTCCACGGCTGTAGCTACCTCTGTGTCGGCAGTCGCTCGTCCATCCATAATTGTATACCACCTACCCGTGGTTTATTTTTTTTTCTATCTTCTTGATACTAGTAGCTTACTTTAGGAGTCTGCAGTGCTGACAGACAGTGTCCAGCAGGTCCGTCATTACATAATATATACCTGTCCGGCTGCAGTACTAGTGTGATATATATATATATTTTAATTTTATCTCATTATCATCCAGTCTATATTAGCAGCAGACACAGTACGGTAGTCCACGGCTGTAGCTACCTCTGTGTCGGCAGTCGCTCGTCCATCCATAATTGTATACCACCTACCCGTGGTTTTTTTTTTCTATCTTCTTGATACTAGTAGCTTACTTTAGGAGTCTGCAGTGCTGACAGACAGTGTCCAGCAGGTCCGTCATTACATAATATATACCTGTCCGGCTGCAGTACTAGTGTGATATATATATATATTTTAATTTTATCTCATTATCATCCAGTCTATATTAGCAGCAGACACAGTACGGTAGTCCACGGCTGTAGCTACCTCTGTGTCGGCAGTCGCTCGTCCATCCATAATTGTATACCACCTACCCGTGGTTTTTTTTTCTTCTATCTTCTTGATACTAGTAGCTTACTTTAGGAGTCTGCAGTGCTGACAGACAGTGTCCAGCAGGTCCGTCATTACATAATATATACCTGTCCGGCTGCAGTACTAGTGTGATATATATATATATTTTAATTTTATCTCATTATCATCCAGTCTATATTAGCAGCAGACACAGTATGGTAGTCCACGGCTGTAGCTACCTCTGTGTCGGCAGTCGCTCGTCCATCCATAAGTATACTAGTATCCATCCATCTCCATTGTATACCTGAGGTGCCTTTTAGTTGTGCCTATTAAAATATGGAGAACAAAAATGTTGAGGTTCCATAATTAGGGAAAGATCAAGATCGACTTCCACCTCGTGCTGAAGCTGCTGCCACTAGTCATGGCCGAGACGATGAAATGCCAGCAACGTCGTCTGCCAAGGCCGATGCCCAATGTCATAGTACAGAGCATGTAAAATCCAAAACACCAAATATCAGTAAAAAAAGGACTCAAAAATCTAAAATAAAATTGTCGGAGGAGAAGCGTAAACTTGCCAATATGCCATTTACCACACGGAGTGGCAAGGAACGGCTGAGGCCCTGGCCTATGTTCATGGCTAGTGGTTCAGCTTCACATGAGGATGGAAGCACTCAGCCTCTCGCTAGAAAAATGAAAAGACTCAAGCTGGCAAAAGCACCGCAAAGAACTGTGCGTTCTTCGAAATCCCAAATCCACAAGGAGAGTCCAATTGTGTCGGTTGCGATGCCTGACCTTCCCAACACTGGACGTGAAGAGCATGCGCCTTCCACCATTTGCACGCCCCCTGCAAGTGCTGGAAGGAGCACCCGCAGTCCAGTTCCTGATAGTCAGATTGAAGATGTCAGTGTTGAAGTACACCAGGATGAGGAGGATATGGGTGTTGCTGGCGCTGGGGAGGAAATTGACAAGGAGGATTCTGATGGTGAGGTGGTTTGTTTAAGTCAGGCACCCGGGGAGACACCTGTTGTCCGTGGGAGGAATATGGCCGTTGACATGCCTGGTGAAAATACCAAAAAAATCAGCTCTTCGGTGTGGAAGTATTTCAACAGAAATGCGGACAACATTTGTCAAGCCGTGTGTTGCCTTTGTCAAGCTGTAATAAGTAGGGGTAAGGACGTTAACCACCTCGGAACATCCTCCCTTATACGTCACCTGCAGCGTATTCATAATAAGTCAGTGACAAGTTCAAAAACTTTGGCCGACAGCGGAAGCAGTCCACTGACCAGTAAATCCCTTCCTCTTGTAACCAAGCTCACGCAAACCACCGCACCAACTCCCTCAGTGTCAATTTCCTCCTTCCCCAGGAATGCCAATAGTCCTGCAGGCCATGTCACTGGCAATTCTGACGAGTCCTCTCCTGCCTGGGATTCCTCCGATGCATCCTTGCGTGTAACGCCTACTGCTGCTGGCGCTGCTGTTGTTGCTGCTGGGAGTCAATGGTCATCCCAGAGGGGAAGTCGTAAGCCCACTTTTACTACTTCCACCAAGCAATTGACTGTCCAACAGTCCTTTGCGAGGAAGATGAAATATCACAGCAGTCATCCTGTTGCAAAGCGGATAACTGAGGCCTTGACAACTATGTTGGTGTTAGACGTGCGTCCGGTATCCGCCGTTAGTTCACAGGGAACTAGACAATTTCTTGAGGTAGTGTACCCCCGTTACCAAATACCATCTAGGTTCCACTTCTCTAGGCAGGCGATACCGAGAATGTACACGGACGTCAGAAAAAGACTCACCAGTGTCCTAAAAAATGCAGTTGTACCCAATGTCCACTTAACCACGGACATGTGGACAAGTGGAGCAAGGCAGGGTCAGGACTATATGACTGTGACAGCCCACTGGGTAGATGTATGGACTCCCGCCGCAAGAACAGCAGCGGCGGCACCAGTAGCAGCATCTCGCAAACGCCAACTCTTTCCTAGGCAGGCTACGCTTTGTATCACCGGTTTCCAGAATACGCACACAGCTGAGAACCCCTTACGGCAACTGAGGAAGATCATCGCGGAATGGCTTACCCCAATTGGACTCTCCTGTGGATTTGTGGCATCGGACAACGCCAGCAATATTGTGTGTGCATTAAATATGGGCAAATTCCAGCACGTCCCATGTTTTGCACATACCTTGAATTTGGTGGTGCAGAATTTTTTAAAAAACGACAGGGGCGTGCAAGAGATGCTGTCGGTGGCCAGAAGAATTGCGGGACACTTTCGGCGTACAGGCACCACGTACAGAAGACTGGAGCAACACCAAAAACGCCTGAACCTGCCCTGCCATCATCTGAAGCAAGAAGTGGTAACGAGGTGGAATTCAACCCTATATATGCTTCAGAGGTTGGAGGAGCAGCAAAAGGCCATTCAAGCCTATACAATTCAGCACGATATAGGAGGTGGAATGCACCTGTCTCAAGCGCAGTGGAGAATGATTTCAACGTTGTGCAAGGTTCTGCTGCCCTTTGAACTTGCCACACGTGAAGTCAGTTCAGACACTGCCAGCCTGAGTCAGGTCATTCCCCTCATCAGGCTTTTGCAGAAGAAGCTGGAGACATTGAAGGAGGAGCTAACACGGAGCGATTCCGCTAGGCATGTGGGACTTGTGGATGGAGCCCTTAATTCGCTTAACAAGGATTCACGGGTGGTCAATCTGTTGAAATCAGATCACTACATTTTGGCCACCGTGCTCGATCCTAGATTTAAAACCTACCTTGGATCTCTCTTTCCGGCAGACACAAGTCTGCTGGGGTTCAAAGACCTGCTGGTGAGAAAATTGTCAAGTCAAGCGGAACGCGACCTGTCAACATCTCCTCCTTCACATTCTCCCGCAACTGGGGGTGCGAGTAAAAGGCTCAGAATTCCGAGCCCACCCGCTGGCGGTGATGCAGGGCAGTCTGGAGCGACTGCTGATGCTGACATCTGGTCCGGACTGAAGGACCTGACAACGATTACGGACATGTCGTCTACTGTCACTGCATATGATTCTCTCCCCATTGAAAGAATGGTGGAGGATTATATGAGTGACCGCATCCAAGTAGGCACGTCAGACAGTCCGTACTTATACTGGCAGGAAAAAGAGGCAATTTGGAGGCCCTTGCACAAACTGGCTTTATTCTACCTAAGTTGCCCTCCCACAAGTGTGTACTCCGAAAGAGTGTTTAGTGCCGCCGCTCACCTTGTCAGCAATCGGCGTACGAGGTTACTTCCAGAAAATGTGGAGAAGATGATGTTCATTAAAATTAATTATAATCAATTCCTCCGTGGAGACATTGACCAGCAGCAATTGCCTCCACAAAGTACACAGGGAGCTGAGATGGTGGATTCCAGTGGGGACGAATTGATAATCTGTGAGGAGGGGGATGTACACGGTGATATATCGGAGGATGATGATGAGGTGGACATCTTGCCTCTGTAGAGCCAGTTTGTGCAAGGAGAGATTCATTGCTTCTTTTTTGGTGGGGGTCCAAACCAACCCGTCATTTCAGTCACAGTCGTGTGGCAGACCCTGTCACTGAAATGATGGGTTGGTTAAAGTGTGCATGTCCTGTTTATACAACATAAGGGTGGGTGGGAGGGCCCAAGGACAATTCCATCTTGCACCTCTTTTTTCTTTATTTTTTCTTTGCGTCATGTGCTGTTTGGGGAGTATTTTTTTGAAGGGCCATCCTGCGTGACACTGCAGTGCCACTCCTAGATGGGCCAGGTGTTTGTGTCGGCCACTAGGGTCGCTTATCTTACTCACACAGCTACCTCATTGCGCCTCTTTTTTTCTTTGCGTCATGTGCTGTTTGGGGAGTGTTTTTTGGAAGGGCCATCCTGCGTGACACTGCAGTGCCACTCCTAGATGGGCCAGGTGTTTGTGTCGGCCACTAGGGTCGCTTAGCTTACTCACACAGCTACCTCATTGCGCCTCTTTTTTTCTTTGCGTCATGTGCTGTTTGGGGAGTGTTTTTTGGAAGGGCCATCCTGCGTGACACTGCAGTGCCACTCCTAGATGGGCCAGGTGTTTGTGTCGGCCACTAGGGACGCTTATCTTACTCACACAGCTACCTCATTGCGCCTGTTTTTTTCTTTGCGTCATGTGCTGTTTGGGGAGTGTTTTTTGGAAGGGCCATCCTGCGTGACACTGCAGTGCCACTCCTAGATGGGCCAGGTGTTTGTGTCGGCCACTAGGGTCGCTTAGCTTACTCACACAGCTACCTCATTGCGCCTCTTTTTTTCTTTGCGTCATGTGCTGTTTGGGGAGTGTTTTTTGGAAGGGCCATCCTGCGTGACACTGCAGTGCCACTCCTAGATGGGCCAGGTGTTTGTGTCGGCCACTAGGGTCGCTTATCTTACTCACACAGCTACCTCATTGCGCCTGTTTTTTTCTTTGCGTCATGTGCTGTTTGGGGAGTGTTTTTTGGAAGGGCCATCCTGCGTGACACTGCAGTGCCACTCCTAGATGGGCCAGGTGTTTGTGTCGGCCACTAGGGTCGCTTATCTTACTCACACAGCTACCTCATTGCGCCTCTTTTTTTCTTTGCGTCATGTGCTGTTTGGGGAGTGTTTTTTGGAAGGGCCATCCTGCGTGACACTGCAGTGCCACTCCTAGATGGGCCAGGTGTTTGTGTCGGCCACTAGGGTCGCTTATCTTACTTACACAGCTACCTCATTGTGCCTCTTTTTTTCTTTGCATCATGTGCTGTTTGGGGAGTGTTTTTTGGAAGGGCCATCCTGCGTGACACTGCAGTGCCACTCCTAGATGGGCCAGGTGTTTGTGTCGGCCACTAGGGTCGCTTAGCTTACTCACACAGCTACCTCATTGCGCCTCTTTTTTTCTTTGCGTCATGTGCTGTTTGGGGAGTGTTTTTTGGAAGGGCCATCCTGCGTGACACTGCAGTGCCACTCCTAGATGGGCCAGGTGTTTGTGTCGGCCACTAGGGTCGCTTATCTTACTCACACAGCTACCTCATTGCGCCTCTTTTTTTCTTTGCGTCATGTGCTGTTTGGGGAGTGTTTTTTGGAAGGGCCATCCTGCGTGACACTGCAGTGCCACTCCTAGATGGGCCAGGTGTTTGTGTCGGCCACTAGGGTCGCTTAGCTTACTCACACAGCTACCTCATTGCGCCTCTTTTTTTCTTTGCGTCATGTGCTGTTTGGGGAGTGTTTTTTGGAAGGGCCATCCTGCGTGACACTGCAGTGCCACTCCTAGATGGGCCAGGTGTTTGTGTCGGCCACTAGGGTCGCTTAGCTTACTCACACAGCTACCTCATTGCGCCTCTTTTTTTCTTTGCGTCATGTGCTGTTTGGGGAGTGTTTTTTGGAAGGGCCATCCTGCGTGACACTGCAGTGCCACTCCTAGATGGGCCAGGTGCTTGTGTCGGCCACTAGGGTCGCTTAGCTTACTCACACAGCTACCTCGGTGCAAATTTTAGGACTAAAAATAATATTGTGAGGTGTGAGGTGTTCAGAATAGACTGAAAATAAGTGGAAATTATGGTTTTTGAGGTTAATAATACTTTGGGATCAAAATGACCCCCAAATTCTATGATTTAAGCTGTTTTTTAGTGTTTTTTGAAAAAAAACACCCGAATCCAAAACACACCCGAATCCGACAAAAAAAATTCGGTGAGGTTTTGCCAAAACGCGGTCGAACCCAAAACACGGCCGCGGAACCGAACCCAAAACCAAAACACAAAACCCGAAATATTTCAAGTGCACATCTCTAGAAACAAGTCATAGTGGAGTGAGAACCTTCTGGCAGTGCGCTGGCTTAAATATAGCTACTTCTTAAATACTTAATATAGTACAACCAAGAAAGTTATCCTGAAATTTCACTGTGATTGTCTGGTTTCCGGTAGAGATGAGCGGGTTCGGTTTCTCTGAAACCGAACCCGCACGAACTTCATGTTTTTTTCACGGGTCCGAGCAGACTCGGATCCTCCCGCCTTGCTCGGTTAACCCGAGCGCGCCCGAACGTCATCATGACGCTGTCGGATTCTCGCGAGACTCGGATTCTATATAAGGAGCCGCGCGTCGCCGCCATTTTCACACGTGCATTGAGATTGATAGGGAGAGGACGTGGCTGGCGTCCTCTCCATTAGAAATTAGATTAGAAGAGAGAGAGAGATTGTGCAGAGTCAGACAGAGTTTACCACAGTGACCAGTGCAGTTGTTGTTAGTTAACTTTTATTTATTTTAATATATCCGTTCTCTGCTATATCCGTTCTCTGCCTGAAAAAAAACGATACACAGCAGCAGCCAGTCACACAGTGTGACTCAGTCTGTGTGCACTCAGCTCAGCCCAGTGTGCTGCACATCAATGTATAAAAGGCAAAGCTTATAATAATTGTGGGGGAGACTGGGGAGCACTGCAGGTTGTTATAGCAGGAGCCCCCAGGAGTACATAATATTATATTAATTTAAAATTAAACAGTGCACACTTTTGCTGCAGGAGTGCCACTGCCAGTGTGACTAGTGGTGACCAGTGCCTGACCACCAGTATAGTAGTATATTGTTGTATGTATTGTATACTATCTCTTTATCAACCAGTCTATATTAGCAGCAGACACAGTACAGTGCGGTAGTTCACGGCTGTGGCTACCTCTGTGTCGGCAGTCGGAACTCGGCAGGCAGTCCGTCCATCCATAATTGTATTACAATATATACCACCTAACCGTGGTATTTTTTTTTCTTTCTTTATACCGTCGTCATAGTGTCATACTAGTTGTTACGAGTATACTACTATCTCTTTATCAACCAGTGTACAGTGCGGTAGTTCACGGCTGTGGCTACCTCTGTGTCGGCAGTCGGCAGGCAGTCCGTCCATCCATAATTGTATTATTATTATAATATATACCACCTAACCGTGGTTTTTTTTTCATTCTTTATACCGTCATAGTGTCATACTAGTTGTTACGAGTATACTACTATCTCTTTATCAACCAGTGTACAGTGCGGTAGTTCACGGCTGTGGCTACCTCTGTGTCGGCAGTCGGCAGGCAGTCCGTCCATCCATAATTGTATTATTATTATAATATATACCACCTAACCGTGGTTTTTTTTTCATTCTTTATACCGTCATAGTGTCATACTAGTTGTTACGAGTATACTACTATCTCTTTATCAACCAGTGTACAGTGCGGTAGTTCACGGCTGTGGCTACCTCTGTGTCGGCAGTCGGCAGGCAGTCCGTCCATCCATAATTGTATTATTATTATAATATATACCACCTAACCGTGGTTTTTTTTTCATTCTTTATACCGTCATAGTGTCATACTAGTTGTTACGAGTATACTACTATCTCTTTATCAACCAGTGTACAGTGCGGTAGTTCACGGCTGTGGCTACCTCTGTGTCGGCAGTCGGCAGGCAGTCCGTCCATCCATAATTGTATTATTATTATAATATATACCACCTAACCGTGGTTTTTTTTTCATTCTTTATACCGTCATAGTGTCATACTAGTTGTTACGAGTATACTACTATCTCTTTATCAACCAGTGTACAGTGCGGTAGTTCACGGCTGTGGCTACCTCTGTGTCGGCAGTCGGCAGGCAGTCCGTCCATCCATAATTGTATTATTATTATAATATATACCACCTAACCGTGGTTTTTTTTTCATTCTTTATACCGTCGTCATAGTGTCATACTAGTTGTTACGAGTATACTACTATCTCTTTATCAACCAGTGTACAGTGCGGTAGTTCACGGCTGTGGCTACCTCTGTGTCGGCAGTCGGCAGGTATCCAATACTAGTATCCAATCCATCCATCTCCATTGTTTACCTGAGGTGCCTTTTAGTTCTGCCTATAAAATATGGAGAACAAAAAAGTTGAGGTTCCAAAATTAGGGAAAGATCAAGATCCACTTCCACCTCGTGCTGAAGCTGCTGCCACTAGTCATGGCCGAGACGATGAAATGCCAGCAACGTCGTCTGCCAAGGCCGATGCCCAATGTCATAGTACAGAGCATGTCAAATCCAAAACACCAAATATCAGAAAAAAAAGGACTCCAAAACCTAAAATAAAATTGTCGGAGGAGAAGCGTAAACTTGCCAATATGCCATTTACCACACGGAGTGGCAAGGAACGGCTGAGGCCCTGGCCTATGTTCATGGCTAGTGGTTCAGCTTCACATGAGGATGGAAGCACTCAGCCTCTCGCTAGAAAACTGAAAAGACTCAAGCTGGCAAAAGCACCGCAAAGAACTGTGCGTTCTTCGAAATCCCAAATCCACAAGGAGAGTCCAATTGTGTCGGTTGCGATGCCTGACCTTCCCAACACTGGAGGTGAAGAGCATGCGCCTTCCACCATTTGCACGCCCCCTGCAAGTGCTGGAAGGAGCACCCGCAGTCCAGTTCCTGATAGTCAGATTGAAGATGTCAGTGTTGAAGTACACCAGGATGAGGAGGATATGGGTGTTGCTGGCGCTGGGGAGGAAATTGACCAGGAGGATTCTGATGGTGAGGTGGTTTGTTTAAGTCAGGCACCCGGGGAGACACCTGTTGTCCGTGGGAGGAATATGGCCGTTGACATGCCAGGTGAAAATACCAAAAAAATCAGCTCTTCGGTGTGGAGGTATTTCACCAGAAATGCGGACAACAGGTGTCAAGCCGTGTGTTCCCTTTGTCAAGCTGTAATAAGTAGGGGTAAGGACGTTAACCACCTCGGAACATCCTCCCTTATACGTCACCTGCAGCGCATTCATAATAAGTCAGTGACAAGTTCAAAAACTTTGGGTGACAGCGGAAGCAGTCCACTGACCAGTAAATCCCTTCCTCTTGTAACCAAGCTCACGCAAACCACCCCACCAACTCCCTCAGTGTCAATTTCCTCCTTCCCCAGGAATGCCAATAGTCCTGCAGGCCATGTCACTGGCAAGTCTGACGAGTCCTCTCCTGCCTGGGATTCCTCCGATGCATCCTTGCGTGTAACGCCTACTGCTGCTGGCGCTGCTGTTGTTGCCGCTGGGAGTCGATGGTCATCCCAGAGGGGAAGTCTTAAGCCCACTTGTACTACTTCCAGTAAGCAATTGACTGTTCAACAGTCCTTTGCGAGGAAGATGAAATATCACAGCAGTCATCCTACTGCAAAGCGGATAACTGAGTCCTTGACAACTATGTTGGTGTTAGACGTGCGTCCGGTATCCGCCGTTAGTTCACAGGGAACTAGACAATTTATTGAGGCAGTGTGCCCCCGTTACCAAATGCCATCTAGGTTCCACTTCTCTAGGCAGGCGATACCGAGAATGTACACGGACGTCAGAAAAAGACTCACCAGTGTCCTAAAAAATGCAGTTGTACCCAATGTCCACTTAACCACGGACATGTGGACAAGTGGAGCAGGGCAGGGTCAGGACTATATGACTGTGACAGCCCACTGGGTAGATGTATGGACTCCCGCCGCAAGAACAGCAGCGGCGGCACCAGTAGCAGCATCTCGCAAACGCCAACTCTTTCCTAGGCAGGCTACGCTTTGTATCACCGCTTTCCAGAATACGCACACAGCTGAAAACCTCTTACGGCAACTGAGGAAGATCATCGCGGAATGGCTTACCCCAATTGGACTCTCCTGTGGATTTGTGGCATCGGACAACGCCAGCAATATTGTGTGTGCATTAAATATGGGCCAATTCCAGCACGTCCCATGTTTTGCACATACCTTGAATTTGGTGGTGCAGAATTTTTTAAAAAACGACAGGGGCGTGCAAGAGATGCTGTCGGTGGCCAGAAAAATTGCGGGACACTTTCGGCGTACAGGCACCACGTACAGAAGACTGGAGCACCACCAAAAACTACTGAACCTGCCCTGCCATCATCTGAAGCAAGAAGTGGTAACGAGGTGGAATTCAACCCTCTATATGCTTCAGAGGTTGGAGGAGCAGCAAAAGGCCATTCAAGCCTATACAATTGAGCACGATATAGGAGATGGAATGCACCTGTCTCAAGTGCAGTGGAGAATGATTTCAACGTTGTGCAAGGTTCTGATGCCCTTTGAACTTGCCACACGTGAAGTCAGTTCAGACACTGCCAGCCTGAGTCAGGTCATTCCCCTCATCAGGCTTTTGCAGAAGAAGCTGGAGGCATTGAAGAAGGAGCTAACACGGAGCGATTCCGCTAGGCATGTGGGACTTGTGGATGCAGCCCTTAATTCGCTTAACAAGGATTCACGGGTGGTCAATCTGTTGAAATCAGAGCACTACATTTTGGCCACCGTGCTCGATCCTAGATTTAAAGCCTACCTTGGATCTCTCTTTCCGGCAGACACAGGTCTGCTGGGGTTGAAAGACCTGCTGGTGACAAAATTGTCAAGTCAAGCGGAACGCGACCTGTCAACATCTCCTCCTTCACATTCTCCCGCAACTGGGGGTGCGAGGAAAAGGCTCAGAATTCCGAGCCCACCCGCTGGCGGTGATGCAGGGCAGTCTGGAGCGACTGCTGATGCTGACATCTGGTCCGGACTGAAGGACCTGACAACGATTACGGACATGTCGTCTACTGTCACTGCATATGATTCTCTCAACATTGATAGAATGGTGGAGGATTATATGAGTGACCGCATCCAAGTAGGCACGTCACACAGTCCGTACTTATACTGGCAGGAAAAAGAGGCAATTTGGAGGCCCTTGCACAAACTGGCTTTATTCTACCTAAGTTGCCCTCCCACAAGTGTGTACTCCGAAAGAGTGTTTAGTGCCGCCGCTCACCTTGTCAGCAATCGGCGTACGAGGTTACATCCAGAAAATGTGGAGAAGATGATGTTCATTAAAATGAATTATAATCAATTCCTCCGCGGAGACATTGACCAGCAGCAATTGCCTCCACAAAGTACACAGGGAGCTGAGATGGTGGATTCCAGTGGGGACGAATTGATAATCTGTGAGGAGGGGGATGTACACGGTGATATATCGGAGGGTGAAGATGAGGTGGACATCTTGCCTCTGTAGAGCCAGTTTGTGCAAGGAGAGATTAATTGCTTCTTTTTTGGGGGGGGTCCAAACCAACCCGTCATATCAGTCACAGTCGTGTGGCAGACCCTGTCACTGAAATGATGGGTTGGTTAAAGTGTGCATGTCCTGTTTTGTTTATACAACATAAGGGTGGGTGGGAGGGCCCAAGGATAATTCCATCTTGCACCTCTTTTTTCTTTTCTTTTTCTTTGCATCATGTGCTGATTGGGGAGGGTTTTTTGGAAGGGACATCCTGCGTGACACTGCAGTGCCACTCCTAGATGGGCCCGGTGTTTGTGTCGGCCACTAGGGTCGCTAATCTTACTCACACAGCTACCTCATTGCGCCTCTTTTTTTCTTTGCGTCATGTGCTGTTTGGGGAGGGTTTTTTGGAAGGGACATCCTGCGTGACACTGCAGTGCCACTCCTAGATGTGCCCGGTGTTTGTGTCGGCCACTAGGGTCGCTAATCTTACTCACACAGTCAGCTACCTCATTGCGCCTCTTTTTTTCTTTGCGTCATGTGCTGTTTGGGGAGGGTTTTTTGGAAGGGCCATCCTGCGTGACACTGCAGTGCCACTCCTAGATGGGCCCGGTGTTTGTGTCGGCCACTAGGGTCGCTTATCTTTCTCACACAGTCAGCTACCTCATTGCGCCTCTTTTTTTCTTTGCGTCATGTGCTGTTTGGGGAGGGTTTTTTGGAAGGGACATCCTGCGTGACACTGCAGTGCCACTCCTAGATGGGCCCGGTGTTTGTGTCGGCCACTAGGGTCGCTAATCTTACTCACACAGCTACCTCATTGCGCCTCTTTTTTTCTTTGCGTCATGTGCTGTTTGGGGAGGGTTTTTTGGAAGGGACATCCTGCGTGACACTGCAGTGCCACTCCTAGATGGGCCCGGTGTTTGTGTCGGCCACTAGGGTCGCTTATCTTACTCACACAGCGACCTCGGTGCAAATTTTAGGACTAAAAATAATATTGTGAGGTGTGATGTGTTCAGAATAGGCTGAAAATGAGTGTAAATTATGTTTTTTGAGGTAATAATACTTTGGGATCAAAATTACCCCCAAATTCTATGATTTAAGCTGTTTTTTAGGGTTTTTTGAAAAAAACACCCGAATCCAAAACACACCCGAATCCGACAAAAATAATTCGGTGAGGTTTTGCCAAAACGCGTTCGAACCCAAAACACGGCCGCGGAACCGAACCCAAAACCAAAACACAAAACCCGAAAAATTTCAGGCGCTCATCTCTAGTTTCCGGTGATCCACATTTATCATATGTGACTGATCACCTCTGCCAGTGATTTGTGCGACCTCTTATCTTCAAAAGAGCCACACATTGCCCAACTACATTTAATCAAAGAAAGAAGCACGATCTGTAATAAAATATCAGCAGATAAACAAGTGTTACAATCTATAACAAAGAGATCTGACAATTCAGCATGACTTCTCAGTGCCAAGATTTTTAATGAACTTTAGCAGTTAGGTGAAAGGCTGAGACAGGCACCGCGCAATTCTACGTAGAGGTTTCCATTCATCAACTTAATGCACTTGCTCTTTTTAATGTAAGTATAGAACTAATTGTGCATAAATATTTCTCACATATTGCTGGTTATCTGAAGAAGAACTATGAAAGTTTGAAACGCGTTAAGCGTGTACTCTCCCGCTTTACTTGTGACCCCTTTTGAGTCTTACCATCTGCACTGGATGCTGAGGGACTGTGTTGGATCCTGGTTTCCGGAGCCATTATTCTAGGGTGCCTTATCCATTTGGCCCCTTCCAGACCTTGCTTCCTGTGGCTGTACCTTTCATTGGGGATTTACCTATATGCTTTTATTTCATCTATTTGATGTAAGTGCAATGTTTAAAAATAAACCTTTGTTTAAAAAAAAAGGATAATTGCACTATTGCACTTTCTTCTGCTGTTTATCTTTTACGAGGTCTAGCTGCATTTGTTTGATATCAGCGCTGGATATTATAAGGACTGTTATCATCCAGTCCTTTGTTGCTGTACTGCCAATGAGGATCACTTTAATATGCTACTGATCTCATCTGCTTGTTGTAAGTGCAATATTAAAATAAATTCATGCACTTTTAAAAGGATAATCGCACTATTGCACTTTTTCTTTGTCTTACATTTTATATGAGAATTAGATCCACCTGCCTATAACCAACGTTGGATTCCTATTCATCTCTTGAAACACCAGTGTATGTGACCAATTGATTTTAATTACCCACTGGGTGTGTGTTTGTAAACTTGGGTTTTTATAGGAGAGCTTTAAGTTTGTATCTCTCTCTTTCCCTCAACTTATTCTTTATTACAAAATGAATGCACTGCAGCAATAGACTGTCTCCACTGTATGACTGAAACAGTAATGGGCCCTACACATTCGGTGACCCGCCGCCGAGCTGTCCGGCGGCCGATACGGTAGACGGGCGACCCGGCGGTGGTGGTGGTGGGGTGACGGAGGGAGAGAAGTTTCTTCACTCCCCCCGTCACCCGGGTCCATAGCAGTGCAAGCTAATATGGACGAGATTGTCCATATTGGCTTGCGTGCATAAGCGACCCGGCACCAACGATGAACAAGAGAGGGCCGCGCATCGTTCATCGTTGGTGCCTACACACTGAACGATATGAATGAGTTCTCGTTCATTAATGAACGAGAACATTCAAATCATTCAGTTATATCGCCTATAAGTTACCAACAGGGCCTGTAGGGCCTATAAGTTACCAACAGGTAAGTTATAAGTTATTGTATAAGTGTGTGTGTAAGGGGGAGGGGGTAGAGGTAAGTCATAAGTTTTTATTCAAGCGGGTGTGCGTGTGGGGGTTGAGTAGTTTAGGATAGTTATAGGAATAATAAGTGGGTAATGCTTTATTGGGTTTAATTAAAATGAAAATGGTATCTGTATGAGGTAGGTAATTATGAGTTAATATACATAAATGGAATTATTTGATGATGATGTTGGGGGTAATTAAAGATCGGTATTATGAAGGTCATTTGTTTAAATGGGTAATTATATTAATACACTAAATGAGGTTGTTACATTGAATCTGAATTAGTTACTAGTTTTTAAAGAGTGGTTAATTATTGATAAGGGAATTAGATTTTAAGTCGATCAAAAATACTCTCTATATTGCATGGCAGTCACTCTCCTCTGTATTATATGGCAGTCATGGTAATGTTCTCTGTTTTACATAGCAGTCACTGATGCTGTCTCTATTATATGGTGCTCACTGATGCTCTCTGCATTATATGGTGGTCACTGATGCTCCTTATTATATGGTGGTCACTAATGCTCTGTGCATTAAATGGTGGTCACTGATGTTCTCTGAAATATATGGAGGTCACTATGTATTATGCATTATATTGCTGTCATTGCAATGCTCTCTGTATTGTATGGTGGCCACTGTGATGTTCTCTGCATTATATAGCAGTCATATAGAAGGGGTGAAAATCATGCTCCACACACCTGCTCAAATCATAGGAATCGTCCAGTGCACATGAGAACTTTTTTGCTCCCAGGTACTGTTTCTGCAGAACGTAGCAGAGACAATGTGGGCACCAGTGGGAGCACTCCCATTCAGCATATATTAGCTAGCAGTGGCGGATCCAGGGGAGGAGAGTTGTTTGCAATTGCAGTCATGTAGCGCAGTCTGTCCATGATCACCTCCCCTCTGGATATTTAAAAAATGACCTCGATAATGTGCATACTACTCTCACATTTGTTGCTGCTCAGCAACCCCCTGAAGTACACAAGAAATAGATAGTAAACCACTGTGCCCTTAGCAGCTGCAGTTGTGTAGACCCTGGGTGTCACTCAACACCCTACAATACAGATACACACAAGAGATGAGTGCTACTTCAACTGTGCACAGCTAGAATAACCCACTCAGGTGCCTTACACATGCGAAGAAATGTCAGTCTGTGAAAAGATAGTCTTCCAATTTTCTCTTTAGTCCATTTTGTAAAGGAGTTTCCTCTGGGTTGGTCCAATATCCCTCAAAGAGAAAAAAAAATGGAAGAGCAGTATCGTGTAGTATGTCTTTGGTCTGAGGGGATTTTTCAATCTCGGTTTTCGAGGTATATGAGGATATTTCGTACCGTACTCACGTCTAAAAGGAGGGATTTCCACACGTAAAGGTTTCTTTTTGGGTCTGAGTTTCTCCTAACCGGATGGGGATCTTGTTTACACCCTTTATATTCCTCCCAGAGTTGTATCTCATCAGGAAAAAGTAATGGAGAGAAAACAGCCCAATTATATATCACAGTGGAATCTGTTCCACCAATCCTACCAACAGTGAGGGAAATAGATCGGCGTACCGTACTTACACTCCGCAAGTACTAAATAGCCCATAAAGGTATCTTTTAAATACTTTTCATGATAAGATGAATCACTGAATAAAAGAACACAAAAGGGCAAGCGTACCCTACTCACAGTGTTCAAACTGGTAATATGCCCGTAGCGGTTTCTTTCTCCACTTCCGCCTAGGAAGTGGAATTCCAATGTCCAATACTCCCAATCAATCTGAGGTTTTTTTTGGATTGTCAGTTTGCTCTCCAAAGGTTGGAGTAACTTTGGTGGCTTATCTGTCAACGGAGCAGAATTGCACTTAAAATTAGCAACTTTAATGCATACTTATCAGCATAGTTATGTAATACTTTGGTCGATGTTTTGATCCATTCAGTATCATCCTCAAGACATACAGCATATCCAGCATATACAGCAGATATCAATTATCCTTCGTCACCATCGACCAAAGTATTACATGGCCCACTTCAGTACAAGACTGTGGTGCAAGTAGAAATATTTTTCTCTTACGTCCTAGAGGATGCTGGGGTCCACATTAGTACCATGGGGTATAGACAGGTCCACCAGGAGCCATTGGCACTTTAAGAGTTTGAGCTGGCTCCTCCCTCTACCAGACTCAGTTTATAAAATGTGCCCGGAGAAGCCGGTCATAGCTAGGGGAGTTCAACAGAGTTTCTCTAGTAAAGTTTATTTTAGAGTTTATTATTTTACAGGGAGGCTGCTGGCAACAGCCTCCCTGCAGCGAGGGACTAAGGGGGGGGGAGTAGTGTCCGCCCTGCAGGGTCTGAGCCACTATTTCTGCTGACAGGATACTGAGCCCCTGAGGGGATAGATCGTTTCCCACCACAGGGGATCGCTCACCACAGCAGCATGCCGCAACCCCCTAACAGAGCCAGAAGATTGGTGGCGAGTGAGTCACCGACCACCCTAGCAAGCGGGGGGCCGGTGTGAAGATGGCGGCATCAGGGTAGGAGCGCAGTATTAACTGCGCTCCGGAGGCTCAGTGGTACATAGTGCGGCATTGTGAGGGGAGCCCTGAGCCAGCGCCTACACCCTACACTGGTCACACAGCCTGTCGGGGTCCTGGGATCTCAGCCAGCATAAATACTCAGGCCAGTATAATCCTAGGAAGAGCGGGAAGACAGCGCCATTTTGGGGGCGGAGCTTCTCCTCAGAGCAGACCCAGCAGCGTTCAGCACCATTTTCCTGCCTGCACAGCGCTGTGCAGGAAGAGCAAGTCCCTCCAAAGCAACTCCAGCTATCTCTCACGGTACTAGGGGGCTGTAGAAGGGGGGGGCTGCAAAACGACTGTGTAACCTATTATGGTGCACAGTCAGCGCTGATAGGGGGTCTCCCTTTACATTAAAAGCGCTGTGTGTGGGTTGGCTCTAATCTCTGTGTCTCTCTTGCCATTCTTGGGGGTGAAACTCTGTCTGTCCTCCCGTGTGTGTGTGTGTGTGTGTGTGTGTGTGTGTGTGTGTGTGTGTGTGTGTGTAGTGTCTGTGGTCTCCATTAAGCAATGTCCAGGGACTCTGTGTCACATGCTGCAGAGGATATGTCCTCTCAGGATGATCCCATTCCATGTAATCAGGATTGCACTGGTTTAGCACAGATTCCAGCAAGGGAGCCTGAGTGGTTATCCTCTATCAAATCTATGATTTCTCAGATTTCTACTGGGGTTGCACAAAATTAATCTGCAACTCAGGTTTTACAGAACTCTATGGCAGTCTGGCCCAGTTCTGGTACATCAGGGCTCCCCGTTGTATATTCACATACACGTGCTCTTGCACAGATCATGCAGGATGATACCGATACCGATTCTGATACTACAGACGGCGATGGGGATGTGTTGCGGGGGGCAGCATCTCTTGCAAAAGGGGTGCAGTTGATGACAGAGGATATTAAGGATGTGTTGAATATTGCTGATACAACACCCAAGCAGGTTGAGGAGGCTGACTTCATTGAAAATAAGAAAGCCTCGCTAACCTTCCTTGCATCAAAGGAATTAAATGCTATTTTTGAAAAGGCTTGGGAAAACCCGGATAAAAAATTCCAGATACCTAAAAGGGTTCTGGTAGCATTTCCTTTCCCGGTAGTGGATAGGAAAAAATGGGAAAACCCACCTACTGTTGACTCGTCAGTATCCAGACTCTCAAAAAAGGTGGTTTTACCTGTTCCAGGATCTACTGCCTTGAGAGAGCTGGCTGATCGTAAAATTGATAATACGCTCAATAAACGGCTTCTGGGGAAATACTACGTCCCACTATTGCCAGTGCCTGGATTGCCAAAGCTATAGTAAAGTGGTCAGGCACGTTACTTGAAGACTTGGATGCTATGGAAAAATGTGATGTTGAGTTGTTTTTACGTAACATTCAGGATTCGGCAGGATTTCTGGTAGAATCCATGAAAGACCTAGGTTCCATGGCTGCTGGTATTTTTTCCATGTCTGTATCAGCTCGTCGAGGACTGTGGTTATGCCAGTGGTATGCCAACGCAGAATCCAGGAGAAGTGTGGAGACCCTACCCTACACAGGTCAGGCTCTCTTTGGGGAAGCGTTAGATGCGTGGATCTCCACGGCTACGGCTGGTAAGTCACCTTTTCTTCCCTCAGCTACACCTGCTCCGAAAAAACTGTTTTCTTCAGCTACGTCAGAGCCCTTTCGGTCTACCAAGACCAGAAAGGCCAAGCTGTCCAACACCTTCTTTCGGGGCGGTCGGCCCAAGTCCAAGAAACCTGCGGCTGCAGGTTCCCAGGAACAGAAACCTGCTTCAGGTACACCAAAGTCCTCCGCATGACGGTGGACTGTATGCTCCGGAGGTGGGGCCGGTGGGAGAAAGACACAGGCATTTCAGTCACATCTGAGTGTCATCCACCCTGGAGCCCTGGGTGCAAGATATTGTGTCTCAGGGGTACAGGCTGGAATTTCAAAATCTCCCTCCTCACCAATTTTTCAAATCAGGCTTGCCAGCTCTGCTGGCAGACAGGACTGTCCTGCAGGAAGCCATCCAGAAGTTGGTGGAGGCACAGGTCATTGTGCCAGTACTACCTCATATGCAAAACAAAGGTTACTATTCGAACCTTTTCGTGGTACCAAAACCGGATGGTTCAGTCAGGCCCATTCTGAACTTAAAATCACTAAGCCTCTTTCTGAGGGAGTTCAAGTTCAAAATGGAGTCTCTAAGTGCAGTGACATCAGGTCTGGGGAAGGGGAAATTCCTAGTATCCCTGGATATCAAGGATGCATTCCTCCACATTCCGATTTGGCTGCTGCATCAAGCTTATCTTCGATTCACACTGTTGGACTGTCATTTTCTGTTCCAGGCCCTACTATTCGGAATCTCCACCGCACCGAGGGTATTCACCAAGGTGATGGCGGAAATGATGATTCTCCTCCGCAGACAGGGGGTGAACATAATTCCATATCTGGACGATCTTCTGATAAAAGCATCGTCCAAGGAGAAGCTGTTATGGTCCATAGCTCTCAAGGCCCAGCTTCTCAGGAAACATGGCTGGATCGTGAATTTTCCAAGATCACATTTGGAACCAACCAGGAGGTTGTCCTTTCTGGGAATGATCCTCTACACGGAAGGGCAGAGGGTGTTTCTTCCAGAGAAAAAAGCGTTGGTGATACAAACAATGGTCCGGGAGTCCTGAAGCCAACCCTGGTGTCGATTCATCAGTGCATTCGCCTTCTGGGAAAGATGGTGGCTTCTTACGAGGCCCTGCAGCACGGGAGGTTTCACGCTCGGTCCTTCCAACTGGATCTCCTGGACAAGTGGTCAGGATTCCATCTACACATGCACCAGAGAATACGTCTGTCGCCAAAGGCCAGGATTTCACTCCTCTGGTGGCTGCAACTGCCTCACCTTCTGGAGGGCCGCAGGTTTGGGATTCAGGACTGGATCCTTCTAACCACGGATGCAAGTCTCTGGGGCTGGGGCGCAGTCACTCAAGAGGAATCCTTCCAAGGAAGGTGGGCAAGTCTTGAAGCCGGCCTGCCGATAAACATTCTGGAACTAAGAGCCGTCGACAACGGTCTTCAAGCGGCCCATCTTCGGGCCGTTCAAGTGCAATCAGACAATGTGCTTACATAAACCGACAGGGTGGAACGAAGAACAGAGCTGCAATGTCAGAGGTAACAAGAATCATCCTCTGGGCAGAAAAACACGCGTTGGCGTTGTCGGCAATCTTCATTCCGGGGAGTGGGGTCTCCATCCGGAAGTGTTCAAGGAGGTAACAGATCTTTGGGTCGTACCCCAGATCGACATCATGGCCTCTCGTCTCAACAAGAAGCTTTGGCGGTATTGTTCCAGGCTGAGGGACCTGCAAGCAGTGGCGGTAGATGCCCTAGTGACTCCCTGGGTGTTCCAGTCGGTGTACGCCTCCACTTCCACTCATCGCAAGAGTTCTAAAGCTCATAAGGAGAACGAGGGTTCAAGCGATCATCATTGCTCCAGACTGGCCAAGAAGGGCTTGGTATGCAGATCTTCTGGATCTACTGCAAGAAGAGCTGAGGCCTCTTCCTCTCTAGGAGGACCTGCTGCAGCAGGGGCCATTTGCCTATCAAGACTTACCGCAGCTACGTTTGACAGCATGGAGGTTGAACGCCTGATACTAGCTCGGAAGGGCATTCCGAACAAGGTTATTCCTACCCTGATACAGGCTAGGAAAGGAGTAACGTCTAAACATTACCATCGAGTTTGGAAAAAATATGTATCTTGGTGTGAGTCCAAGAAATTTCCTGCGGTGGAGTTTCAATTGTGACGGTTTCTCCTCTTCCTACAAGCCGGTGTGGATATGGGCCTGAGGATAGGATCTGTGAAGGTCCAAATTTCAGCCCAATCTATTTTCTTCCAGAAACAATTGGATGCCCTCCCTGAGGTTCAGACCTTTTTGAAGGGAGTTCTGCACATCCAACCTCCCTTTGTACCACCTATGGCGCCTTGGGACCTTAACGTGGTGGTGCAGTTCCTCCAGTCGGACTGGTTTGAGCCTCTACAGGAGGTTGAGGTCAAATTTCGTGCATGGAAGGCTGTCACATTGTTGGCCTTAGCTTCTGCTAGACGTGTGTCGGAGTTGGGGGCTTTGTCCTGTAAAAGCCCACACTTAATCTTCCACGAAGACAGAGCTGAGCTCCGGACATGTCAGCAGTTTCTTCCGAAGGTTGTGTCGGCATTTCATATCAACCAACCTATTGTGGTGCCAGTGGCTACTGACTCCTCAATTTCATCAAAGTCCTTGGCTGTTGGAAGGGCTCTGAAAATCTATGTGAAAAGGACTGCTCGTCACAGAAAATCGGACTGTTTGTCCTCTATGATCCCAAGAAAATTGGGTGTCCTGCTTCTAAGCAGACGATCTCTCACTGAATCAGGTTCACAGTCCAGCATGCGTATTCTATGGCAGGATTGCCGTGTCCTACGTCTGTCAAGGCCCACTCTACTCGTAAGGTGAAGTCTTCCTGGGCGGCTGCCCGGGGTGTCTCGGCTTTACAACTTTGCCGAGCTGCAACTTGGTCTGTGTCGAACATGTTTGCTAAGTTCTACAAGTTCGATACTTTGGCCTCTGATGATCTGAAGTTCAGTCGATCAGTTCTGCAGGAGCCTCCGCGCTCTCCCTCCCATTCTGGGAGCTTTGGTACATCCCCATGGTACTAATGTGGATCCCAGCATTCTCTAGGACGTAAGAGAAAATAAGATTTTGGTTATCTACCGGTAAATCCTTTTCTCGTAGTCCGTAGAGGATGCTGGGCGCCCGCCCAGCGCTTTGTTTTCCTGCTATCGTTATTTGGTTCACTACAACTTCATTTTAGTTGAGTACTGCATTGTTACTTGGTAAGTAATGTTTCAGCGGTTGCTCAGTTTTCAAGCTAAATTAGCTTGTTGTGCCTTGTATGTGTGAGCTGGTATGAATCTTGCCACTATCTGTGTTAAATCCTTCTCTCGAAGATGTCTGTCTCCTCGGGCACAGTTTCCAGACTGAGTCTGGTAGGAGGGGCATAGAGGGAGGAGCCAGCCCACACTCTCAAACTCTTAAAGTGCCAATGGTGAGATAGAGTACCTGTATTGTCTGCTGCTGTTACCGACTCCTGCCGGTCACTTCTCCTCACTGCTGCTTTGCAGGGTGTCAGCCTCCTAATGTGCGGTGTCTCCCCCTCCTGCGGTACACGCTGCTGATCCTGTGCAGCTGTGTCCCGTCTCAGGCCAGCTCCTGCTGGTTTACTGCATCTTGCCACCCCCAGACTTCGCTCTAACGTGGCTTTTGGTTCTGGTTTTGTTCTAATTCCACTTTTGTGTTTTGGTTTTGGCTTGGTTTTGCCAAAACCATCCTTTCGTGATTTGGTTTTGGATCTGGATGACTTTTGAAAATACCATAAAAACAGCTAAAATCACAGTATTTTGGGGTAATTTTGCTCCTTTGGTATTATCAACCTCAATAACATTAATTTCCACTCATTTACAGTTCTATTCTGAACACCTCACAATATTGTTTTTAGGCCAAAAAGTTGCACTGAGGTGGCTATATGACCAAGCTAAGCAACACAAGTGTGCTGCACAAACACCTGGCCCATCTAGGAGTGGCACTGCAGTTGCAGACAAGATGGTACTATTCAAAAACTAGTCCCCAAACAGCACATGATGCAAAGAAGAAAAAGAGGTGCACCGAGGCTGCTGTATGACTAAGCCAAGCGACACAAGTGTGCAGCACAAACACCTGGCCCATCCAGGAGTGGCACTGCAGTGTCAGACAGGATGGCACTTTTCAAAAACTAGGCCCCAAACAGCACCTCATGCAAAGATGTAGAAGAGGTGCAATGAGGTAGCTAGATGGCCAAGCTAAGCGACACAAGTGTGCGGCACAAACATCTGGCCCATCTAGGAGTGGCACTGTAGTTTCAGACCGGATGGCACTTTTCAAAAACTAGGCCCCAAACAGCACCTCATGCAAAGATGTAGAAGAGGTGCAATGAGGTAGCTAGATGGCCAAGCTAAGCGACACAAGTGTGCGGCACAAACATCTGGCCCATCTAGGAGTGGCACTGCAGTTGCAGACAAGATGGTACTATTCAAAAACTAGTCCCCAAACAGCACATGATGCAAAGAAGAAAAAGAGGTGCACCGAGGCTGCTGTATGACTAAGCCAAGCGACACAAGTGTGCAGCACAAACACCTGGCCCATCTAGGAGTGGCACTGTAGTTTCAGACCGGATGGCACTTTTCAAAAACTAGGCCCCAAACAGCACCTCATGCAAAGATGTAGAAGAGGTGCAATGAGGTAGCTAGATGGCCAAGCTAAGCGACACAAGTGTGCGGCACAAACATCTGGCCCATCTAGGAGTGGCACTGCAGTTGCAGACAAGATGGCACTATTCAAGAACTAGTCCCTAAACAGCACATGATGCAAAGTAGAAGAAAAAGTTGCACCGAGGCTGCTCTATGACTAAGCCAAGCGACACAAGTGTGCGGCACAAACACCTGGCCTATCTAGAAGTGGCACTGCAGTTCCAGACTGGATGGCACTTTTCAAAAACTAGGCCCCAAACAGCACCTCATGCAAAGATGTAGAAGAGGTGCAATGAGGTAGCTGTATGACTAAGCCAAGCGACACAAACAATTCCCACTGGAATTATACATCCAAATCACTGGAATTATATGTCCAAATCACTGACATTGTATGTCTAAATCACTTAAATTATACGTCCAAATCACTGGAATTAAATGGCAAAATCACTGGAATTATACGTCCAAATCACTGGAATTAAATGGCAAAATCACTGGAATTATATGTCAAAATCACTGGAATTATACGGCTAAATCACTTGAATTATACATCCAAATCACTGGAATTAAATGGCAAAATCTCAGTATCGCCTGCCTAGTGAAGTGGAATATAGATGGGATTTGGTACCGGGGACACAATTCCTCCATCAATTGTCTAAATCCAACTGCACTAATGGCGGATACCAGACGCACGTCTAACACCAACATAAGTGTCAAGGCCTCAGTTATGAGGGCTTCTATCGTAATGTGAAGCTGAACCGCTAGTCATTAACATAAGCCAGGGCCTCAGCTGTTCCTTGCCACTCCGTGTCATAAATGGCATATTGGCAAGTTTACGTTTCTCCTCAGACCATTTCAATTTCTTTTTTTGGGGGTCTTTTTACTGAACTTTGGCTTTTTGGATTTTACATGCCCTCTACTATCACATTGGGCATCGGCCTTGGCAGATGACGTTGATGGCATTTCATCGTCTATGTCATGGCTACTGTCAGCAGCTTCAGCACTAGGAGGAAGTGGTTCTTGATCTTTTCCTATTTTATCCTCCAAATTTTTGTTCTCCATTATTTTTTTGGAGTTATATAACACAATATTCGGTACAGGAATTACTTATGACTAATGGCCAGGACACTACCACTGGTCTGATGCAGCACAACACAGCAACACTGTAAGGTACTTGTTGTTGTTGTTGTTGTTGTTGTTGTTGTTATTATTATACGGCAGCAGTGGACATATAGCAGCAGCATATACCACTGTGACTGCCTGGTCACTGGAATGACTGATGCACAGGACACTACCACTGGTCTGATGCAGCACAACACAGCAACACTGTAAGGGACTTGTTGTTGTTGTGATTATTATTATATGGCAGCAGTGGACATATAGCAGCAGCGTATACCACTGTGACTTCCTGGTCACTGGAATGACTGATGGCCAGAACACTACCACTGGTCTGATGCAGCACAACACAGCAACACTGTAAGGGACTTATTATACAGCAGCACTGGACATATGACAGCAGAGGACACCACCACTGTGACTGGTCACTGGACTGACTGATGCACAGGACACTACCACTGGTCTGATGCAGGACAACACAGCGACACTGTAAGGGACTTATTATACAGCAGCACTGGACATATGGCAGCAGAGGACTCAAGCACTGTGACTGGACAGATTCATCACAAGACACGGACACTGAGGACACTGAGAGAACGGAGACACGTCTTCTCTCTACACTCTCCAATGCCGGAGTGAAAATGGTGGGGACGCGCGGCTCCTTATATGGAATCCAAACCCCGGGAGAATCTGACAGCGGGATGATGACGTTTTGCCTCGTTCTGGTTTCTGAGTCAGGCGGGAAAACCCGAGCCTGGCTCCGAACTGGACTTGAATGGTGAAGTTCGGTACGGTTTGGTTCTCTGAGAACCGAACCCACTCATTTCTACTAGCAACCAGATGAAAAGTGTTTTAACCCTTACAGTGTCTGGCTGTAGCTGGTGTAAACTAGGAGAAGGGGTACCCCAAGAGTGGGTTATCACATGTGCAGCAGGCGGCATGGTGTACCAGCTGCTAAGTTCTTATGGGTGCGCCATACCCAAGCGTACCCGCACACTTGCACCACTGGTACCAGGCGCTTCAGTATGCACATGCTCCAGGAGCCATTGAGGGTGACTACTATCTACTTGGGGGAATGATGGGGGGAAAGATCAGTCTATGCTCCAGATGATAAAAAGCCTATGCTTTGCTAGTGTGCTATAATACTAACATGTCATTAAATGATACTTTCCTCATAATTACTTTATAACATAAAACAAAATATCTACAATCATTGATATAGTTCGCCAGTCGTTTCAGCTATAGGGATGTAGATACAGTAGATACTGTATGGGGAAATTACACTGGCTTTCATGCAGATCATGTCTGCTTGAAAGTGGAACCCCTGTTGATATTCTGGGGCAGATTTAACAATGAGTGATATTCTTGTTATCACTCATTACTCATCTGAAATGGTGCTCCAACCAATCAGCTCCTAACTAATTTTTTTTATCACATGACAGTTAGGAGCTGATTGGCTGGAGCACCATTTAAGATTAGTAACGTGTGATAACAAAAATATCACTCCTTGTTAAACCTGCCCCTTTATTTGTTGTTTGTTTCACGAGCACTTCTCACCAGGGCTGCCATCAGAAATTGTGGGGCACGGGACTGACAAAATAGACAGGACCCCTCCCCATCCAAAAAAAGATTCTTCCACACCGCTGCCCCCCTTTGTGATGTCATACATTGTGACGTTACATTTAGGTGGAGTGTTGAGGACCTACAGGAATGGTTCATAGAGAGCTGATGTACAGAGAAGGCTTGCTTCTTAGAAGTCCTCTCTGCGCATCAGCCTGATGTTGTTTCACAGCCTGGCGCAGCTCTTCAGGTATTGGCGGTAAGAGCCATGGGTGGGCCCCCCTCTCTGTAAGGTCCGGGGACACTAGTCCCCACAGACCCCCCCTGATGGCTGCCCTGCTTTTCACAGTTATAGAAATAACATTAAAAACATTTATCTGTATTAGTGTGACTTACCTAGGTAGTGTTGCCTCTGTTGGGTGAAAATATACAATATCACAAGTGTTCCCTCTGTAAATGTAGCCCTCTACCCATGCCAATATGCAGATGTGACTTGAGGTGAATCTGTCTGCACTAAATGTATACACATTGTGTAATAATCCATTCCATTTGCTACCACATAATCAGAGAAATAACATTCCTGTGACTTAGAATCTTGGCTTAAGAATAAAGCACATTATTTCTTCCTGAATTAAAACAAATCTCTTCCTCAGTAAACACTTTAAATCAAAATTCCTGCAGTTGATTATACATTCCTAACCGGCCTTGATGAAACCATTTGATGAATGGAAGGTATATATGTTGTATGTAAATAATTAAAAAGATACAAATTAAATTAGTTAATTTAAGCATTTTTTTCTATCATGGCAAGATGTTCCAAGCAAGTAAAGTCTTTGTTTAATTCAGGCAGTTTATAAAGGATTATTGTTACATTGTAAAGTTTAATAGCTTTTAATAGCATCGCTCGATTGCCTACCGGCATACGGAACACATAAAATTACTGAGTTCCACCCTGAAGTGTGTCCATTTGTTAAAGAATATCACTAGGAAATCTTTATAGTGGATCTCGAGTTAACAAATAAATGATGAGTATATACAGTCCATATATTGGGCACATACTGCTATCAGGCATCTTAGGCTGGTCCGTATTAGCACCAAAGCTTTAACGTCAAATATTGGGCGGTCATGCTACAACTTGTTATTCCATTCATTACCTAATCATATTCAATCTATTAGTATCAAATATTAGGCCCCTATGCACCATTCTGTAGGACTCAAATTCCCCAGTATGTGGTCAGCTTAAATTATTATTATTATTATTATTATTATTAATATTATTACATTTTATTTATAAGGCACCACAAGTGTTTTGCAGCGCCGTACAAAGGACAGTACAGTGAGACAAAACTTAGCATTACAGTAAATAAATAAGAAAAATAGAGTACAGGTAACAAAGAGCACCACAATTCTCAAAACATGATACAGCTAAGATCAGGGGCGGATTGGGAACAAAAAGCGGCCCTGGAAAAAATTTGTACTAGTGGCCCCACATGGGCAGCACCAGTGGTGTAAGGTCTAGCCATGGGCCATGGCAGCAGCACCCTCCCCCCAAACTTTCCAGATAGTGGGGATGTCCAGCATCAAGGGGAAGTTAAAAGGAAATAAAATTAAATGTTATGAGCACATTATATGGGGATCCGGTCTGAAGATCGACAGTGTCTAGGTCGACAATGTTTAGGTCGACCACTATAGGTCGACAGTCACTAGGTCGACATGGATGGAAGGTCGACAGGGTTTCTAGGTCGACATGTGCTAGGTCGACAGGTCTAAAGGTCGACATGAGTTTTTTTTTAAAAAATTCATACTTAACGATCCATGTGGACTACGATTGGAACGGTAAAGTGTGCCGAGCGAAGCGGTAGCGGAGCGAAGGCACCATGCCCGAAGCATGGCGAGGGGACGTGGTGCACTAATTTGGGATCCCGATCACTTTACGAAGAAAACGACACCAAAAAAAAAATCCTCATGTCGACCTTTAGACCTGTCGACCTAGAAACCCTGTCGACCTTCCATCCATGTCGACCTAGTGACTGTCGACCTATAGTGGTCGACCTAAACATTGTCGACCTAGACACTGTCGATAAAACGAACCACACCCCATTATATGATACACCTTCAGAATTTAGAAAACTATATAGTTCTTTAGAAAGATATATTTTCTTGCTTATTACACCAACCGTATCCCAATCACTATTCACTCAATCTTATATGTCAGCCAGGCAGGCAGACAGAGCATACACTAGATCATCTGCAATCACAGGCTAAGTGGCAAAGTCATTTTCATATATGCAAATTGTTTGGCATCTTATTCATTATGTCTATAAATAGGACCACATGTCCTCAAACAAAACAGGCCCCACGGGTGCGTCGGCCCACCGGGGTTCTTCCCTGTAGACCCTATGGCCAATCCGCCTCTGGCTAAGATGCAAGTAGCGAGGGAGTGATCATCGTACTACTTGGGGCTAGCGGCCATAGATAGAGATGAGCCTTTACCAGCAGGAGAAAAAGCGGGTAAAGATGGTCGCTGAGTAGGAGAGAGGCTGGACTTATACGCCAGTACCACTGTAATTATATGGCAGGATCACTGTATTTATACGGCAGGATCACTGGACTGGACTTATACGCCAGTACCACTGTAATTATACGGCAGGATCACTGGACCTATACGGCAGGATCACTGTAATTATACGGCAGGATCACTGTAATTATACGGCAGGATTACTGGACTTATACGGCAGGATCACTGGATTTATACGGCAGTACCGCTGGACATATACGGCAGTATCAATGGACATATACGACAGGATCTCTGGAATTATATGGCAGAAACACTGGATTCATACGGCAGTACCGCTGGACATATGCAGCAGTATCAATGGACATATACGGCAGGATCACTGGATTTAGACGGCAGGATCAATGTAATTATAAGGCAGGATCACTGGAATTATACGGTAGGATCACTGGACTTATACAGCAGGATCACTGGACTTATACGGCAGGATCATGGATTTATACGGCAGTACCGCTGGACATATGCGGTAGTACCGCTGGACATATATACGGCAGTATCAATGGACATAGGGGGTCATTCCAAGTTGATCGCAGCAGGAAATTTTTTAGCAGTTGGGCAAAACCAGGGCCCTCATTCCGAGTTGTTCGCTCGGTATTTTTCATCGCATCGCAGTGAAAATCCGCTTAGTACGCATGCGCAATGTTCGCACTGCGACTGCGCCAAGTAACTTTACTATGAAGAAAGTATTTTTACTCACGGCTTTTTCTTCGCTCCGGCGATCGTAATGTGATTGACAGGAAATGGGTGTTACTGGGCGGAAACACGGCGTTTCAGGGGCGTGTGGCTGAAAACGCTACCGTTTCCGGAAAAAACGCAGGAGTGGCCAGGGAAACGGTGGGAGTGCCTGGGCGAACGCTGGGTGTGTTTGTGACGTCAACCAGGAACGACAAGCACTGAAATGATCGCACAGGCAGAGTAAGTCTGGAGCTACTCTGAAACTGCTAAGTAGTTAGTAATCGCAATATTGCGAATACATCGGTCGCAATTTTAAGAAGCTAAGATTCACTCCCAGTAGGCGGCGGCTTAGCGTGTGTAACTCTGCTAAAATCGCCTTGCGACCGATCAACTCGGAATGAGGGCCCATGTGCAGTGCAGGTGGGGCAGATTTAACATGTGCAGAGAGAGTTAGATTTGGGTGTGGTGTGTTCAATCTGCAATCTAATATGCAGTGTAAAAATAAAGCAGCCAGTATTTACCCTGCACAGAAATAAAATAACCCATCCAAATCTAACTCTCTCTGCACATGTTATATCTGCCTCCCCTGCAGTGCACATGGTTTTGCCCAACTGCTAAAAAATTTCCTGCTGCGATCAACTTGGAATTACCCCCATATATGGCAGGATCACTGGAATTATACGGCAGGATCACTGGATTTATACGGCAGTACCGCTGGACATATACGGCAGTCTCAATGGACATATATGGCAGGATCACTGGACTTATACGACAGGATCACTGTAATTATACGGCAGGATCACTGGAATTATACGGCAGGATCACTGGAATTATACGGCAGGATTGCTGGATTTATACGGCAGTACCGCTGGACATATACGGCAGTACCGCTGGACATACAGATAGATCCACGGTTATCTTGGCTTCTTTACTGCGCCTAGGCACACCATGGCTTATTTACATAAACCGTTCATCTATTGTTCTCAGCTGCAATACAATACAGAGAACAATACATCAGGGGATTAAGTCATTACAGCAGGGGATAAAGTCCGACTGCCCAGTCTCAGTTAATCCTATTAAAGGTCAAGATAAACATGGACCCATCTGTATATGGCAGTATCAATGGACATATACGGCAGGATCGCTGGACAAATACGGCCAGAGCCGGTCCTAGCCAATTTGATGACCGAGGCAAAATTTTGTCTTGTGCCCCCTAGCACTGCCGCTAGTTCTGCCTCTGACCCAGCAACACTCAGGCAGTGGGGCCCACCGGGTGGTTACCCTGTGGGCCAGTTCAACCCTGCATAATTCCACACATTAATGCCCATAATACACATAATTCCACACAGTAATGCACCTTACATATATGCCCACATTAGTAATGCCCATAATACACATAATTCCACACAATAAATCATCTGACACATATGCCCCACATTAGTAATGCTAGTAGCTTTTTTTATAAAACTTTTGACTGTGTTTTGTGAGATGGCATGGCAGAATGGGTGGGTGCATGCTTGTGCTCGCACCCTTTAAAGGGGCACCCGTACAAGGGATGTGACCTCACAGGGTATGCCATCCTTTGCAAGCCTCACCCTTTATTTTCGCTTGCTCGTTGGAAACAGATAGCAGCATGTCCAGATACTGCCACACTTGCTGGTTATACAAAAAGACCAGTATCAGACATGTAGCAACTGTCCATTCTCTTCACTGTTCAGTGTGTTTGCTGGTGTCTGTTACTCCCGGCAACTGCATGCCCTTTATTTTATACTGCGGGAGCAATATGCTCTGCTCTCCAGTCTGACGCATTTGAAAGTCACGCTGCACTGATGTTTCATATAGAAATAGCGCAACGCAACTTACTGACCATGTTACAGAACTGGATGGCAGGGGAATTTTATGGAATGGACTGACTAGGAAATAAAGTGTGGGGAGAACACTGCCCATGATATGTCCCTGCAGACACCTTGGGTTTGCACAGGGATAAGGGACACACACAGGATGGCAGGGTTCCCACCCACCATGTGCACAAGCAGTATAGGTGATGTCAGATTTATGTGAAGCAGTCTTCAAAAATACACATGTGGTATCATAAGGAGCAATCCAGTAAAAACCTTATATAGTCAGTGAAAATGTCACATGTCCAGGAATTGCAGTTACCAGGCTTCTGCTGTCCTCTCACAAGTCAAGCATGTTGGAGGGAGTTTAACGAACTTTAAGGGACAGTGTGCATTCTATTTGACAAATGTAAACAACAGTGTATGCAAGTACTGATTGAATACATTTGGAAAGTACCAGTTAGTTTGCAGACTGTCCCTCCCAGCATGAGATACTGCAGGGACATGCTTGGAGGCCCCTAGACATGCTTGAATGCCCTAGGCAAATGCCTAGCCTGCCTACAGCTAAGGCCGGCTCTGTATACGGCAGTACCACTGGACATATATGGCAGCACAGGGACACCACCACCGGACTGATGCAGGACAACACAGCACCACTGCAATGGACTGGACTTATACAGCAGCACTGGACATATGGCAGCAGAGGACAAAACCATTGTGACTGGACTGATGCAGCACAATACACCATCACAGAACTGATGCACCACAACGCAGCACCACTGGACTGGACTTATACTGCAGCACTGGACATATGGCAGCAGAGGACACAACCACTGTGACTGGACAGATGCAGCACAATACTCCACCACAGAACTGATGCACCACAACGCAGCACCACTGGACTGGACTTATACTGCAGCACTGGACATATGGCAGCAGAGGACACCACCACTGTGACTGGACTGATGCAGCACAATACTCCACCACAGAACTGATACACCACAACGCAGCACCACTGGACTGGACTTATACTGCAGCACTGGACATATGGCAGCAGAGGACACAACCACTGTGACTGGACTGATGCAGCACAAGACACCACCACTGGACTGATGCAGCACACAGAGGCGTATCTACCTATTGGCCAGGATGGCACTCGCCAGGGGCGCCAGCCGAGGAGGGGCGCCACCCGACGGTGCAACCCGCGGCCAGTGGGTAGATACACTTTGTAGAAGTAGCATATTTGTCCCCCTTCCCCTGGCAGGCAGCAGCAGCAGCCACAGTAATTGGCGCCGGGCTCCGGCGCCGCACATCACATTACCACAGGTCCCAGCTGCAGAGCCACGGGCAGCCCGGCTCCCGCACAGCTGCACGCCCTCCCTCAGCAGGGACCGTTGCCGCGATGCCCCTGGCTGGTGAACGGTTAATAAAGAGTCCGCTGTAACCCCTCCATTCCCAGAGTGCAGGACTGCTGTCCCCCCCAGCCGGGGAGCGGAGCAGACAGGCAGGACCCTCCTCCCTCCCCAGTCCCAGCAGCAGCAGCGGCACAGAGCGGGTTAATGCAGGAGGCTCGCTCCCGGCGCTGATTGGCCGCTAAAGGGACACTATTTGCATAGCCACGCCCGCCCGGCACACTGAGCGCACCTGAAGTGTGTGCGGCACCTGGCTGGGAGAGGAGCCGCGGGAGCCGGCTACAGGATGGCGAGCAGCGGTTAGCGTCTCCGGATGGGGAGCGGGTCAGCTCCGGCGCCGCACACCACATTACAATAAAGAAAACTCTGCATAAACTACAGCTCCCAGCAGCCCTTGCTGCCGGAGCTCACATCCAAGGGCTGCTGGGAGCTGTAGTTTATGCAGAGTTTTCTTTATTGTAATGCGGTGACGAACATAGTGGCTTCCTCCTCTCTCCTCTTCCAGCGTGTGACAATGGCAGGACAGCAACCTGGTAGTTGAAACCAGCAATTCCCCTCAGCTGCCTCCGTTCTGCCCGGCTTACCGATGCGACTCTGCTGTAGGACCAGGCTTCTGCTGGGGTTGGTAAGAAGATCTGCCTCCGGATTTCTCTCTCTCTCTAACACCTCTCTCTCTCTCTCTCTCTCTCTCTGACACCCTCTATCTTTCACTACTCTCATACTTCCTGATACCCTCTCTCTCCTTTCTCCCCCTCCCCATCTCTCTCTCTCTCTCCTTTCTCCCTCCCCCCTTTCTCTCTCTCCCCCTACTGCCAAATATCTGTCACAGCCCAGCAACGCGTCTTCCTCTACTGGCACCACCACTGGTATTGATAGGGAAGAAGGGCATGTCTCCCCACAGTTCAGCAGACACAGGCCATTTACATGCATGTGCATTGGAGGCACTGTGTGGCATATAATGTGCAGTGGGGGCACTGTGTGGCATATAATGTGAAGTGGGGGCACCGTGTGGCATATAATGTGCAGTGGGGGTACCGTGTGGCATATAATGTGCAGTGGGGACACTGTGTGGCATATAACGTGCAGTGGGGACACCGTCTGGCATATAACGTGCAGTGGGGGGCACGGTGCTGCATATAACTCAAATTGGGGGCATTGTGTGGCATACAATGTACATTTTTTCAGGGGCCTAACATTTGAGTTTCAGCTGGTGACAGTAGTAATAAAAAAAAAAGCATCTTTAACGCTTATTTACACTATGAGAGCCCCAACAACTCTAACTCTCCCTCAGCGTCCCTGCCCTCACCCTTCCTCTAACTCCCCCTCAGCGTCACTGCCCTCACCCTCCCTTTAACTCCCCCTCAGCGTCACTGCCCTCACCCTCAGTGTCCCTGCCCTCACCCTCTCCTGTAACTCCCCCTCAGTGTCACTGCCGTCACCCTGCCTCTAACTCCCCCTCAGTGTCACTGCCCTCACCCTCCCTCTAACTCTCCCTAAGCGTCACTGCCCTCAGCGTCCCTGCCCTCACCCTCTCCTGTAACTCCCCCTCTGTGTCCCGGGGAGTGTGTGTGTGTGTGTGGGGGGGGGGGGGGGGGGCGCCAGTCCCTTATTTTGCCATGGGCGCTCAGGCTCCTAGATACACCCCTGGCAGCACACACAGCACCACTGGACTGGACTTATATAGCAGCACTGGACATATGGCAGCAGAGGACACCACCACTGGACTGGACTGATGCAGCACAATACACAGACACTGAGGACACAACCACTGTGACTGGACAGATGCAGCACAATACTCCACCACAGAACTGATGCACCACAACGCAGCACCACTGGACTGGACTTATACTGCAGCACTGGACATATGGCAGCAGAGGACACCACCACTGTGACTGGACTGATGCAGCACAATACTCCACCACAGAACTGATACACCACAACGCAGCACCACTGGACTGGACTTATACTGCAGCACTGGACATATGGCAGCAGAGGACACAACCACTGTGACTGGACAGATGCAGCACAAGACACGGACACCGAGGACACTGAGAGGATGAGACACATTCTCTCTCTACATTCTCCAATGCCGGAGTAAAAATGGCGGCGACGCGCGGCTCCTTATATGGAATCCAAACCCCCGCAAGAATCCGACAGCGGGATGATGACGTTTTGCCTTGTTCTGGTTTCCGTGTCAGGCGGGAAAACCAGAGCCTGAATCGGATCCGGGCTCGAAGCGTGAAGTCCGGTAGGGTTCGGTTCTCTGAGAACCGAACCCGCTCATCTCTAGTTTAAACACACCTGACTCAAATATGCTCCACTTGCAGTGCAAATGGTTTTGCTCAGTTGCTTGTTTTTTGTTTGTTTTTTGCTTTACTTACAAACCATTTGAAATGTTCAACTTACTGCACAACAGTGAGTTGTGGCCAAACTAACCTGCAATTCTCATTCTTGTTGATAAACTACTCTAGCCTCACATGATTTGATCATTAGTTTGCAGCCCAGTTGCTGCCCCAAAATGCTCATTTTACACATGGAGAGATCCAAACAACATCTGCCTGCCTCAGAATCGGCCAGTTCCACAAAAATGAGTAAATTCTCCTTTCACACATTGCGCCGTTAGCTAATACTTGCTATTTGCAGCCGCATACAGAGCTACATTAGAAGCAGGCATTGGTTCTGTATTTTGTCCTAGGCTTAGATGAAGCTCAATGTATTTTTTAAATAAAATGTGAATATCTCATCGCTGAGCATAGGTGTTTCTATAATGGGTGCAATGTGTGCGGTGCACACGGGCCCCTGGGTCCAGAGGGGGCCCACACTGCACCAATTTAATATACTTACCATTCCGGAGTCCAGCGTCGGACGCTGCAGTTGCTGTAAAAATTTGGTGCCACAACGGCCACCGCTCATGCGCAGTAGCCAAACTGGTCTCCGGAACATGGCGAGCGCCATGTTTCTGGAGACCTGTGCATGTGCAGTAGACCCTCGCACAATGCCGGAGCCTACAGCGATGTACAGAGGAGGGGGCCCACCCAGAGGTGCACACGGGCCTCCTCCTCTGTTGAAACGCCCCTGTCGCTGAGGCATGATGTGTTAGCATTTAATATTGGATCTGCCTATAAAAAGGCTGCTTTAAATGCATTAGGATAATGGGCACAATTTTTAAGACAGCTCATGTACCAGGATAGGAAAAACCAGAACAAAGACAAATGGTAGGAGTACCAAGCCTTGGAGAGAGACAAAGTGGGCAGAGAGATCGTACCAACCAACCAGCTCCTAACTGTCATTTTACAAACACAGCCTGTGACATGGCAGTTAGGAGCTGATTGGCTGGCACTTTACCTCTGTTCACTTTATCTCCATCCAAGGCTTAGTACATCTCCCCCATAGCAAGAAAGAGGTGGTATTCATGTGACCGGCGGTCGGGAGACCGACGGTCACATGACCTCCACCGACATCCCCCTCCCCGCCGGGATCCCGGCGTCGGTATGCTGCCGGGATCCCGGCGTTGGTATGCTGACCGGCGGTCTCCTGAGCGCCGGTCAGACATACTATACCCGCAAGAAAGCAAGGTGTACTGTTTAGTAGTGATGAGCGGGTTCGGTTTCCGAGAAACCAAACCCACCCGAGCTTTACCTTTTTTTACACGGGTCCGAGCAGACTCGGATCCTCCCGCCTTGCTCGGCTAACCCAAGCGCGCCCGAACGTCATCATCCCACTGTCGGATTCTCGCGAGATTCGGATTCTATATAGGCAGCCGCGTGTCGCCGCCATTTTCACACGTGCATTGAGATTGATAGGGAGAGGACGTGGCTGGCGTCCTCTCCGTTTATAATTGTAGAAGAGACAGTTGATTGCTTGTTTTATTACTAATTGTGGGGAGGATTGGGGAGCAGCTGTTAGGACTCGGAATAGAGTGCAGAGTTTTGCTGATAGCGACCACCAGTTTTTTTTTATCCGTTCTCTGCCTGAAAAAAACGCTCCATACCATATCTGTGCTCAGTGTGCTGCATGATATATCTGTGCTGAGTGCTCACACTGCTTAATTGTGGGGACTGGGGAGCAGCTATAGCAGGAGTACAGTGCACAGTTTTGCTGACAGTGACCACCAGTATACGTTTGTCTGCCTGAAAAACACTCCTGTGGTGGCTTTTTTTTATACTAGTTTAGCAGTCTGCTGACAGTGTCCACCAGGTCCATGATACTGTATATAGCAGTACGGTAGGCCACTGCTGTACCTACCTCTGTGTCGTCACTCGTCATCCATTAATAATAATAAGTATACTATCCATCCATCTACATTGTATACCTGTGGTGGCTTTTTTTCTTTATACTAGTTTAGCAGTTTGCTGACAGTGTCCACCAGGTCCACTTATTGTACTGTATATAGCAGTACGGTAGGCCACTGCTGTACCTACCTCTGTGTCGTCACTCGTCGTCCATAAGTATACTATCCATCCATCTACATTGTATACCTGTGGTGGCTTTTTTTCTTTATACTAGTTTAGCAGTTTGCTGACAGTGTCCACCAGGTCCATTTATTATACTGTATATAGCAGTACGGTAGGCCACTGCTGTACCTACCTCTGTGTCGTCACTCGTCGTCCATAAGTATACTATCCATCCATCTACATTGTATACCTGTGGTGGCTTTTTTTCTTTATACTAGTTTAGCAGTTTGCTGACAGTGTCCACCAGGTACATTTATTATACTGTATATAGCAGTACGGTAGGCCACTGCTGTACCTACCTCTGTGTCGTCACTCGTCGTCCATAAGTATACTATCCATCCATCTACATTGTATACCTGTGGTGCCTTTTAGTTGTGCGCATTAAAATATGGAGAACAAAAATGTGAAGGTTAAAAAAATAGGGAAAGATCAAGATCCACTTCCACCTCGTCCTGAAGCTGCTGCCACTAGTCATGGCTGAGATGATGAAATGCCATCAACGTCGTCTGCCAAGGCCGATGCCCAATGTCATAGTACAGAGCATGTAAAATCCAAAACACAAAAGATCAGTAAAATGACCCAAAAATCAAAATTAAAAGCGTCTGAGGAGAAGCGTAAACTTGCCAATATGCCATTTACGACACGGAGTGGCAAGGAACGGCTGAGGCCCTGGCCTATGTTCATGGCTAGTGGTTCAGCTTCACATGAGGATGGAAGCACTCATCCTCTCGCTAGAAAAAAGAAAAGACTTAAGCTGGCAAAAGCACAGCAAAGAACTGTGCGTTCTTCGAAATCACAAATCCCCAAGGAGAGTCCAATTGTGTCGGTTGCGATGCCTGACCTTCCTCTTTTTTCTTTCATTTTTCTTTGCATCATGTGCTGTTTGGGGAGTATTTTTTTGAACACTGCAGTGCCACTCCTAGATGGGCTAGGGTCGCTTAGCTTAGTCACACAGCTACCTCATTGCGCCTCTTTTTTTCTTTGCGTCATGTGCTGTTTGGGGAGTATTTTTTTGAAGGGCCATCCTGCGTGACACTGCAGTGCCACTCCTAGATGGGCCAGATGTTTGTGTCGGCCACTTGGGTCGCTTATCTTAGTCACACAGCTACCTCATTGCGCCTCTTTTTTTCTTTGCATCATGTGCTGTTTGGGGACAATTTTTTGAAGGGCCATCCTGTCTGACACTGCAGTGCCACTCCTAGATGGGCCAGGTGTTTGTGTCGGCCACTTGGGTCGCTTAGCTTAGCCATCCAGCGACCTCGGTGCAAATTTTAGGACTAAAAATAATATTGTGAGATGTGAGGTGTTCAGAATAGACTGAAAATGAGTGGAAATTATGGTTATTGAGGTTAATAATACTATGGGATCAAAATGACCCCCAAATTCTATGATTTAAGCTGTTTTTTAGGGTTTTTTGAAAAAAACACCCGAATCCGACAAAAACATTTCTGTGAGGTTTTGCCAAAACGCATCCGAAACCAAAACACGGCCTCGGAACCGAACCCAAAACCAAAACACAAAACCCGAAAAATTTCCGGTGCACAAGTGTTTAGCAACATCGCTACTATTAATGTGTTAGTAGTTTATGCTGATTTTACGCAGGTAAATAAACGCAGCATTTTTTTAGATCAAAGCTTTTTTCATGCATCAGCCCCTCATTATATCACATTGAATAGCAAAATATTATAACCTGTGCTGTTTTATTAATTGGAAGAACCTTATAGCTTTGTGGAAATATATCCCTGCTTACTTCCACATTCTTTGCAATGATTGACTTCATTACAGTCATGATGCCACCAACAGTGTGTTAATTCTTCATGGATTGTCCGTCTGTCAACAGACAGAGCCCCGACAGGCGCTTCACATGTTGTAGACACAACTTGGCATTTGTTCTGATACATCCTGCTGACTGTAAGGTCCATTCTTCTATGATGTCACTTTCTCTCGGAGCTGCGAGTGCCGCAACACAAAGCTAAAGACTTGCATTTGATTTCCTCTTCACATTTAGCATGACAGTGACAGCTTTGCATTTCGTAACTCTGGCTAAACAAATGATATGAAACACATAAAGAAAGCAGAAACAAATCATTAAACAACTTGGCTCCATTTGACAAGTCTCACTGCGCCCTTCAGAGCATGCGAGAGCTCCTACTGACATTGGCTTCTCAACCAAATCCAAATTGTCATGTCGCTGCGAGCAGCTTCCTCTGCTCATTTTTTTCCTGTCTTTTTTACTAGTTTGTGGTTTCATTTTTATGTTTTTTTAAAGACTCTCCAAATGTCTTGGTGTGATTAGTTTTGTGGTTCCATTAGTTGTACGACAAAGATAAGTTCCAGATTGTACGAGGAAAACAACAGAATTCTTAAGGGTTTGAAATATTTAAATATTAACATCAATAAATGGAATCTAGTAAGGGGCGAATAGGATTTTCACGGATCAAATCAACGTGATCCTTGGTTGGATTTAAAAAAGTGCAATGTAATACTTTACAGTTTACACCAACCAGTGCAATAGTGAACCAGGGGGTAATTCAGAGTTGATCGTAGATGTGCTAAATTTACATGCCTCTGTTGTCCGGACCGCGCCCCGCCAGCAGCGTTCTAATGCCATTGGCACGCCCCCTCCTGCCCCACGACTGCCTCTGCCTGTCAATCAGGCAGAGGTAGTCGCACCAGTGAGATGCTTTCGCATCTCACTGGCTGCAGATGCGCAATGCGCATGCCGTGTGTGTGCACTGCGCAAAGTAATTCAGACTGCGATCACTGCAGCTGTAGCGATCCAGTCTGAATTACCCCCCAAGGGTCCTATCAAAATGTAGATCTCCCTCCACAAATGATAACAACAAAAATAAAATAAACTCACTATGTAAATTTTACCAGTTAATTTTTGTAAAATCGTAATGTAACCTTGAATTCCCATCATATCTTACAAGGGCTACAGGCATAAAGGCCAGGCGACCACCCTCATCCTAATCCAGATCACCATCTGTCTATGGAGGACTTTAATAGCAAGCTGAACCGATGATTTCTTTCCACCGCATCGCATGAGGAGCTCACCACTTACAATTCTGGAGCATTACAACCTCTAGCGGTAATTTACTACTAAATCGGACATTGCTTATCTCCTAAAATTGCCTGAACTGGACACTACAATTTGGGGGACTATTTAGGAACGGACTTTCCATTCTTCAATCTTTTCCAATTCCTGCTAACTTGGGTAACCCTACTAATGCATATTTCATAAAATTGCATGTTTTTTACTTTTTATTTTTTACTTTTAATATGGTGCATGCACATGGTGTATTCACCACAATATTTTAGATTATTATTTTTTAATATTAAAAAGTGTTATTATTACATTTAGATTATTGTTGTTACATCTTTGAAATTAGCGCAGCCTTCATTCTTGTTTTTTGTTTACCTTTGTGGGGGTGACTTCCCCGTTTCTGAGGCCGCAGCTTGCTGGAGCATCCCATACATAAGGCGCCTAAGTACCCAGGGTAACCTAACTTTACAGATTGACAGGAAGAGGCTGTTTGTGGGCGGCAACTGACCGTTTACAGGGAGTGTCCGGAGAAACGCAGGCGTGTCCAAGCGTTTTCAGGAAGGGTGTCTGACGTCAGCTCCGGCCCCGATCAGCCTGTTCTCATCGCACTGTAGGAGTAAGTCATGGGCTGCGAGAGACTGCACAAAGTGGATTTTGCAGCTCTGCGTACACATGGGATCGCACACTTGCATGGCGAATATACACTCCCCCTGGAGGCGGCATATATCCAAACGCAGGACAGCAAACTTTGCAGCCCTGCGATCAGGTCTGAATCAGTCCCAGAGATTCTCAACTTGCTAGGACAGACTCCAACAAGTGGAGGTGAAAACTGTTAAAAACAGCTAGCTCTGGTGGCTGGGAAAGATTATCTTTCAAAGAAATCATGGCAGAATAAATTAATTTGATATACCATGCGTGCCGTATCAGCAAAAATATCAACCGACAAAAGTCCTGACTATCAATAGGTGTGATGTCTGTTGTAGGTTTTTTGTTTTCTATGATTTCAGTGTGTGAATGAATGAGGTCAGCAAGGACTACTTTTTAATGACAGACCCTGTACGCAGTTTCTGCAAAATATAGTATTTGCCATATGATGATTAATTTTCAAACAGTACTGCTGATATGGCAGAGATAGGCAATCTTTATCACTAGTGCCACTAGGTGGCGCTCGAGGATGTTTTGAGTGGAGCCCGAGTTCGGTGGCCATGCAGGATGCCGCCCAACTCTGCCATTTTATAAAGGGGCAATCATTTAAAAGGCACCGTTTAGCCTTGTATATGATTGCCCATTTAAAAAAACATCCAAGTTCAGCCGGCATCCCACTTGGACTTCATCAGGGACAGATTGGGATGAAAAACCAGCCTCTCCTCCATCACTCTACTCTTTCTCTCACACTCCAGCCACTCCTCGCCTCCATCACCCTGCTCCTTCTTTCACATTCCAGACCCTCTTCTCCTTAATCACTCTGCTCCTTCTGTTTGGACAGAAAATATATACAGGTTGAGTATCCCATATCCAAATATTCCGAAATACGGAATATTCCGAAATACGGACTTTTTTGAGTGAGAGTGAGATAGTGAAACCTTTGTTTTCTGATGGTTCAATGTACACAAATTTTGTTTAATACACAAAGTTATTAAAAATATTGTATTAAATGACCTTCAGGCTGTGTGTATAAGGTGTATATGAAACATAAATGAATTGTGTGAATGTAAACACACTTTATTTAATGCACAAAGTTATAAAAAATATTGGCTAAAATTGGCTAAAATGACCTTCAGGCTGTGTGTATAAGGTGTATATGTAACATAAACGCATTCTGTGCTTAGACTAAGGTCCCATCACCTTGATATCTCATTATGGTATGCAATTATTCCAAAATACGGAAAAATCCCATATCCAAAATATCTCTTATATACAGTATATATATATATATATATATATATATATATATATATATATATATATTGGGCCTCCCTCACTGTGACCTCCTGCCTTCTAAAAATATAAGACATCCCTCCTATCTTTTGATATATGCTTAAAAAAAAGTGTTTCTTTTTGTTTCTCTTATACAACCTCCTCTCTCTCTCTCTCTCTCTCTCTCTCTCTCTCTCTCTCTCTATATATATATATATATATATATATAAAATTTTAACTTTTTTCATATACCGCTTTTTTAACTTTTTTTATTGTGTTGATTTTTTGTCTTAGTATAGCTCCACCTACAGTCTGTTGATTTTTATGTTTTTAATATACTTTGTCCAACTAAATAAAGTGCACGTGTTAATTTTTTATTGAATATATTCTTTCTTGATTATTAGTACTATAATGACACCATTGGTCGCTGATATCCCCATCATATATATATATATATACACATGGGGCAGAGTTTGCTGGCATATCTGCTGTAGATGGGTCTGATTGTATATAGGGGCATGCGGAAGAGTGTGATGACATATATGGGCATATGAAAGAGTCCAATGGCATATAAGAGGCATCTGTATGGTCTGGTGGCATATAAGAATGTGCTAAAAAGGCAGGAAGGGGTGCCAAGCTGAGGCTTTGCTTCACCACTGGGTTTAGAGCACTGCTTGCAAAATAATATAAGTTTGAGGATATTGTGGTGCAGGTAGGCAAAAAAAGAGTAGGTGAGGGAAGAGGGCCGGTCCCTCTTGTGAGAGCTTACAATCTATAAGCAAGGGGTTGTTAAACAGAGGTGGCACAGAATGAAGAGTCATCTCAAAGATGTCCATGATACTTTGCCCCAATAGGGAGGGTTGGTGCCAACCCAAGCCATGGCACCATAGGCTGCAGTCTGATTTGCATAATGGTTGATCCGTTACTGATCATTCTCTTACCTCACACCCTGGCTACATCCTATCCTCCTTCCCTCACACCCTGGTCATAGCCTTTTCTCCAGCCTCTCTTCATCACTCTGACCCTTCTGCCACACGCTGACCACATCCTCTGCTTCATCATCCTCCTTCCCTCACACACCAGCCCCTCTTCTCTTTCTTACCTCACACTTCGGCCACATCCTCTACTTCATTATCCTGCTCCATCCCTCAAATCCTAGCCACATCCTCTCCTCCTTTACCCTGCTCCTTCTCTCACACCCCAGACACATACTCTCATCCATCACTCTGCTCCTTCACTCACACCCTAGCCAAATATTCTTCTCCATCACCCTGCTCCATCCCTCACACGCAGGCCACATCCTCTCCTACTTCACCCTGTTCCTTCCCTCACACTCCATTGCTTCCTCTTCTCCATCACCCTACTCCTTCTCTCATACTCTATCCTTCCTCTCCTCCATCACCCTATTCCTCTCACACTCCAGCCCTTCCTCTTCTCCATCTCCCTGCTCCTTCTCTCACACTCCATCCCTTCTTCTTTTCCGTCAACATTCGGCCCACCGGGGAGTGGCCCTGTGGACCAATCTGCCCCATCCCTCTCCTACGAGTTGCACTTCTCCCTTCATCTTTCACCTCCTTTTGATGTCCTCCAGTGAAGTCCTCTGGTGAATGAATCACAGTCTTACCCACAGTTGAATAACAGTACAAAATTCTAAAACATAACTTTGTCTCTAGACTACAAATTACCACTCTAAAGTTAGCAATGTAGCTTAACAAATGATAGATACAAGGAAGCCATTAACATTTTCAGTCCCCATCTATTAATTTTGTAAATGTTTTTATATGTTGTATTTGTGGTGGCACATGGTGGAAACATTTTGGGCTTGTATTGGCTCCCAAAGAGGAAAATATTGGCCACCCCTTTGATAAGTCATATGAAAAACAGGCTTTGCACTTTCTGTTTCTCATATGATTACCTTTCAAGAGTTGACACTGCGGGTGTAGTATGGTATGCCGGCGGTCGGGCTCCCGGTGACCAGCATACCGGTGCCGGGAGCCCGATTGCCGGCTTACCGACAGTATGACGAGCACAAATGAGCCCCTTGCGGGCACGCTGCGCTCGCCACGCTGCGGGCACGGTGGCGCGCCAAGCTATTTTATTCTCCCTCCAGGGGGGTCGTGGACCCCCACGAGGGAGAATAAGTGTCGGTATGCCGGCTGTCGGGATTCCGGCGCCAGTATACTGTGCGCCAGGATCCCGACAGCCGGCATACTGAAGACCACCCGACACTGGACATACAGTAATGAGCGATGTTAATCAATTTGTAGTCCTGCTCACTGGGGTGCATAACAGTTATTAAACATTCAGGTACAGTATTGTTTATGTAACATGTAAATCATGCTTTAATAAACACAACATCCAATAGACAGTTAATTCTGAATGAAATTGGAAATGTCACTTTTAATAAACCGCATTAAGCTGAGCCCAACTAGGCGTAATAAGAGAGATCATATAGTGGTTATTTTGGGAGCTAGCCCCACCTCTGTCTGCGAAACTGCAAAATTACGTAAGCCAAGTAAAGTAACTGTATACATTGCTTCTGGAATTCTATGTATCCAAAAGAGATTGGTTACAGGCAGAAAATTGCAACATAACAATAGAAATATCTGGACTGCCTGACTTCTGGCTCCATATTGTTAGTTCAGATCCTGTTAAAGTTGTATTCAGGGCTATAACTAGGGGTGGGTGAGAGGAGCTGACCCCAGGGAGCAGGTCCTGGGGGCCTCATTGTAGTGCATGGCACTAGCACTTGGCTTGCAGGGTGAGTAGAATGCCACTTGCAGCCTAGTGATCTGGGCACAGTGTACGGCCCTGGATGCTACTGTCACCACCGTAGAGCAGCCTGGTGTGTATTTCTTGATATGGCCCTGGCTGCATTATAACATAACTGCCAGAATATATGTTTGCCACTTACAAATCACAGCAAAGCCTTGGAGCCTTGGTCTGTTTGAAGGCTGCTTCTGATTGGCCGCCCACCTAACATCCTGTCCTTGTTACTGGTACGGGGCTGTGAGACAAACCATGGACCACTGGTAAATGTAGAAGAGCACTCATGGCTCTGGGAAGGAAAAGGAGGTTTTTAGTAAAATGTTCCAAAATTCTAATTTCCTCACTGTGTACGGTTTGTGTAATTGTCAGTATTTTTACTCATATCTGAATTCGCAATGCACAATAATACTTAATCTCAAGGACGGATTCTGAAAATGACCTCATGTAGGTGGGATCAAATCAACTCTAGGCAGGTGATAGATGGCACAAAGTGATAGTTAGGCCTAGCTACAACAGACGTGAACAAGCCTAATGCAACATGATAGGCAGAGTAGTCGCAGTAGATAGAACTAACACAAGTAGGTGAAGCATTGCACTAGTATGTGGCTCAAACGTGTATGCAGAGTCACTATCCCGGTGGGTGAAATACATACATTAGTGAGCGGTACGGTTAATGCAGCAGCAGGGAATTTCCAGGATTAGCACTGAAGTTTTAAAGAATATACAATAGGAAGTCTTGGCTGTTGGATTAAGTCAACTCACCATAATTATTAATGGGGTCTCCATGACTTCCAAAACAATACAGATAGCACTATCGTGACTGCCTTTCAGTACAGGGAGCATAACAGTGACCACCTTATCGTATAGACAGCATTCCAGTGACTGCCATATAATACAAAGTTTATCACAATGTGCACCACACAGTGTAGGGAGCATCCTAGCGACCAATGAATAGTACAAAAAGGAACAAATATATAGTACATGCTGTTCAAAAGTAAAATGCACTGAGCAAACTTAAGCCAACTGTTAAAAGGAGTGCTCTACTACGCAGACTCGTCTTCCTGTCATCCAGGGAGGCTTCATGTCCTATCCCAAGATGGCCACAGATATCTCTAGTGAGCATGTGTGGGAACCATCTTGAGACTGTGTGAAACTGTGTAGAGTGACATGGGGGAGACAGAAGTCTTCTGCTTAGCTCCTATGAGAGACCTGGTTAATACCTGCTTTAATGCGGTTCCAGCATCCCTACTCAGCCCACCAGTTTGCAGCCTGTGGGCAGTATGAAACTCTACTCTGCTCAAGATCCACTCCATCACCAGTGTACATGTAACAGTGGATATGGCTGTACCTGCTACCTATGAATAAACCAACACCACTGTTTAAGTTATTGGGCTGTTCATAGTTTGAGTCATCCGCTTGTATGTGTCTATATAACTGCAATATGAACACCTGCACACACATTATTTCCAACACCAACAGCTCACCAGTGAAACTCCCGATGGAGCCTATTGTAAATCCATCCTTTCATGTTCTGTATGCTTGTCAGCCGCACAGAACAACTTATTTTTCTTGTTCTCAGGAGCAGAACACAACATTGCTGGAACCCATAACAAAACTGGGGCTGAGTCCAGCAATGCCATTCCAGTCTATCATGCCCCAAAACTACTCTAAGAAGGTGTCTCTGTTGAGCATAGCAGGAACCACTACATGAGCAGTAAAGCCTCTCCTTAAGCCTTATTGAGTATGCACCATAATGGAATATTATTATGGGGGTGTCTGCTACTCTAGTAAGCTGCATGAAAAGCCAGGGGTCAGGTGAGACACAGGGACCACTTGATACTGGTGAAAGTGCCCTGAAAATCCTGTAATGGCAGCTATATCAGAGAACTATAATTTACAGCGTGTCCAGATAGCTACATACGAATAATAGAATGGTAACGAGAGGAGGGGGTCAGAGATGCAGAGACAACCAAGAGAGAGCATTTAATGTTCTCTCCTGGACTGGCTTCCTCCAAACCTTACTACAAGTTACCTATGAGAAAGTGAGGAGACTAACCCTGGAATTTATATTGTGCAGTCTTATAGCTCCATTGGACAGGCCTGAGAAAGAACATCTTTCAGGCGAATATGGTCAAGACATGTTTTGGGGCTTTTGTTACCTGTATCATGCAATAGGCTTTATGTAGATAACAATGAATTTATTTAATGGTGTTCAAATGTCACTGTGTCTGTCCACCGTCTCACAGGATGGATACAACCAGAATTATTTACGTTGCTTCACCCATCTGCAAGACAACGTAAAAAAGCTTGCGGTCATCCACAAACTCCATAATACATTTGACTACACTGTAATACAACAATACCAGGAACATCAAATAAAACAAAATTCTTTATTGAAACTTCCATAAAAAAACACCTCTGTCTAGACACTCACGTTTACCAGCGCTGTGGGATTAATGAGTACTCAACCGTATTATGAAATGCGCAAAAGACGGCAAGTTCCTTAATATTGAATTGTCACAGATGGGTGATTTTTGAATAAGCATGGTTAATTTGTCTATGTCACATACTTGGTGATTTTAATGTAATGCACTTGCAGCAAAAACCAAAATAGCCACAAAAATGAGTACAAAACGAAAACATGTCAAATCCAGCCTTACAAAAGTCACTTTCTAAAGGGCAATTTATTATTTTTTATGTAAAGTAACAGTAACATGAAAAATCACATAAAATATGTTTGTACTTCTTAACATATGTCTTTTGTTATAATTAAATATAGTAGTAATGCAATTAAACAATAAAGTGCTCACACAGACAGTATTCCCAATACCTTAGTCGGATTGGTTAAACATGATCTCTTCTTACAAGGGGATAAAGTTAAGTTCATGTCCACATCCTTTGAAGAGTAAACTAAGTAACAAACATGATCCAAACATTACAAAGATCTTCCTGCTGTTTACAATATGGCAAACATTGTCTTCAATCTTTATCACATGTTCCAGTAATAATACCCGTAGACACACAACACATTCTACAGCCAGAAAGACTAGGAAACTGTTGTTCACATTTGCTTATAATATTCGACTATCTAAGCATTGCATATCATGAAACAGATGTGGGGAGCTGGATTTTGAATTGGTCCATTCATTTTAAACGTAAATTACATACTGCCATGTCTGCTCCGTATTGAGAAGCTGTTAGAATGACTTAGGAAAAAGTACAGTGGGAGCTACTATTTTTAACCATTTTGAAGTTTGCAATCACAAACATAAAATGTGAAACACTTTAAAATTCCACTCATTGTTAGTTTTCATTTTTACACACATTGAACTCTTTGTTTTAGGAAAACACATGTTCTCTCCTCAGTTCTTTCAGTCTGAATTTCATTGAAATCAGTGGCCACTTTATTATGTATACCTGTATGCCTGTTATTGAAAATATTTAATCTTCCAATCACGGCACAACTACTCAATGCATAAAGTTTACAGACATGGTCAAGAGGTTCAGTTGTTGTTCAGAGCAAACTTCAAAATGGGATGGAATGTGAATCTAGGGTACCTGAGTATCTCATAAACTGCTGATGTCTTGGGATTTAAATGCACAACAGTCTATGGAGTTTACCGATAATGGTGAGCAAACCAAAACAAAAAAAAACAAATAAGAGTGTGCAAACCACCTTGTTAATGTGGGTGTTCAGTGTCCACAGGCCTTTGAGTCAAGGGGCCCTAACACCACCTAATAAGCGCCCAGAGTAGGCTCTCACTGGATGGCCACTACTGACATATTTATTGTGCTTTCTTCAGAAAAAGCACAAGCATCTGCACAATACATAGCAAAGACACTCTCAGAGTACCAGAGTCTTTGCTGTATTCTGTGCATACTCCAGGGCCTAGCACCATATTTTCAAAGGTCTCTCCTGCACACTAATAGGACTGAGTACCATTACTGCAAAGCACCAAAATTATGGCATCTGCACAGAAGATAGCAAAGACTGTGACACTCTGGGCTCAAATCAATTGGTCACGAGTCCCCTCATGGTATGAGTAAGTGTGACTATATGCTGCACTTTTGGTACTGCCGGACTCGGTCCTGGGCGAGATTCGCCCATGAAGTGTTTGCGTTTGGCTGCCAGTATTTCCATACCGTTGCAATGGAAATTCGAACCCTCGAGGACAACTGAGTTGAGCCCCCAGAGAGAGACTTTTCTGTCTTCTGCACAGGCTTATGATTGTAATTCCGGGGGAGCGGCCATGTAAATATAGTATCTTGTACATGACCCTCCTCATTTCTTAAAATACTCCTGTAATGCAGTGTATCTTTTCAACAATAACCAGTGAGATAGCTGAGGTAATGGTGACCTGGCAACTAAGAGAATGCTTTCCTGTGAATCTTGGTTCAGACCCCAAAACTGCTGCCTCCACTAGAGATTATTTACTGTATGAAGCATACCAAAGACACACTACAATATATCCTGGTTCTGCACTGCTGTAATACAGTGCACATTGAGATGCACTCCTCCTTTCACTGCAAAACTCCTTAGATGGTGCACTATGTACCGTGTAATGATCACATCAAAGTCCATCTTTTTCTATGCATTTACCGCTTTAAATTCCCTGACTTTTTTTACATTGTTCTACAAAAATACTGCTCAGTCTACATATTTGTGGCTTAAATAGGCTGGAAAGTTTGGGTGTTATCCTACAATTTTAATGGGCCTGTTGCTTTGAAAACAGTCATCATGCTCCACCACCCATACACAAATCATTACTTTGTCCACCCCTCACCCTATACATACTTCTGCTCAACCACAAGTACATCTATCTTGCTTTGAATACCTACTGTATGCACCCCAGCCAAAATCTAGCTGCACTTGTGCAAACCAAAGGGCACAATGGGTTCAGGGCCGCTACAGAGCTCCAGGGCACTTTGTTAATGATCTCCACCACGTGCAAGTGAGATCAATACTGCAAATGATGATTTCACCCAATCATGACAATTCAATTGTGGGGCAATCAATATTAGATTACTTTCTGGGGCCTGACAGGCACGCAGTGCCTTGCACAGTTCTTCCCAGCTCCCACTGTGGGTCGGTGGTCAGCATGCAGTCTGAATTAAATAACACGGGGTTGACAGGTCTCTGCCCGCTTTGGCAAATGGATTTTTTTCCCCTAGACAAGTGAAAGTGAAGTTTTTCACCAACAGCACTTTGGGGGATATTTATCAAATCATGGAGAGAAAACAAGTGTAGAAGCATTTCATAGCATCCAAACAACATCTGTAATTTTTTTTAAATGACAGAAGCTGATTTGTTGGTATCGGTAACTTCTATACTTTGTCTCTCTCCAATATTTGATCACTCTCCCAGTCAGTAGATACAAACAGGAGCTGATCCTTGCACTGCCTGGCACAAACCATGTGATGAACACCAATCTCCAGGTTATACCCCTTTTCCACAAAACTCCAGGGTCTGACACGAGATTTGGAACACAGTTCCAAACCAGGTCAGACAAGGGATGACCCCGTTTCCACGGGTCGGAGCCTATTACACTGCACATGGGTGCAGAAGCACCGGGAGTCTCAACAGCAGCATTCTCCTCAAACCCTGGTTCAGTGTAATTCATACTTGGCTACTCTCCCAGATCTGCTGGGAGGTTCCTGAAAATCTGGTGGGGCTTCCGTTCCCCTAGATAGGTGTGCAATTATCCCGGAATCCGGCTGCCCCCAACAGTTAGCCCCCACCTATGATGTGATTATCGATGAATCGCGTCATCATAGACACGCTCCCTGCTGTGCAATGCTGGTAATCTCAACCCAGGTTAACTCTTTTCCAGTGAGCCACAACCCGGGTTTACCCGGCAATAACCCACATTTTTGCGGCAGTGGAAAAGGGGTATAAGTAATCTTTTGGGATCAGGTTTAACTTATGATATGATAAATACTATCATAGAAATAAATGATGTTCTCTGCATGTCGGAAAAAAATTAAGTGAAACCAAATTATAATTTAACCAGAACTTTCGTATAATTAATCGATTGTCCATCTAATCCACACATTTCTGTGGGGGAGACATTTGAGATTGGCATGTGTAATGAATGGTACTTTAAAGTAAGTTGAAAACTTGGAGCAAACATCCATCAATGGATTTAAACACTTTTGCGAAATAGCAGTCTACGTTAACCAAAGCTGCACCATTGTTCGGGGCTACAGGAGAGGCTGAGTGAGATAATAATCCCTTCCGTAGCTCCAAATAGACACCTATTCAATTATTCTCGGCACCTGCATTCAGTCCAAAGACAGCGTCAGGTCTACTGGGACGCGAGGTAAGACCCATGCTGATACACTTGTCATGCTGCTCATTTGTACGTCAGACAATTAAACAAATATATGCAGTAATGCCAGGTTACTCTTTTTCTTGTCTGTGCGCTAAGTGCGTTGTGTCCATAGAACACAATGATCAAGGAAATGCTTTTACAAAGCATATCATTACGAGTGCCCTCCATTTCTCCCAGCCATGGCTGGTCTAGTAATAATCCTCGATATCATTAATACAAGGTGCTGGAAGTTGAAATGTGAAATATTTGTCTAGATCATTTCATGTTTAATTAATTCATTATGCATCAAAAAAAATATTATTGTGTGAATTTGATTATGCACTTTTGGGAACACAGGTTTCTTGGTCCGATGACTTATTACAATTGCTTCATAATTGTTCTATATTTTCCAGAATGCTGTCTACTGATATGAACTTAATGGAATAAAAGCTTTTTGCTTATTTAAAAAGATTTATACTTTATAATTATTTTCTGTTATTTACTCTACTTTCTTTAATGAATTCCAGCAGCGTCTGCAAGCAAAGATTTTTTTTATGAACATCTGTTTGTTAAAAAATGAGAATATAGTAATGCACATATTGAGCCTGATGTAAGGTTGCACCTGAGTCCATTTGCTCCTAGTAAAAATGGGACTTGCATAAAAGTCACATGACCACAGCAAATTTTGAGTTTTGCATAACCTAAACTTTGTGTCCCCCTTGCGTTTTGAGAGGTGGATCAGAGGCATTCATGTGTAAGTTCAGGTAAGTAGTAAGAAAGAGACTGAAATCAACCATGACCATAAGTCATTTACCTTAAAGATAAACCCTTTAGATGGCTTATCTTTGCGCATATTATAGGCTTGTTGCAAGTGGTTGAGTTGTTGATGATGATGATAGCAGTAACCGGTTGTAACTATTACAGATTTAGGGGGAGATGTATCAGCTTCTAGCTAGCATTTAACAATTGCATTCGATAAAATGATAGGTACAGTAGAGGTTGATTAGTTGACATGGGCAGAGTTCCGGGATCCGTTTCAGCTACTTCCGCATATTAAATTCAGAAGGCTGATTCTGCTTGCAATCTATCCTAATGGGCTGGTAAATGCACAATGCAAGCTGCCAATACATCTGCTGCTGAATTGTATCTGCCCTATGTGTGAATTCACCTGAGGTGCCTGCGCTGCATTTCTGATGTCAGTGCAAGCCCTGTTTAGGAATTCACAATGCACACTCATCTGGAGGACCTGGCGCAGACCCAAGCATGTCTTGTAGTCGGAGAAAAGCCCGCCCCTCGGTGCGCACAATCTTAATAGTGATGCTTTCTCTGAGTAGGTGTGGCCACAACTTTGTACAGATCCATGGTCTCTCTCTAGCAATGGGGTGTGCCAGATGTGCATGCGCCCTGCCTGCACACGCTCCCAGGAGCCTTGGGAGAGTGGACTAGAAGTACCAGGCACCCCATATATCTGGGCTCCATATTGGTTGCACTTCTAGTAATGGCAGTACTTCACTTCTCCACTGCTGCTGTTTGCATCCTGCAGTATTCCTTTTGTGCTCTACAATGCCCTTGTTTTAAACACCACACTAATGGTGCATGTGCATATATAGCTGTCCAGCAATAGATAATCTCCTTATGTCAACGTCAGAATGTTAACATGGCAGTTATGACGACAATGAACATGTCAGCAATCACAATGTCGGCATGGACATAATGTTAACATTATGAATTTCGACAGACACAATGTCAACATTACAGGTTTAGGTTAGACTGCTGTTAGGTTTAAGGTTATGTTGTGGTTAAGGTTAGGCTGCAGTTACCAGTATAGTTAGGCTGTGGTTAGGGTTTGGTTGCAGCTAGGGTTAGGCTACAGTTAGTGTTAGGCTGCGGTGAGGATTTTGGTAAGGCTGCAGTTAGGGTTAGGGTTTTTCTGCACTTAGAGTTAGGCTGCAGTTAGTGTCAGGCTGCAGTTAGTGTTATGGTTAGTCTGTGGTTAGGGTTAGGCTGCAGTTAGGGTTAAGGTCATGCTGTGTTTAGTGTTAGGCTGCAGTTAGGGTTAGGCTGTGTTTAGGGTTAGGCTGCAGTAAAGGTTAAGGTCATGCTGTGGTTAGAGTTAGGATGCAGTTAGAGTTAGGCTGTGGTTAGAGTTAGGCTGCAGTTAGGGTTAGGCTGTGGGTAGGGTTAAGCTGAAGTTAGGGTTAGAGTTAAGCTGAAGTTAGAGTTAAGCTGCAGTTAGGGTTAGGATGCAGTTAGGGTTAAGCTACAGTTAGGATTAGGCTACAGTTAGTTTTAGGCTGCAGTTAGTGTTAGACTGCAGTTAGTGTTAGGCTGCGGTTAGTGTTAGGCTACAGTTAGTGTTAGGCTGCAGTTAGTGTTAGGCTACAGTTAGTGTTAGGCTACAGTTAGTGTTAGACTGCAATTAAGGTTAGGCTACAGTTAGGGTTAGACTGCAGTTAGGTTTAGGCTACAGTTAGGGTTAGAATGCAGTTAGGGTTAGGCTACAATTAGGGTTAGGTTTAGGCTGCAGTTAGGGTTAGGCTGCAGTTAGTGTTAGGTTAAGGTTGCAGTTAGGGTTAGGCTGCAGTTAGGGTTAGGCTGCAGTTAATGTTAGGTTTAGGCTGCAGTTAGGGTTAGCCTACAGTTAGTGTTAGACTGCAATTAGAGTTAGGCTACAGTTAGGGTTAGACTGCAGTTAGATATAGGTTACAGTTAGGGTTAGACTGCAGTTAGGGTTAAGCTGTGGTTAGAGTTAGGCTACAGTTAGGGTTAGGCTGTGGTTAGAGTTACAGTAGGCTGCAGTTAAGGATAGGGTTAAGCTGAAGTTAGAGATAGGGTTAGGCTGCAAATACTGTAAGGCTACAGTTATTCTTAGGCTGCAGTCAGGGTTAGGCTGCAGTTAGTCTTATGTTTATGCTGCAGTTAGGGTTCGGCTACAGATAGGGTTAGGCTGCAGTTAGGGTTAGGGTTAGGGTTAGGCTGCCATTAGGGTTAGGCTGCAGTTAGGGTTAGGCTGCCGTTAGGGTTAGACTGCAGTTAGGGTTAGGTTTAAGCTACAGTTAGGCTGCAGTTAGGGCTAGGCTGCAGTTAGGGTTAGGCTGCATTTACTTTTAGATTTAGGCTGCAGTTAGGGTTAGGCTACAGTTAGTGTTAGACTGCAGTTAGGGTTAGGGTTAGACTGCAGCTAGGGTTAGACTGCAGTTAGGGTTTGGCTACAGTTAGGGTTAAGGTCATGCTGTGGTTAGAGTTAGGCTGCAGTTAGAGTTTGGTTGTGGTTAGAGATAGGCTACAGTTAGGGTTAGGCTGTGGTTAGAGTTAGGCTGCAGATAGGGTTAGGCTGTAGTTAGAGTTACAGTAGGCTGCAGTTAAGCATAGGGTTAAGCAGAATTTAGAGTTAAGCTGCAGTTAGGGTTAGGCTGCAGTTAGTGTAAGGCTGCAGTTATTCTTAGGCTGCAGTTAGGGTTAGGCTGCAGATAGGGTTAGGTTTATGCTGCAGTTAGGGTTAGGCTGCAGTTAGTGTTAGGTTTATGCTGCAGTTAGGGTTAGGCTACAGATAGGGTTAGGCTGCAGTTAGTGTTAGGTTTATGCTGCAGTTAGGGTTAGGCTGCAGTTAGAGTTAGGGTTAGGCTGCAGTTAGAGTTAGGGTTAGGCTGCCATTAGGGTTAGGCTGCAGTTAGGTTTTGGCTGCAGTTAGTGTTAGGCTGTGGTTAGGGTTAAGTTTAGGATTAGGTTAAGAGTAAGGGCTCTAACAATATTAGGGTTAAAAAAAAACATTATGTCAACATGCCAACTGACGACATGCACAATGTCGATATTATGTTCATGTCAAAATCCCGACTTTGCCGGCATTGTGAATGTTGACATGTCACATGTCAACATAACATTCATGTCAGCATTCTGAATATCAACATTTTGTATCACACCCCATGGGGTAACACTGTTAGCTATGCTTTTTAGACAAACCGCATAAAGGCTTAATAGTCTATAATGGTGTGGATGGAAAATTAGATAATATTTTTACTATAAGTGGTCATTTAAGGCCTTGCATTTCTGAAAATTCAATAGAGACTAGCATATTTGCACATAAAGGCAATGAATCATTGTATTGTAATGATCGGGTGATCTAGGAAAAACAAAGAATCAGGATTTGTATTTATTTTATTCTACCTGCATGCCAGAAATATGTTACATATTGCCTCATTGCTTATTCCAGTGGCATGAGACATATGCAAAGCCAAAGGACTCTACATTCTATCCCAATTACCGGGTTTACATGTTAAATGATAAATTAATTCATAATAAAGATCTTTGAATATCTGTAGAATAGGGACCCATATTTCTTTCTGTATAAAATCATATTCAATTTAATGAAATATCATATATTGATACATTAGACTGACGTATAAGCAATGGTATCCGTTTGGATGGTCGACCATGTTATGGTCGACAGTCATTAGGTCGACCACTATTGGTCAACATGGACACATGGTCAACACATGAAAATGGTCGACACATGAAAAGGTCGACATGAATTTTTTTTTAAAGAAATCTTTTGTGGAACTTTTCCATAATTTACGATCCACGTGGACTATGATTGGGCGAAGCGAGCCATGCAAGGGGACACGGTACACTAATTGGGGTTCCCCGTGACTTAACGCAGAAAACTACACCAAAAAAACTATAAAAAACCTCATGTCGACCTTTTCATGTGTAGACCATTTTCATGTGTCGACCATTTGTCCATGTTGACCATGCCAATGTCGACCAATAGTGGTCGACTTAATGACTGTCGACCATAATATGGTCGACCATTCATACCGGGACCTAAGCAACCGTGCTTTAGTATTCAACAACAGTAGGGTTAGAGATGTACGAGTTCGGATTTTGTCGGTTCTTAGCGCCCAATTAGCGCTAATTTGGATTTAGCCAGATTTTTCTTATTGTCTTGCCAAAACACGTTTCAGCCGTATAGCCAGTAAAATGCCGTTTTGAAATCCGAGAATATCCGAGTAAATCCAACCCTGCACATCTCTAATTAGGGAGATGAGTTACAATAGCCCACCTAATTGCAGTATATTGAGAAATGCATCTTAAAGGGATGCAAAAGCTTATAATGTACTCAATGAACATTTATAATCTGTAATCAAAGTTGCCATGATTCAGATTATATTGCTATAATCTCTCCCAGTCTCAAGGGGCCTTTGTAATGACACCCGAGTTCAGTGGCCGTGCGGGATTCCGGCTGAACTCAGACATTTATTCAAAGTGGCAATCACTTACAAGGCAGAACTATGCCTTGTTAGTGATTGCCCCTTTAAAAAAAAAGTCCAAGTTTTTCCGGCTTCCCGCGCGGCCGCCGTACACAGTTGTCATTACATCTGGCCAAATATTGTTGCCTGAAGGGTCATATTATCACAATCCACAGTTTCTATTTTCTCATAAATTCATAATGTTTCGTAAATATTTTTACACAGAGTTTCCAATGTTTTCTTGCCAGATGGGCTCCGATAAGATAGCAATGTGACAGTGTAATGCTATCACACTTATTCCTGGTTCAGAAACCTGGCAGCTAAAGCACAAGCGTGACCGGCTAACTCCCCCCAAAAAATTGCAGCCCCCCAAAAAACCTATGGAGGCTGCGGCTGCTGTCAGAAATGGAGGGACTGCGGCAGACCCCTCCATTTGTTCTATATGTTGAATAATTTAAATATTCTGAGTTTAATATCTCCGATATCTGCTGCACTCCCTTCATAGTATATTCTTGGGATAATTAATATTTACAGATATCCCCAGAAAATAACTATTTTCAAGGAATAAACCCTCAAATATTACTTGATAAATAGACCCCCAAAAAGAGTAAATTGTAATGTTAAAACATTTTATAGTCTAGTTTAAAAACTAGAGCCTTAGTCATGCATATCCCTAATGTACTGATTAAAGAAAATGCTTTTTAGATCAATAAACATATTCTAGCGTTGCCAATTTTCAGACTGAGCTGCATCTTGAAAAGCAGAATATTCATAATATTTATCCCGTAACTGTTGAGCGCAGAATGCAGAATCGTAGCTATCTGAGAGATCGTATTAATCAAAACCCCATGAACAGATGGCTTCCCAGTTTGCTACTTTAAGTAACATAAAATGCGATGTGAATGTCATTTTGATTGCACTGTGTTTCGGATGTATTTCTATTCCATAAATTTGTTATGAGGAAATATTTTAGACATTATTGTTTAGTTCTAATATATCCGTACAATGCTGTTCCAATTTTTTATGCTCGTCTTGTGATTTAACAGTCTTATCGAGTATATTACATCTTTGTAATACAGTGTGGTTTGAGTGACATTTTCTTTGTATTATTACATAAAACATGTCTTAAAATTGCTTGAGAGTTTGCAAGTTACATCCTGCAACAATAGTGGATACTGTGAATTTGTTATAGTTTTGTGATTGATATTTATTTGTCTTTTCCGTACATTTATAAAGGCAATAAATTCTTGTACATCTTGAATAATAAGTATTAGGACTTTGTTTTGTCAGAAAAAAAATATTTATTATGTTTGCCTTATCCATAAGCTTATTATTTAATATTTTTAGATGTTATCAAATATTTTTAGAATACAGTGTGGACTCTTTACCCAGTGCACCATCATTACAGATTATTCTCTTATGTGCTATTAATGTGCCACTAGTAGTATAATAATCTAGAGATTTAAAAAACACTGCTGAAACTTATTATTTCCATTGCAGATAAATATTGATATTTCTGCTGATTTATGCATCAATTTAGCAAAAAGTACCCCCCAAAAACTGAAGTCATTTGGGTAACTGTAACCAGTTTATTTCATGTTTTACTATTTAAATTACAGTATGTGCAGTTTCTGACAGAGCTCCTTTTAACTTCATAGATATGTTTGTTACAATTGTATGCAGAGGTGTATAACTGTGGGATGCAACATAGTCGGCTGCCGCCGGGCTTCTGCTCTGTAGGGGGGCACCTCGCCTCCCGTTCTGTGATACCATTCAATTAAGTTGATTGATAGTCATCACTATTTCTTTCTCCCTGCACATTGCAAGTCCCACCCTCTTTATTATAAACACATATGTACAAGTGTCATACCCAAGATTAGAACCCGCAAATTATTACACTGCAAACAGTCACCTTACTGTTGGATCTATTTGCTCATGTATTGGAAGCTTGAGAATTCTAACTACTGTATATGAAGTTACTTAGATCTGCTTAGTTGCAATGGTTTTGAACCAACAATTCTAAGTAACTCATTTAGGCCCTCATTCCGAGTTGATTGCTAGCTGCCGTTGTTTGCAGCGCAGCAATCGGGCTAAAAATGGGCATTTCTGTGCATGCGTATTGGGAGCACTGCGCACGCGCGACGTACTTTCACAAGGTATCCGTTCACATGGTCGACCATGTTATGGTCGACAGTCATTAGGTCGACCACTATTGGTCGACATTGACATGGTCGACATGGACACATAGTCGACACATGAAAATGGTCGACACATGAAACGGTCGACATGAGTTTTTTAACTTTTTTTCTGTTGGGGAACTTTTCCATACTTTACGATCCACATGGACAACGATTGGAACGGTAAAGTGTGCCGAGCGAAGCGGTAGCGGAGCGAAGGCACCATGCCCGAAGCATGGCGAGCGAAGCGAGCCATGCGAGGGGACGCGGTGCACTAATTGGGGTTCCCAGTCACTTTACGCAAAAAACTACACCAAAAAAAGTTTAAAAAACTCATGTCGACCTTTTCATGTGTCGACCATTTTCATGTGTCGACCATGTGTCCATGTCGACCATGTCAATGTCGACCAATAGTGGTCGACCTAATGACTGTCGACCATAACATGGTCGACCATTCATACCGGAACCCTTTCACAAAAGCCGATGCAGTTTCTCACAAGGTCTAGCGACGCTTTTCAGTCGCACTGCTGGCCGCAGAGTGATTGACAGGAAGTGGGTGTTTCTGGGTGGTAACTGACTGTTTTCGGGGAGAGTGTGTAAAAACGCAGGCATGTTAGATACAAATGCGGGTGTGCCTGGAAAAAGGCAGGCGTGGCTGGCTGAACGCAGGGCGTGTTCGTGACGTCAAAACAGGAACTAAACAGTCTGAAGTGATCGCAAGCTAGGAGTAAGTCTCAAGCTACTCAGAAACTGCACAATCTTTTTTTGTAGCAGCGCTGCGATCCTTTCGTTCGCACTTCTGCTAAGCTAAGATACACTCCCAGAGGGTGGCGGCTTAGCGTTTGCACGGCTGCTAAAAGCAGCTAGCGAGCGAACAACTCGGAATGAGGGCCATAGTGTGTAGGCTTGCAATGCAGGAGCAAATAGCTCTATCAGAAAGGTGTCTGCCTTCAGTGTAACAGATCATGGGTTTTAATCCTGTGTATGACTCCTAAGAAATATGTGATTTAAAATAAAGGATAATGAAATATATATACTATTTTCCCAAACACGCCATACACATACATACATACATACATACATACATACATACATACATACATACATATATTTATCTATATACAGTACTGTATGGGGGAGGCCACAAATATCTATCTTGCCTCCGGGCAACTGGGAGGAACTTACGCCACTGATTGTACGTATATCATTTAGTAGCTGCTGTTACACAGAGAAGCATAATCCACAATAATTTCTATTGTTATCCATTAAAATTGTAAGAGCCGTATACAGGGGTAATTCAGAGTTGATCGCAGCAGCAAATTTGTAGCAGTTGGACAAAACCATGTGCACTGCAGGTGTGGCAGATATAACATGTGCAGAGAGAGTTAGATTTGGGTGGGTTATTTTGTTTCTGTGCAGGGTAAATATTGGCTGCTTTATTTTTACACTGCAATTTAGATTTCAGTTTGAACACACGCCACCCAAATCTAACTCTCTCTGCACATGTTATATCTGCCCCCGCCCCCCCTATAGTGCACATGGTTTTGCCCAACTGCTAACAAATTTACTGCTGTTATCAACTCTGAAATACCCCATAACCAATTGTACAGTATTTTTAAATTGTCAGCAATACACATTTCTTATAATGGGTCAATGAACAGTTAGCAAATGCAAAATGATGTAAAACACTATTTTCTCTACTTGCTTTCTTATAAAAGTAAGAGCTTGGCACTTGGCATTCAGCATTAAGTTTAAATTCCAGTGCACATTACAATTTTAATTGATACATCAACAGTGGTTCACAAACTTTTTTAAATCACCGGCCCTAGAGTATCAGAATTTGTGTCACGGCTCCCCTAGGCCAAAAGTTTCTTATTGAGAAATGTAGAAAGAAATTTTAAATGAAGTAAATTGTGTTTATATGTCATCCTTCGGTTCAGTTGTGGGGTGAGGGACAGGATTTGCTTCTGTTTTATGATTGGCAGCCATCAGCACTGGTTTTGCCTATCACTTCGACCATAAATAATTTTAATTTGTCCTGGACCACCAATCCAAGGCACCTCAGGCTGCCACGGCACACAGTTTGAGAACCACTGTGATACACAGTAACCTATCCACATGTACAGTACTAAAACATATACTTATAATACTTAATGTTAGCCTAAATCCATGTATTTGCAGTTAAAAAAAATCTAGCACTTTGGGATATATTTAGTAAGCAGCGGATTTACTAAACACTCAATTTTTACAGATTTTGCCTGCCATATTTAGAAGAACAATCAGGCTTTTTTGCATTAAATATTATTGACATTTTAAATTTGGCAAGCAAAATCTGGAGAGAAAAAAATCCATTGCTTAGTAAATATGCACCAAAGTGTGAGCACTGCAAAGTTACAGAATGGGATTCATCCTGCAGAATTGACTATATAATTTCTCTGCTAAGTGCTATGTGTCAGTGGGGTTACCAGGATAGGGACTCTTCCCGAACTGCACGGCACCCATAATCTATCAGCCAATGCAATGGAGGCAGAATGTTCATCATATAATTTATAACAATTTCATAGCCCACTCGGGGAACTCATCTATATTATATAGTGGGATTTGCCTGTCACAGTATTATCTGACATTTAGAATGTGACTAAAATGTGCAAAAGGAGAGAGGTGTGGTATAGAAGATCTACAGTAATTAGATAGACAGTCCGTAAGGGCGACCCCATATGGTCGACGTGCATTAGGTCGACAGGGTCAAAAGCTCAACATGGAAAAGGTAGACAGTAGAAAAGTTTGACAGGTACAAAAGGTGGACGGGATCAAAATGTTGACATGGAAATTGTGGACACAAAAAAGGTTGACTCAAGTTTTTTACCTTTTTTGTGACATTTACTATGTTTCATCACATGCGACCACAATTATTGTAGATGTATACCTTCACGGCTCACTTCGGCGCCACGATTCCGGCAAGGTGCCGTGCGGTACTCGGCACAGGTTCCTATCCCCAGCTGCAGTCCACGTGGATAGTAAATCAATCAAAAGTTCAAAAATATGTCAAAGGCCCAAAAACTTGTGTTGACAATGTGTGTCGACCATTGACATGTCCATTGTATCTGTCAACCTCAAGCACTGTCTACCTTTTGCCTTTTGACCTAATGCATGTCAACCATATGTGGCGGCGACCTATTTACTGTCTATCTAGACATTGGAACCCAAGGAGAGCGCCTTGAGTTATTTTATAGACGTGCCATATAACTAAAATCATTATTATTATAAGTTGTATTAGTAGTAGGAGTATGCTGTCTGCAGTCACAATTAGAACTGATTTGTACTGCTAAAATCTTGCTGTTAGTAGTAGACAGCGCAATGCATGACATCATAACACAGGATGCTACAGTGTGAGCGCAGCATTTCCCTAGTGCGGTACATGATCCCTTTCTCTTTCTTTAAAAATCTAGAATGAAGGAAATAAAAGCCAGGCTATGACAATAGCAAGTACATTTTGAAGAGAGGCTTAGTGGTGATTGGCAGCTTAGGTCAGAAAGACAAAGGAGCGAGTATCGTTTGCTTGTTTTTCTCATGTCAATTAACCACTGAAGTTTCTTGCTAGGAATGAACAGGTGGGTAAGTAAGACGCTTCGCAAAAACAAAGGGAGTGTCATTTTTTGCAGTTTATAAAAACAAAAAAGAAGTCATAATACCTATTTCTTTTTTTTATAAATATATCAAAATATGTGATTACAGGATCATCTTATTAAACCTTAGTTTAGTCGATGTATTAACTCTTTTAGGACATTTTTTAACTGACTTATTTTTGTTGTGTAGAATAAAGGCAGTAGGGTAGTACGGATGGTGTTATGGTTAGTATTACAGCCTCATAGCACTGAGGTCATGGGTTCGATTCCCACCATGGCCCTAAATGTGTGGAGTTTGTATATTCTCCCCATACTTGTGTGGGTTTCCTCCCACAATCCAAAAATATACTGGTAGGTTAATTGGCTCCCAACAAAGTTAACACTAGCATGAATGTGTCTGTGTGTACATGTGGTAGGGAATATAGATTGTAAGCTCCACTGGGGCAGGGACTGATGTGAATGGACAGATATTCTCTGTAAAGTGCTGTGGAATATGTGTGCGCTATATAAATAACTGGTAGTAATAATAATAATAATAAAAAAGGAGATATGACTCCCAAAAGACAGTAACTTAATTATTCAGTATAAAATAAAATGTAATTTAATTTAGTCCCTGATTCATAGGTGGATGGAAATGCCGTGACTACTGCAATCCCGCACACAGAGGATTTGTGGCAATATGCTGCTGATGCTGCAGCCACGGGTATTTGTACAGTGATGCCCATCTGACGCGTTTCTGACATCAGTGGCTGGCATACAATGTACATTGGTCGCACATGGGGGTCATTCCGAGATGATCATAGCTGTGCTAAATTTAGCACAGCTACGATCATTCACACTGACATGCGGGGGGATGCCCAGCACAGGGCTGTCCCGACGCGCATGTCAGTGCGGGCCCCCCCTTCGCAGAAGTGGAAAGGCATCGCACAGCAGCAATGCCTTTGCACTTTGAGTAGCTCCCGACCAGCGCAGCTTTAGCATGCTGGCCGGGAGCTACTCCTCGCTCCCCGGCCCACAGCGGCTGCGTGTGAAGTCCCCCCATAACACTATTGGGGCAGCTGGTGCTGTAACCTCAAACATAATTAGCTTGAGCTGGTATAAAACGACAAGAGCAGGGTCATAGAGAGCTTTCCCGACCCACAGCAATGAAGGGGGCATGGCATAATCAGGGTAGGCTCTACCATTAGGCCGCTGCCTAGGGCGCCTGAGTCTTCCTATCAAAAAATTAAGGCTGTCTCTAAGGGAGGCATTCTTGTTGTACTTAAGGTAGACAGCTGCTGTTGAATTTCTAAGATGCCACCTACACACTTTCACCTGAAGGGTTCGAAAATGGTTATTGATGTGTAGGTTGGGGTGGAGGGGGGAGTAGGTTGAAGTTCTCAGAACCAAAAAAAGGAATAAACACTAGAGATGAGCGGGTTCGGTTTCTCTGAATCCGAACCCGCACGAACTTCATGTTTTTTTTCACGGGTCCGAGCGACTCGGATCTTCCCGCCTTGCTCAGTTAACCCGAGCGCGCCCGAACGTCATCATGACGCTGTCGGATTCTCGCGAGACTCGGATTCTATATAAGGAGCCGCGCGTCGCCGCCATTTTCACACGTGCATTGAGATTGATAGGGAGAGGACGTGGCTGGCGTCCTCTCCATTTAGATTAGGAGAGAGAGAGAGAGATTGACCTGAGGCTGATACTGTAGAAGAGAGTGCAGAGTTTAGTGACTGACCACAGTGACCACCAGGAGTGCAGTTGTTTTATTTAATATATCCGTTCTCTGCCTGAAAAAAACGGTACACACAGTGACTCAGTCACATACCATATCTGTGTGCACTGCTCAGCCCAGTGTGCTGCATGCCTGCATCATCTATGTATATATTATATATCTGACTGTGCTCAGCTCACACAGCTTATAATTGTGGGGGAGACTGGGGAGCACTGCAGTGCCAGTTATAGGTTATAGCAGGAGCCAGGAGTACAAGACAGTCACATACCATATCTGTGTGCACTGCTCAGCCCAGTGTGCTGCATCATCTATGTATATATTATATATCTGACTGTGCTCAGCTCACACAGCTTATAATTGTGGGGGAGACTGGGGAGCACTGCAGTGCCAGTTATAGGTTATAGCAGGAGCCAGGAGTACATATTATATTAAAATTAAACAGTGCACACTTTTGCTGCAGGAGTGCCACTGCCAGTGTGACTGACCAGTGACCTGACCACACTGACCACCAGTATAGTTAGTAGTATACTATATTGTGATTGCCTGAAAAAGTTAAACACTCGTCGTGTGACTTCACTTGTGTGGTGTTTTTTTTTTTATTCTATAAAAAACTCATTCTGCTGACAGACAGTGTCCAGCAGGTCCGTCATTATATAATATATATACCTGTCCGGCTGCAGTAGTGATATATATATATTTTTTATATCATTATTTATCATCCAGTCGCAGCAGACACAGTACGGTAGTTCACGGCTGTAGCTACCTCTGTGTCGGCACTCGGCAGTCCATCCATAATTGTATACCACCTACCCGTGGTTTTTTTTTCTTTCTTCTTTATACATACATACTACTACATCTCTTTATCAACCAGTCTATATTAGCAGCAGACACAGTACAGTACGGTAGTTCACGGCTGTGGCTACCTCTGTGTCGGCACTCGGCAGTCCGTCCATTATTGTATACCACCTAACCGTGGGTTTTTTTTCTTTCTTCTTTATACATACATACTACGACATCTCTTTATCAACCAGTCTATATTAGCAGCAGACACAGTACAGTACGGTAGTTCACGGCTGTGGCTACCTCTGTGTCGGCACTCGGCAGTCCGTCCATAATTGTATACCACCTAACCGTGGTTTTTTTTTCTTTCTTCTTCATACATACATACTACGACATCTCTTTATCAACCAGTCTATATTAGCAGCAGACACAGTACAGTACGGTAGTTCACGGCTGTGGCTACCTCTGTGTCGGCACTCGGCAGTCCGTCCATAATTGTATACCACCTACCCGTGGTTTTTTTTTCTTTCTTCTTTATACATACATACTACTACATCTCTTTATCAACCAGTCTATATTAGCAGCAGACACAGTACAGTACGGTAGTTCACGGCTGTGGCTACCTCTGTGTCGGCACTCGGCAGTCCGTCCATAATTGTATACCACCTACCCGTGGTTTTTTTTTCTTTCTTCTTTATACATACATACTACTACATCTCTTTATCAACCAGTCTATATTAGCAGCAGACACAGTACAGTACGGTAGTTCACGGCTGTGGCTACCTCTGTGTCGGCACTCGGCAGTCCGTCCATAATTGTATACCACCTACCCGTGGTTTTTTTTTCTTTCTTCTTCATACATACATACTACGACATCTCTTTATCAACCGGTCTATATTAGCAGCAGACACAGTACAGTACGGTAGTTCACGGCTGTGGCTACCTCTGTGTCGGCACTCGGCAGTCAGTCCATAATTGTATACCACCTAACCGTGGTTTTTTTTCTTTCTTCTTCATACATACATACTACGACATCTCTTTATCAACCAGTCTATATTAGCAGCAGACACAGTACGGTAGTTCACGGCTGTAGCTACCTCTGTGTCGGCACTCGGCAGTCCGTCCATAATTGTATACTAGTATCCATCCATCTCCATTGTTTACCTGAGGTGCCTTTTAGTTGTGCCTATTAAAATATGGAGAACAAAAATGTTGAGGTTCCAAAATTAGGGAAAGATCAAGATCCACTTCCACCTCGTGCTGAAGCTGCTGCCACTAGTCATGGCCGAGACGATGAAATGCCAGCAACGTCGTCTGCCAAGGCCGATGCCCAATGTCATAGTACAGAGCATGTCAAATCCAAAACACCAAATATCAGTAAAAAAAGGACTCCAAAACCTAAAATAAAATTGTCGGAGGAGAAGCGTAAACTTGCCAATATGCCATTTACCACACGGAGTGGCAAGGAACGGCTGAGGCCCTGGCCTATGTTCATGGCTAGTGGTTCAGCTTCACATGAGGATGGAGGCACTCAGCCTCTCGCTAGAAAAATGAAAAGACTCCAGCTGGCAAAAGCAGTAGCACCGCAAAGAACTGTGCGTTCTTCGAAATCCCAAATCCACAAGGAGAGTCCAATTGTGTCGGTTGCGATGCCTGACCTTCCCAACACTGGACGTGAAGAGCATGCGCCTTCCACCATTTGCACGCCCCCTGCAAGTGCTGGAAGGAGCACCCGCAGTCCAGTTCCTGATAGTCAGATTGAAGATGTCAGTGTTGAAGTACACCAGGATGAGGAGGATATGGGTGTTGCTGGCGCTGGGGAGGAAATTGACCAGGAGGATTCTGATGGTGAGGTGGTTTGTTTAAGTCAGGCACCCGGGGAGACACCTGTTGTCCGTGGGAGGAATATGGCCGTTGACATGCCTGGTGAAAATACCAAAAAAATCAGCTCTTCGGTGTGGAACTATTTCAACAGAAATGCGGACAACAGGTGTCAAGCCGTGTGTTCCCTTTGTCAAGCTGTAATAAGTAGGGGTAAGGACGTTAACCACCTCGGAACATCCTCCCTTATACGTCACCTGCAGCGCATTCATAATAAGTCAGTGACAAGTTCAAAAACTTTGGGTGACAGCGGAAGCAGTCCACTGACCAGTAAATCCCTTCCTCTTGTAACCAAGCTCACGCAAACCACCCCACCAACTCCCTCAGTGTCAATTTCCTCCTTCCCCAGGAATGCCAATAGTCCTGCAGGCAATGTCACTGGCAATTCTGACGAGTCCTCTCCTGCCTGGGATTCCTCCGATGCATCCTTGCGTGTAACGCCTACTGCTGCTGGCGCTGCTGTTGTTGCTGCTGGGAGTCGATGGTCATCCCAGAGGGGAAGTCGTAAGCCCACTTGTACTACTTCCAGTAAGCAATTGACTGTTCAACAGTCCTTTGCGAGGAAGATGAAATATCACAGCAGTCATCCTGCTGCAAAGCGGATAACTGAGGCCTTGACAACTATGTTGGTGTTAGACGTGCGTCCGGTATCCGCCGTTAGTTCACAGGGAACTAGACAATTTATTGAGGCAGTGTGCCCCCGTTACCAAATACCATCTAGGTTCCACTTCTCTAGGCAGGCGATACCGAGAATGTACACGGACGTCAGAAAAAGACTCACCAGTGTCCTAAAAAATGCAGTTGTACCCAATGTCCACTTAACCACGGACATGTGGACAAGTGGAGCAGGGCAGGGTCAGGACTATATGACTGTGACAGCCCACTGGGTAGATGTATGGACTCCCGCCGCAAGAACAGCAGCGGCGGCACCAGTAGCAGCATCTCGCAAACGCCAACTCTTTCCTAGGCAGGCTACGCTTTGTATCACCGGTTTCCAGAATACGCACACAGCTGAAAACCTCTTACGGCAACTGAGGAAGATCATCGCGGAATGGCTTACCCCAATTGGACTCTCCTGTGGATTTGTGGCATCGGACAACGCCAGCAATATTGTGTGTGCATTAAATATGGGCAAATTCCAGCACGTCCCATGTTTTGCACATACCTTGAATTTGGTGGTGCAGAATTATTTAAAAAACGACAGGGGCGTGCAAGAGATGCTGTCGGTGGCCAGAAAAATTGCGGGACACTTTCGGCGTACAGGCACCACGTACAGAAGACTGGAGCACCACCAAAAACTACTGAACCTGCCCTGCCATCATCTGAAGCAAGAAGTGGTAACGAGGTGGAATTCAACCCTCTATATGCTTCAGAGGTTGGAGGAGCAGCAAAAGGCCATTCAAGCCTATACAATTGAGCACGATATAGGAGGTGGAATGCACCTGTCTCAAGCGCAGTGGAGAATGATTTCAACGTTGTGCAAGGTTCTGATGCCCTTTGAACTTGCCACACGTGAAGTCAGTTCAGACACTGCCAGCCTGAGTCAGGTCATTCCCCTCATCAGGCTTTTGCAGAAGAAGCTGGAGACATTGAAGGAGGAGCTAACACGGAGCGATTCCGCTAGGCATGTGGGACTTGTGGATGGAGCCCTTAATTCGCTTAACAAGGATTCACGGGTGGTCAATCTGTTGAAATCAGAGCACTACATTTTGGCCACCGTGCTCGATCCTAGATTTAAAGCCTACCTTGGATCTCTCTTTCCGGCAGACACAAGTCTGCTGGGGTTGAAAGACCTGCTGGTGAGAAAATTGTCAAGTCAAGCGGAACGCGACCTGTCAACATCTCCTCCTTCACATTCTCCCGCAACTGGGGGTGCGAGGAAAAGGCTCAGAATTCCGAGCCCACCCGCTGGCGGTGATGCAGGGCAGTCTGGAGCGACTGCTGATGCTGACATCTGGTCCGGACTGAAGGACCTGACAACGATTACGGACATGTCGTCTACTGTCACTGCATATGATTCTCTCACCATTGAAAGAATGGTGGAGGATTATATGAGTGACCGCATCCAAGTAGGCACGTCACACAGTCCATACTTATACTGGCAGGAAAAAGAGGCAATTTGGAGGCCATTGCACAAACTGGCTTTATTCTACCTAAGTTGCCCTCCCACAAGTGTGTACTCCGAAAGAGTGTTTAGTGCCGCCGCTCACCTTGTCAGCAATCGGCGTACGAGGTTACATCCAGAAAATGTGGAGAAGATGATGTTCATTAAAATGAATTATAATCAATTCCTCCGCGGAGACATTGACCAGCAGCAATTGCCTCCACAAAGTACACAGGGAGCTGAGATGGTGGATTCCAGTGGGGACGAATTGATAATCTGTGAGGAGGGGGATGTACACGGTGATATATCGGAGGGTGATGATGAGGTGGACATCTTGCCTCTGTAGAGCCAGTTTGTGCAAGGAGAGATTAATTGCTTCTTTTTTGGGGGGGGTCCAAACCAACCCGTCTTATCAGTCACAGTCGTGTGGCAGACCCTGTCACTGAAATGATGGGTTGGTTAAAGTGTGCATGTCCTGTTTTGTTTATACAACATAAGGGTGGGTGGGAGGGCCCAAGGACAATTCCATCTTGCACCTCTTTTTTCTTTTATTTTTCTTTGCGTCATGTGCTGTTTGGGGAGGGTTTTTTGGAAGGGACATCCTGCGTGACACTGCAGTGCCACTCCTAAATGGGCCCGGTGTTTGTGTCGGCCACTAGGGTCGCTAATCTTACTCACACAGTCAGCTACCTCATTGCGCCTCTTTTTTTCTTTGCGTCATGTGCTGATTGGGGAGGGTTTTTTGGAAGGGACATCCTGCGTGACACTGCAGTGCCACTCCTAAATGGGCCCGGTGTTTGTGTCGGCCACTAGGGTCGCTAATCTTACTCACACAGTCAGCTACCTCATTGCGCCTCTTTTTTTCTTTGCGTCATGTGCTGATTGGGGAGGGTTTTTTGGAAGGGACATCCTGCGTGACACTGCAGTGCCACTCCTAAATGGGCCCGGTGTTTGTGTCGGCCACTAGGGTCGCTAATCTTACTCACACAGACAGCTACCTCATTGCGCCTCTTTTTTTCTTTGCGTCATGTGCTGATTGGGGAGGGTTTTTTGGAAGGGACATCCTGCGTGACACTGCAGTGCCACTCCTAAATGGGCCCGGTGTTTGTGTCGGCCACTAGGGTCGCTAATCTTACTCACACAGTCAGCTACCTCATTGCGCCTCTTTTTTTCTTTGCGTCATGTGCTGACTGGGGAGGGTTTTTTGGAAGGGACATCCTGCGTGACACTGCAGTGCCACTCCTAAATGGGCCCGGTGTTTGTGTCGGCCACTAGGGTCGCTAATCTTACTCACACAGTCAGCTACCTCATTGCGCCTCTTTTTTTCTTTGCGTCATGTGCTGATTGGGGAGGGTTTTTTGGAAGGGACATCCTGCGTGACACTGCAGTGCCACTCCTAAATGGGCCCGGTGTTTGTGTCGGCCACTAGGGTCGCTAATCTTACTCACACAGTCAGCTACCTCATTGCGCCTCTTTTTTTCTTTGCGTCATGTGCTGATTGGGGAGGGTTTTTTGGAAGGGACATCCTGCGTGACACTGCAGTGCCACTCCTAAATGGGCCCGGTGTTTGTGTCGGCCACTAGGGTCGCTTATCTTACTCACACAGTCAGCTACCTCATTGCGCCTCTTTTTTTCTTTGCGTCATGTGCTGATTGGGGAGGGTTTTTTGGAAGGGACATCCTGCGTGACACTGCAGTGCCACTCCTAGATGGGCCAGGTGTTTGTGTCGGCCACTAGTGTCGCTTAGCTTAGTCATCCAGCGACCTTGGTGCAAATTTTAGGACTAAAAATAATATTGTGAGGTGTGAGGTATTCAGAATAGACTGAAAATGAGTGGAAATTATGGTTTTTGAGGTTAATAATAATATGGGATCAAAATGACCCCCAAATTCTATGATTTAAGCTGTTTTTTAGTGTTTTTTTTAAAAAAACACCCGAATCCAAAACACACCCGAATCCGACAAAAAAAATTCGGTGAGGTTTTGCCAAAACGCGGTCGAACCCAAAACACGGCCGCGGAACCGAACCCAAAACCAAAACACAAAACCCGAAAAATTTCAGGCGCTCATCTCTAATAAACACTCTCCAATGCTCAGAAGAGCTGCCTTAACAATTCAAACACTAATGGGGCATATCCCTCACCCCCAGAAAGTCTTTTACAAAAAGGTTGAAGTTCTGGCTAGGGTGCCAAGAGACCTTGCAGCGGCCCTGGGCCAAATTGATTATTGTGGCCACGCCCCCTTAAAATAAGTAAAGAAATAGCTTTTTATGCACCGTTATTCAGCGCCAACCTGCACAGAGACCCTTCCAGAAGCCCGGGTCCGGGTAATTAGTACCTGCCCCATCCCTAGGCATCACTGGACAAGAGCAGGAATTGGGGCCAATGTCAGGACTGGCTTTCAGCTTTCCTGTGCTTCAGGTCACTTACTGTATTTTGATCACCTGAACAGGGTATTGCACCCCAAAAGCATAGGGGATATAGTCCCAGAGATCCCTATAAGTAAAGGTATGTGGTACAAGAGATTGGGGTACATGTTTAATATTTCTATTATGATGGTCAAAGCCTTTAAATTGTTTGGGCGGTAAAACTTAAATATTTTTTTGTAAATCAGTATATATAGAAGACCTATGAGGCAAATCATTATAATCCAGTATTTATTCTTACCGTAGATTCAGGAATGTTAATATTAACATTAAATTTTATATTCAGGTTGGGATTCAATAGACTTATTTTGCAATAGAATTTCCCCAAATCCTCTCCTACGAGTTCAGTGCAAGCCTAAATGTAACATAAAATAAATCAAAATTGCACTTATCCATACATACCAGTATCAGTTTGCAACAGGACAAAATGTAGTTGTTCCGTCTTCAGTTTTAGATTCAGATGTGAATTACTGCATGGGTTTAATGTGTGTCTTGCCCAACATAAGAAATCACTATTGAACTCATCTGAAGCAAGTCACATTTGCACAGGCATGATACAGAGATGTATGCAGGGAGCCTCTTTGGATGCAGCAGCGATGCTCAAATATTCTAATGCAGCAGGACGCGCCTGCAGGAAAAGATGTCTTCTGTGTTACATCCGGTCTTTAGGTCGACACTCATTAGGTCGAGCGAAGCGAGCCATGTGAGGGGACACGGTGCACTAATTGGGGTTTCCGGTCACTGTATGATGAAAACAACACAAAAAAAACTAAAAAAAACTCATGTCAACCTTTTTAGTGCCTATACTCACAGAGTTCCTATCCCCAGCCTCACAATTCACAATCACCCTGCATATATCCATCCACTGGCGCTGGAGTACCGGTGTACCGCTTGAAGTAAGGCCTCAATCACCTCTGCCCAGAGCTGCGCTGCAATCATTTGCCGCTGGGTGGAATATACAACCTGTGGAAGTTATCACACAAAATGTCTGCCCCAAACCCTGCACTGTGCTTATTGTGCTCTCTAGGTTTTGTTGTTCTTTATCATTTCAGTATGTTTTGCAGCTTGCTGTAATTCTAATGCCTTTGTACAATCTACAACGTACCATGGGGGTAATTCAGACCAGATTGTAGCAGCAGATTTGTTAGCAGTTGGGCAAAACCATGTGCACTGCAGGGGGCGGCGGGGCGGCAGATGTAACATGTGCAGAGAGAGTTAGATTTGGGTGGGTTATTTTGTTTCTGTGCAGGGTAAACACTGGCTGCTTAATTTTTACACTGCAATATAGATTTCAGTTTGAACACACGCCAGCCAAATCTAACTCTCTCTGCACGTTACATCTGCCCCACCTGCAGTGCACATGGTTTTGCCCAACTGCTAACAAATTTGCTGCTACGATCAACTCTGAATTACCCCCCATGCTTTTTGATGTATGTAAAGTGACTTTGAATCCAGTCTGAATCAACCCCATTGTTGATTAAATACAATAATAAACTGCTCTCCACCCCACAAGTTAGTGGTTCCCCTTACCCCATGACAGATACTGCCCCCCATGCCTGCAGCTATAGCTGACACCTCCCAGACTAGGAAAAAATGTGAAATAAGTTACAGATAATATATATTGGCAAAAAGCTGATTGGACAAGTCTTACTAGCAGATCCAATATGATTAAATAGCAACCATTCAATTCCCACAATTTTCAATCAAAGTTAGTTTGCAGAGTTGTCCAGTGTGAGTCTCTCCCTTACCACAAGGTTCCCAAGCATATTCGGGGGACATGGGATAAAATGTAATTTTTTGGAAAACGAACTTTCCCAGTCACATGGTTCAGGAACACAGGATTGTTATACAGTATGAGGACCAGAGTTGAAAAACTCAGGTTCAGTTTCCATTAAATGTTTTGGGAACTAAAGTAAAGAAAGCTGCTTCCAGCGTTGTTAAAATCACCATCATATTAGAACCATTGGTACATATTCATCTCATTCTAAGGGGGTGATGTATCAAACGTGAGAGAGATAAACTGGAGAGAGATAAAGTGTCAGCCAATCAGCTCCTTACAAGCATTTTACAGGCTGTGTTTGAAAAATGGAAGTTAGGAGCTGATTGGTTGGTACTAGATCTTTCTACAAGTTTTGATACAGGTCCCCCTAAGTGAGATCAGGTAGGTGACTGTGATAATAATTATTATAACTGCAAAATGATGGGAACTGTAGTTCAACCACACCTGGAGGATGGATGGTTGTTACCCCCTTGTCATTTCTGCCTCAGCTACCAGCCGGCCAAAGTAATAGAATTTCTTAGGCATCATGTTACAGGTTTGAATTAATAAATTGTACTACAATATATTTATACCACACAGAACAATAGCTCCAGTTTTATTAAACAAGCCTGTGCCAGAATTTCCGATGTCAAATAAATTTCTGAGAATTGAAATCATTTGGTGACAGTTTTTGTGATTAAATGGCAAATGTTATTGCTACAAGTTGCGAACATGTTGTGAAGATTAAACCACCTGCACTATAAGCTACAGACCCCACAACAGATCCCCTTATAAAGAAATCATTCAGGCGCCTAAAGCCTCTTGAGGCTAGTTGGAGTTGGGCAGATGGTCTGCAAGCTCTAGAAAGTCAACAGATTCTGCAGCAAATGCTAGAAATCTACTATTACAATTGTTGGAAACTCACAGATTGTTAATTCCCAATGTGTGAAATGTTCTTAGTAATAATGTCAAGATTTGCTTTTTTTGATTAGCGTAAGATTAAATAATTAGTTATAAATGAAATTATATAAGTAAAACATTTAATAAGAGTATTATACAGATGATAACAAATATATCTTTTACATGGAAACAAAAAAAAAGATACATGAAAAACAATATAATATTAATAAAACACAATTACATTTGCTAGCACGTTGTGACGTTTTAATCTGTGCTTTCTGTTTGTTCCTATTAGTTTCCAACGTATTTTTAATATGTTCATACATACATTTTATTTTTGCATTGCAAAAAGTAAAATTGCATCCTGAATACATCTAACATTGAGGGTCATTCCGAGTTGATCGCTCGCTAGCTATTTTTTGCAGCGCTGCGCTCAGATAGTCGCCGTCTATGCGGGAGTGTATTTTTGCATTGCAAGTGTGCGAACGCCTGTGCAGGCGAGCGGTACAAAAAAGTTTTGTGCAGTTTCTGAGTAGGTCTGAACTTGCTCAGCCGCTGCAATCACTTCAGCCTGTCCTGTCCTGGAATTGACGTCAGACACCCACCCTGCAAACGCTTGGACACGCTGCAATCGGCTGTGCGAATGGATTCTTCGGTAAATCCATCACCCAGCACCGATCCGCTTTGTACCCATACGATTGCGGTGCATACGCATGCGCAGTTTTGAATGACCCCTTTGTTTGCTATATGGTTTTATGTGTTGTCCATTCATGAAATTTCATTAAAAAAAAAAATGTTAAGACACAGAGCGGGGAATTCAAATGTTATCTCCCTCGATCTCCCGTCTAAAGTGACGGGAAATCGCAGGCGGAGATACACAATTGATGTTCCCTATCGCGCTGATCACGCTCATTAGCCGCTTAATGGGCGCGATTGGAAAAAGTGTCATTTGGGCGCCCAAATGGATAGCTTTTCACACATTTCAGCTCACCACCCCTAGCGGGTGCAAGCTTAAATGTAGACGCCAGCAGCCGATTGCGCCCGAACTAAGCTATATTTTAATATCTCAGTTTGGTGCCATCTAGTGGCTGCTGGTGTCAATAAGATTTGAATTGCACCCAGAGAATAAAGGTGGCCATATACTTCTGCAATAATGGGCTTGATTCATAATTGTACACTAACATGGTTTGTGTACAAATATGATGTTCAATCATCTGCGTAGGCACAATGGGTGTCATTCCGAGTTGATCGCTCGCTAGCTATTTTTTGCAGCGCTGCGCTCAGATAGTCGCCGCCTTTGCGGGAGTGTATTTTCGCTTTGCAAGTGTGCGAACGCTTGTGCAGCCGAGCGGTACAAAAAAGTTTTTTGCAGTTTCTGAGTAGGTCTGAATTTACTCAGCCCTTGCGATCACATCAGCCTGTCCGGTCCCGGAATTGACGTCAGACACCCGCCCTGCAAACGCCTGGACACGCCTGCGTTTTCCCTACCACTCCCTAAAAACAGTCAGTTGACACCCACAAATGCCCTCTTCCTGTGAATCTCCTTGCGATCAGTTGTACGAATGGATTCTTCGCTAGAAGCATTGCACAGAAATTGATGCTGTTTGCACCCGTACGATGCGCGTGCGCATTGCAGTGCATATGCATGCGCAGTTTTGACGTTTTTTTAACTGCGCATTGGCAGGGAGCTACTGGGCGCTTCTCGGGTCCAGGTGGCTGCGTGTGATGTCTTGATGTAGCTCGCAGCCCCATCAGCTGCTATTTTGAAGGCATGATGAGTCCAGGGTCTGAGTTGACAGACACAGACTTCCTGGACCCCAGTGTCCGGATCCTACGGTCAGTATGGTTCAGCTTACACAGGCTGGCTGGTGTTTGTAACCATCGCGAGTCACAATGGTGATCCGAGGCTAAGTCCTCAGATCCAGCCCTCCGATCCTCGCTAATGCCAAAAGGAGGCATCTATCTCTACAGACGCCTCCTGCTGCATTAGAATATTAATTCGACGGAATTGTACAGCCGCTTCCTTGCAGCTGTGCAATTCCATACAAACAGGAATAGTGGCCAATGGTCCAACCAGCTAATTAAACAGCATTTCAATCACAGGGATGGGCATGTCCCTGCGGGTGATTAATAGTACATTTGGGTGATCGCTAATATCTTATTGCTACAAATAAGAAATGATAATTAAGGGTTCTAAAGCCTGACAATTAGTAAATATGCCCCTTTATCTTAGCATATACCTGAAAAGTGCTAAGTCCCACTCATCCTCAGCACTGCAGGAGAGCAAAGGATACTTACAAGGCAAAGGGAGAAGGCAGGTCCTCGATGAGGTCATCTAGACAAAGTGCAAAATCTTATTTACTCGTTACCATGGTAACTCTGTGTTACCATGACCGGATTGTCAGATGTTGTAAAGGTGCGATCTTAAAACACTTTGGCTGCCGACTGGACTGTATTTAAGATAACATTTTGGCATTTTCAGTAGGGAGACCTGATGAAAAAGGATTAACTTCTGAAACCTTGTTTCCCGTTACCATCATCTATGTTTCCTGTTAGACATATTGTATTATTATACTGTTGATATGTAATCCCTCACATTTAATAATGAAAGTGCATTGGTACTATGTTTATACAGTATACTATTACTTCTTCTAGACTATAAGGCATGAAGAATAGAACATGATCTCAATATATAGAACAACGCAAGGGAAGTGGACTGTATTGTTGGCAGTAATGTGACTACAGTACATTGTATAAGACCTCATAAATCACAGGAAAAGCTCACTGATAAAGACGAGCCACCCTGCTTGTGCGTTACACGGACAGAAAGATGTGCATAAGATCACAGAGAAGACTAACCATCTCCTGTAATATGTCTCCTGGTTAGCTCTGTAAATATTTACTCATTTGTACCCTGTGTTTAACGTGTTTAATCAGTGCACGCTCAGGGACTGCGAGGGCAGATCGGCCTGTGCCATCTTACTGTGGCAACGAGACAGCCAAACAAGAACTGCTGACAGTAGCATAAAGACTCAACCACAAATGGCTGTAAGGTTTACATTTAAATCATTTGTGGAAAGTTCGTTCTGCTGTGAATATAAAGTGACAAGAAGGTTAGTTCAGAGCTGAGAAATCAGAGGAGCCCTTGGTTGTATGGGTGTATTATGTACTAGGAAGCCAAAGGTCACAGTGGTCCTATAAGTCAGTGCCGAGACTTCAATTCTACAGTATATCCAAAAAAGAATTTTCATGGTAGAATTAATCCAAGGAAGGGTTACTTCAATTTTATATGATTACAAACAAATACTTATTGCTAGGAAAGAATTTTTTAAAAATACACATTATAGAGAAAGCACAAAAGTTATATGATAGAGCCATCGGGAAATAATTATTGATTATTATTTGTTTAAACATATATTATACTCATTTCTGAAATGGTTTGATTGATTTCTACCTGTTTCTGTAACTATTTATAAATATTAGAAATTATACTAAAAAAAATAAGGCACCATTACTGCATACCATTTAGTCCCATCACAAAAAAAGCACCAGTAATATAAAGGGTTAACAGAGTTTAAGAAGGCGAAATACAGATGGGTCCACCGTTATCTTGACTAGTTTTCTGCGCCTAGGCACAACATGATTTATTAGCATAAACCCTTCATCTATTGTTCTCAGCTGCAATACAATACAGAGAACAATACAGCAGGGGATTACGTCATTAAAGGAGGGGATTAAGTCTGACTGGCCAGTCTCAGTTAATCCTATTAAAGGTCAAGATAAATGTCGACCCATCTGTAGTTACATATACAGTATAAAGCAGTCCCCCAGCACATGTGGTGGGGACTCCTATAGTTAGTTATCAATCAATCAATCAATCAATCAATCAATCATGAAATCAATAATGAAATAATGAAATACATAAATAATGAAATAAACTAATAAAACATGCGAAGACTACAGGCTAATACGTGCTATTTATATATAGTAACCAATTTGTTGTTTTTATTGCGATATTAGTTTTTATACTCAACTGAAACTTTAGCACTCTATTATGGGCAAATGTAAGTTTCAAAATAGTTTGTTGCCCTTTATCAGTACATATGTGCGACTTAATGCACAGAAGTATACATGTATACTGTATTTATCATTTTATTTGAGCATGGTGTATTAAGTAGTCCATAAGTAGCAATAGTAAACGTCTAAATCTGAGCTGGTTAACTACTAAATTATATTATTATATATTATTTAACTAACAGGCAGCGATCTATATTTATATTTCTGCTCTTATCTAGTTAGCAAGATTGCAGGTCTTGATTATAGCGCATCTGCCCAGTATAGTTCTTTTAAAAGTAAATAAGACATATTGAGTACTAGTGTCCTCTTCTTTAGTTAGCTATAATGTTACATGGGTAAAGTAACCACAAAACACTATTGCATGTAGGATTACCACCGTTTCATTTTCAGGCTCCAGTACAGGGGGGCATAACAGGGGGTGTGGCCAAAACAGCAGTAGAGTTACAACTATTCATGCCCTCACCTGTCCCTTTATTTGTCATCTTCTCTATATGCACCTTATATGTTTCAGAGAATCCTCATATCTCCTTACATAACTCAGACCCCCTCCTGCCTACTGATATGCCTCAGAGCCCCCTCATGTCCCTTTATATGCCTCAGGGCGACCTCATGCCTATTTGTCTTAAATATGTGTATGAGGATATAAAGCAAATTCAAATCTGTTCTATGGGCGATATTTAATTGATTATCACGCCCATAGCAGTTGGGTTTAGCTGTGCAAAGCAGCTAAACCCGACCAAAGTGCTTGGCGCGATCATGAAAAGTGGTGTTTGCGCGCCCAAATGGGTAACTTTTTGCTCATTTCAGCTCACCACCCCCGGGGATGTGTGAGCTGAAATGCAGACGCTGACAGCCATCGCGCCTGAATGGAGCTACAATTGAATAGCTCCGTTTGGGTGCCAACTAGTGGCTGCCGGTGAGATAACATTTGAATTCCGCCCTTTGTGTTATAATAAATTGTGCTTTTATAGTTGAATCTCAGCGCCCCCACAGTACAAATTAAGATAGGGACCCCAACAGACACGTGTTATTTTTTAAAACTAATATATGATATTGGCGTTAAACAATAAATAATATAATCGTGCTAATTATTATTAAGTTAATTTTGGCAAAATGCTAAATCGTTGATTACTTTCAAAGCAGGGACATCCCTATGAGTTATCTGTTCTTTGGTCAGCTCATTACCGTTCACACATACTGAAGCTTGATTGGCACAGTCAATATCAAGACACCATTTGCTAGTTCTCTGTGATGTTTTAAGAACTAATAACAGAATATTGCAACTTCAAAGGGAAGAAAAAGAACATGGTGGCAGGGGAGACGAGATAGTCTCCAGAAGATAGACACACTTCATTTATTTTCATGGGTGTCTTTTAGGTTTTTTGTTTTTTTAATAATGTTCTTTACCTGAGGTCATCTGTCCTGCTGAAGTGATGAGAGATAAAGTATGTGTGGCCGGTGCTTATTCAGTTGTGGCGTATTAGCCGCTCTGTGAATGTAAATCTCTGAACAAATAAGAGGGCTTAAATACCTTTAAATCACACATAACTAGTAATAAATTGAAGTTTGAGGATTAAGGAAAAGCCAACGGCTCTGAAACCCCTCTGTGATCTTAGTCTCACAACTGACCTCCACTTGACTGTTTTAGTAAGGTTTAGCTAATTATTTAATGTGATATCTCAGTTTAATTTTCTGCTGCCTGTTCATTCTTAATCTCACAATTCCCACCACTAATGAGAAGAAGGGTCAAGTCAGCTTTAAAGAACTAAGCATTATTCTGCACAAGTTCCAGTAATCTTGACAATCAGATGTCAGCTGCTAGATGTCATTTACACATCACAACCTCATTTATAAGTCTTTTTTTTCTATTAATATTAGCGAATGAGGGTAAAGTAATAGCCAGGGTTTCATTAAATCCTAGGCTGTTTTTTTATTTTATGCTAAGCAATCATATCCTTAAATAAGACTCCCTGGAGTTAAAACAGTGGCTCTTGCATTAGATCATGTTGGGGTCTGCTGCGCCAAGAACTGTATTGGAAAATAGTTTATAGGTTTGATAAAGGAAAAAAGCCCCCAGATGGCAATATTTTCCCTGACTGTTTTGAACTTTACACCCTGGGTGTCGCTTAATTTCTCTGTTCTTTTCAACGCTAGGAAATCTACAACCGCCTCTACATGAGCATTCTGCAATTATAAAGACTATTATTTTAACCTTAGTCAGCCAGAGCAGTTTTCTTTCAGCATACATCACACAGTTCTGTGCTGTATGGTTACCATATGTCATACAGTATGTCTATTGAACAGTTAAAAAGAGAATTACAATACTGTATGGGCATATAAAGATGAGCAATCTGTGTATTCATTGCAAGTCGCCTGCATGTGGTGAGCAAAGATTCAAGTTACATACTGTATAGGTTGAGTCTCCAATATATGAAATGCTTGGGACCAGAAGCATTTTGGATTTTAGATTTTCCGTATTTCTGAATATTTGCATACCATAATGAGATATTTTAGGAATGGGACCCAAGGAATCTCGATCCAGGTCACTAGACCGGCGCTGGAACTCCGACACCACTCACAATGCCGACTCCAGAATCCAAACTGTCGGCATCCCGAACGTAAGTATGCCGAGGCTGTATAGGGTTACCCCACAGAGGGGAAGAGTTGGGGGGTGTAGGTTTTGGCAGTATACAGTATACGGGAGGTTAGGGTTAGGCTGCGGGGGGAGGGGTTAGGCACTAAAAATGGAGGGCTAGGATTAGGCACTAAAGGAGTACGGCTAGGGTAGGCTACAGGTGGGAGAGGGTTATGGTTAGGCACGGCGGGGAGGCTAGGGTTAGGCTGTGGGAGGGTTAAGCTGCAGGTAGGGAGGGTTCGGCACTAAGGGGGGGATAGGGTTAGACTGTGGGAGGGTTAGGCTGCAGGTAGGTAGGGTTAGATTTAGGCACTAAGGGGAGAGGTTAGGGTTAGGCTTTGGGGGGTTAGGGTTAGGCTGTGGGGGGTTAGACTGCAGGTATGATTAGGAGTAGAGGCAGAGGGTTAGAATACTTACCTAGAAGGTGTCTTCTCTGTGGATTCTGTGCACCGGAATACAATTGTCAGTCTTCCGACCACCGCCCTCCCAAGCACCGGCATTCCATACCCAGCCCGCATATACACCTTACCTGGGTTGGAGATGCTATGCCGGCACTTGGGATGCCAGCGGTCAGAATAGCAACCGTGGCATCCTTATGGTTAGGATCTCATCAGGGGCCAGGGATAGTATGTGAACCCTCCCTGCAGACTAAACCTAACCCCCCCCCACACACACACACATCTTCCGCAGCCTAACCCTACCCTTTACTGGTGGTGCCTAAACCTAACCCCCCCTTCCCGCAGGCTAAACCCAACAATACTTACACCACAGCCTATCTCTAACCCTCCCCGGGGGTGCCTAAACCTACCCCCCTTCCCCCACCCCTACAGCCTAAACCTAACCCCCCTTGGCTTACCTCTCTGGCGGCCCGGCAACAGTCATTTGAGATCCCGGAGGTCGGCATTGTGATCCTTTTTGGTATGCCGGCGCCGGTATTCTGAGCTATGTTAGGATTCCGGCGTCAGTATTTTGACTGCCGAGATATCGACCGTCGAGTTCCTGACCAGATCCCCTCTTACCTGAAGGAAATTTTACACCATATATTTGTATTTGCATGAAACATGCCAATAACGTGAACCTGAAAAGTTGACAGTAAAACTTGCATAGCTGTCTATATCATTTACAAAGCCATGGAGTGCCGCCTGTTTTCTCTCAGTACCCAGTGTATATTTTATATATATATATATATATATATATATGCAGCGGTCAGGCTCGGCACTCCTTGCAGGGAAAAATTACTTGCTGTGGTGCCATCTCAGGATGTGTGAAGTCCTTTGTATATCCATGCAAGCAGAGGCACTCAACAGACTGATAAGGTAAACGTAGAGCCTTTATTACGGACCGTAATAAAGGCTGTACGTTTACCTTATCAGTCTGTTGAGTGCCTCTGCTTGCATGGATATATATATATATATATATATATATATATATATATATTAGAGATGAGCGGGTTCGGTTCATCGAGATCCTAACTTCACCTATTTTACACGGTTCCGAGGCAGCCTAGGATCTTCCCGCCATGCTCGGTTAACCCAAACGCGGCCGAACGTCATCATCCCGCTGTCCGATTCTCGCGAAATTCATATTCTATATAAAGAGACGCGCACCGCCGCCATTTTCACTCGTGCATTGGAGATTGAACGGAGAAGATGTGGCTGTGCTCTCTCCCTGAAAAGCTCTGTATCTGTGCTCAGTGTGCTGCAAATATCTGTGCTCAGTGTGCTGCAAATATCTGTGCTCAGTGTGCTGAAAATATCTACGTTCTCTGCCTGAAAACGCTCCATATCTGTGCTCAGTGTTCTGCAAATATCTGTGCTCAGTGTGCTGCATTGTGGTGACCAGCAGTATACATATAGTACAGTACAGTAGGCCATTGCTGTATCTTGCAGCTCTGTGTCAAGTATACTATCCATATCTGTGCTACATTATTGTGAGCATTATATAGTAGGACAGTGCAGCATTTTGGTGACCAGCAGTATACATATAGTACAGTACAGTATGCCATTGCTGTATCTTGCAGCTCTGTGTCAAGTATACTATCCATATCTGTGCTGCATTATTGTGAGCAGTATATAGTAGGACAGTGCAGCATTTTGGTGACCAGCAGTATACATATAGTACAGTACAGTAGGCCATTGATGTATCTTGCAGCTCTGTGTCAAGTATACTATCCATATCTGTGCTGCATTATTGTGAGCAGTATATAGTTGGACAGTGCAGCATTTTGGTAACCAGCAGTATATATATAGTACAATTCAGTAGGCCATTGCTGTATTTAGCAGCTCTGTGTCAAGTATACTATCCATATCTGTGCTGCCTTATTGTGAGCAGTATATAGTAGGACAGTGCAGCATTATGGTGACCAGCAGTATACATATAGTACAGTACAGTAGGCCATTGCTGTATCTTGCAGCTCTGTGTCAAGTATGCTATCCATATCTGTGCTGCATTATTATGAGCAGTGTATAGTAGGACAGTGCAGCATTTTGGTGACCAGCAGTATACATATAGTACAGTACAGTACAGTAGGCCATTGCTGTATCTTGCAGCTCTGTGTCAAGTATACTATCCATATCTGTGCTGCATTATTGTGAGCAGTATATAGTAGGACAGTGCAGCATTTTGGTGACCAGCAGTATACATATAGTACAGTACAGTAGGCCATTGCTGTATCTTGCAGCTCTGTGTCAAGTATACTATCCATATCTGTGCTGCATTATTGTGAGCAGTATACAGTAGGACAGTGAAACATTTTGGTGACCAGCAGTATACATATAGTACAGTACAGTAGGCCATTGCTGTATCTTGCAGCTCTGTGTCAAGTATACTATCCATATCTGTGCTGCATTATTGTGAGCAGTATATAGTAGGACAGTGCAGCATTTTGGTGACCAGCAGTATACATATAGTACAGTACAGTAGGCCATTGCTGTATCTTGCAGCTGTGTCAAGTATACTATCCATATCTGTGCTGCATTGTTGTCAGCAGTATATAGTAGGACAGTGCAGCATTTTGGTGAACAGCAGTAGTAGTACAGACAGTACAGTAGGCCATTGCTATTGATATATTACTGGCATATAATTCCACACATTAAAAAATGGAGAACAAAAATGTGGAGGCTAAAATAGGGAAAGATCAAGATCCACTTCCACCTCGTGCTGAAGCTGCTGCCACTAATCATGGCCGAGACGATGAAATGCCATCAACGTCGTCTGCCAAGGCCGATGCCCAATGTCATAGTAGAGAGCATGTAAAATCCAAAAAACAAAAGTTCAGTAAAATGACCCAAAAATCTAAAGTAAAAGCGTCTGAGGAGAAGCGTAAACTTGCCAATATGCCATTTACGACACGGAGTGGCAAGGAACGGCTAAGGCCCTCTCCTATGTTCCTCATGACTAGTTGGTCAGCTTCACATGAGGATGGAAGCACTCATCCTCCCGCTAGAAAAATGAAAAGACTTAAGCTGGCAAAAGCACAGCAAAGAATCACAAATCCCCAAGGAGAGTCCAATTGTGTCGTTTGTGATGCCTGACCTTACCAACACTGGATAGGAAGAGGTGGCACCTTCCACCATTTGCACACCCCCTGCAAGAGCTGGAAGGAGCACCCACAGTCCAGTTCCTGATAGTCAAATTGAAGATGTCACTGTTGAAGTACACCAGGATGAGGATATGGGTGTTGCTGGTGCTGAGGAGGAAATTGACAAGGAGGATTCTGATGGTGAGGTGGTTTGTTTAAGTCAGGCACCCGGGGAGACACCTGTTGTCCGTGGGATGAATATGGCCATTGATATGCCTGGTCAAATTACAAAAAAAAATCACATCTCCGGTGTGGAATTATTTTAACAGAAATGCGGACAACAGGTGTCAAGCCGTGTGTTGCCTTGTCAAGCTGTAATAAGTAGGGGTAAGGACGTTAACCACCTAGGAACATCCTCCCTTATACGTCATCTGGAGCGCATTCATCAGAAGTCATTGACAAGTTCAAAAACTTTGGGTGACAGCGGAAGCAGTCCACTGACAACTAAATCCTTTCCTCTTGTACCCAAGCTCCTGCAAACCACACCACCAACTCCCTCAGTGTCAATTTCCTCCTTAGACAGGAAAGCCAATAGTCCTGCAGGCCATGTCACTGGCAAGTCTGACGAGTCCTCTCCTCCCTGGGATTCCTCCGATGGATCCTTGAGTGTAACGCCTACTGCTCCTGGCTCTGCTGTTGTTGCTGCTGGGAGTCGATCATCATCCCAGAGGGGAAGTCAGAAGACCACTTGTACTACTTCCAGTAAGCAATTGACTGTCCAACAGTCCTTTGCGAGGAAGATTAAATATCACACCAGGCATCCTGTTGCAAAGCGGATAACTCAGGCCTTGACAGCTGTGTTGGTGTTAGACGTGCGTCTGGTATCCGCCGTTAGTTCACAGGCAATTAGAGAATTTCTCTAACGTCCTAAGTGGATGCTGGGGACTCCGTAAGGACCATGGGGAATAGCGGCTCCGCAGGAGACTGAGCACAAAAGTAAAGCTTTAGAACTACCTGGTGTGCACTGGCTCCTCCCCCTATGACCCTCCTCCAAGCCTCAGTTAGTTAGATTTTTGTGCCCGAACGAGAAGGGTGCACAGTAGGTGGCTCTCCTGAGCTGCTTAGTGAAAAGTTTAGTTTTAGGTTTTTTATTTTCAGTGAGACCTGCTGGCAACAGGCTCACTGCATCGAGGGACTAAGGGGAGAAGAAGCGAACTCACCTGCGTGCAGAGTGGATTGGGCTTCTTAGGCTACTGGACATTAGCTCCAGAGGGACGATCACAGGCCCAGCCATGGATGGGTCCCAGAGCCGCGCCGCCGGCCCCCTTACAGAGCCAGAAGACAGAAGAGGTCCGGAAAATCGGCGGCAGAAGACGTCCTGTCTTCAACAAGGTAGCGCACAGCACTGCAGCTGTGCGCCATTGCTCTCAGCACACTTCACACTCCGGTCACTGAGGGTGCAGGGCGCTGGGGGGGGCGCCCTGAGACGCAATAAAAACACCTTGGATGGCAAAAAATGCATCACATATAGCTCCTGGGCTATATGGATGCATTTAACCCCTGCCAGAATACATAGAAAAACGGGAGATAAGGCCGCCGATAAGGGGGCGGAGCCTATCTCCTCAGCACACTGGCGCCATTTTCCCTCACAGCTCCGTTGGAGGGAAGCTCCCTGGCTCTCCCCTGCAGTCACTACACTACAGAAAGGGTTAAAAAAGAGAGGGGGGGCACTAATTACGCGCAGTATTAAAGATACAGCAGCTATAAGGGGAAAAACACTTATATAAGGTTATCCCTGTATATATATAGCGCTCTGGTGTGTGCTGGCAAACTCTCCCTCTGTCTCCTCAAAGGGCTAGTGGGGTCCTGTCCTCTATCAGAGCATTCCCTGTGTGTGTGCTGTATGTCGGTACGTTTGTGTCGACATGTATGAGGAGAAAAATGATGTGGAGACGGAGCAGATTGCCTGTAATAGTGATGTCACCCCCTAGGGGGTCGACACCTGAGTGGATGAACTGTTGGAAGGAATTACGTGACAGTGTCAGCTCTGTATAAAAGACAGTGGTTGACATGAGACAGCCGGCTACTCAGCTTGTGCCTGTCCAGACGTCTCATAGGCCGTCAGGGGCTCTAAAGCGCCCGTTACCTCAGATGGCAGATATAGACGCCGACACGGATACTGACTCCAGTGTCGACGGTGAAGAGACAAATGTGACTTCCAGTAGGGCCACACGTTACATGATTGAGGCAATGAAAAATGTTTTACACATTTCTGATAATACGAGTACCACCAAAAAAGGGGTATTATGTTCGGTGAGAAAAAACTACCTGTAGTTTTCCTGAATCTGAGAAATTAAATGAGGTGTGTGATGATGCGTGGGTTTCCCCCGATAACAACTGATAATTTCTAAAATGTTATTGGCATTATATCCTTTCCCGCCAGAGGTTAGGGTGCGTTGGGAAACACCCCCTAGGGTGGATAAAGCGCTCACACGCTTGTAAGGGCTCTACCCTCTCCTGAGATGGCCGCCCTTAAGGATCCTGCTGATAGAAAGCAGGAGGGTATCCTAAAATGTATTTACACACATACTGGTGTTATACTGCGACCAGCAATCGCCTTAGCCTGGATGTGCAGTGCTGGGTTGGCGTGGTCGGATTCCCTGACTGAAAATATTGATACCCTAGATAGGGACAGTATATTTTTGCCTATAGAGCATTTAAAAGATGCATTTCTATATATGCGTGATGCACAGCGGAATATTTGCCGACTGGCATCAAGTCTAAGTGCGTTGTCCATTTCTACCAGTAGAGGGTTATGGACACGACAGTGGTCAGGTGATGCGGATTTCAAACGGCATTTGGAAGTATTGCCTAATTAAGGGGACGAGTTATTTGGGGTCGGTCTTTCAGACCTGGTGGCCACGGCAACAGCTGGGAAATCCACATTTGTACCCCAGGTCGCCTCTCAACATGAGAAGACGCCGTATTATCAGGCGCAGTCTTTTCGTGGACAAGCGGGCAAAAGGTTCCTCATTTCTGCCCCGTGACAGAGGGAGAGGAAAAAGGCTGCAGAAATCAGCCAGTTCCCAGGAACAGAAACCCTCTCCCGCCTCTGCCAAGCCCTCAGTATGACGCTGGGGCTTTACAAGCAGAATCAGGCACGGTGGGGGGCCCGTCTCAATGAATTTCAGCGCGCAGTGGGCTCACTCGCAAGTAGACCCCTGGATCCTTCAGGTGATATCTCAGGGGTACAAATTGGAATTCGACACGTCTCCCCCTCGCCGTTTCCTAAAGTCGGCTTTACCGATGTCTCCTTCTGACAGGGAGACAGTTTTGGAAGCCATTCACAAGCTGTATTCCCAGCAGGTGATAATGAAGGTACCCCTCCTGCAACAGGGAACGGGGTATTATTCCACACTGTTGTGGTGCCGAAGCCGGACGGCTCGGTGAGACCGATTCTAAATCTAAAATCTTTGAACACTTACATACAGAGGTTCAAATTCAAGATTGAGTCACTCAGAGCAGTGATTGCGAACCTGGAAGAAGGGGACTACATGATGTCTCGGGACATCAAGGATGCTTACCTTCATGTCCAAATTTACCCTTCTCACCAAGGGTACCTCAGGTTTATGGTACAGAACTGTCACTATCAGTTCAGACGCTGCCGTATGGATGGTCCACGGCACCCCGGGTCTTTACCAAGGTAATGGCCGAAATGATGATATTCCTTCGAAGGAAGGGAATTTTAGTTATCCCTTACTTGGACGATTCCCTGATAAGGGTAAGATCCTGGGAACAGTTGGAGGTCGGTGTAGCACTATCTCAGGTAGTGTTGCGGCAGCACGATTGGATTCTCAATATTCCAAAATCGCAGCTGGTTCCGACGACTCGTCTTCTGTTCCTAGGGATGATCCTGGACACAGTCCAGAAAAAGGTGTTTCTCCCGGAGGAGAAAGCCAGGGAGTTATCCGAGCTAGTCAGGAACTCCTAAAACCGAGCCAAGTCTCAGTGCATCAATGCACAAGGGTTCTGGGTAAAATGGTGGCTTCCTACGAAGCAATCCCATTCGGCAGATTCCACGCAAGAACTTTCCAGTGGGACCTGCTGGACAAATGGTCCGGGTCGCATCTTCAGATGCATCAGCGGATAACCCTGTCACCAAGAACAAGGGTGTCCCTCCTGTGGTGGTTGCAGAGTGCTCATCTTCTAGAGGGCCGCAGATTCGGCATTCAGGACTGGGTCCTGGTGACCACGGATGCCAGCCTGCGAGGCTGGGGAGCAGTCACACAGGGAAGGAATTTCCAGGGCTTATGGTCAAGCCTGGAGACATCACTTCACATAAATATCCTGAAGCTAAGGGCCATTTACAATGCTCTAAGCTTAGCAAGACCTCTGCTTCAAGGTCAGCCGGTGTTGATCCAGTCGGACAACATCACGGCAGTCACCCACGTAAGCAGACAGGGTGGCACAAGAAGCAGGAGGGCAATGGCAGAAGCTGCAAGGATTCTTCGCTGGGCGGAAAATCATGTGATAGCACTGTCAGCAATTCCGGGAGTGGACAACTGGGAAGCAGACTTCCTCAGCAGACACGACCTCCACCCGGGAGAGTGGGGACTTCACCCAGAAGTCTTCCACATGATTATAAACCGTTGGGAAAAACTCGACAGGTATTGCGCCAGGTCAAGGGACCCTCAGGCAATAGCTGTAGACGCTCTGGTAACACCGTGGGTGTACCAGTCAGTGTATGTGTTCCCTCATCTGCCTCTCATACCCAAGGTACTGAGATTGATAAGATGGAGAGGAGTAAGCACTATATTCGTGGCTCCGGATTGGCCAAGAAGGACTTGGTAACCGGAACTTCAAGAGATGCTCACGGAGGATCCGTGGCCTCTACCTCTAAGAAGGGACCTGCTCCAGCAAGGACCCTGTCTGTTCCAAGACTTACCGCGACTGCGTTTGATGGCATGGCGGTTGAACGCCGGATCCTGAAGAAAAAAAGGCATTCCGGATGAAGTCATCCCTATCCTGATCAAAGCCAGGAAGGATGTAACCGCAAAACATTATCACCGCATTTGGCGAAAATATGTTGCGTGGTGCGAGGCCAGTAAGGCCCGACGGAGGAAATTCAACTGGGTCGATTCCTACATTTCCTGCAAACAGGAGTGTCTATGGGCCTGAAATTGGGGTCCATTAAGGTTCAAATTTCGGCCCTGTCAATTTTCTTCCAAAAAGAACTAGCTTCAGTCCCTAAAGTTCAGACGTTGTAAAAGGGGTACTGCATATACAGCCTCCTTTTGTGCCTCCAGTGGCACCTTGGGATCTCAATGTAGTTTTTGGGTTCCAAAAAGTCACATTGGTTTGAACCACTTAAATCTGTGGAGTTAAAATATCTCACATGGAAAGTGGTCATGCTGTTGGCCCTGGCCTGGGCCAGGCGCGTGTCAGAATTGGCGGCTTTATCCTGTAAAAGCCTTATCTGATTTTCCATTCGGACAGGGCGGAATTGAGGACTCGTCCTCAGTTTCTCCCTAAGGTGGTTTCAGCGTTTCACCTGAACCAACCTATTGTGGTGCCTGCGGCTACTAGGGACTTGGAGGACTCCAAGTTGCTAGACGTTGTCAGGGCCCTGAAAATATATGTTTGGAGTCAGAAAATCTGACTCGCTGTTTATCCTGTATGCACCCAACAAGCTGGGTGCTCCTGCTTCTAAGCAGACTATTGCTCGTTGGATTTGTAGTACAATTCAGCTTGCACATTCTGTGGCAGGCCTGCCACAGCCAAAAATCTGTAAATGCCCACTCCACAAGGAAGATGGGCTCATCTTGGGCGGCTGCCCGAGGGGTCTCGGCTTTACAACTTTGCCGAGCAGCTACTTGGTCAGGAGCAAATACGTTTGTAAAATTCTACAAAATTGATACCCTGGCTGAGGAGGACCTGGAGTTCTCTCATTTGGTGCTGCAGAGTCATCCGCACTCTCCCGCCCATTTGGGAGCTTTGGTATAATCCCCATGGTCCTTACGGAGTCCCCAGCATCCACTTAGGACGTTAGAGAAAATAAGAATTTACTTACCGATAATTCTATTTCTCGTAGTCCGTAGTGGATGCTGGGCGCCCATCCCAAGTGCGGATTGTCTGCAATACTGGTACATAGTTATTGTTACCAAAAAATCGGGTTATTGCTGTAGTGAGCCATCTTTTCTAGAGGCTCCTCTGTTATCATGCTGTTAACTGGGTTTAGATCACGAGTTGTACGGTGTGATTGGTGTGGCTGGTATGAGTCTTACCCGGGATTCAAAATCCTTCCTTATTGTGTACGCTCGTCCGGGCACAGTATCCTAACTGAGGCTTGGAGGAGGGTCATAGGGGGAGGAGCCAGTGCACACCAGGTAGTTCTAAAGCTTTACTTTTGTGCCCAGTCTCCTGCGGAGCCGCTATTCCCCATGGTCCTTACGGAGTCCCCAGCATCCACTACGGACTACGAGAAATAGAATTATCGGTAAGTAAATTCTTATTTTCTTGAGGTAGTGTGTCCCCAGTACCAAATACCATCTAGGTTCCACTTCTCTAGGCAGGCGATACCGAGAATGTACACAGACATCAGAAAAATACTCAACAGTGTCCTAAAAAATGCAGTTGTACCAGTGGCGTGCGGTGAGGTCAGTGGCTGGTGAGGCACTGCAGCAATATTGTCCACTGAGTCCCGCCGATGACCCCTACCACCACCGAGCCAATGTCTGCTACCACCCCCAAGCCAATGCCCACTACCACCGCCGCTAATGGCCACCGCCCCCACCAATGTCCTACAAAAGCTCCACCATCAACCACCCCGGCCCCCCTGCCGCTAATACGCATCTCAGTCCAATGCCGGCAATGCCTGCAGCATGCCTATCATATTCTGTCCACGGCTCCCTGGAGTTGTGGTCTAATTTGACCACACAGAAGTGGGAAGCGCAAGTAGCAGCAGTGGCCAAGAGGAGGAGGAGGGGGAAGAGGAAGAAGAGGAATGAGGAGGAGGGAGGGAGAAAAAGTGAGAGAGGAGTAGAAGAAGAAAGAGGGAAGAAGAAAGGAGGGAGGGAGGAGGAGGAGAAGGAGAAATAGGGTGCAAGAGGGAGAAGGAGAGGAATAATAAAAGAAACAAAGAGAGGAGGGGATGAGGAAAAGAGAGAGAGGAAGAGAGGGAGGAGGAGAAAGGAGAGACAGAGGGGGAGGAGGAGGAAAAGAGTCATAAAAAATATATTACATTTATTAATAAATCACAGATTAATCAATAAAAATCTGAGTATACTTAATATAAATATATTTAAAAAAAATATTAGCTGTATGGTTACCATGATCGGAGCGGCTGAGTGTATAGAAGCAGTATCTCTCTCTCTCATATTAATAACCGGGCGGTGCCAATGGAATGTGCACCTGTTGCGCAGATCCATGGCCAGGTTAGCTGCATGTGGCTCCCTGAAGCTAAAGGGTCCTATGAATTCCAACCAGCATCCACCAGGTCAGCAGCAGGGAGCTACAAGGGGACATACACAGGGTAAAGGGTGTACAGTCTGTCATACATAGGGGGTAGGTGTGTACAGGGTGTCATACAAACAGGGGTAGGGGATACAGGTTGCCATACATTGGGGAGGGGAGCACAAGGTGTAATGCACATATACACAAGGGTAGATGGGTGCAGGGTGTCACACACAGAGAGGTAGGAATATACAGGGTATCACAAACACACGCAGGGATAGGGGAGAGGGACAGGGTGTCACGCACACACAGGGGTAGAGGGGTACAGGGTGTCACACAGAGGTATGGAGATACTGGGTGTCACACACACACAGGGGTAGGGGGATACAGTGAGTCACACACACACGCGCGTAGGGGGATACAGAGTGTCACAAACACAGGGGTAGGGGGGTAAAGGGTGTCACAAACACACACACAGGGGTAAAGGAGTACAGAGTGTCACACGGGTAGGGGGGAACAGGGTGTCACACACACACAAAGTAGGGGGGTACAGGGTTACACACACACACACACGGGTAGGGGAATACAGGGTGTCACACACACACGGGTAGGGGGATACAGGGTTACACACACGGGAAGGGGGATACAGGGTGTTACACACACAGGTAGGGGGGTACAGGGTTACACACACATGGCTAGGGGGATACAAGGTGTCACACACACGGGTAGGGGGGTACGGGGCTCCTCGGGCACTCACCGCTCTGAGCTCCAATCCACCTCAGGTGAGCTGCAGGGGGAGAGGGAGGCCTGCGGAGCCAGGTACAGGCCTCCAGTGGCTAATGGTGAGACCGGCGGCAGGGGGTGTCCACGCAGAACACGGAGCTATTCAAGCTATGCAGCCACATGGCGCCGGCTGAGCCAGTAATGTGCGTAGTGTTGGCCGGGCGCAGTGCCGAGTGGACACTGCTGTGAACTGTGTGCCCAAGGAGGCCGAATTCTGCTCCCCTTGAAAAAGTCCCACAAAAGAAACAGCCCTGCCTGCCATGGGGACATACAGGGACATGTCTGCTGAACCGGAAAGCTGCACACCTCACCAAGGCCTCAGGAGCCCCGGCGCGCGACCTCCCTCCTCTAGCAGCCGATAATAAGGACTCCTTATTACCGGCTGCTGGAGGAGGGAGGTCGCGCGCTGGGGCTCCTTATTACCGGCTGCTGGAGCGGGGAGGTCGCACGATGGGGCTGCTTTGGCTTTGGTGAGGTGCACAGCTTTCTGGTACAGCAGACATGTCCCTGTGGGGCATTTAATGTGCAGAGGATGCTGGCCCTGGAAGCAGCCTGGACTGGGTCTACTGATCTTTTTAGCGGCAGCGGCTCCTCCCCTCTTCTGTACCTGTCATAGCATCCAGGACCCTCGCTACGCTGCTGCTGTGAGCACACCCCCGTCAAAGCGGCACCTCTAGTGGTGCCGCTTATAAGGTTTATTTTAATGGACTATTACTGCTCTATGCTTGGCCCTGCCCACCGCTTCCATCCCTTCATCACTGACAACGGGAGGCACCGAGAGCGGTGCCTCCAAGGCACATTTAAAACAGTTTTTGGTAGGAAAAAAATGAATAAAATAATACAAAGGCTAAAGTATATACTTATGACACAGAATATGTGTCATAAGTATCTTCTTTGTATTATTTTAATCATTAATGACAGGGGAGGCACTGCCTCCCCTGCCTCCCCTGACTGCACGTCCCTGAGTTGTACCCAATGTCCACTTAACCACGGACATGTGGACAAGTGGAGCAGGGCAGACTCAGGACTATATGACTGTGACAGCCCACTGGGTAGATGTATTGCCTCCCGCAGCAAGAACAGCAGCAGCGGCACCAGTAGCAGCATCTCGCAAACGCCAACTCGTTCCTAGGCAGGCTACGCTTTGCAGAGCCGGCCCTAACCAATATGATGCCCTAGGCAAGATTTTGGCTGGTGCCCCCTAACACCACCGCTGGTTCCGCCTCTGACCTTGCACCTCTTTCCCAGCACCATCACTCCTCACCCATAGCTGTCCTTATTTTGGTATTTGTACCCCCTTTATTTTAACTAGGAACAGTTCGCACATTTGGCGCGCAGCCCAAAAAGGGGTGTGTTTTTGCTGGGAAGGGGCATGGCCACACAATAGTAACCCCAATTCCAATTACGCCACACAGTAGTGCAACTTTACTCACATTTGATCATGCGATAGTGTCCATAATTCATTTTACATCCCACAGTAGTATTACTTCACCTTTTAAACGTTACTCCTCACAGTAGTGCCCCTTATTCACATTACACCACACCCTATTTCTCTTTATTCACATTATACCACACAGCAGTGCCCTTCCTATACATTACGCCACACAGTAGAGCACCTTATACACAATGCCACACATTAGCAATGCATTTGTACACATAATTTCACACAGTAATGCCCCTTACACATATGAGACACATTATTAATGTCCTTATAAACATAAGGCGCCTTACACATTATGACAACCTTTATTAATGACCTTTTACACATAATGTCCCTTACACATATGCCGCACATTGGGGGTAATTCCAAGTTGATCGCAGCGGGATTTATTTTAGCAGTTGGGCAAAACCATGTGCACTGCAGGAGGGGCAGATATATCATGTGCAGAGAGAGTTAGATTTGGGTGTGGTGTGTTCAATCTGCAATCTAAATTGCAGTGTAAAAATAAAGCAGCCAGTATTTACCCTGCACAGAAACAAAATAACCCACCCAAATCTAACTCTCTCTGCACATGTTATATCTGCCTCCCCTGCAGTGCACATGGTTTTGCCCAACTGCTAAAAAAATCCTGCTGCGATCAACTTGGAATTACCCCCATTATTAATGCCCTTATACACATAATGACACACATTGTGCCCCATACACATTTGCTGCACATTACTAGTGCCCCTATACACATAATGAAACACATACAGTAGTACCCTGTTACACATATGCCGCACATTATTAATGCCCTTATACACATAATGACACACATAGTGCCCCTTACACATATGTTGCACATTATTAATGCATTTTTACATGACACACATAATGCTCCTTACACATATTCTGAACACTACTGCACAACCAACCCACTCACATGCACACAGCACTCACACTGCCACTAACACTGTGACCTCTGCCTCTGCTTGGATACAGATGTGTCCTCATAAATCTTGCCTCAATGCTAACATCTGGCACCCTTTTTGTATGAAAATGCATCTTATTTGCATTGCCATGTGGCTAGGATGCACAAGCAGCTTCTGCTGATTAAAATGATATGCAGCATGCCTATATACTGTGTGAGACTGTGGCTGTATCTGCATATGAAATGCTACACACAGAATATAGGCATGCCGCATATTATTTTAATCAGCAGAAGCTGCTGATGCCCCTAGGCATATCAAATGCCCAAGGCAATTGCCTAGTTTGCCTATGCCTATGGCCGGCTCTGACGCTTTGTATCACCGCTTTCCATAAGAGGCACACAGCTGACAACCTCTTACGGAAACTGAGGAACATCATCGCAGAATGGCTTACCCCAATTGGACTCTCCTGGGGATTTGTGACATCGGACACACGCCACCAATATTGTGCATGCATTACATGTAGTGATGAGCGGATTCGGGTTTCTCGGAATCCGAACCCCCCCGAACTACACCTATTTTACACGGTTCCGAGGCAGACTCGGATCCTCCTGCCTTGCTCGGTTAACCCGAGCGCGCCCGAACTTCATCATCCCGCTGTCGGAATCTCGCGAGATTCGTATTCTACATAAGGAGCCGTGCGTCGCCGCCATTTTCACTCCTGCATTGGAGATGATAGGGAGAGGACGTGCAGCGTTCTCTCAGTTTCTGTGTTCAGTGTGCTGCAAATATCTGTGCTCAGTGTGCTGCAAATATCTGTGCTCAGTGTGCTTGCAAATATCTGTGCTCAGTGTGCTGAAAATATCTATGTTCTCTGCCTGAAAAACGCTCCATATCTGTGCTGCATTGTAGTATAGGAGGACAGTGCAGAATTTTGCTGACCAGTGACCACCAGTATTATATAGCAGTACGGTACAGTAGTCCACTGCTCTACCTACCTCTGTGTCGTCAAGTATACTATCCATCCATACCTGTGGTGCATTTTAGTTGTGCGCAGTATATATAGTAGGAGGACAGTGCAGAATTTTGCTGACCACTAGTATATAATATATAGCAGTACGGTACAGTAGTCCCCTACTCTACCTACCTCTGTGTCGTCAAGTATACTATCCATCCATACCTGTGGTGCATTTCAGTTTTGCACAGTTTGCTGACCACCAGTATATAATATATAGCAGTACGGTACAGTAGTCCACTGCTCTACCTACCTCTGTATCGTCAAGTATACTATCAATCCATACCTGTGGTGCATTTTAGTTGTGCGCAGTATTATATAGTAGGAGGACAGTGCAGAATTTTGCTGACCACCAGTATACTGTATAATATATAGCAGTACGGTACAGTAGGCCACTGCTCTACCTTCCTCTGTGTCGTCAAGTATACTATCCATCCATACCTGTGGTGTATTTTAGTTGTGCGCAGTATATATAGTAGGACAGTGCAGAATTTTGCTGACCACCAGTATATAATATATAGCAGTACGGTACAGTAGGCCACTGCTCTACCTACCTCTGTGTCGTCAAGTATACTATCCATCCATACCTGTGGTGCATTTTAGTTATGCGCAGTATATATAGTAGGAGGACAGTGCAGAATTTTGCTGACCACCAGTATATAATATATAGCAGTACGGTACGGTAGGCCACTTCTCTACCTACCTCTGTGTCGTCAAGTATACTATCCATCCATACCTGTGATGCATTTCGGTTGTGTGCAGTATATATAGTAGGAGGACAGTGCAGAATTTTGCTGACCACCAGTATATAATATATAGCAGTACGGTACAGTAGGCCACTGCTCTACCTACCTCTGTGTCGTCAAGTATACTATCCATCCATACCTGTGGTGTATTTTAGTTCTGCGCAGTATATATAGTAGTAGGACAGTGCAGAATTTTGCTGACCACCAGTATATAATATATAGCAGTACGGTACAGTAGGCCATTGCTATTGATATATTACTGGCATATAATTCCACACATTAGAAAATGGAGAACAAAAATGTGGAGGGTAAAATAGGGAAAGATCAAGATCCACTTCCACCTCATGCTGAAGCTGCTGCCACTAGTCATGGCCGAGACGATGAAATGCCATCAACGTCGTCTGCCAAGGCTGATGCCCAATGTCATAGTAGAGAGCATGTAAAATCCAAAAAATAAAAGTTCAGTAAAATGACCAAAAATCTAAATTTAAAGCGTCTGATGAGAAGCGTAAACTTGCCAATATGTCATTTACGACAGGGAGTGGCAAGGAACGGCTGAGTTCATGGCTAGTGGTTCAGATTCACATGAGGATGGAAGCACTCATCCTCTCGCTAGAAAAATGAAAAGACTTAAGCTGGCAAAAGCACAGCAAAGAACTGTGAGTTCTTCTAAATCACAAATCCCCAAGGAGAGTCCAATTGTGTCGGTTGCGATGCCTGACCTTCCCAACACTGAACGGGAAGAGGTGGCGCCTTCCACCATTTGCACGCCCCCTGCAAGTGCTGGAAGGAGCACCCGCAGTCCAGTTCCTGATAGTCAAATTGAAGATGTCACTGTTGAAGTACACCAGGATGAGGATATGGGTGTTTCTAGCGCTGAGGAGGAAATTGACAAGGAGGATTCTGATGGTGAGGTGGTTTGTTTAAGTCAGGCACCCGGGGAGACACCTGTTGTCCGTTGGACGAATATGGCCATTGACATGCCTGGTCAAATTACAAAAAAAATCACCTAGTCGCTGTGGAATTATTTTAACAGAAATGCGGACAACATTTGTCAAGCTGTGTGTTGCCTTTGTCAAGCTGTAATAAGTAGGGGTAAGGACGTTAAACACCTAAGAACATCCTCCTTTATACGTCACCTGGAGCACATTCATCAGAAGTCATTGACAAGTTCAAAAACTTTGGGTGACAGCGGAAGCAGTCCACTGACAACTAAATCCCTTCCTCTTGTAACCAAGCTCCTGCAAACCACACCACCAACTCCCTCAGTGTCAATTTACTCCTTAGACAGGAAAGCCTATAGTCCTGCAGGCCATGTCACTGTCAAGTCTGACGAGTCCTCTCCAACCTGGGATTCCTCCAATGGATCCTTGAGTGTAATGCCTACTGCTGCCTGCGCTGCTGTTGTTGCTGCTGGGAGTCGATCGTCATCCCAGAGGGGAAGTCAGAAGACCACTTGTACTACTTCCAGTAAGCAATTGACTGTCCAACAGTCCTTTGCGAGGAAGATGAAATATCACAGCAGTCATCCTGCTGCAAAGCAGATAACTCAGGCCTTGGCAGCCTGGGTGGTGTTAAACGTGTGTCCGGTATCCACCGTTAATTCACAGGGAATTAGAGAATTTATTGAGTTAGTGTGTCCCCGGTACCATATACCATCTAGGTTCCACTTCTCTAGGCAGGCGATACCGAAAATGTACACAGACCTCAGAAAAAGAGTCACCAGTGTCCTAAAAAATGCAGTTGTACCCAATGTCCACTTAACCACGGACATGTGGACAAGTGGAGCAGGGCAGACTCAGGACTATATGACTGTGACAGCCCACTGGGTAGATGTATTGCCTCCCGCAGCAAGAACAGCAGCGGCGGCACCAGTAGCAGCATCTCGCAAACGCCAACTCGTTCCTAGGCAGGCTATGCTTTGTATAACCGCTTTCCATAAGAGGCACACAGCTGACAACCTCTTACGGAAACTGAGGAACATCATCGCAGAATGGCTTACCCCAATTGGACTCTCCTGGGGATTTGTGACATCGGACAACGCCACCAATATTGTGCGTGCATTACATGTGGGCAAATTCCAGCATGTCCCATGTTTTGCACATACATTGAATTTGGTGGTGCAGAATTATTTAAAAAATGACAGGGGCGTGCAAGAGATGCTGTCGGTGGCCCGAAGAATTGTGGGACACTTTCGGCATTCAGCCACCGCGTGCCGAAGACTGGAGCACCAGCAAACACTCCTAAACCTGCCCCGCCATCATCTGAAGCAAGAGGTGGTAACGAGGTGGAATTCAACCCTCTATATGCTTCAGAGGATGGAGGAGCAGCAAAAGACCATTCAAGCCTATACAGCTACCTACGATATAGGCAAAGGAGGGGGAATGCACCTGACTCAAGCGCAGTGGAGAATGATTTCAACGTTGTGCAAGGTTTTGCAACCCTTTGAACTTGCCACACGTGAAGTCAGTTCAGGCACTGCCAGCCTGAGTCAGGTCATTCCCCTCATCAGGCTTTTGCAGAAGAAGCTGGAGAGATTGAAAGGAGGAGCTAAAACAGAGCGATTCCGCTAGTCATGTGGGACTTGTGGATGGAGCCCTTAATTTGCTTAACCAGGATTCACGGGTGGTCAATCTGTTGAAATCAGAGCACTACATTTTGGCCACCGTGCTCGATCCTAGGTTTAAAGCCTACGTTGTATCTCTCTTTCCGGCAGACACAAGTCTGCAGAGGTGCAAAAATCTGCTGGTGAGACATTTGTCAAGTCAAGCGGAACGTGACCCGTCAACAGCTCCTCCTTCACATTCTCCCGCAACTGGGGCTGCGAGGAAAAGGCTAAGAATTGCGAGCCCACCCGCTGGCGGTGATGCAGGGCAGTCTGGAGCGAGTGCTGACATCTGGTCCGGACTGAAGGACCTGCCAACGATTACTGACATATCGTCTACTGTCACTGCATATGATTCTGTCACCATTGAAAGAATGGTCGAGGATTATATGAGTGACCGCATCCAAGTAGGCACGTCAGACAGTTGGTACGTATACTGGCAGGAAAAAGAGGCAATTTGAAGGCCCTTGCACAAACTGGCTTTATTTTACCTAAGTTGCCCCCCTCCAGTGTGTACTCCGAATGAGTGTTTAGTGCAGCCGCTCACCTTGTCAGCAATCGGCTTACGAGGTTACTTCCAGAAAATGTGGAGAAGATGATGTTCATCAAAATTAATTATAATCAATTCATCCGTCGAGACATTCACCAGCAATTGCCTCCAGAAAGTACACAGGGACCTGAGATGCTGGATTCCAGTGGGGACGAATTAATAATCTGTGAGGAGGGGGATGTACACAGTGAAAGGGGTGAGGAATCGGAGGATGAGGAGGAGGTGGACATCTTGCCTCTGTAGAGCCAGTTTGTGCAAGGAGAGATTGATTGCTTCTTTTTTGGTGGGGGCCCAAACCAACCAGTCATTTCAGTCACAGTCGTGTGGCAGACCCTGTCGCTGAAATGATGGGTTTGTTAAAGTGTGCATGTCCTGTTTATACAACATAAGGGTGGGTGGGAGGGCCCAAGGACAATTCCATCTTGTACCTCTTTTTTTCTTTCATTTATCTTTGCATCATGTGCTGTTTGGGGCCAATTTTTTGAAGTGCCATCCTGTCTGACACTGCAGTGCCACTCCTAGATGGGCCAGGTGTTTGTGTCGGCCACTTGGGTCGTTTAGCTTAGCCATCCAGCGACCTTGGTGCACCTCTTTTTTTCTTTGCATCATGTGCTGTTTGGGGACTATTTTTTAAATTGGCCATCCTGTCTGACACTGCAGTGCCACTACTAGATGGGCCAGGTGTTTGTGTTGGCCACTTGGGTCGCTTAACTTAGTCATCCAGCGACCTCGGTGCAAATTTTAGGACTAAAAATAATATTGTGAGGTGTTCAGAATAGACTGGAAATGAGTGGAAATTATGGTTATTGAGGTTAATAATACTATGGGATCAAAATGACCAACAAATTCTATGATTTAAGCTGTTTTTGAGGTTTTTTTGTAAAAAAATAACCGAATCCAAAACACACCCGAATCCGACAAAAAAATTTCAGGGAGGTTTTGCCAAAACGCGTCCGAATCCAAAACACGGCTGCGGAACCGAATCCAAAACCAAAACACAAAACCCGAAAAATTTCCGGTGCACATCACTAATTACATGTTGGCAAATTCCAGCATGTCCCATGTTTTGCACATACATTGAATTTGGTGGTGCAGAATTATTTAAAAAATGACAGGGGCGTGCAAGAGATGCTGTCGGTGGCCCAAAGAATTGCGGGCCACTTTCGGCATTCAGGCACCACGTGCCAAAGACTGGAGCACCAGCAAACACTCCTGAAACTGCCCCGCCATCATCTGAAGCAAGAAGTGGTAACGAGGTGGAATTCAACCCTCTATATGCTTCAGAGGATGGAGGAGCAGCAAAAGGCCATTCAAGCCTATACATCTGCCTACGATATAGGCAAAGGAGGGGGAATGCACCTGACTCAAGCGCAGTGGAGAATGATTTCAACGTTGTGCAAGGTTCTGCAACCCTTTGAACTTGCCACACGTGAAGTCAGTTCAGGCACTGCCAGCCTGAGTCAGGTCATTCCCCTCATCAGGCTTTTGCAGAAGCAGCTGGAGAGATTGAAGGAGAAGCTAATACGGAGCAATTCCACTAGGCATGTGGGACTTGTGGATGGAGCCCTTCATTCGCTTAACCAGGATTCATGGGTGGTCAATCTGTTGAAATCAGAGCACTACATTTTGGCCACCGTGCTCGATCCTAGGATTAAAGCCTACGTTGTATCTCTCTTTCCGGCAGACACAAGTCTGCAGAGGTTCAAAGACCTGCTGGTGAGAAAATTGTCAAGTCAAGCCGTCAACAGCTCCTCTCTCTTTCCGGCAGACACAAGTCTGCAGAGGTTCAAAGACCTGCTGGTGAGAAAATTGTCAAGTCAACCCGTCAAGAGCTCCTCCTTCACATTCTCCCGCAACTGGGGCTGCGAGGAAAAGGCTAAGAATTCCGAGCCCACCCGCTGGCGGTGATGCAGGGCAGTCTGGAGCGAGTTCTGACATCTGGTCCGGACTGAAGGACCTGCCAACGATTACTGACATGTCGTCTACTGTCACTGCATATGATTCTGTCACCATTGAAAGAATGGTGGAGGATTATATGAGTGACAGCATCCAAGTAGGCACGTCAGACAGTCCGTACGTATACTGGCAGGAAAAAGAGGCAATTTGGAGGCCCTTGCACAAACTGGCTTTATTTTACCTAAGTTGCCCCCCCTCCAGTGTGTACTCTGAAAGAGTGTTTAGTGCAGCCGGTCACCTTGTCAGCGATCGGCGTACGAGGTTATTTCTACAAAATGTGGAGAAGATGATGTTCATCAAAATTAATTATAATCAATTCCTCCGTGGAGAGATTCACCAGCAATTGCCTCCAGAAAGTACACAGGGACCTGAGATGGTGGATTCCAGTGGGGACGAATTAATACTCTGTGAGGAGGGGTATGTACACAGTGAAAGGGGTGATGAGTCGGACGATGAGGAGGAGGTGGACATCTTGCCTCTGGAGAGCCAGTTTGTGCAAGGAGAGATTGATTGCTTCTTTTTTGGTGGGGGTACAAACCAACCAGTCATTTCAGCCCCAGTCATGTGGGAGACCATGGCCTATATTTACTAATATTCTGAGTTTGACCGATTTGTGTTTTTTTTTCTAAGTCCCAACACGGGAATTCACTAAGCACAAATCTCGACAGTGTTTGGGCTATTCGTAACGGTTTTAACGGCAAAGTTCAAAAATACGAATGAATAGACCATCGGTCAAACGCGGCTGTTATTTCATACAACACGGGTATTCACTATTCATTCGTATTTGGGTGTTAGTCTCTGAGTACTCAATTGCGGTCGTATTTTTTTGCGATTTGTTAAAAAAAGCGGCAAAAAAATAGACCTGCTTTTTTCAGGCGTGTTTATTTATTTATTTATTATTAGCAGTTTCTTATATAGCGCAGCATATTCCGTTGCGCTTTACAATTAGAACAACAATTATAGAACAAAACTGGGCAAAGACAGACAGACAGACAGAGGTAGGAAGGCCCTGCTCGCAAGCTTACAATCTATAGGGAAATAGGCATTGATACACAAGGATAGATGCTACTTGTCACATAATGGTTCCCCAGGTTGCTAGGTTGTAATGGGTTGTATATGATATGATCACCCAGCAATGTTGGAAGACAAAATGTGAGTTTATGTGGACTGTACAGAGGGGATGTAACTTGATAGGGAAGCTGTGAAGGTTATGTGTGTGGGTCTGAAATTTGGTAGGCTTGTCTGAAGAGATAAGTTTTCAGAGAACGTTTAAAGGTTTGGAGACTAGAGGAGAGTCTTATTGTGCGTGGGAGTGCATTCCACAGAGTGGGTGAAGCCCGGGTAAAGTCCTGTAATTTTGAGTGGGAACAGGTAATACATGTGGATGAGAGACGCAGATCTTGTGCAGAGCGGAGAGGTCTGGTAGGGAGATATTTTGAGATGAGTGAGGAGATGTATGATGGTGCAGTTTGGTTAATAGCCTTGTATGTAAGTAAAAGTATTTTATATTTGACACGGTAGAATACCGGTAACCAATGGAGGGACTGACAGAGCGGATCAGCAGATGAAGAACGTCTGGCGAGGAAGATTAGCCTCGCAGCTGCATTTAAAATGGATTGAAGTGGTGATAGCCTATGTTTGGGAAGACCAGTAAGGAGACTATTACAATAATCAATGCGGGAGATGATGAGTGCATGGATTAGAGTTTTTGCAGTGTCTTGTGTAAGATAAGGGCGTATTTTGGATATGTTTTTAAGGTGCATGTAACATGATTTAGAGACAGATTGAATGTGTGGAACAAAGGACAGTTCAGAGTCAAGGGTGACACCTAGGCAACGAGCTTGTGGGGTGGGGTGGATAGTTGCATTGTTGTGTTACATGTTACAACTAACAAATCACTCACACCTGAATTAGGATGCCTATAAAAGGATCTTAGGCCCATTTCAAACCACCTACACTCAGAAATGGCAGCAGGACTGTGGGCCATTGATATTTTGTGTGCTGTGGGATTCCTCAGACTCAGACATCAGCCTGTAAGTAACCAGGGCCAAGAAACTGAACATGGTCAGCAGGTTGTACAGGTTCCGCGGAGGCTGCGCTGGCCTCGTTTTCTTAGGGGGCGTTTAAACTTGAATGCATTGTACGATGATACCGTCATACAGATGTTCCGTCTAGTTCATAACAACATTTTCCGTCTGTATGACCTTGTCAAACTGGGCCTAGACCCTGAGACAGCACGCTCTCGCTCTGTCTCAGGCCTGCACAAACTCCTCGCTGTGTTGCACTTTCTGGCTGCTGGCAGCTTTCAGGCTGTGTCTGGGGATGTCATAGGAATCTCACAGCCCTCATTTTCTAGAATATTAACACAGGTAATGTATACCTAACTACCTCCTCTGTTTTTGGTTGGTTTTAATTACACGGTGGCCAGTTCTGTACTAAAATCTCATGTTTAATTTTCTTTCAAATATACACACAGGTGTTGGCTGTTTTGCAGCTCCACATCGATGCCTCAATCTGCTTCCCTACCCAGGAGTCTCAGTGACATGCCGTCAGGGTAGATTTCTATGAGCTGGCTGGCATTCCCAATGTGCTGGGAGCCATAGATTGCACACACATTCAGCTGAGACCACCTAGGGGCAGGCAGCACATCTATACTAATCGTCATCTAGAGCACTCCACAAATGTGCAGGTGGTTTGTGATGCAAATATCAAAATAATGATTGTTGTTGCTGGTTACCCTGGGGGCAGCCATGACTCCTTCATCCTCGGTCAGTCATCCCTCTTTGATAAGGTTGAGGACGGACAAATGCCAGATGGATGGCTGCTGGGTATGTAATTTGATATGTGTAGGCCTGTGTCTACTTTGTCCAAATACAGGGGCAGATGTATTAACCTGGAGAAGGCATAAGGAAGTGATAAACCAGTGATATGTGCAAGGTGATAAAGGCACCAGCCAATCAGCTCCAAGATGTAAATTATCATTTAGGAACAGATTGTCCGCTGCCTTTATTACCTTGCACATATCACTGGTTTATTACTTCCTTATGCCTTCTCCAGGTTAATACATCTTCCCCACAGTGTGTTACTTATGTGTTGCTTTATCTTAACATGAATCACGTTACTATATCTGTCTTTTAGGTGATGGAGGATATGGCTGTTTCTCTTGGCTTCTAACTCTATTTTCCCGATCTTATACCCATGCTGAACACAATTACAATCATGCACATAAGTCCACGCGAATGTGATAGAAAGATGTTTTGGTGTGCTGAAATCTAGGTTTCGGTGTCTGGATAAGTCTGGTGGCCTTTTGTTGTATAGTCCCTTGAAGGTGACTCAAATTGTGTTCTGCTGCTGCTTTCTTCATAACATGTGTTTGCAACAACATCTGCCACATGTTGAGGAGGAGGAGGAGGATGAAGAAAGCAGCCAGCAAGCAGAGGAATTAGAGACATCTGGTGATACTTGGAGTACAGATGTAGGGAGGCAGGTTAGGCAAGACCTCATAAATCGTTATTTTTAAGGTAAGTTTTGTTTGCTTCTTTCATTTGTTGTGTAAGCCTAAATATATGTTGCCCCATTTTTCATTTAAAAACCATTACTCAGAATGTGTCTGTCTCCTTGAGACATACAAACATACCCTTGCTTTATGCAAAACAAATGTAGCATGTGTCTTGTGTTTATTTGAAAACTCAAAACAACAGATTATGAGTGGCATGCATGAAGTCTGGATAAGTGTTATTAAACTTGCACAGATAATTTATTACAAACACACATAATCCACATAGTATTTTATTTCATTTTTTACTTTATGATTGTGTGTAACGTCCTAATGCACAGGTTCTCAAACTTGGCCCTCAGGACCCCACACAGTGCATGTTTTGCAGGTAACCCAGTAGAAGCACAGGTGTATGAATTACTCACAGACACATTTTAAAGGGTTCACAGGTGGAGCTAATTATGTCACTTGTGATTCTGTGAGGAGACCTGCAAAACATGCACTGTGTGGGGTCCTGAGGACTGAGTTTGAGAACCTGTGTCCTAATTAAACACTCCTCCACATATAATATGTTAGCCTTGAGGAATACATGTGTGATGCTCCATCGTATTTAAGGGACGCAAACTTAGTATCCTCCAAAATAATTTATTTCGTAATGTTTGCTGCAGTAAACTTGCTGATTTGTAAGTCAATACACAGTTTGCCACATATATCCATTATTATACACATTATTTGTGCTTATTAAAAAAAACAATTTCTTTGTTTCTGCATCATGTGTAAGAAACTGATTACTCATTTTTAACACACACAAACATGGCCCAACAATAATGACATTCATTTTGGCACTGAATTATCTAAATTCAATCACAACATATTAGGACCTTTTTAGCCAACTCAATTGTGTTATTCTTGTAATGTTGTATAGAGAAGAAAGGTAAAATAGTTAACAATCACATTGTAATTTGTATTGGTCATGGATGAATCTGCATGGCTGCCAATTAGTCTGCCTGCAGGATATAAGAATGATTGGAAAGAGTAATGATTAGAAAAAAATCAAGTGGTCTTGTTACTGCATGCTAAAGACATTCTGCATGGCTGCCAATTAGTCTGCCTGTAGGATATAAGAATGATTGGAATCTAGAAAGAGCAATGATTAGAAAAAAATCAAGTGGTCTTGTTACTGCATGCTAAAGACATTCTGCATGGCTGCCAATTAGTCTGCCTGCAGGATATAAGAATGATTGGAATCTAGAAAGAGTAATGATTAGAAAAAAATCAAGTGGTCTTGTTACTGCATGCTAACATCAATGTGCAGATCAAATAACTTTGTCCTCCTCCTAAAAAAATTCAAAGATGTGAAAGAATAAATGTGTTGGCTAAAATCCTGTTGTTGTTTGTAACACTTATAATTAATGATGTTAAAAAATTGACAAGGTTGTAAGTGTAATAGATATTGTGACAAACTTACACTTACTAAATGTGTTTATTTACTTCTCTATACAGAGATCGGTGTATCTATATTTTATTTCTCTTACGTCCTAGAGGATGCTGGGGACTCCGTAAGGACCATGGGGAATAGACGGGCTCCACTGGAGACATGGTTACTAAAAGGAACTTTAGGTATGGATGTGCACTGGCTCCTCCCTCTATGCCCCTCCTCCAGACATCAGTTTAATACTGTGCCCAGAGGAGACTGGGTGCACTACAGGGAGCTCTCCTGAGCTTCCTGTAAAAAAGTATTTTGTCAGGTTTTTTATTTTCAGGGAGACCTGCTGGCAACAGGCTCCCTGCATCGTGGGACTGAGGAGAGAGAAGCAGACCTACTTCTGTAAGTTTCAAGGCTCTGCTTCTTAGGCTACTGGACACCATTAGCTCCAGAGGGAGTCAAAACGCAGGTCTTCCCTAGCGGTTCGTCCCGGAGCCGCGCCGCCGTCCTCCTCGCAGAGCCGGAAGATAGAAGCCGGGTGAGTATAGGAAGGCAGAAGACATCGAAGGCGGCAGAAGACATCAGAGCTTCACTGAGGTAACGCGCAGTGGTAACGCTGCGCGCCATTGCTCCCAACACACACACACAGCGCACACTGTGGGTGCAGGGCGCGGGGAGGGCGCCCTGGGCAGCAATGTATACCTGTAGAACTGGCTGTAAAGACACATTTATGTATTTTTAGAGTAATCCCCGCCAGTTTATTGGAAAAAAAAGCGGGACCGAAGCCCACCACTGAGGGGGCGGGGCTTCTCCCTCAGCACTCACCAGCGCCATTTTCTACACAAGCACACGCTGAGAAGCTGGCTCCCCAGACTCTCCCCTGCTGATCTCCGGTGACAGAGGGTTTTAAAGAAGGGGAGGGCACATAATTTGGCACAGTGTATAGCGCTATATCTGGGTAAATTTTTTTCTGTTTCCCAGGGTTATTGGCGCTGGGTGTGTGCTGGCATACTCTCTCTCTGTCTCTCCAAAGGGCCTGGTGGGGAAACTGTCTCCAGATAGAGTTTTCCCTGAGTCTGTGGTGTGTCAGTACGTGCGTGTCAGCATGTCTGAAGCGGAAGGCTCTCCTAGGGATGAGGTGGAGCGCATGAGTGTGGTATCTCCGTCGGCAATGCCGACACAGGACTGGATGGATAGGTGGAATATTTTAAATGCAAATGTGAATTTATTGCACAAACGTTTAGACAAAGCAGAGTCCAGGGACAGTTCAGAGGGTCATACCCTGCCTTTCCCTATGTCACAGGGGCCTTCTGGGTCTTAAAAATGCCCACTTTCCCCAGTAGTTGACACAGATACCGACACGGATTCTGAATCCAGTGTCGATTATGATGATGCGAGGTTGCAGCAAAAATTGGCAAAAAGTAAGATTTGCTGCATATTATTGATGACCCGGCAGTGCCTAATCCAGAAATCCACATGTTTAAAGAAAAGAAGCCTGAGGTTACTTTAACACCCTCTTTTGAATTAAATGAGTTATTTGAGAGTGCTTGGGAAACTCCAGACAAGAAACTGCAGATTCCCAAGAGGATTCTTATGGCGTATCCTTTCCCGATCAAGGACAGGATACGCTGGGAATCCTCCCCAAGGGTGGACAAGGCGTTGACACGCCTTTCAAAAAAGGTGGCGCTACCCTCTCAGGATACCGCTGCCCTCAGGGATCCTGCTGACCGCAAGCAGGAAACTACCTTGAAGTCAATTTACACACATACCGGTACCTTACTCAGACCGGCAATAGCGCCGGCCTGGGTTTGTAGCGTGGTACTAGCGTGGACCGATACCTTATCTACTGATATGGATACCATGGATAAGGAAACAATTTTATTGACCCTGGGCCATATTAAGGATGCGGTCCTTTATATGAGAGAGGCTTAAAGGGATTTAGGCATTCTGGGGTCCAGAGCAAACGCCATGGCAATTTCTGCCAGGCGAGCGCTGTGGACCCGACAGTGGTCGGGTGATGCCGACTCAAAACGTCATATGGAGGTTTTGCCTTACAAGGGTGAGGAATTGTTTGGGGAAGGTCTCGCGGACCTAGTTTCCACAGCTACTGCAGGTAAATCATCTTTTTTACCTTATGTTTCCTCACAGCCTAAGAAAGCGCCACATTATCAGATGCAGTCTTTTCGGCCACATAAATCCAAGAGAGCTCGGGGATCTTCCTTTCTTGCCAGAGGTAAGGGCAAGGGGAAAAAGCTGCCAATTACAGCTAGTTCCCAGGAACAAAAGTCCTCCTCTGCCTCTACTAAATCCACCGCATGACGCTGGGGCTCCGCGGGTGGAGTCCGCTCCTGTGGGGGCACGTCTTCGTCTTTTCAGCCAGGTCTGGGTTCATTCTCAGGTGGACCCCTGGGCAATAGACATTGTGTCCCAGGGGTATAAGCTGGAAATCGAAGAGGTGCCTCCTCGCCGGTTTTTCAAATCGGCACTGCCGACTTCTTCCCCGGAGAGGGAAGTGGTTATGGCTGCTATTCAAAAGTTGTACCTTCAACAAGTGGTGGTCAAAGTTCTCCTGCAACAACAGGGGATGGGCTATTACTCAACCCTGTTTGTGGTCCCGAAACCGGACTGTTCGGTCAGACCCATTCTGAATTTAAAATCCTTAAACCTATACTTAAAGAGGTTCAAGTTCAAGATGGAATCGCTCAGGGCGGTCATTGCAAGTCTGGAAGAGGGGGATTATATGGTGTCCCTAGACATAAAGGATGCATACCTTCATGTCCCCATTTATCAACCTCACCAGGCGTTCCTGAGATTTGTGGTGCAGGATTGTTACTACCAATTTCAGACGTTGCCGTTTGGGCTTTCCACGGCCCCGAGAATTTTTACCAAATTAATGGCAGAGATGATGGTGCTCCTGCGCAAGCAGGGTGTCACAATTATCCCATACTTGGACGATCTCCTGATAAAAGCGAGATCGAGAGAACAGTTGCTGGGCAGCGTATCACTCTCCCTGAGGGTGTTACAACAACACGGTTGGATTCTCAATCTACCGAAGTCACAGTTAGTTCCAACGACCAGATTGCCTTTCTTAGGCATGATTCTGGACACGGAACAAAAGAGGGTCTTTCTCCCGACGGAAAAAGCTCAGGAACTTCAGGGCTTGGTCAGGGACCTGTTGAAGCCAGACAGGGTGTCGGTACATCACTGCACTCGAGTGCTGGGAAAAATAGTGGCGTCTTACGAGGCCATTCCATTCGGCAGGTTCCATGCCAGGACTTTTCAGTGGGACCTTCTGGACAAATGGTCCGGGTCACATCTACAGATTCATCAGATGATCCGCCTGTCCCCCAGGGCCAGTGTGTCTCTCCTGTGGTGGCTGCAGAGCGCTCACCTTCTACAGGGTTGCAGGTTCGGCATTCAGGAATGGGTGCTGGTGACCACGGACGCGAGCCTCCGAGGATGGGGAGCAGTCACACAGGGAAGAAACTTCCAGGGTCTGTGGTCAAGACAGGAGGCTTGCCTACACATCAACGTTCTGGAGTTAAGGGCCATATACAACGGCCTTCGTCAGGCAGAGACCCTACTTCAAGGTCTACCGGTTCTGATTCAGTCAGACAACATCACAGCGGTGGCTCATGTAAACCGCCAAGGCGGGACAAGGAGCAGAGTGGCTATGGCAGAAGCCACACGGATTCTTCGTTGGGCGGAGAGTCATGTAAGCGCTTTCACGGCAGTCTTCATTCCGGGAGTGGACAACTGGGAAGCAGACTTCCTCAGCAGACACGATCTGCATCCAGGAGAGTGGGGACTTCATCAGGAAGTCTTCGCAGAGATTGCAAGTCAGTGGGGACTGCCTCAAATAGACATGATGGCGTCACGCCTCAACAAGAAACTTCCAAGGTATTGCACCAGGTCAAGGGACCCTCTGGCGATTGCAGTGGACGCACTGGTGACACCGTGGGTGTTTCAGTCGGTCTATGTGTTCCCTCTTCTTCCTCTCATCTCAAAGATACTGAGAATCATAAGACGACGAGGGGTTCAGGCGATTCTCATCGTTCCAGATTGGCCTCGAAGGGCCTGGTATCCGGATCTTCTGGAAATGCTCTCAGAAGATCCGTGGCCTCTTCCTCTCAGGGAAGACCTGTTACAACAAGGGCCCTGTCTGTTCCAGGACTTACCGCGACTGCGTTTGACGACATAGCAGTTGAACGCAGGATCCTAGCGGAGAAGGGCATTCCGGAGGAGGTCATTCCTACTTTGATTAAGGCAAGGAAAGAGGTGACATCGAAACATTATCACCGGATATGGAGGAAGTATGTGTCTTGGTGCGAAGCCAAGACTGCTCCTCCGGAAGAATTCCATCTGGGCCGTTTTCTCCACTTTCTGCAAACTGGAGTAAATTTGGGCCTAAAGTTAGGCTCCATTAAAGTTCAAATTTTGGCCCTATCCATTTTCTTTCAAAGGGAATTGGCTTCTCTTCCAGAAGTCCAGACTTTCGTGAAGGGAGTGCTGCATATCCAGCCTCCTTTTGTGCCTCCAGTGGCACCTTGAAACCTTAACGTGCTGTTACGGTTCCTTAAGTCTCACTGGTTTGAACCGCTTCAAACAGTTGAATTAAAGTAGAGATGTGCACCGGAAATTTTTCGGGTTTTGTGTTTTGGTTTTGGATTCGGTTCCGCGGCCGTGTTTTGGATTCGGACGCGTTTTGCCAAAACCTCCCTGAAATTTTTTTGTCGGATTCGGGTGTGTTTTGGATTCGGGTGTTTTTTTTACAAAAAAAACTCAAAAACAGCTTAAATCATAGAATTTGGGGGTCATTTTGATCCCATAGTATTATTAACCTCAATAACCATAATTTACACTCATTTTCAGTCTATTCTGAACACCTCACACCTCACAATATTATTTTTAGTCCTACAATTTGCACCGAGGTCGCTGGATGGCTAAGCTAAGCGACACAAGTGGCCGACACAAACACCTGGCCCATCTAGGAGTGGCACTGCAGTGTCAGGCAGGATGGCATTTCAAAAAAATAGTCCCCAAACAGCACATGATGCAAAGAAAAAAAGAGGCGCACCAAGGTCGCTGTGTGACTAAGCTAAGCGACACAAGTGGCCGACACAAACACCTGGCCCATCTAGGAGTGGCACTGCAGTGTCAGACAGGATGGCACTTCAAAAAAATTGTCCCCAAACAGCACATGATGCAAAGAAAAAAAGAGGCGCACCAAGGTCGCCGTGTGACTAAGCTAAGCGACACAAGTGGCCGACACAAACACCTGGCCCATCTAGGAGTGGCACTGCAGTGTCAGACAGGATGGCACTTCAAAAAAATTGTCCCCAAACAGCATATGATGCAAAGAAAAAAAGAGGCGCACCAAGGTCGCTGTGTGACTAAGCTAAGCGACACAAGTGGCCGACACAAACACCTGGCCCATCTAGGAGTGGCACTGCAGTGTCAGACAGGATGGCACTTCAAAAAAATTGTCCCCAAACAGCACATGATGCAAAGAAAAAAAGAGGCGCACCAAGGTCGCTGTGTGACTAAGCTAAGCGACACAAGTGGCCGACACAAACACCTGGCCCATCTAGGAGTGGCACTGCAGTGTCAGACAGGATGGCACTTAAAAAAATAGTCCCCAAACTGCATGCACCACAGGTATAGAATCTAGATGGATAGTATACTTCATGACACAGAGGTAGGTAGAGCAGTGGCCTTCCGTACCGTACTGCTATATATACTGGTGGTCACTGTCAGCAAACTGCAAAACTAAAATGCACCACAGGTATAGAATCTAGATGGATAGTATACTTGACGACACAGAGGTAGGTAGAGCAGTGGCCTTCCGTACCGTACTGCTATATATACTGGTGGTCACTGTCAGCAAACTGCAAAACTAAAATGCCCCACAGGTATAGAATCTAGATGGATAGTATACTTGATGACACAGAGGTAGGTAGAGCAGTGGCCTTCCGTACCGTACTGCTATATATACTGGTGGTCGCTGTCAGCAAACTGCAAAACTAAAATGCACCACAGGTATAGAATCTAGATGGATAGTATACTTGACGACACAGAGGTAGGTAGAGCAGTGGCCTTCCGTACTGTACTGCTATATATACTGGTGGTCACTGTCAGCAAACTGCAAAACTAAAATGCACCACAGGTATAGAATCTAGATGGATAGTATACTTGACGACACAGAGGTAGGTAGAGCAGTGGCCTTCCGTACCGTACTGCTATATATACTGGTGGTTACTGGTCAGCAAAACTCTGCACTGTACTCCTCCTATATAATACTGCTGGTCCCCAGTCCCCACAATAAAGCAGTGTGAGCACAGATATATGCAGCACACTGAGCACAGATATGGAGCATTTTGCAGGCAGAGAACGTATAATACTGGTGGTCACTGGTCAGCAAAACTCTGCACTGTACTCCTCCTATATAATACTGCTGGTCCCCAGTCCCCACAATAAAGCAGTGTGAGCACAGATATATGCAGCACACTGAGCACAGATATGGAGCGTTTTTCAGGCAGAGAACGGATAAAACTGGTGGTCACTGATCAGCAAAACTCTGCACTGTACTCCTCCTATATAATACTGCTGGTCCCCAGTCCCCACAATAAAGCAGTGTGAGCACAGATATATGCAGCACACTGAGCACAGATATGGAGCATTTTGCAGGCAGAGAACGTATAATACTGGTGGTCACTGGTCAGCAAAACTCTGCACTGTACTCCTCCTATATAATACTGCTGGTCCCCAGTCCCCACAATAAAGCAGTGTGAGCACAGATATATGCAGCACACTGAGCACAGATATGGAGCGTTTTTCAGGCAGAGAACGGATAAAACTGGTGGTCACTGATCAGCAAAACTCTGCACTGTACTCCTCCTATATATAATACAGCTGCTCCCCAGTCCCCACAATTAAGCAATAAGCACAAATATTTGCAGCAACATTAATAAACGGAGAGGACGCCAGCCACGTTCTCTCCCTAACATTTCCAATGCACGAGTGAAAATGGCGGCGACGCGCGGCTCCTTATATAGAATCCGAATCTCGCGAGAATCCGACAGCGGGATGATGACGTTCGGGCGCGCTCGGGTTAACCGAGCCATACGAGAGAATCCGAGTATGCCTCGGACCCATGTAAAATGGGTGAAGTTCAGGGGGGTTCGGTTTCCGAGGAACCGAACCCGCTCATCACTAAATTAAAGTATCTCACTTGGAAAGTGGTCATGTTGTTGGCCTTGGCTTCGGCAAGGCGAGTGTCGGAGTTGGCGGCTTTGTCTCACAAAAGCCCCTATCTGATTTTCCATGTGGATAGAGCTGAGTTGCGGACTCGTCCTCAATTTTTGCCTAAGGTGGTTTCTTCATTTCATATGAACCAACCTATTGTGGTGCCTGTGGCTACACGGGACATCGAGGATTCCGAGTCCTTTGATGTGGTCAGGGCATTGAAAATCTATGTGGCCAGAACGGCTCGAGTTAGGAAAACAGAGGCTCTGTTTATCCTGTATGCTGCCAACAAGCTTGGTGTTCCTGCATCTAAGCAGACTATTGCTCGCTGGATCTGTAACACGATTCAGCAGGCTCATTCTACGGCGGGATTGCCGTTACCGAAGTCGGTTAAGGCCCATACCACTAGGAAGGTGGGTTCTTCTTGGGCGGCTGCCCGAGGCGTCTCGGCATTACAACTTTGCCGAGCGGCGACTTGGTCGGGTTCAAACACTTTTGCAAAGTTCTACAAGTTTGATACCCTGGCTGATGAGGACCTCATGTTTGCTCATTCGGTGCTGCAGAGTCATCCGCACTCTCCCGCCCGTTTTGGAGCTTTGGTATAATCCCCATGGTCCTTACGGAGTCCCCAGCATCCTCTAGGACGTAAGAGAAAATAAGATTTTAAACCTACCGGTAAATCTTTTTCTCGTAGTCTGTAGAGGATGCTGGGCGCCCGTCCCAGTGCGGACGACATTCTGTATGACTTGTATATAGTTGTTGCTTACATAAGGGTTATGTTTTCAGTTGAATCAGTTTTGGACTGATGCTGATTTTGTTTCATACTGTTGACTGGTTCGTATAGTCCAGGTTATACGGTGTGAATGGTGTAGCTGGTATGAATCTTGCCCTGGGATTCCCAAAATCCTTTCCTCGTACTGTACGTCTCCTCTGGGCACAGTTTCTCTAACTGAGGTCTGGAGGAGGGGCATAGAGGGAGGAGCCAGTGCACACCCATACCTAAAGTTCTTTTTAGTGCCCATGTCTCCAGTGGAGCCCGTCTATTCCCCATGGTCCTTACGGAGTCCCCAGCATCCTCTACGGACTACAAGAAAAAGATTTACCGGTAGGTTTAAAATCTTATTTTGTTTTGTGGTTGGCTGCTTGGACTGGCCTTTGCCTTTACCACTGTCGTGTTGGCGTGCTCTGGTGGAGCGCCTTGGTGGTGAGGACACTGGCGGGAGAATCGGAGTAGTCGTACCAGAACTGCTGCTTGGTTGCTGATGGTGCTGGGATCTGAGTGTTTCATTGAGGTTAGTGAGGGTGGCATTAAGTTCACGTGTTGCCGCATTTTGATTCTCTAAAATTCTGGTGATAGATTCATTGATCATTTGATTGTTTTCTAAGATGTTGATGTAGCTTTGCTTTTGTCTGTGCTGTTCTTCCATTATGCATTGTAAGTTGCCCATGACATGTGTAATGTCTGCACGCATGATTTCCATGGTATTAGCAATTCTGGTGGTTGGTTCATTTTGGCGACTGATATTTCTGCTGATTCTTCTGAGGTGAGCTGGTAGGTTTGCAAAAATTTCGGTCTGCCTACGCAGGCAGGAGGCAATCTTGATTAGTGGCCTGCTGTGTAGCCCAACTGTCCCAAAACACTTGATCAGAGCCTTGTGCTACTGGTGTTGTTGGGCTGTGTTGTGGTTGTGGAGTGCTTTGCTGTGGTGGTGTACTCACAGGTGCTGGGTGGCTGATTCCTTGGATTAATGGCTGCATTTGTAACATGATTGTCTCATCCATGTCACTGTGTTGCTGCTGTTGCGTCTGGATGCTGGTACCAGTACTAGAATCTGGAATTAGAACCATTTTGGCGTAAGTTTGACATATGTTTTAAAAATTTAAGCAAACCAATAAACATGGAACACAAGTATTTAAATGGTGCATTCAGATATCCAGCATAGCAACATCATCACTCAGAACTACAAAACAGACATATTCCTGTTTGTGGCAAATGTGTCTGGGTTACTTCATTATTTAAAACAAGCACATGAGTTGTATGGTAGATCAGACATACTCCACCATAAAAACACACTTAAAATCTTAATTTTTGCCCTTATAGTGTTTAAATCTTAAACTTAGTAATGTTTTGGCATGTTGGTGCCAATGTTACGTCAAACACATAAGTTAAATTGCGGAAAAAAAATATTACTATTTTGCAAGCTTACACATGTGTTTATTTTGCAGCATCTTCAACACAACCTGCTGCTGTATGGCTGAAGTGGACATACATATCTTTACTGGATGTGGACAAGGCCATTTTGGTCAGAATCCATTTGATGTTTTTTTCCCCCCGGTAAGTATAGCAGATTTTGTGGAATTTAGAGTTAATTAGTCTCAGTAAATGGATTATTATGAGATGATTAATTTATTTCATCATTACAGTTTCTTACTCACAATCAAGATGAGGGGAGTGTGGTTGGCGTCTTGGAGGTGTGACCAATATTTGGAGTGGTGGTACCGAAGAAATTGTAGACAATCTTTGTGGCGGAGAAGACTGATGTGGTTGTGATTGGACATCAGACCTTGCTTTCTTTGTTGCCACATGTACTTTTGTTTGGTGTGCTACAGGAGTCCTCCTTCTGCTGGTCAAAACTTCTTGGGATGGACCTGGGATTTAAAGTGTACTTTTATTATGGCCATTCCTTTACAACATAACCTATACTACAACGGACACTTTACCTGCTTCCGCAGCGTCATCATCATCAGATGTAATGGGAGTGACTGTAGGCCGACCAGTACTGCTTTTTTTCAACACTGTAAATAATGAAACAAATAAAAGAACTCATTTCTTCACGCTATTGTTGATACATCCACCCATTATGTTTACAAACATTAAATCTTTCTCAAATGGATGCTTATTTATGTGTGCATAATTTCTGTACAAAACCATAAATGTTTTAAATACATACATACATTGGCCAATAGCCATATGCACTATGGAAAGTGCAATACAGGAAATAATGTACAGGACACAGGGGTTCAGTATGGTATGCCGGCGGTCGGGCTCCCAGCGACCAGCATACCGGGAGCCCGACCGCCGGCTTACCGACAGAGTGGCGAGCACAAATGAGCCCCTTGCGGGCTCGCTGCACTCGACACGCTACGGGCACGGTGGCACGCTACGCGCGCCACGCTATTTTATTCTCCCTCCAGGGGGGTCATGGACCCCCACGAGGGAGAATAAGTGTCGGTATGCCGGCTGTCGGGCAACAACTTTCGCCCACAACACCGTCTTCTTCCGTGTTCGCACCTTTGCGGACTCAGGCCCAAATAGCTGCCGCTGATACTTCATCAGCTCCTGCACCAATGCCACATTTTCTGCATAACTAAACTTTACATTCCGCCCAGTCTTAGTAGTGGTGCGTGGCTGCGGAGCTGTCTGACTGTCACTATCACTGTAACTTGAGGCTGCTACAGCAACCTCACCCACCTCCTCCACCTCACTAACCTCACTCTCACTCACCTCCTCCACCTGACCAACCTCCTCCCCCTCACTCACACCCACCACCTCACTCACCTCTGAGTCAGACATAATTGTCTGGTTAAACAATTAACACCGAAAAAATAAAAGCAAACAACACACTCCTCCACTACCACTGCACAACACACACACACACACACATACACACACACACACACACACACACACACACACACACACACACACGACAAGGGACTCTAAATAAAAAAAACTTGGACAAAAAATGAGACAAAACCAAAAAAAACAAGACTATAAGAATGACAAGACTACTTTCAAACACAATACTACACTCAGAAATCGCCCAAAAAACTCCTCACCAAACCAACTACTCACCAACCTCCACAGCACAACCTCCCTCCTCACCACTAACTAAACGCACGAGGTACGGACGGTTTGGGGCGTATTTATATGGTTGCGCACAGACACTCCTACATCTGAAACACAACCAATTACGAACGGGGATGAAAAACAAAACTAAAAGTGAAAATGCGGCCGTGGTTGAAAAAAAAACCCTGCCGCGTTTAACATAGAAAAGAAACCTGTAAAAACAACAAAAACACGTACGCAAACGACAATGACGGCCGTAAATGTGCCAAAAAAAAACGACTGGCATCGACATCGGAAAACACGAAAACCATAAACTCGACTGCTTAGTAACTTGGCGTATATAGGCCCTCATTCCGAGTCGTTCGCTCTGTATTTTTCTTCGCATCGCAGCGTTTTTCTGCTTAGTACGCATGCGCAATGTTCGCACTGCGACTGCGCCAAGTAATTTTGCTATGAAGATAGTATTTTTACTCACGGCTTTTTCTTCGCTCCGGCGATCGTAGTGTGATTGACAGGAAATGGGTGTTACTGGGCGGAAACACTGCGTTTTATGGGCGTGTGGATAAAAACGCTACCGTTTCCGGAAAAAACGCGGGAGTGGCCGGAGAAACGGAGGAGTGTCTGGGCGAACGCTGGGTGTGTTTGTGACGTCAAACCAGGAACGACAAGCACTGAACTGATCGCAGATGCCGAGTAAGTCTGGAGCTACTCAGAAACTGCTAAGTAGTTTGTAATCGCAATATTGCGAATACATCGTTCGCAATTTTAAGAAGCTAAGATTCACTCCCAGTAGGCGGCGGCTTAGCGTGTGTAACTCTGCTAAAATCGCCTTGCGAGCGAACAACTCGGAATGAGGGCCATAGTTTCAAAAAGTTGCATAAAAATGCACCCGATACAAAACGAGTTTAAACTCTACATAAACCGACTCAAACACGAATATTAGTAAATATAGGCCCATATCGCTAAAATGATGGGTTTGTTAAAGTGTGCATGTCCTCAGGGCCGGTGCTAGGGTGCTCGGCGCCCTCCTGCAAACTATAAATTTTGCGCCCTCCTATAAATACAGATGTGATCGCTCTCATCCTACCCGCAAGCGGCTGCATTGTGCTTGCAATTAGCTGCAGCAAGCTGCATCTGGTTGGCTGGAACATACAAGCCATGCAATCACAATGTCCGTGATACATTATGCCACACACCACAATGCCCACTACACATTAAGCCCTACAGTTCGGCTTCTAATTACTTTTAAATTACCTGATCGTTGCCAAGGGTTTCATGATCTTGGTACCATGCATGGTGCCAGGGCTTTTCATGCTCAGGGTGTCATGCTGATGCCAGGGGTTTCATGCGCTGGGTGTTATGCTCGTTGCCAGGGGTTTCATGCACTGGGTGTCATGGGGAGTAATGCTTCCCAAACCGCTCCCCGCTGTTTAGTGTGCCGTGTGCACTGCTGCCCAATCCCCCTGTTGCTGCTGCTGCCGCTGCGCCAGGGTAGCAAGTTGGCAGGGCTGCAGCCTGCAGGGTGCCGCCGGCCGCGTCCAGCGCTATGCACTCCCGGCACTTCCTAGACGCTAGAGGTCAATTATGACCACTAGCATGTCTCCTCCATGGCGGTGGCCATTTTGGAAGGGACATTTAGCAGATTGACATGCGGACGAGTAGTCCGCATGCCAATCTGCTCTGAATTAGTGGCAGTGCCCCCGTAGTTCTGCGCCTCCTAGCCTCCACAGTGGCTGCGGGGGCAGTAGTTACGCCACTGAATAGGACACTTTATCTCCCCCCCCATTAATATGCAACTCTCTAGCACACATTAATATGACACTACCCCCCAAAAAAAACACATTAAAATGACATTACCCCCAGCTTATATTAATATAACACTACCCCCCTTTCCAGCACACAATAACATGACAGTGACACTACCCCCCCAAAATACATTACTATGACATTACCCCCCAAGCACATATTAACATGTCACTCCTCCCCCCAAAAAACACATGAATATGACACTTTAACACTCTCCCCTTCTTCCCTCGCACCCCCCCCCCCCCCCCGCTCCCCTCCCCCTTCCTTCATTTATCTGCAGCAGAATTTACCTGAGACTTAGCTGGGCCTCTGCTCCTATGTGTGCCTGTGGTGCTGCAGGCTGCTACACTGCACCGCTGGTCCTCTTCTGGCTGGCTCCTCCTGTGCATTATGTGACTTCTTGTTTATCGGTGCCCCGTGAATCCAGCACTGATGGGAAGGGTGGGAGGCTGCTGAAAACTGCTGTGTCTCCTCAGTGACAGAGAGGAGACTCAGGAAAAGGGGGTATGGGGGGGGGGGCGCGGGGGTGCTGGTGCGCGCACTGCTGCCTGTCTTCCAGCTAGGTGCAGCGCAGAGGAACAAGCCGTGGAGGAGAAGGAAGGGGGAGGCACCTGACAGGCTCACACACAGCACACTGGAGGAGAATTTATGTTTGTTCTGCCGGCGCTGCCTGTCACTTTGACAGGCAGAGCCTGCGGCAGTGGACAGCAGCACTGCGGGCCAGCAAGGTAGCAGAGCGGGGACAGCGCCTCCCCCACCCGGCGCCTCCCTGCTTTGCAGACCTTGCTGAGCGGGTAGCGCCGGGCCTGCATGTCCTGTTTATTCAACATAAGGGTGGGTGGGAGGTCCCAAGGGTGGGTGGGAGGTCCCAAGGACAATTTCATCTTGCACCTCTTTTTTTTCTATTTATCTTTGCATCATGTGATGTTTGGGGCTAATTTTTTTAAGTGCCATCCTGTCTGACACTGCAGTGCCACTCCTAGATGGGCCAGGTGTTTGTGCCGCCTACTTGGGTCGCTTAGCTTAGTCATCCAGCGACCTCGGTGCAAATTTTAGGACTAAAAATAATATTGTGAGGTGTTCAGAATAGACCTGAAATGAGTGGAAATTATGGTTATTGAGGTTAATAATACTATGGGATCAAAATGACCCCCAAATTCTATGATTTAAGCTGTTTTTGAGGGTTTTTTTGGGGGGGAAAAAACACCGAATCCAAAACACAACTGAATCTGACAAAAAATTTTCAGGGAGGTTTTGCCAAAACGCGTCCGAATCCAAAACACGGCCGCGGAACCGAATCCAAAACCAAAACACAAAACCCGAAAAATTTCCGGTGCACATCTCTAATATATATATATATATATATATATATATATATGTATATACAGGTTGAGTCTCCCTTATCCGAAATGCTCGGGACCAGGGGTATTTTGGATATGGGATATTTCCGTATTTTGGAATAATTGCATAACATAATGAGATATCATGGTGATGGGACCTAAATCTAAGCACAGAATGCATTTATGTTTCATATACACCTTGTACACACAGCCTGAAGGTAATTTTAGCGAATATTTTTTATAACTTTGTGCATTATACAAAGTGTGTCTACATTCACACAATTCATTTATGTTTCATATACACCTTATACACACAGCCTGAAGGTCATTTAATACAATATTTTTAATAACTTTGTGTATTAAACAAGTTTGTGTACATTGAGCCATCAGAAAACAAAGGTTTCACTATCTCACTCTCACTCAAAAAAGTCCGTATTTCGGAATATTCCGTATTTCGGAATATTTGGATATGGGATACTCAACCTGTATATATATATATATTTTTTTTTCATACTGATCCCCATGAAAAGTGTGATATAAATCTCTTTTCAGATTACATTAAAATTCCTAGAACTACTCCAAAGTATAACCTAACCCTTTGAGCCCCTTTTTTATGACCAACCACTTCATCATCCATAGTCCATTTCCTATAAGTGTCATTTGCAAAATGGGAAAACTGTCACTCAAGTAAACTACACTGTATATGAAAAGAAAACTAAAATATTAGCTAAACTGTAGGGAAGTGCTGAGGCTGCTGGGTAATCTTCACATCATGTATACTTGTTACCTGTTGGGATTATTTTGGCATCACCTTTGACAATACTGTTATACAATTTTCTATCTCTCAGATGAAGTTGAATCTCATTATTTGGCTCCTATTATTCTATTGTAGTACTGATTTGGTATGCCAGTGCTCATACGGTACTTTACGAATTGCTCCTTATAGAGTGTTGGCAGATATACATTTTCTCTTCAATATATCTCTTAGTTCTGCCTTAGCTACGCCTCTGTGAGTACAGAACACTCCATACTCCATTCTGTAAATTCAGCTGAACCTTCAGTATTGTATGCTGGAGGTTATTCAGCTTGCATCGCTATTTGCAGAAAATTGCAAATGCGCGATTTCCTGCAAACTGCATATGCGCTGCGGCCGCACAGCACATGTGTCTGCATTCACATTGTGATCGCAACCCTGGAAAATGTGATCACACTATGATTGACAGCGGTAGCTGTCGAGGGGTGGAGGGGGGGGCGGCGCTTTGACGTTGACGGGGTGATCCAGCCAACGCAGGCATGGCCGGACCGTTGTTCAGGGATGCTGCGTGATGCCACATGCAGCCGCTCCAAAGAAGAAAATGGCAGTGGACCGCCTGCATTTGCAGCCTAGGTGCGTATGCTGGGGGTCGTCATTAATTCTGGACTCAGCGATGCGATTGCAATTGTTTTGCAATCGCAATGCTGCCCAACAATTAGCATGCTGGGCGGCCTTGCCCAGCGTTGGGCGGCCCCCAGCATGATACAGCAGCAGTTGCAGATTTAGTTTTTTAGCAGAACCTGCAACTGGACCTGAACAGGGTCCATAGGGGTCTATTTACTAATCCTTGGTTGGTGATATAGTCGCTGGAGATAAAGTACCAGCCAATCAGCTCCTAACTGCTATGCCACAGGCTGTGTTTGAAAAATGACAGTTAGAAGCCGATTGGCTGGTACTTTATCTCCAACGACATTATCTCCATTCAAGGCTTAGTAAATAGAGCCCTATAGTCTCTAAATAAAGCTGGAACAGAGACAGTGCTAACTCATTCTACTCTGTGATGTGGCTGGAGTATAATAAGGGAGAATTTTGGGTGCTATAAAAACAATAGGAGATTTCTGTCCAGAAAGAAAACGCTGGGGAATCCCACACTGAACACTTGAAATACCCCTGGAGAAATGTACAGTATTCTACAACCAAATGAGCTGATTGGTTGTTAAGTTTCTCTCTGTACACTTTATCACTCTCCAAGGCTTAGTACATCTGTCCCATATACAGTACAGTTGTTCCAGCCTCCAAAAACATGCTGGCAGGTTAATTGGCTGTTGACAAATAAACTGAAATCCAGATGATACTGTAGCTCTACATTGTCCAGGTAGACAGCCAATAGGTAAACACCATATGGTGCATTAGGTCGACAGGTACAAACGATCGACATAGAAAAGGTCGACGGTGGTTTAGGTCGACAGGTAGAAAAGGTTGACAGGTTCAAAGAGTTGACAAGACAATGGCCAACACACAAATAGTCGACACATATTTTGGGGGATTTTCACATGTTTTCACAACATTTGCTTCATTTACTATCCACGTGGACTGTGATTGGGAATAGTCACCTGTGGCAAGCGAAACGGTAGCGGAGTCGGCCTCTTTGCCTGAAGCAAGCCCATGAGGGTCTTGTTTCTACTGGTGTTGATCCCAGAACATGGAATATGTAAGATTTGCCCCCAAAAAACATATGTTGGTCATTGTTGTGTCGACCATTGACCTTTTAAACCTGTTGACCTTTTGTACAGGCCGACCTTAACCACTGTCAACGTTTTGTACCTGTTGATCATATGTGGTCGACCTAAGGACTGTCTACCTAGACATTGCAGATCTATTATACCACACTCAAATAAAGTAACCCTAATGTGTGTGTCAATGTGATAGGGAAAATAGATGGTAAGCTCCCCTGGGGCAGGGACTGATGTAAGTGACTGAAGCGCTCTCTGTAAGGGGCTGCATAATATGTATACACTGTGTAAATAACTGTTAATATAAATAATTATTAGAGACTTAAGGGTCTATTTACTAAGCCTTGGATGGAAATAAAGTTGCCGGAGATAAGCACCAGCCAACCAGCTCCTGTCATCTTTCAAAACCAGCCTCTAAAATGTTAGTTAGGAGCTGATTGGCTGGTACTTTATCTCCGTCCTAAGGGGTCTATTTACTAAGCCTTGGATGGAGATAAAGATAAAGTGGATGGAGATAAAGTGCCAGCCAATCGGCTCCTAAAGCCCAGTACCCACGGGCCGATGCAGGAGAGATGTGTGCTGAGCGAACCGCTCAGCACACATCTCTCCTGCCGCTCAGCACAGCGCGATCTGTGCTGAGCGTGCGGGGGGAGACGGGGGGGGGGGCGCTCATTTCACCCAGCGGGTGAAGTGAGCGACCCACTAGATTGGCCTGCATGCAGGCCAATCTAGCAGCAGCGATAGCGATGTGCGGGGCCGCGCATCGCTATCGCTGAGGGGGCTACACACGGAGCGATCATGCTGATATTCTAAGCAATCTAGTCAGATTGCTTAGAATATCGCTCCGTGAGTACCCCCTTAACTGTCATTTTTAAAACCCAGCCTGTGACAAGAAGCTGATTGGCTGGTACTTTATCTCCGTCCACTTTATCTCCATCCCAGGCTTAGTAAATAGAGCCCTAAATCTACATATCATTATAGAGAAGTCTGAGAAATATTGCCATCATACTTGCTGACTATTCACAACTGGACAACACAAGTTTATTCCCCAGCCCTAGTATCTAGGGACTTGTTAACCAAGAATAAACTTGGTATGGTGGAGATAATGACTTAGGGGGTAAAAAATCTGGAATTTCTTTTCAGAAAAAAGGGGATGTCTATGAAGTCGGGTGTAGGTTGCACTAAACCACACTTGGCCCACTTGGAATAACATGATTTGCACCACCACCCTCTGCCCGCCGTGGCCCAATGTTACAAATATCATCACACTATGGTGGGCGGAAATGATGCCATTGCATGATTGTGCTGGGTTTTCTCCATAACTTCTCATTCTAGTGGGGCACCTGGAAATCACCCACAGTTTCTGGAGTCATCCCAGACATCGCTGTATAATTGCCAAGTTCAGTATGATGTAATAAAAAGAAGAGTAGTAATATAGCAAAGCTATACTGTATGTTCTTCACCCGTGTGCAAGGATTAGGCAGCTTGTGACTGATATAAAAAGTAGAGCCAAGTCATGTGAGTTTGAACAGCTGCAGGGACCACTCACTAGAGACTGCGTTGTGGGATTACATCAGATGCAATGAGAACCGTTTGAGGGAAGAGGACAATAAGTATGAGAAAGCAGTGTATTCCAGCCATGCGTGTGGATGATCGGAATGCACAGGCTTCAATGCTGGAGCATAAGTGTATGGATGAAGGCATGCAGTGTGACAAACACCCAACAGCAATCAGACATATAACAAGGGGTGATTGTGCTTTGCACAGTTTTTACACTATCAATCATTTTACAAACATACTGTCCTCGGAATCTATGTAAGTTTATGCCTCATGTCACAGACAAGCTGCTTATCCTGTACTTCCAACCTGTACTGTAGATGTGGGCATTCCTCCAGGTAGTGTGACAATAGCCCCTTCTCCCTCACACACTGTCCTGATTAGGGAAGCCTCTTACATTTGGGAGGTATGGTTTGTTTTAGTGTTGGTGTAAATGAATTGCAGGCACAAAGAGATGAATGGGAAGTTCTATGAAAGTTTAGACTAGACTTGGTGCCTCTGGTGTATATATTGACTTACAACCCATTGCAAAGTATTGGAAACGGATGTGCTAAAAGACACAAAAGGTTAATATGAAAAATTATAAAGGACAGAAAATACATGTAACGACAGTACGCAATTTAGAAGATATATACGAAAAGTAGGTATGCTATATGTTGCATCATTTATAGTAGTAAAAAAGTTATGCGACATCAGTAATTGCGCGCATATGTTACAGTAAATGGATATGACAAGTACAATGGTGGTCATCCGAGTTGACTTTTTGCTGCTCGTGCGATCAACTTGACGCCGCCTATGGGGGAGTGTATTTTAGCATAGCAGGGCTGAGATCGCTTGTACAGCCCTGCTATGTCAAAAAAGTTTTGTGCAGAACAAGACCAGCCCTGCACCTACTTACCCAGTGCGATGGATCCAGCGATGAAGGTCCCGGCTGTGATGTCAGACATCCGCCCTCCAAATGCCTGGACACGTCTGTGTTCGCCTTACCACGCCTGGGAAATGGTGAGTAGACGTCCCGATCCTCCTTCCCGCTGTCAATCTTCTTGCGATCGGGCCTGCGATTGCTTTCTTTGGTCCTGGCGTCGTTGCCCGGCGACTGCAACAACGCGCGTGCACAATGCAGGCACCGCGCAGCCGCAGTTCTGACCCGTTCGCACCGTAGCGAAGAACCGCTGCGTGCGAACGGGTCGGAATGACACCAAATATCTTTACATGGTATTCAGACGCATTTCAAGAAATTTCCCCAAAACTCCACAAATATCAAATTATCAGTCATGGTTAAATGAACGTAACTGCAACATCTGTAAAGACTTCTATCTGCTTAAACTCATTGTAGAAAACACTAATGTAAACTTCGAGGAACAACTGGATTCCAGAGACATTACTGGCACTATGGGGAGATATCATTCCCAGCTTCTCACAGGGGGCCTAGTTCATGTTTGTACACAATGGGCATTTATCACGCAACGATTATTGGCAAATTGCGCATGTGCTCTAATCACAATGCGCATGTGCAAGGATGCCGCTGCAATCCCGCTCACAATGAGAACTTTGTCGCAAGTGGATGTGGCCGTTTGGAGATGGTAACAGGGAGTTATAGGGGAGTGGATGGGAAATACGGGCGTTTCATGGCCGTTTCTGGGGCGTGAGTCTGTGATGGCGGTGTGATCATACGTGCCAGTACATGGAATCTGAGTCGCAGCTGTGGTCATTCTGCAGAGCCGTAGACCAACCCTTAGCTTCGATGTTCTTCACAATTGCTTAAAAGGGGTTATTCAGAGATGAATGCAGATCGCTCATACGCAGCCGTCTCTGCGTTCATCTCTGCACAACATGCTGAGGGCCGCCAAGCACAGGGCAAGGCCGCCAAGCATGTGTGGGGCCACCTCCCAATGCGTCCGCAATCTAATTGCGAATGCATCGGATCTAGGGTTGACCTCTGGCTCCCAGAAAATAGTCCCACCCCCCCAACGCAGCATCACCGCCCCAAAAATGCTTGCCGCTGTCAATCACATTGCGATCGCATCCACCGGCAAACTGCGCTGCGCTGACCCTCATAGTTCGCTAATGTGTACGCAATTCAATTGAGCTTGTGATGAGTCCGGTGGGAGTCTCTTTTAATTTTTGGGCGGCAGCTTCACTTGCTAACATTAGCAGCTCCGTAGCCTAGACAATCGCAATTGCATTTGTGTGCAAACATGAATTAGGCCCAGGAAGTGAAATCACATATAGGTAGGGCTGCACCAGGGCTGGCTCCAGGCATGTTTGACAGCCTGCTAACAGCCTAAACTGCTCTGTGCGCCAGCGCCGCACAGTGGTCATAGTGCGCACTGAATAGTTTAGCTTTAGTCCGTCCGCAGCCCACAGCACTCCCCCTCCCTCATCGCCGACTCGCCGCCGCCGGCACAGCAGGTACTGTGGGGGCATTTATGTATCTGGCACTGTGGGGGCATTTATGTATTTGGCACTGTGGGGGCAATTATGTATCCGCCACTGTGGGGGCATTTATGTATCTGGCACTGTGGGGGTGTGTATGTATCTGGCACTGCTGGGGGGCATATCATGTGTATCTGACACGCCTGGGGTGCATATCATGTGTATTTGGTACTGCTGGGGGGCATATCATGTGTAGCTGGCACTGCTGGGGGGGCATATCATGTGTAGCTGGTACTGCTGAGGGGCATATCATGTGTAGCTGGCACTGCTGGGGGGCATATCATGTGTAGCTGGCACTGCTGGGGGGCATATCATGTGTAGCTGGCACTGCTGGGGGGGCATATCATGTGTAGCTGGTACTGCTGAGGGGCATATCATGTGTAGCTGGCACTGCTGGGGGGCATATCATGTGTAGCTGGCACTGCTGGGGGGCATGTCATGTCTATCTGGCACTGCTGGGGGGCATGTCATGTCTATCTGGCACTGCACTACTGTAGACATTATGTGTATCTGGCACTATACCTGAGGCATTGGGAGTCATTCCGACCCGTTCACACGCAGCGGTTCTTTGCTGCGGTGCGGATGGGTTGGAAATGCGCATGCGCGGTGGACGCATTGCGCACACGCATCATTGCCTGGCAACGACGCCGCCAGCGAGAAATGTGATTGCAGCGGCGATCGTAAGAAGATGGAAAGGCAGGAGGCATTCCAGGGCGGATACTCACCGTTTTCCAGGCGTGGTGAGTCCAACGCAGGCGGATCCAGGTGTTTGGAGGGCGGATGTCTGAAGCCAGGAGCGGGACCTTCATTGCTGGATCCGTCGCAGTGGATGAGTAACTGCAGCCCTGGTCTTGTTTTACGTGAAACTTTTTTAGCATAGTTTGATAATATGAAATTGTGAGGCCACGCCCACTTTTCCAGGAGCATGGGGGGGCACTTTGAAATTTTCTCATTCAGGGTGCTAGTAGGCTTGGAGCCGGTCCTGGGCTGCACAATGATGGATAGGCATGTGCACTTGCTGGGGGTGGCACAGCATGCACCTGTGCATCACATCCCGCCCCTTACTATCTGTGTGTGTGTGGGGGGGATGACAGCAACCAGTGATATTCAGGAGTTGTCTGTATTAAGACAATTTTCACAATAGGGTGTAGGCACTTCATCACCCGTCAGGTCCAGTCTTGGGACGGGTATGAAGGCCCCATTGGGGAATGCAGTAGAAGAAGCCCATGTTTAGGGGTGTGACCAGTCTCCAGAGGGGGTGTGGCCAGCCATCACATTGGTTTTCCTAATCATTAAAGAGAGCATGGGCTGGGCCCGTTGATAAATATTTATAGTAAATACTGCTAGTGCATGCATGATAATGTACCAGATTAATAACAGCAATGCACTATAGCACACCACAGTCCTGTGCAGTCAGGCCGGCGCTACCCGCTCAGCAAGGTCTGCAAAGAAGGGAGGCGCTCTCTCTGCTCTGCTACCTTGCTGCTGTGCCTGTCACACTGTCAGTCAGCAGCAGAGCTGGCAGCATGAACTGAAACTTCCGTTTGCTGAGTGCTGACATCCTGTCTGTGTCAGGGCCCTCCCCCCTTCCCCCCTTCCCCCTTCCCCCCCGACCCCTCTTGCTTCTCCTGCTGCACATGTCAAGCAGGAAGACAGGCAGCAGCGTCCCTCTCCCTCCCCTGGGACTCACTGGTGGAGTCGGGGCACTGCCTCCAATACACAGGAAGTCATGTGTGCACTGGAGGAGCCTGCAGAGTTGGACATGAGAAGAGGAGCAGCCAGCCACATGGAGGAAAGAGCAGAGACTCAGGTAAACTAAACATACTGCTGCAGATAAACGTGTGCTGGGGGAAGTGTCATATTAATGTGTGCTGGGGAAGGGGGGTGTAATTATTGTCTGCTGGGGGGTGTCATTAAAGTGTGCTGGGGCGGTGGGGTGTCATTAATGTGTGCTGGGGGTGTCATTAATGTATACTGGGGGGTGTCATTAATGTGTGCTGGGGATGTCATTAATGTATGCTGGGGAGGGGGGTAATTAATGTATACTGGGGGGTGTCATTAATGTGTGCTGGGGATGTCATTAATGTGTGCTGGGGAGGGGGGTAATTAATGTGTACTGGGGGGTGTCATTAATGTGTACTGGGGGGTGTCATTAATGTGTGCTGGGGAGGGGGGTAATTAATGTATACTGGGGGGTGTCATTAATGTGTACTGGGGGGTGTCATTAATGTGTGCTGGGGAGGGGGGTAATTAATGTATACTGGGGGGTGTCAATGTGTACTGGGGGGTGTCATTAATGTGTGCTGGGGGGTGTCATTAATGTGTGCTGGGGAGGGGGGTAATTAATGTGTGCTGGGGGTGTCATTAATGTGTGCTGGGGAGGGTGGTAATTAATGTGTACTGGGGGTGTCAATGTGTGCTGTGTACGGGGGATGTAATTAATGTGTGCTGTGCTGGGGGGTGTAATTAATGTGTGCTGGGGATGTCATTAATGTGTGCTGGGGAGGGGGGTAATTAATGTATACTGGGGGGTGTCATTAATGTGTACTGGGGGTGTCATTAATGTGTGCTGGGGAGGAGGGTAATTAATGTGTACTGGGGGTGTCAATGTGTGCTGTGCTGGGGGGTGTAATTAATGTGTGCTGTGTACGGGGGATGTAATTAATGTGTGCTGGGGGTGTCATTAATGTGTGCTGTGTACGGGGGATGTAATTAATGTGTGCTGGGGGTGTAATTAATGTGTGCTGTGTAGGGGGGTGTAGTTAATGTGTGATGGGGGGTGTAATTAATGTGTGCTGTGTAGGGGGGTGTAGTTAATGTGTGATGGGGGGTGTAATTAATGTGTGCTGGGGAGGGAAGGGCCCTGACACAGACAGGATGTCAGCAAATGGAAGTTTCAGTTCATGCTGCCGGCTCTGCTGCTGACAGTGTGACAGGCGCACTGCACAACAGCGAGGTTGTAGAGCAGGGAGTGCGCCTCTCTAGTCCAGTGCCTCCCTGCTTTGCAGACCTTGCTGAGCGGGTAGCGCCGGGCCTGGGTGTAATTAATGTGTGCTGGGGAGGGGGGTGTCATTAATGTGTGTTGGGGAGGGGGGCTCCTAGTAACATGTGTTGGAGGAAGTGGCATGTGTAAAAGGGTGCTGTACCTGGCGCAAAGTGTAAAAGGGAACTCTACCTGGCTCAGTGTGTAAAAGGGTGCTCTATCAGGAATAATGTGTGACTGGCTCTACCTGGCGTTGTATAAGGGGCTTTTCCTGACACAATGTGTAAAAGTGGGCTCAACCTGGCATTGTAAAAGAAGACTATAGCTTGCACAGTGTGTAAAAGTGTGCTCTACCTGGAATAATGTGTGACTGGCTCTACCTGGTGCAATATGTAAAAGTGGGCTCTATCTGGCATAATGTATATAAGGGGGTCAACCTGGTGTAATGTATAGAAGTAATACTACTGTGTAGCGTGATTTTGAATAATGAAGACCACTGTGCATCATAATTATTTTACGCCACTGTATTTTACAAAATTATTTTACGCCCCTATATTTTTGCAGCTTGTCTTTCAGCGCGCACTGTCCATGTTATAGATCTTGAGGGGGGGGGGCACCAAAATGTCTAGTTACAGCTCTGAGGATGAGATAAGTCACATTTGTATTTGTAGAAAGGCGCAGAATTGATAGTTTGCAGGAGGGTGCCGAACACCCTTGCACCGGCCCGGTGTGCAGTATAAGGTAACATATGTACACTGGCATATCTATAATGGGTGCACTGTGTGCAGTGTACACAGGCCCCTGAGTCCAGAGGGGCCCCCACTACACTGCATACTTACCCCCGGAATCCCTCGCTGTGGAATCACTGTGAAAATGGAGCAGTGGCCATTTTCATGGTGTTCTGTGCATGTACAGTAGAGAAATCACTGGGAAAATGGCCGCCACACCATTTTCTCAGTGATCTGCGCAGGCGCAGTACAGTCTGACCCCTCTAGTGCTCAGACTCTCCAGCGCTGGCGGCAGAGAGGAGGGGTCTGATTACAGTACCTGTGCCTTGAAGATATTAAGAGGAAGATTTCAAGCCACGTGGTTTTAAAACATGCTATTTTATGTGCAGTTTCGCCTTTAGTAAATCTCATGTTTTCACACATAAAATCACCAGAAAGTGCACAACTGCACTTTGATTAATTTACCCCATTATCTTACAGTGTTACGTCATGTGGACTTAACCTTAACTTAACCTTAAAAAAATCACATAGATCAGGACCTATTAGGGACTTGGCTGGCTATTTTTGTTATAGTTAAAAGAAATAAGCTGGAGGAGCATATTAAGTCATGTATATCATCTAATATAGTAGATTATTATAACTTTACAAGAAAACGAAGGACAGTGTACCTATGATTGTAATCCATCAATCTGCACCACGCTCATTTAATATAAGTGTGACATGCCGTCTATTTTTCCTTGACTTTTATACCCAAGGTAGATGCTATGTGACTTGAACTTTGCACTTACCAGGAGATTCCGTGTAAGAGAAATATAGTATTCTGTTATTCTTGGGAAAGTAAAAAATAAACACTCTAATAACGCTTGTCACAAATAAGTGGTTCACTTAGGGCTATCTTTTCCCTTTCGCAAAGTAAGGAATGCTCTAATAACATTTAATATTAAAATAATATATGTTGTGTATTACTAATAAACAGTAAGTACAATAGGAACTGAGTATATTATACTACAGTATTTCTCCCAGAAGAATGAGCTATGATATACAAATTATTGGTAATAACATCCACATGTTCTTAATTTTTATATATGGGACGCTAGACATAATTGAATCTGTAGCAGTTCTATTATACTGTAATATAAGAATCAAAATGCAATTAAAACACAGCAAGAGAAAAAGCAGAGAAAATAAAATAAAAACCCATGTTATTTTAGAAAGTATACTAACTTTGAGCAACAATGATTAATTCCAGACATTTACCAAAAAGATGTATGTGTTTTTTTTATTTTATTGCATTCAACAACTTTATTTACACTTAAGCAACAAAGAGATTGACAAAAAGAAAGTAGTTTATATTTACTAAGTGCAGGTTTTCAGAAGTGGAGATGTTGCCTATAGCAACCAATCAGATTCTAGCTTTTGCCTTCTAGAAGGTGGTAGATAAATTATGAATTGAATCCGATTGGTTGATATGGGCAACGGGGGTCATTCCGAGATGATCGTACATTCACACTGACATGCGGTGGGACGCCCAGCCCAGGGCTATTCCGCCCCGCATGTCAGTGCCGCCCCCCCTCTGCAGAAGTGCAAAGGCATCGCACAGCGGCACTTCAAGAGTAGCTCCCGACCAGCGCAGCTCTAGCGTGCTGGCTGGGAGCTACTCATCGCTCCCTGGCCCGCAGCGGCTACGTGTGACGTCACCTAGCCGCTGCGGCCCGCCACCCGTTCGGTCCGGCCATGCCTGCGCTGGCCAGACTGCGCCCACAAAACGGCAGCCAAGCGGCACCGTTCCGCCACCCCCGCCCAGCGACAGCCTGTGCCTGTCATGTGCATGCGCAGTTCTGACCCGATCGCACCGCTGCGATAAACTGCAGCGAGCGATCAGATCAGAATGACCCCCAACATCTCCACTTCTGAGTGAAAGCCCACACTTTAGTAAATATACCCCAAAGAGAGCAAGACATGAATTACAAGCAAACATTTTGGATAAGGAAAACCAGTTTGGTCCTGACAGTGGCGTAACTAGAAATTTTTCTTCCCCAAGCCAAAACATTCTCTGGCGCTACCCCCCAATTGGCACTAGTAAAGCGACGAATCTGCGTGCGCCGAAGGGGCGTGGCTTTGTTGAAATGGGTCTGGCTTTGCATAAGGGGGCGTGGCATTGCAGGAAAAGACTACCTTATACCCCAGTTTTGCAACCTGCACGCCCAGACGTTGGCCACCACAGGAAAGAAAAATAATCCTGATTCATGCCCCTTACTTTATTTGTAATTTTCTCTGACGTCCTAGTGGATGCTGGGAACTCCGTAAGGACCATGGGGAATAGCGGCTCCGCAGGAGACTGGGCACAAAAGTAAAGCTTTAGGACTACCTGGTGTGCACTGGCTCCTCCCCCTATGACCCTCCTCCAAGCCTCAGTTAGATTTTTGTGCCCGGCCGAGAAGGGTGCACACTAGGGGCTCTCCTGAGCTTCTTAGTGAAAGTTTAGTTTTAGGTTTTTTATTTTCAGTGAGACCTGCTGGCAACAGGCTCACTGCATCGAGGGACTAAGGGGAGAAGAAGCGAACCTGCCTGCTTGCAGCCAGCTTGGGCTTCTTAGGCTACTGGACACCATTAGCTCCAGAGGGACCGAACACAGGCCCAGCCTCGGAGTCCGGTCCCAGAGCCGCGCCGCCGCCCCCCTTACAGAGCCAGAAGCAAGAAGAGGTCCGGAAAAATCGGCGGCAGAAGACATCAGTCTTCAACAAGGTAGCGCACAGCACTGCAGCTGTGCGCCATTGCTCCTCAGGCACACTTCACACTCCGGTCACTGAGGGTGCAGGGCGCTAGGGGGGGGCGCCCTGAGCAGCAATGTAAAACACCTTGGCTGGCGAAAATACACCACATATAACCCCCAGGGCTATATGGATGTATTTTAACCCCTGCCAGAATTCACCAAAAAGCGGGAGAAAAGGCCGCCGAGAAGGGGGCGGAACCTATCTCCTCAGCACACGGGCGCCATTTTCCATCACAGCTCCGCTGGAAGGACGTCTCCCTGACTCTCCCCTGCAGTCCTGCACTACAGAAGAGGGTAAAAAAGAGAGGGGGGGCACTAATTTGGCGCAGTTTTGATAATAACAGCAGCTATAAAGGGAAAAGCACGTTATATAGTGGTATTCCAGTCTATATATAGCGCTCTGGTGTGTGCTGGCATACTCTCCCTCTGTCTCCCCAAAGGGCTAGTGGGGTCCTGTCCTCTATCAGAGCATTCCCTGTGTGTGTGCGGTGTGTCGGTACGATTGTGTCGACATGTTTGAGGAGGAAAATGAGGTGGAGGCGGAGCAATTGCCTATAATAGAGTTGTCACCCCCTAGGGAGTCGACACCTGAGTGGATGAGCTTATGGAAGGAATTGCGTGACAATGTCAGCTCTTTACGAAAGATAGTTGACGATATGAGACAGCCGGCTACTCAGCTTGTGCCTGTCCAGGGGTTTCAAACGCCATCAGGGGCTCTAAAACGCCCGTTACCTCAGATGGCAGACACAGACACGGATACTGACTCCAGTGTCGACGATGATGAGACAAATGTAACTTCCAGTAGGGCCACACGTTACATGATTGAGGCAATGAAAAATGTTTTGCATATTTCTGATAATACAAGTACCACTAAAAAGGGTATTATGTTTGGTGAGAAAAAACTGCCTGTAGTTTTTCCTGTATCCGAGGAATTAAATGAAGTGTGTGATGAGGCGTGGGTTTCCCCCGATAAAAAACTGATAATTCCTAAAAGGTTATTGGCATCATACCCTTTCCCGCCAGAGGATAGGGCACGTTGGGAAACACCCCCTAGGGTGGATAAAGCGCTCACACGCTTGTCTAAACAGGTGGCACTACCCTCTCCTGATACGGCCGCCCTAAAGGAACCTGCCGACAGAAAGCAGGAGAATATCCTAAAATGTATATACACTCACACGGGTGTTATACTGCGACCGGCAATCGCCTCAGCCTGGATGTGCAGTGCTGGGGTGGCGTGGTCGGATTCCCTGACTGAAAATATTGATACCCTAGATAGGGACAGTATATTACTGACTATAGAGCATTTAAAAGATGCATTTTTATATATGCGTGATGCGCAGAGGGATATTTGCCGACTGGCATCAAGAGTTAGCGCGCTGTCCATTTCTGCAAGAAGAGGGTTATGGACGCAGCAGTGGTCAGGTGATGCGGATTCCAAAAGGCACATGGAAGTATTGCCTTATAATGGGGAGGAGTTATTTGGGGTAGGTCTATCAGACCTGGTAGCCACGGCAACTGCTGGAAAATCCACATTTTTACCCCAGGTAGCCTCTCAACATAAGAAGACGCCGTATTATCAGGCGCAGTCCTTTCGGCCCCATAAGGGCAAGCGGGCAAAAGGCTCCTCATTTCTGCCCCGTGGCAGAGGGAGAGGAAAAAGGCTGCAGCACACAGCCAGGTCCCAGGAACAGAAGTCCTCTCCCGCCTCCGCAATGTCCTCAGCATGACGCTGGGGCTTTACAAGCGGACTCAGGCACGGTGGGGGCCCGTCTCAAGAAGTTCAGCGCGCAGTGGGCCCACTCGCAAGTGGAGCCCTGGATCCTTCAGGTGGTATCTCAGGGGTACAAATTGGAATTCGAGACGTCTCCCCCTCGCCGTTTCCTAAAGTCTGCTTTACCGACGTCTCCCTCAGGCAGGGAGGCAGTATTGCAAGCCATTCACAAGCTGTATTCCCAGCAGGTGATAATCAAGGTACCCCTCCTGCAACAGGGAAAGGGGTATTATTCCACACTGTTTGTGGTACCGAAGCCGGATGGCTCGGTGAGACCAATTTTAAATCTAAAATCCTTGAACACTTACATACAGAGGTTCAAATTCAAGATGGAGTCACTCAGAGCAGTGATTGCAAACCTGGAAGAAGGGGACTATATGGTGTCTCTGGACATCAAAGATGCTTACCTACATGTCCCAATTTACCCTTCTCACCAAGGGTACCTCAGGTTTGTGGTACAGAATTGTCACTATCAGTTTCAGACGCTGCCGTTTGGCTTGTCCACGGCACCCCGGGTCTTTACCAAGGTAATGGCCGAAATGATGATACTCCTTCGAAGGAAGGGAGTTTTAGTTATCCCTTACTTGGACGATCTCCTGATAAGGGCAAGATCCAGGGAACAGTTGGAAGTCGGGGTAGCACTATCTCAGATAGTGTTGCGGCAGCACGGTTGGATTCTCAATATTCCAAAATCGCAGCTGATCCCGACGACACGCCTTCTATTCCTAGGGATGATCCTGGACACAGTCCAGAAAAAGGTTTTTCTCCCGGAGGAGAAAGCCAGGGAGTTATCCGAGCTAGTCAGAAATCTCCTAAAACCAGGCCAAGTCTCAGTGCATCAATGCACAAGGGTTCTGGGAAAAATGGTGGCTTCCTACGAAGCAATCCCATTCGGCAGATTCCACGCAAGAACCTTCCAGTGGGATCTGCTAGACAAATGGTCCGGGTCGCATCTTCAGATACATCAGCGGATAATCTTGTCACCAAAGACAAGGGTGTCTCTCCTGTGGTGGTTGCAGAGTACTCATCTTCTAGAGGGCCGCAGATTCGGCATTCAGGACTGGGTCCTGGTGACCACAGATGCCAGCCTGAGAGGCTGGGGAGCAGTCACACAGGGAAGAAATTTCCAGGGCTTGTGGTCAAGCCTGGAGACATCACTTCACATAAATATCCTGAAGCTAAGGGCCATCTACAATGCTCTAAGCCTAGCAAGACCTCTGCTTCAAGGTCAGCCGGTGCTGATCCAGTCAGACAACATCACGGCAGTCGCCCACGTAAACAGACAGGGCGGCACAAGAAGCAGGAGGGCAATGGCAGAGTGGGGACTTCATCCAGAAGTCTTCCACATGATTGTGAACCGTTGGGAAAAACCAAAGGTGGACATGATGGCGTCCCGCCTCAACAAAAAACTAGACAGGTATTGCGCCAGGTCAAGGGACCCTCAGGCAATAGCTGTGGACGCTCTGGTAACACCATGGGTGTACCAGTCAGTGTATGTGTTCCCTCCTCTGCCTCTCATACCCAAGGTACTGAGAATTATAAGACGGAGAGGAGTAAGAACTATACTCGTGGCTCCGGATTGGCCAAGAAGGACTTGGTACCCGGAACTTCAAGAGATGCTCACAGAGGACCCGTGGCCTCTACCTCTAAGAAGGGACCTGCTCCAGCAGGGACCCTGTCTGTTCCAAGACTTACCGCGACTGCGTTTGACGGCATGGCGGTTGAACGCCGGATCCTGAAGGAAAAAGGCATTCCGGATGAAGTCATCCCTACCCTGATCAAAGCCAGGAAGAATGTAACCGCACAACATTATCACCGTATTTGGCGTAAATATGTTGCGTGGTGCGAGGCCAGGAAGGCCCCTACAGAGGAATTTCAACTGGGTCGTTTCCTGCATTTCCTGCAAACAGGACTGTCTATGGGCCTAAAATTAGGGTCCATTAAGGTTCAAATTTCGTCCCTGTCGATTTTCTTCCAGAAAGAACTGGCTTTAGTTCCTGAAGTTCAGACGTTTGTCAAGGGGGTACTGCATATACAGCCTCCTTTTGTGCCTCCAGTGGCACCTTGGGATCTCAATGTAGTTTTGGGGTTCCTAAAATCACATTGGTTTGAACCACTCACCACTGTGGACTTAAAATATCTCACATGGAAAGTGGTAATGCTGTTGGCCCTGGCTTCGGCCAGGCGTGTGTCAGAATTGGCGGCTTTATCCTATAAAAGCCCTTACCTAATTTTTCATACGGACAGGGCAGAATTGAGGACTCGTCCTCAATTTCTCCCTAAGGTTGTTTAGGCGTTTCACCTGAACCAGCCTATTGTGGTACCTGCGGCTACTAGGGACTTGGAGGACTCCAAGTTGCTGGATGTAGTCAGGGCCCTGAAAATATATGTTTCCAGGACGGCTGGAGTCAGAAAATCTGACTCGCTGTTTATCCTGTATGCACCCAACAAGCTGGGTGCTCCTGCTTCTAAGCAGACTATTGCTCGTTGGATTTGTAGTACAATTCAGCTTGCACATTCTGTGGCAGGCCTGCCACAGCCTAAATCTGTAAAAGCCCATTCCACAAGGAAGGTGGGCTCATCTTGGGCGGCTGCCCGAGGGGTCTCGGCTTTACAACTTTGCCGAGCAGCTACTTGGTCAGGGGCAAACACGTTTTCTAAATTCTACAAATTTGATACCCTGGCTGAGGAGGACCTGGAGTTCTCTCATTCGGTGCTGCAGAGTCATCCGCACTCTCCCGCCCGTTTGGGAGCTTTGGTATAATCCCCATGGTCCTTACGGAGTTCCCAGCATCCACTAGGACGTCAGAGAAAATAAAAATTTACTTACCGATAATTCTATTTCTCGTAGTCCGTAGTGGATGCTGGGCGCCCATCCCAAGTGCGGATTGTCTGCAATACTTGTACATAGTTGCTGTTACAAAAATCGGGTTTTTGTTGTTGTGAGCCATCTTTTCAGAGGCTCCGCTGTTATCATGCTGTTAACTGGGTTCAGATCACAGGTTGTACGGTGTGATTGGTGTGGCTGGTATGAGTCTTACCCGGGATTCAAAATCCTTCCTTATTGTGTACGCTCGTCCGGGCACAGTATCCTAACTGAGGCTTGGAGGAGGGTCATAGGGGGAGGAGCCAGTGCACACCAGGTAGTCCTAAAGCTTTACTTTTGTGCCCAGTCTCCTGCGGAGCCGCTATTCCCCATGGTCCTTACGGAGTTCCCAGCATCCACTACGGACTACGAGAAATAGAATTATCGGTAAGTAAATTCTTATTTTTCCTCCTTATAGTAATGCCCAGTATACATTGGCCCTCATTCCGAGTCGTTCGCTCGGTATTTTTCATCGCATCGCAGTGAAATTCCGCTTAGTGCGCATGCGCAATATTCGCACTGCGACTGCGCCAAGTATCTTTGCTATGAAGAAAGTATTTTTACTCACGGCTTTCTCATCGCTCCGGCGAACGTAATGTGATTGACAGGAAATGGGTGTTACTGGGCGGAAACACTGCGTTTTATGGGCGTGTGGCTGAAAACGCTACCGTTTCCGGAAAAAACGCAGGAGTGGCCGGAGAAACGGGGGAGTGGTTGGGCGAACGCTGGGTGTGTTTGTGACGTCAAACCAGGAACGACAAGCACTGAACTGATCGCACAGGCAGAGTAAGTCTGGAGCTACTCTAAAACTGCTAAGTAGTTTGTGCTCGCAATATTGCGAATACATCGGTCGCAATTTTAAGATGCTAAGATACACTCCCAGTAGGCGGCGGCTTAGCGTGTGTAACTCTGCTAAATTCGCCTTGCGACCGATCAACTCGGAATGAGGGCCATTATGCGACATACTGCAATGGCCCTTAGACACTATGCCACACACAGTAATGCCCATGACACAATATGCCACACACCATAATGCCCCTGACATATTATGCCACACACCGTAATGCTTGTGACACATTATGACAGGAATCGCAATGCCCATTATACATTATTATGTTACACACTGCAATGCCCCTGATACATTATAGCACATACAATGCTGTGACACATTATGACACACACCGCAATGTCCGTGATACATTATGCCACACACTGCAATGTCCGTGATACATTATGCCACACACTGCAATGACCCAGAGACATTATACCACATACCACAATGGCCGTGATATAGTAAACCACACACCGTAATGCCTGTGACACATACCGCAATGCCCGTTATACCCTATGCCACACACCACAATGCCCATTATACATTATGCCACACTGCAATGCCCCTGAGACATTATACCACATACCACAATGCCCGTGATATAGTATGCCACACACCGTAATGCCTGTGACACATACCGCAATGCCCGTTATACCCTATGCCACACACTGCAATGCCCGTTATACATTATGCCACACTGCAATGTCCCTGAGACATTATACCACATACCACAATGTCCGTGATATAGTATGCCACACACCGTAATGCCTGTGACACATTATGACACACACCGCAATGTCCGTGATACATTATGCCACACACCGCAATGCCCATTACACATTAAGTCCTACAGTAAGGCTTCTAATTACTTTTAAATTACCTCCTCATTGCCAGGGGTTTCATGCTCTTGGTTCCATGCACGGTGCCAGGGGTTTTTATGCTCAGGGTGTCATGCTCGTTGCCAGGGATTTCATGCACTGGGTGTCATGTTCATTGCTAGGGGGTAATGCTTGTTGCTAGCGCTGTGCTCCCAGTGCCACATATGCCCCCAGTGCCAGGTACACACATGCACCCAATGCCAAATATGCCCCCCCAGTGCCAGGTACACATATACCCCCCAGTGCCAAATATGCTCCCTCCAGTGCCACATATGCCACCTCAGTGCCACATATGCCCCCCCCCAAGTGCCAAGTATGCTCTCCCTCCCCCAGTGCCAACTATGCTCCCCCAATGCCAGGTACAACTCCCCCCCGCTCCCTCGCTGTTTTGTGAAGGAGGGACACGGAGGGCACAGCGCGTGCCTCTCCTGTGTCCCTCCTGCGTCTCTGGCGTGTCTGTTAAATGAAGTGCCGGTTCGTGAGCCAATCAGAGCTCACGAATGGGCACTTAATTTAATAGACACGCCGGAGATGCAGGAGAGACATAGGAGAGGCGCTCGCTGTGCCCTCCGTGTCCCTCCTTCACAGCAGATATCAGTGGCGGCTAGGGCGCCCTGCAGCCCTGCACTCCCCCAAGCAAGCGCAGTGGCTGCGGACCCCTAGTTACGCCACTGGGTCCTGACCTTGTGTAAATTGTGCAGGAATTGGCATCATTCTGGTGAGTTAGCCCATCAGCAGATTTAAAGCGCATATACAATACATCCGAATAGTATTCACATCGCTTCACTTTTTCCACATTTTGTTATGTTACAGCCTAATTCCAAAATGGAATAAATTCATTTTTTCCCTCAAACTTCACTCAATACCCCATAATCACAACATGAAAAAAGTTTTTTTTTTGAGAATTTTGCAAATTTATTAAAAATAAAAAACTAAGAAATCTCATGTACATAAGTATTCACAGCCTTTTCTTAATACTTTGTTGATGCACCTTTGGCAGCAATTACAGCATCAAGTCTTTTTAAATATGATGCCATAAACTTGGCACACCTATCTTTGGGCAGTTTCACCCATTCCTCTTTGCAGCACCTCTCACGCTCTATCAGGTTGGATGGGAAACGTTGGTGCACAGCCAGTTTTAGATCCCTCCATTTTCAGATCTCTAAGATTCAGATCTGGGCTCTGGTTGGGCCACTCAAGGACATTCACAGAGTTGTCCTGAAGCCACTCCTTTGATATCTTGACTGTGAGCTTAGGGTCGTTGTCCTGCTGAAAGTGTGACACCTGCTCCTTTATACATCCTGCATGGAGCCCCATTTCCCTATCCCTTTGCCCGGATTTATTGCTCCCTGGTTAATCAGTATACCAGGGGTAGACACTCACCCCTCCTGCCTGGTGATGTCAGCAGCCACGGCTTCAACCTAGCTGACACTAGGACCCGGAGTGTCCTGACAGGATCCGCGGGAAGCGAGGAGTGCCATGGATAGGCTGGAGCCAAGCAGGAAGAAGAGGGGGCAGAGTTTATGCCTGCTGCGCTGGAGTGAGGTGTCCGCTGCGAGAGGCGTGTGTGAAAAAGCCCAGCCGAAGAGAGCTGGGCCGCATGAGGGAGAGGCGCTGCACTGAGGAGAGCTGCATCGGGTGTCCTGACCGCCGAGCAGGTAACGGAGAGAAGTGTGCTCTGCCCACGAGTGTTAGAGAGTGGGCTGCCTCAAAGAGCCGCCGGGACAGTGCCACGCTGTGAAGAAGAGAGCCGGGACCCGACCGCTGCAGCCAGTCGGTCCGCCACCGGGGAGAGCCGAGAAGTGAGCGCTGGGACGGGAGGAGACCCCAGAGATAGAACTGCTGAAACAGGTGCCGGGTGAAGTGCTTCACCAGAAGAAAGCTGCTCATGACAAACCACCAGGGAGCCGAAGCCGCATCAGACTGCACAGCACTGAGCTGTCTCTACCCACCGGAGAAGCCGGAAAGGTCTGCAATCGGTCAGGTACCTACTACCCTCCAACTCCCCTCACATTACCGACTAAAACCTCAGGGGGCTCCCGTGTCGGTAACTGTCACCTACAAACATTGCTGCCCTGTCCCGCAGACCTAGTTGATTAGAGTGAGTGAGGGAGAGACTTTGTTACCCCTAGTTAGCCTACCCGGATGTAGAGAAGTGAGACTACGTGCTGTGAGACTTATATCATTTAACACTGCAAGGAGAGTGTAAATGCATGCTGTGCATCATGGGAGATTATGTTATGTCGAGGTGACTCACTTCCTGTTTGTCTCCTGTTACTTCCACTTGGTTTCTGGCTCATGCTGAGTAGAGACCTGTATTACACTGATCCTGCAAGTGTCGTCCTGAGTTTGTTGTTACACATCTACATTGTGTTAGAACTGGGATGCCACTGCACAAGGTCTGCGGAGAATAGATCCGCTGATATTTGATGAAAACGTGGCTGACAACTGGCTGAGGTTTAAAAGGGAATGGCATGTATACTCCATAGCAGGCCTTTCAGACAAATAAAAAAAAGTCCAGGCATACACGCTGCTGAACCTCGCAGGCACCGGTGCTCTGGACAAATCAGATGCTTTTGTATACACTGACAGAGAAGACAGAGAGGATCCTAACATCCTAATTGCAAAGTTTGGAAAGATCTGCATGCCAGTAAAGAATGTAATTATGGACAGGCATGTTTTCAACAGCACAAACCAAAAGGGTGATGACACTATACAGTCCTATGTCTCCATGCTAAAGCTGCTGGCAAAGAAGTGCAATTTTGGTATCCTCATAGAGGAGCTCATCCGTGACAGAATCTTATGCGGCATACGCAGAGACAAGGTACGTGCACAGCTGCTGCGGGCGAAGGGTCTCACATTAGAAACTGCCATAAATATCTTTGTTATACGAGCAGTCTGAAAATGGCACAAGGGAACTAAGAAAGGATGCTGAGGTGTGTGTCATGGCGGCCGTTCCGCGCCAATCCTCCACGTGTGTGAACTGCGCGGCACAACACCCTCCTGACAAACAACGCTGCCCCGCATATAATAAACGATGTAATGCATGAGGCAAATGGAATAATTTTTCAAGGTGCTGCCGCTCCAAAGATCAAACTTCCATAAAGCGACAGTCTTTGTCATGCTATAGCCGCTCACCCCAGTGGATCAACCAGGTTGAAACGGAGCCAGGGTGTGAATCAGTTTGCATGACGGTTTGTGATAGTGTAGACCACTTGGATGAGAAGAGCAAAATATTTATCAAACTGAGAACAAAGCATACTAACAAGGTGGCCACATCAAAAAAAAGATGGGACTGTACGTCTTTGCATTGATCCAGTACACTTGAATAAAGCACTGCTGCGTCCATATCACCCTCTCCGCACCATCGAGCAAGTGATTGCTGACATGCCAGGTGCCACAGTTTTCAATACCCTGGATGCAAAGTGCGGATTCTGGCAAATACCTTTGTACAGAACTTTGTCCCTGCTCACCGCATTCATGACCTCGATAGGGCGGTATATCTTCCTTCGCATGCCCTATGGAATCACTACAGGCAGTGAGGTCTTCCAGCGCTGCATGGAGCAACTGTTTGCAGGCTATCTCTGTGAAATCATCGTTGATGACATCTTGGTTTGGGTCCGCACCAAGGTACAGTACTTGAACTGGCCCGTGCTTTGAACCTCAAGCTCAACCCAGACAAATGCAAGTTTAGAGTCACCGAAGTGGCATACGTGGGCCACGTGCTCACCAGTCAAGGCATCAAACCGCACCTGAATAAAATCACTGCCATCCAGCAAATGCCGATTCCGGCTGACCAACAGGCACTACAACGTTTCCTGGGTATGACCAGCTACCTGTCTAAATTTGTTCCGCAATACAGTGAAACCACGGCAACTTTGCGGAAGCTACTCCACCAGAACTCAGAATGGTGCTGGCTGGACACACACAGCTGCTGTTGATCGATTAAAGACCATGATGACAAATCCACCGGTCCTGCTATACTTCAACGTGCGTGATCCAGTAATCCTCCCTGCCGACGCTTCACAGAGTGGTCTCAGGGCTGTGTGCCTCCAACACCGCAGACCGGGGGCTTTTGCTTCCAGGGCCCTCACTGACACTGAATGCACAAATTGAGAAAGAACTGTTGGCGCTGGTGTTCATCTGCAACCGCTTCCATGACTTCATCTATGGCCATCCTGTCACGGTGGAAACTGACCATCAGCCTCTCATCACCATTCTGAAGAAGCACATCCACTCTGCTTCTTCCCGTATTCAGGGCATGATGCTCAAGCTGCAGCGGTACAACCTGGATGTCGTGTATATGAGAGGCAAAGAAATGTACGTTGCTGATGCTCTATCTTGAGCCTTCCTTCCAACTACTGACATGAACGCTGCTGGGGATGACTATGAGGTCACGGCTGTGGAGGTGCTCCCTACCAAGCGGCTGGAAGAGCTGCATGCTGCTACACTTGCGATGATCTTTGCCAGCGTCTCTCTGCTGTGATTATCAACGTCTGGCCATCCTCTTCCAAGGAACTGACGCACTGCCTTCGCTCCTTCTACTGTATGAAAGATGAGCTCACCGTGTCATATGGTGTCATCCTGCGGGGTCATCGCTTCGTGATTCTGTCTGCCCTTCAGATGTTCTACACCCAGCAGATGCACCAGGGCCATGCCGGCCACCAAGTGTAGAGCCTGTTAAACCGCGTTCTGGCCCTCCATGTACGGTGACATTGACCATGCAATCTAGTCTTGTGCACCCTGCAATGCCTTGCGTCCACACCTGCCACGGGAGCCCATGTTGCTCCATGACATTCCTGATCTTCTGTGTTCCATTCTTGTGGCTGATTTATTCGAATGGAGGGGGAAGGATTACCTGGTACTAGTTGACTTCTATTCAGGATGGTTCGAGATAAACTACTTGCCCAGCACCACAAGTCACATGGTCATTGCAAAGCTGAAGAGGCACTTTGCAGCACATGGCACCCCACAGCAACTGATCACTGATAATGCCATGCAATTCAAGAGTAGAGAGTTCAAGGACTTTGCGAATACATGGGACTTCCAGCGCATCACTTGTATACCACACTACCCACAGTCAAATAGTGTTCACTCTAGGATTTTTTTAGGGCAGGGTGCTGATCACGGGGAGGGCTCATTTTTAATTCGTGAGGGCACATTTTTCATTCGTGAGGGCACATTTTTAAGTTAGAAGGGCAAAATTAGATACATACTATAATGCTTGGTGCTCCCATTCCTATAGGTGAAAGCATGGACAGTGCGTGCCGGAGGCGTGCAGCAAAAATTTAGGGGAGTTGTTTCGTGGGGAAGGGGCGTGACCACATAATAGTACCAAATCACATTATACCACACAATAGTGCTGCTTATACACATTGCACCAGGTAGAACCTCCTATACACACTGCGCCAGGTGTATACATATTGCGCCAGATAGAGCACGTTCTACACATTGCACCAGGTAGAACCTCCTATACACACTGCGCCAGGTAGAGCACGTTATACATATTGCGCCAGGTAGAGCACGTTATACACATTGCACCAGGTAGAACCTCCTATACACACTGCGCCAGGTAGAGCACGTTATACATATTGCGCCAGATAGAGCACGTTATACACATTGCACCAGGTAGAACCTCCTATACACACTGCGCCAGGTAGAGCATGTTATACATATTGCGCCAGATAGAGCACGTTATACACACTGCACCAGGTAGAACCTCCTATACACACTGCGCCAGGTAGAGCACGTTATACATATTGCGCCAGATAGAGCACGTTATACACATTGTACCAGGTAGAACCTCCTATACACACTGCGCCAGGTAGAGCACGTTATACATATTGCGCCAGGCAGAGCACTGAGGCACACTGCACCAGGGAGAGAACACTGAGGCACACTGCACCAGGGGTAGAGCACTGAGGCACACTGCACCATGGAGAGAACACTGAGGCACATTGCACCAGGGAGAGAACACTGAGGCACACTGCAACAGGGAGAGAACACTGAGGCACACTGCAACAGGGAGAGAACACTGAGGCACACTGCACCAGGGAGAGAACACTGAGGCACACTGCACCAGGGAGAGAACACTGAGGCACACTGCACCAGGGAGAGAACACTGAGGCACACTGCACCAGGGAGAGAACACTGAGGCACACTGCACCAGGGAGAGAACACTGAGGCACACTGCACCAGGGAGAGAACACTGAGGCACATTGCACTAGGGAGAGAACACTGAGGCACATTGCACTAGGGAGAGAACACTGAGGCACATTGCACCAGGGAGAGAACACTGAGGCACACTGCACTAGGGAGAGAACACTGAAGCACACTGTAACAGGGAGAGAACACTGAGGCACACTGCAACAGGGAGAGAACACTAGGAGGAAGGGGAGGACGGGCACAGGGCAGATGCAGAGCGGCACTCACCGTTGCGGAGGAGAGCGCTGTGCCGGGTCAGCGGGGCCGGTCTCTTGATGCTGACGGCGGAGCCCAGGTCAGCGCGCAGCGCCATGGTGAGGGGGAATCAAACCATGCCGGAGGACTGGCGTGAGACACCACAGGCTCTGATTGGCTGCTCCTCCCCACTGCACGCTGACCCTGTCTTCGCCTTCAGCTGAGAGCTATCAGCGCGGCGGGGGGGAGAAGTGACAGCGCGGCGGGGGGGAGAAGTGACAGCGCGGCGGGGGAGAGAAGTGACAGCGCGGCGGGGGAGAGAAGTGACAGCGCGGCGGGGGGAGAAGAGCAGTCCTTAGCAGGGCGGCAGGGCGGGCACAAACGGGCAGGGCGGCATTCTGTCACTCAAAAAAGGGGCAGGGCGCAGCGCCCTGCGAAAGAAGCTTAGAGTGAACACTAGTCAAATGGATTGGCAGAGTGTGCAGTCCGCTCTGCAAAGCACCTAATTGAGAAGTGTGCATGAGGTGGATTGGACATATACTTGGCACTGTTAAACTTGAGAAACACGCCCCGAGATGGACTTCCATCCCCTGCACAGTGCCTATTAGCATGGCACACCCGCATAGGCATCCCAATGGCAAAGCAGCTCCTGCAACCCAGAGTAGAGCCACAGGTACGGGAGAACATCAGCAAGCACAGAATGGCTGCCAAAGCTTCTTATGACAGATCATACCGCCTGCCACCACTGTCTCCAGGCCAGCCTTTCCGCATGCAAACTGAGCAAGGATTTGACAGAATGGCAGTGGTTCAGCATCCTGCAGGTCATCCAAATAGCTACATGGTACAGTCGGATAATGCCCTCTATGAACGCAATCACTGCCATCTGTTAAGTGTACCTGAAGAAAGCTCTACACAGCCTGACTCATCAGTTTCTACCATAGCTGCAACCAATGTCAGTGATGATTCGCATTGCATGGACAGTCCTTCCTCAGAGACCACTTCTGAAGTAATAGAGCCCTCTGGTGTCACAGCGGACATGCCTATAGGTTCCCAGTGTACCATTACCAGATTGGGCCGTGTGTCCAAACCCAACCCAAAGTTCCAAGACTTTATTGTATAATGTCTTCTGTTGTTCATGCCTAACATTGTCACATTGTTGTATTCGTTTCTTATATGTTCTGCATCCTTCCAGTTTGATAGGGGGGATGTAAATGCATACTGTGCATCATGGGAGATGATGTCATGCCGAGGTGATTCACTTCCTGCTTGTCTCCTGTTACTTCCACTTGGTGTCTGGCTCATGCTGAGTAAAGACCTGTATTACACTGATGCTGCAAGTGTCATCCTGAGTTTGTTGTTACACATCTACAGAGAGAATCACCCTTCACACAGGGATCTGACAACTCACCATACTGCAATGAGATCCTGATAAGTGGAAAGTATTACACCTGCTTTTATCTCTAATAGATTCAGCTAGGAACCTGCATATTATCTTCTTCTGTTACAAGACTGCCTGTGCTACCTATTGCCATCTCCCTGTTGCATAACTGTAGAGGGTGCCCCTTGCTGGTGACTCTACTGAAAAGCTTAACATACAACTTCTCACTCTTAAATGACCACGCAAACTGTTTCTGTTGCCCATTGTTCCAGCTTGTAAAGTGTCTCTGCTAGAAACTGTCATCTGCTTGCACCCTAAAATCTTGCTCTGAACTTTACTGCCATCACACAGAAGAAATATTTATTACTGCTTTAACTGCTCCTGCCACTTATTGTCCAAGCTAAAAAACTGTAATCCAGTTTTATACAGGTCTAACTGCTATTGAACTGTACTTTATAACTGTGGACTCATGGCGGAAACCAGACCTGTTTTTGTCCACTTATAATATTCTAGACTACTGCTGGATGACTTGCGTGCACTCTAAACTCAGCTTTTGCATGCCAATACTCTACAGTGTTTTAAGCAATTGACTTTAGCGGTCACCCCCAGGATAGATAAAGCTGTAACCTCAGGACTACAAGGCCAGCATCTCACTACCTGTCGTTTATACTCATAGGGGCATTACATACCCGCTTTACAGTGAACTGAGTATCGATACTTTTCACAATTGCTTTGAGTTGTACCATATGCTCCCTTATACACCTTTGTATTGTATCCTACATGGTTGCATGTGTTGTGTGATACATCTTATTGTTGACTGTCACCCATAGTATTATTATCTGCCAGCTTAGGTTGTACTTACCTGTTTTACCATACAGCAGTGACCATTTCCAGCTGAAGTAAAATAAAACTTTTAGTCACCGTCCACGCATGTAGTGACTTGCGGGGTAAGGGGGTTTCCTCGTTCTTCTGCCTAGGGTTTCAGCAGTGAAGTCCAGATCAAGAATGGAACCCGGGTGAAGAATCCAGGTACATTCACTGGCACCTGCATCTGCATAGACATTAAACACTTCTTACTTACCTGTTACAAAAGATGAACCGTCGCCCCAGTCTGAGGTCAAGAGCGCTCTGGAGCAGGTTTTCATCCAGGATGTCTCTGTACATTGCTGCATTCATCTTTCCCTCTATACTGACTAGTCTCCCAGTTCCTGCCGCTGAAAAACTTTCCCACAGCATGATGCTGCCACCACCATGCTTCATTGTAGGGGTGGTATTGGCCTGGTGATGAGTGGTGCCTGGTTTCCTCCAAACATGACACCTGGCATTTACGCCAAAGAGTTCAATCGTTGTCTCATCAGACCAGAGAATTTTGTTTCTCATGGTCTGAGAGTCCTTCCTTGATGCATTTGGCAAACTCCAGGTGGGCTGCCATGTGCTTTTTACTAAGGAGTGGCTTCCATCTGGACCATACAGGCCTGATTGGTGGATTTCTGCAGAGATGGTTGTCCTTCTGGAAGGTTCTCTCCACAGAGGAATGCTGTAGCTCTGACAGAGTGACTATCGGGTTCTTGGCCACCTCACTTACTAGGGCCCTTCTCCCCCGATCGCTCAGTTTTGACGGCCGGACAGCTCTAGGAAGAGTCCTGGTGGTTCCGAACTTCTTCCATTTACGGATGATGAAGGCCACTGTGCTCATTGGTACCTTCAAAGCAGCAGATATTTTTCTGTACCCTTCTCCAGATTTGTATCTCGAGACAATTCTGTCTCAGAGGTCTACAGAAAATTCCTTTGACTTCATGCTTGGTGTGTGCTCAGACATGCACTGTCAAGTGTGGGACCTAATATAAACAGGTGTGTGCCTTTACAAATCATGTCCAATCAACTGAATTTACCACAGGTGGACGCCAATTAAGCTGTAAGAACATCTCAAGGATGATCAGTGGATACAGGATGCACCTGAGCTCAATTTTGAGCTTCATGGCAAAGGCTGTACTCATGTACATGTGATTTCTTAGTTGTTTTTTTTTTGTAAATTTGCAAAAATCACAAAAAAACTTTTTCCACGTTGTCATTATGGGGTATTGTGTGTAGAATTTCGAGGGGAAAATGAATTTATTCCATTTTGGAATAAGGAAGTAACATCTCAAAATGTGGAAAAAGTGAAGCGCTGTGAATACTTTCCGGATGCACTGTAATTTAAAAGACAAAGCCAAAATTTTGTCCACTTTAAAATTTACAGGCTAGATCTCTGAAATAGCAACAGTTCCTGCCACTAGCAGGCTTTTACATAAGGGCCCATACTTAGGCTTACCATACTTTCCCTTTAAAACAGGACACTCATGAATTACACAGGTTCTGTGACTGGCTGACTTCAAGCCTGCATTTCACCTGGTTTTAATCAGCCACAGAACCTGTGTAGTTCATGAGAGTCCCGGTTCAAAGGGATAGTATGGTAATCCTACCCGTACTGTGTGTGACTAATGCGCCCTACACACTGAGCAATAACACTGCAAGATATGAACGATCTCGTTCATTAATAAACGAGATAACGTTCATATTTGTCAGTGTGGAGGCACCAGTGATGAATGATGTGCGGCCCCGCGCTCGTTCATCACTGGTACCCCGTCGGCTGTGTATGCAGGCCAATATGGACGAGAACGTCCATATTTGCCTGCACTTCTACGGAGCCGGGTGACGGGGGGAGTGAAGAAACTTCACTCCCCTCGTCACTGCCCCCCGCAGCCAGGTCGGCTGTCTGTCGTATCGGCGGTCGGGCAGCTTGGCGGCATATCGCCATGTTTGTAGGGCCCATAAGAATACTGTGTAGCTACCAGGGTCATCAGTGGCAAACGCAGGATTTCTAGAGTGGGGTTTCCAACTGCAGTCCACAATTTCACACACCGCGGAACATTGGCGGAGAACCTAATAATGACCCTGGACGTTAATGTAAACATAGGTCTTTTTATACACTTGATACTGTATGGAATACAGTTTTAATATTTAACACTATAGATGGTCTACAGTATAGACTGTATTGAATATTTAAATAATATAAATAATATCAATTAGTGGTCAAGAAAAGGTTAAACATACCATAATAAATAAATAAATAAATACACAAATATAATAGAACCAGTACTGCACTTTCTAAGCACACATTCTCTCACCTCATGGTAAGGCGCCTGTCTCTTCTTCCTGGTAGCTACTCTCTGGTCCAGTGCACTCGGATCCACACACACACAGCAAACTTGGTAGAAGACACTGCTACCACTGAGCATGTGGCGGCAGCTCTAGAATTCGTATTATAAACCATTGTTATTGTTGTCATAATTTGAGCAACTTGCGCTTGGAGGTCTAGTAAGCCAGGTACAGCAGAAAAAGAGTAATGGGCAAAAACGTCTACCAGGCAAGAGAGATGCAAGAATGTTTTATAATATTCAATATTCTTTTTGCTGCATTATATCCTCTTTCACAGTATATCATGTTATCATATCCTAGGCAGCCGTAGAGTAACTTATACATAGAATTTTTCCATGCTCCTTTCTTCCCAGGATATTCTCAGTGTTTGCTAACTGAGAATGTTTTTCCTTTTCCTAGAATAAACTTTGGTCATCATAATGAAGGGAGCAAAGAGGATTATGATGAGAGGAATTTGGTGTTAGGCTTTGTGATAGCTGTAAGTGGAAGTGACCTTAATCGGAGATAATAAGATTAGCATTTCTGCATTGTGCATCAGCAGCAACAACCAGCACGCATACTGTACGTCCATATAGATATATACTGTACCGTATGTGCAGCATTGACTTGTGTGTCCGGGTACGGGTCGTTGGTTCGACACAACTTAGGTCGACAGTCATTAGGTCGACCACTGAAGGTTGACATGGGCATTAGGTCGACATGGGCATTAGGTCGACATGCACTAGGTCGACATGGTCATTAGGTCGACAGGTGAAAAGGTCGACATGAGTTTTAGGAATTTTTTAGGTGCCATTTTCTCCGTAAAGTCACGGGGAAGCCCAATTAGTGCACCGTGTCCCCTTGCTTGGCTTGGTTCGTTTGCCATGCTTTGGTCAAGGTGCCTTCCTGCGCTCGGCACATGTTACCGTTCTCAATTGTAGTCCACGTGGATCATAAAGTATGGAAGAGTCCAAATAATAAAGAAAAATGTGAAAAACTCATGTCCACATTTTGACCTGTCGACCTAGTACATGTCGACCTAATGCCCATGTCAACCAAGTGCATGCCGACCTAATGCCCATGTCGACCTTCAGTGGTCCAAGCTCCGCATTCCAGAGCTTTGTAAACCTTACAACATGGCGGTCATTCCGACCCGTTCGCACGTAACGGTTCTTTGCTGCGGTGCGAATGGGTCAGAACTGCGCATGTGCGGCGGGCGCAATACGCAATGTGCACGTGCAATCAGAGCTCCAGACCGGCAGCCAATCAGGAGCCGCCGCAGTGGTGCGCCAGCTGTCTGCAATCAGCTGGTGGCGCCGATCCACTCCACTGCCACCTGGGTCCCCTCCCTCTTCAGGCCTTGGGATGCTAAGCTCGGCAGCACCCCGGCACTGCCCTCCTGAATGGCAGCCCTGATAACAGCCCTAGCACATTATTGAGTATGCGCACATGCCCCCCGTCTCTCTGTAGTATGCTGGGAATCCAAGCAGAGCTGCTCCGCCAGCCTCCGTGTATGTGAGCCGGGCAGAGTGCTTGACCAGCCCCGGTCTCTCTGCATGGCTGGACTGGCCCATCAGGCCATCTTCCCTTCTGGCATATGCCACAAGTGCCAGATAGGCAGTCTGGCCCTGGACAGATACAGAAAAGAACCAAAACAACTTACTGTAGATAAATAATTACTACAACAAAATGCATGATTACTAGTGATGTGCACCGGACATTTTTCGGGTTTTGTGTTTTGGTTTTGGATTCGGTTCCGCGGCCGTGTTTTGGATTCGGACGCGTTTTGGCAAAACCTCACCGAAAACCCTAAAAAACAGCTTAAATCATAGAATTTGGGGGTCATTTTGATCCCATAGTATTATTAACCTCAATAACCATAATTTCCACTCATTTCCAGTCTATTCTGAACACCTCACACCTCACAATATTATTTTTAGTCCTAAAATTTGCACCGAGGTCGCTGGATGGCTAAGCTAAGCGACACAATTGGCCGACACAAACACCTGGCCCATCTAGGAGTGGCACTGCAGTGTCAGGCAGGATGGCACTTCAAAAAAATAGTCCCCAAACAGCACATGATGCAAAGAAAAAAAGAGGCGCACCACAGGTATAGAATGTAGATGGATAGTATACTTAATGAATGACGACACAGAGGTAGGTACAGCAGTGGCCTTCCGTACCGTACTGCTATATATAGTATACTGGTGGTCACTGTGTCAGCAAACTGCAAAACTAAAATGCACCACAGGTATAGAATGTAGATGGATAGTATACTTAATGAATGACGACACAGAGGTAGGTACAGTAGTGGCTTTCCGTACTGCTATATATAGTATACTGGTGGTCACTGTGTCAGCAAACTGCAAAACTAAAATGCACCACAGGTATAGAATGTAGATGGATAGTATACTTAATGAATGACGACACAGAGGTAGGTACAGCAGTGGCCTTCCGTACTGCTATATATAGTATACTGGTGGTCACTGTGTCAGCAAACTGCAAAACTAAAATGCACCACAGGTATAGAATGTAGATGGATAGTATACTTAATGAATGACGACACAGAGGTAGGTACAGCAGTGGCCTACTGTACCGTAATGCTATATATTATATACTGGTGGTCACTGGTCAGCAAAACTCTGCACTGTACTCCTCCTATATAATATTATACTAGTGGTCCCCAGTCCCCACAATAAAGCAGCACACTGAGCACAGATATGGAGTGTTTTTCAGGCAGACAACGTATACTGGTGGTCACTGTCAGCAAAACTCTGCACTGTACTCCTGCTATATAATACAGCTGCTCCCCAGTCCCCACAATTAAGCAGTGTGAGCACAGATATATGCAGCACACTGAGCACAGATATGGCGCGTTTTTTTCAGGCAGAGAACGGATAACTGGTGGTCACTGATCAGCAAAACTCTGCACTGTACTCCTCCTAGATTATACAGCTGCTCCCCAGCCCTCCCCACAATTAAGCAATAGTGCACAGCACAATCAAGTTCAACAATAACGGAGAGGACGCCAGCCACGTCCTCTCCCTAACATTTCCAATGCACGAGTGAAAATGGCGGCGACGCGCGGCTGCTTATATAGAATCCGAATCTCGCGAGAATCCGACAGCAGGATGATGACGTTCGGGCGCGCTCGGGTTAACCGAGCCATACGGGAGAATCCGAGTATGGCTCGGACCCGTGTAAAAAGGGTGAAGTTCGGGAGGGTTCGGTTTCCGAGAAACCGAACCCGCTCATCACTAATGATTACCTAACAAAACATGAGGAGTGAGTGCCCTGCTCCAAGAGCTTACATTCTAAAGGACATCTCTTATGACTTAAACCAGAGGTGGCCAAAAGGTAGATCGCGATCTACCGGTAGCTCGCTGAGCATCCGCCAGTAGATCATGACAGACTTAACAGAAAATAACTGTAAGGAGCCTGCTGCCGCTGCTTCTCTTCACAGTTCCCAGGGATGCAGTGTGCAGGTGCGCAGGTGACATAATTACGTCACTCGCGATGTGAGGAGCCTGCGCGCTAGTTGGATCCAGTGTGATCCAGCCGGCGGTGGCGATGACAAGAGAAGCAGCCAGCGGGAGGCCATGCAGCGTTATAGCGGGAGCCGTGACTTAGGGGAGAGGGAGGACTGAAGCTAGGCAGCGTGACAACTTGTCAGGCAAGTTATGCAAAGGGAGAGTTTCTTCACAAGGGGGGGGGGGTGATCTGCTAAGGGGGAGATTTGTGCAGAGCATGGTATCTTCCCAAAGGGGTGTTTCTTCACAAGGGGAGGGAGGATCTGCAAAGGGTGGAGGATCTGTGGATTGTTATACAGGGGGCTATTATGCAGGGGAATGGAAGGGGGGGATCTGCACAGAGGGGGGTTATTTGATGTCATTCTTAATGCTATTTTGAAATGTGTGCATTATTATTGGTGCTGTTATTTGATGGCATCAATATTAAAGCTATTTTTAAATGTGAGCGTTACTATTGGTGTTATTTGATGCCGGTAGATCACCGGTAAGTAAGTGAACAAAAAATAGATCCCAGGTCCCAAAAGTCCGGCCACCCCTGACTTAAACTAATCATGTAAGCTAGATGTTTTCATGACTGCTTTCATTAGTACATGGGTATTGGTTATAAAATGTATACCTACCATAACAATGACTCTTGATCACTAGATGTAAGGATAGATGCTGATTACACAGTTTCTGTGGCACATTGGTTAATGAAACATCCTACAACATTTTTACAAGGCATAAGCGAAAGAGTTTCATAGCTTTGTTTAACTGAGTGAATAATTGCAAGCTGCATGCACATGGCTCTGGCTATCATTGCTATAAAGTAATTGTATACAAAGCATATTGGCATTAAGCATAAATATGTTATACTGCGCAATCAAATCTAATTATTGCACATCCATAAATAACAAGAGTAGATGAGGCAGAGCATTAGGTTCCCACTTGAGCCACCTCCTGTATAGACTGTAATTTCCCTCACTTCCTTGGGAGCCAAATACAGTAATCGGCCATGAGTGCTCCCCCTAGTGACAGATTTATCTGCACCTTGCTCCTTCCTGTAGAACAAAAGTGATTTAAAAAAATAAAATTCTCTGAAGATCTGCGGCTAGCTCTAACAAAGGCAAAGCCCCCACAATTGCACCTTTCCCACATACTCATTCTGATTTACAGCAAATATTTTATCATGCAAATCAAAACCTCTTTTTAGCATATGTGGGCTCAATTGAAATCCCATGAGTGTCACAGCAGGAATTTAACCAGCACTGATTAATCCAGGTTTTACCATTTGCACCCTCACCCCCTTCCCATTTACTTCCTTTGCTTTCTATTTGCTTCCCATATTAACGAGTGCATTTTAGCATATAGGCCAAGCTACATTTTACATGCACATAAATTACTGAATACAAAAATCAGTTTCTCAGAAAAGAGATGTTATTTAAAATATCTCCTACTGTTTGCTGACATTTACCATAGACAAATGCAGGCGGGGGGGTTACGGTTGCCCGGAAACCCACCTTCTCTTGGCAAGTGGCTCAAATTATGACAGCAATAACAATAGTTTATAATATGAATTCTAGAGCTGCCGCCACATGCTCACTGGTAGCAGCATCTTCTACCAAGTTTGCTGTGTGTGTGGATCCGAGTGCACTGGACCAGAGAGTAGCTATCAGGAAGAAGAGACAGGCGCCTTACCATGAGGTGGGAGAATGTGGTTCTATTATGTTTGTGTATTTATTTATTATGGTATGTTTAACCTTTTCCTGACCACTAATTGATATTATTTATATTATTTAATTGTTCAATACAGTCTATACTATAGACCATCTATAGTGTTAAATATTAAAACTGTATTCCATACAGTAACCAGTGTATAAAAAGACCTATGTTTACGTTAATGTCTAGGGTCGTTACTAGGTTCTTCTACTGCTCCCCCAGACACCTGCACTTGCGCCAATGTTCCGTAGAGTGGGAGATTGTGGAATGCATTTGGAAACCCCCCTCTAGAAATCCGGCATTTGCCAATGGGTACCTTCCACTGCATTAAGAAGCCATACATTCTGATAACCTATGATCTGTTTAAAGGCGGATTTTTTTCTTCATAAGTCTGTGCAGTAAATTTATCATTTTATTAAAGTATAATAAAGTGTATTCACAGAAGAATAATTAATTATTCCAAGTGTCAAAATGCTGTTTTTTATTGTTTAAAAACAAGTCTCAGTTGTATCTTTTTTTTCCCTTTTTTTATTTTTTTTATTTTACAAAGGATAGAAAAATGACTGATTTTCTGTGGCAATTTGCATAAATTAGACATGTAAAGTTATTAACGTGAGCCAAGTGGGAGTAGTGTCCAGTTGTGAGCAGATGTGACCCTGTGGGCTTTAGGAAATATTTCCTGTAATGAAAGAAAGTGTGCCTAAAACATCTTGAAACACGTCTGGAAAAGTGTGAGATTATGTTATGCAGATGAATTTTTATTGAGCACTATTTCTCTGTGATTTTCTTCATGTTATGCGGATAAGCACTTGTAGGGTATAGAATAAACATGAAATTCAAAATGTGATGAAGTTGGAATGGGATGATAGCAGACTTCTGGGAGCAATGTTATGTTATATATATATATATATATATATATAATAAGGGACGTGCGGTGTGTATATATATATATATATATATATATATATATACATATACATATATATATATATACATACATATATATATATACATATATATATATATACATATATACATACATACATATATATATATATATATATAAAATAAGGGATGTGCGGTGAGCTAAGTGGCTCAGGAGGCACTGGCTAGCACCAGAGCCAGATTTAAATACAATGTATGAGCCAAAGGGTACATGTGGCCATTATACACAGGTGTGGCAGTATAAACTTCAGGAAATTTGGTAAGTTTTGACCTGAGAAGTGCGGAAAAGGTCAGCAGGTGAGGGCCATAGACTTTTTACTCCAGAGTTTTGGATATAAAAATGATTAGAATAATGCAAAGAAGATATTTCAAACATATTCTTTGCATTTTTCATATACTTTATACAATCAAAACTCTGGTACAAACGTTATTATGACAGAAAAGGCTCTGCCTCACCTGCCTCACCCCTCCGCACGTCACATATATATATATATATATATATATATTAGTAATGAGCAGGTTCGGTTCCTCGGGATCCGAACCCCCCGAACTTTGCCCATTTTAGACGGTTCCGAGGCAGCCTCGGATCTTCCCGCCTTGCTCGGTTAACCCGAGCGCGCCCGAACGTCATCATCCCGCTGTCGGATTCTCGCGAGATTCGTATTCTATATAAGGAGCCACGCGTCGCCGCCATTTTCACTCGAGCTTTGGAGATGATAGCGAGAGGACGTGGCTGCGTTCTCTCAGTTTCTGTGTTCAGTGTGCTGCAAATATCTGTGCTCAGTGTGCTGCAAATATCTGTGCTCAGTGTGCTGCAAATATCTGTGCTCAGTGTGCTGCAAATATCTGTGCTCAGTGTGCATGCAAATATCTGTGCTCAGTGTGCTGAAAATATCTACGTTCTCTGCCTGAAAAACGCTCCATATCTGTGCTGCATTGTAGTATATAGTAGGAGGACAGTGCAGAATTTTGCTCTGACCACCAGTATATATATGTATATATAGCAGTACGGTACAGTAGTCCACTGCTCTACCTCTGTGTCGTCAAGTATACTATCCATCCATACCTGTGCTGCATTTTAGTTGTGCGCAGTATATAGTAGGAGGACAGTGCAGAATTTTGCTGACCACCAGTATATATATAGCAGTACGGTACAGTAGTCCATTGCTCTACCTCTGTGTCGTCAAGCATACTATCCATCCATACCTGTGCTGCATTTTAGTAGTGCGCAGTTTATAGTAGGAGGACAGTGCAGAATTTTGCTGACAACCAGTATATATATATATAACAGTACGGTACAGTAGTCCACTGCTCTACCTCTGTGTCGTCAAGTATACTATCCATCCATACCTGTGCTGCATTTTAGTTGTGCGCAGCCGTGTGTTGCCTTTGTCAAGCTGTAATAAGTAGGGGTAAGGACGTTAACCACCTAGGAACATCCTCCCTTATACGTCACCTGGAGCGCATTCATCAGAAGTCAGTGACATGTTCAAAAACTTTGGGTGACAGCGGAAGCAGTCCACTGACAACTAAATCCCTTCCTCTTGTAACCAAACTCCTGCAAACCACACCACCAACTCCCTCAGTGTCAATTTCCTCCTTAGACAGGAAAGCCAATAGTCCTGCAGGCCATGTCACTGGCAAGTCTGACGAGTCCTCTCCTAACTGGGATTCCTCCGATGTATTCTTGAGTGTAACGCCTACTGCTGCTGGTGCTGCTGTTGTTGCTGCTGGGAGTCGATCGTCATCCCAGAGGGGAAGTCGGAAGACCACTTGTACTACTTCCAGTAAGCAATTGACTGTCCAACAGTCCTTTACGAGGAAAATGAAATATCACAGCAGTCATCCTGCTGCAAAGCAGATAGCTCAGGCCTTGGCAGCCTGGGTGGTGTTAAACGTGTGTCCGGTATCCACCGTTAATTCACAGGGAATTAGAGAATTTATTGAGTTAGTGTGTCCCCAGTACCAAATACCATCTAGGTTCCACTTCTCTAGGCAGGTGATACCGAGAATGCACACAGACGTCAGAAAAAGAGTCACCAGTGTCCTACAAAATGTAGTTGTACCCAATGTCCACTTAACCACGGACATGTGGACAAGTGGAGCAGGGCAGACTCAGGACTATATGACTGTGACAGCCTACTGGGTAGATGTATTGCCTCCCGCGCCAAGAACAGCAGCGGCGGCACCAGTAGCAGCATCTCGCAAACGCCAACTCGTTCCTAGGCAGGCTACGCTTTGTATCACCGCTTTCAATAAGAGGCACGCAGCTGACAACCTCTTACGGAAACTGAGGAACATCATCGCAGAATGGCTTACCCCAATTGGACTCTCTTGGGGATTTGTGACTTCGGACAATGCCACTAATATTGTGCGTGCATTACATGTGGGCAAATTCCAGTACGTCCCATGTTTTGCACATACATTGAACTTGGTGGTGCAGAATTTTTTTAAAAATGACAGGGGCGTGCAAGAGATGCTGTCGGTGGCCTGAAGAATTGCGGGCCACTTTCGGCATTCAGCCACCGCGTGCCGAAGACTGGAGCACCAGCAAACACTCCTGAACCTGCCCCGCCATCATCTGAAGCAAGAGGTGGTAACGAGGTGGAATTCAACCCTCTATATGCTTCAGAGGATGGAGGAGCAGCAAAAGGCCAGTCAAGCCTATACATCTACCTACGATATAGGCAAAGGAGGGGGAATGCACCTGACTCAAGCGCAGTGGAGAATGATTTCAACGTTGTGCAAGGTTCTGCAACCCTTTGAACTTGCCACACGGGAAGTCAGTTCAGACACTGCCAGCCTGAAAAAGGAAAAACAATGGTGCGCTTAAATTTAAACCATTTGTAATTATCCTTTAATGTGTACAGCTGAAGTTAAACAATTAAATTAATTAATTGCGCCGGGAGTTGGGGTGTGAATAACACCTCTCTTGTGTTACTGCCAGCCTGAGTCAGGTCATTCCCCTCATCAGGCTTTTGCAGAAGAAGCTGGAGAGATTGAAGGAGAAGCTAAAACGGAGCGATTCCGCTAGGCATGTGGTACTTGTGGATGGAGCCCTTCATTCGCTTAACCAGGATTCACGAGTGGTCAATCTGTTGAAATCAGAGCACTACATTTTGGCCACCGTGCTCGATCCTAGGTTTAAAGCCTACGTTGTATCTCTCTTTCCGGCAGACACAAGTCTGCAGATGTTCAAAGACCTGCTGGTGAGACAATTGTCAAGTCAAACGGAACGTGACCTGCCAACAGCTCCTCCTTCATTTTCTATCACCACTGGAGCTGCCAGGAAAAGGATAAAATTTCCAAAACCACCTGCTGGCGGTGATGCAGGGCAGTCTGGAGCGAGTGCTGACATCTGGTCCGGACTGAAGGACCTGCCAACGATTACTGACATGTCGTCTACTGTCACTGCATATGATTCTCTCACCATTGAAAGAATGGTGGAGGATTATATGAGTGACCGCATCCAAGTAGGCACGTCAGACAGTCCGTACGTATACTGGCAGGAAAAGAGGCAATTTGGAGGCCCTTGCACAAACTGGCTTTATTCTACCTAAGTTGCCCCCCCTCCAGTGTGTACTCCGAAAGAGTGTTTAGTGCAGCCGCTCACCTTGTCAGCAATCGGCGTACGAGGTTACTTCCAGAAAATGTGGAGAAGATGATGTTCATCAAAATGAATTATAATCAATTCCTCTGTGGAGACATTCACCAGCAATTGCCTCCAGAAAGTACACAGAGACCTGAGATGGTGGATTCCAGTGGGGACGAATTAATACTCTGTGAGGAGGGGGATGTACACAGTGAAAGGGGTGAGGAATCGGACAATGAGGAGGAGGTGGACATCTTGCCTCTGTAGAGCCAGTTTGTGCAAGGAGAGATTGATTGCTTCTTTTTTGGTGGGGGCCCAAACCAACCAGTCATTTCAGTCACAGTCGTGTGGCAGACCCTGTCGCTGAAATGATGGGTTTGTTAAAGTGTGCATGTCCTGTTTATACAACATAAGGGTGGGTGGGAGGGCCCAAGGTCAATTCCATCTTGCACCTCTTCTTTCTTTAATTTATCTTTGCATCATGTGCTGTTTGGGGCCTATTTTTTGAAGTGCCATCCTGTCTGACACTGCATTGCCACTCCTAGATGGGCCAGGTGTTTGTGTCGGCCACTTGGGTCGCTTAGCTTAGCCATCCAGCGAACTTGGTGCACCTCTTTTTTTTCTTTGCATCATGTGTTGTTTGGGGCCTATTTTTTAAATCTGCCACCCTGCCTGACACTGCAGTGCCACTCCTAGATGGGCCAGGTGTTTGTGACGGCCACTTAGGTCGCTTAGCTTAGCCATCCAGCGACCTCTTTGTTTCTTTGCATCATGTGCTGTTTGGGGACTATTTTTTAAATCTGCCATCCTGTCTGACACTGCAGTGCCACTCCTAGATGGGCCAGGTGTTTGTGTCGGCCACTTGGGTCGCTTAACTTAGCCATCCAGCGACCTCGGTGCAAATTTTAGGACTAAAAATAATATTGTGAGGTGTGAGGTGTTCAGAATAGACTGGAAATGAGTGGAAATTATGGTTATTGAGGTTAATAATACTATGGGATCAAATTGACCCCCAAATTCTATGATTCAAGCTGTTTTTGAGGGTTTTTGTAAAAAAACACCCGAATCCAAAACACACCCGAATCCGACAAAACATTTTCAGGGAGGTTTTGCCAAAACGCGTCTGAATCCAAAACACGGCCGCGGAACCGAATCCAAAACCAAAACACAAAACCCGAAAAATTTCCGGTGCACATCACTAATCTCCTATATAATAGCCCAGATCTGTGACTTTGTGATTCATTTGCTAACGCTGGGCGGAGTCACAACAGTGGGCGGAGTTAGTCAAATCTACAGGAGACTAGGAGCAGAAGCAGATAGTATGGGCATGGCACAGGCAGGGGTGCATACCTCCCAGCTTTCTGCAGGAGCTTACTTCAGACAGAAGGAGGGACACACACTCGGCAAAAAGGGGGCGTGGCTTCACGGGAGGGCCCCGTTTTCGTCAATGAGGGGGCATGCCCAGCGCTCTGTGAGCTGCTGGCATGCCCCCAGGGGCTGATTATGAGTCCGGGGGGGGGCCAAGGCACTTGAGACAGGGGAGCCCTATCTCATTGCTGTGCCTGCTGTGGGTTGTGGGCGTGGCCTAATCGCGGCCCGCGAGGCCACGCCCCCTTTCGCAAATTCCGTGGTTTTTTTTTTATGGAATTTTGGCCCCTCAGCTAGGGGTAAATCCAGAGGAGGTGGTCGCTCCCACCTACACACCCGCACAGGCAGAAGAAAGCAGGGAGACTGCTGCCTCCCTGCAACACCACAGACCTGCCAACACGCAGCAGCGTGTGCTGACAGTAGCACAATGCTGCCGTTGTTGCTGGCAGGACGGGGGGGGGGCTTCTGAGCTGGGACAGAGCTACTCGAGCCGGGGGGCCCCTAAAACTGTGGGGCCAACGGTACGTACCCCCTGCCCCCCCCTTAATCCGGCTCTGCTGCTGGAACCCCCCCTTAATCCATACCCCCTGATGCCCCCTCTCCCTCTGTCTCCACTATTCACCGCTGCTCTGCTAAGCAGAACAGCGAGTACAGGAGCTTTCCAACTGACCCCCCCGTTACCGTGGGACACTGCGACCCGCGGGTGGGACAGCGGGACAGACCCAAAAAAATGGGACTGTCCCGTGAAAATCGGGACATTTGGGAGGTATGGAGGTGTGTGAGGGGGTATGCCGTACAGACAGACGGGCACCGGCTTACTGTGTGCTTGACACCCGCCCTCTCTGGCGCGGAGGAGCGTCACTTTCTGGCACACTCCACGCTTCTTAGCTGCAGTTTTGTGGGGCACCTGCCGCTGTGCAGGTTCCGTACTGCCTCTGTTATCTCCAGCCCCGGCAACCCCACCGCTAGCTGCAGCGCTGCCACCCACAGTGAGGTGCGCCCAGCTCCTTCACACACTTTAGCCGGCGGGTAACGCTGCAGAAGTCCGAGCTGCTTGCAGGCTCCGACCCCCTCCTCCCTCCAGCCGCAGCATCTCCTGGGGGCTAACCAGTCACTCCCAGTCTCCCCTTACCACAGTGCCCGGCAGCTGCGCGAGGTCTGCGGTGTGTGACTGAGGAGGGGGGGAGGGATGCGGACGGGCAGAGGAAGCAGGACTCCAGCCTAAGAGAGTCAGCTATGCCAAGTCTCCACCAGCAGCAGATCCCAACAGGTTGGAGTGGAACAGCAGCAGCCAGCAGCAGTGACTCCGGTAAGACACATCTGTCTGTCACCACTGTTTTGTCCCTAATACCAATCTCTCCCGTGCCCTGTGTTCTGTCATGTCCCTGTCACCCCTGGCCTTGCCCTGCCACCCTTATCCTGGCCCTTTCACCCTTATCCTGGCCCTGTCACCCTTATCCTGGCCCTGTCACCCTTATCCTGGCCCTTTCACCCGTATCCTGGCCCTTTCACCCTTATGCTGGCCCTGTTACCCTTATGCTGGCCCTGTTACCCTTATGCTGGCCCTGTTACCCCTATCCTGGCCCTGTTACCCCTGTGCTTGCCCTGTCAACCCTATACTGGCCCTGTCACCCCTGTCCTGTTCCTGCCACCCCTACCCTGGCCTGTCACCCCTATCCTGTCCCTGTCATTTCTGTCCTGGCCCCGTCGCCCCTGTCCTGGCCCCGTCACCCCTTTTCTGACCCTGTCACCCCTGTCCTGGCCCCGTCAACCCTGTTCTGACCCTGTCACCCCTGTCCTGGCCCTGTTACTGCATACCCTCCAACTACCTTTTTGGCAGGTACAGTACCCGCAGCGCCTCCAGACCTCTCCCCAATGCACCACACCTCCGCACCTTCCCCTTCACCCCTCCCCCACACGCTGTGCCTCCAGACCCCGTACACCACCCGCGGCTCCCACTCCTCCGCCCCTTCACCACCCACAGCACCTCCAGGCCCCCTCCACCATCCACCCCCTTTATATGTCTCCCCCCACACCTGCCCCCCTCCACCCGCAGCATCTGAAGACACCCTCCTCCATCTGCGGTCCCCCCCTCACCCACCCCTCCCCCACCAATGGCACCACCGCACCTGCCCCTCCACCACCAGCAGCACCTCCGGACCTCCTTCCCTATGCGCCGCACCACCCGTACCTGCCCCTCCCCTACCCATGGCGCCTGCGGACCCCTCCCCCACCCCCGGCACTCCTGCCCCTTCCCATCCCACAGCACCTCTGGAACCATTCACCCATCCACAACATCCCCACACCTGCCCCTCTCCCACCCATGGCACCCCTGCCCCTCCCCCACCTGCAGTGCCTCCGGACCCCTCCCCAATCTGCATCCCCCACTCCTCTGCCCCTCCCCCACCCGCAGCACCTCCCGACTCTTCCCCATCCGGGTCCCACCCCCACTTCTGCCCCCCCTCCACCTGCAGCATCTACAGACACCATCCGCAGTCCCCCCCGCACCCGCTACATTCTGTACATCGTGCCCTGCAGGTGCTGTTCACGCCGTCGCAAGGGGCTGCGCCTCCTTCACCATCGCACGCCCTTTCATTGTGCAATATTTAACCACTAACAAAGGAATGCAGGTAATACTTTATATAATACAAATATTGAACCCCAGAAAGGCATGCAAGGGTTAAGGGGGCGTAGCCCCTTGCGACGGTGTGAAGAGCGCCCGTATGGCGCGATGAAGCACCTAGTATATATATATACACTGCTCAAAAAAATAAAGGGAACACTAAAATAACACATCCTAGATCTGAATGAATGAAATATTCTTATTAAATACTTTGTTCTTTACATAGTTGAATGTGCTGACAACAAAATCACACAAAAATGATCAATGGAAATCAAATTTATTAACCCATGGAGGTCTGGATTTGGAGTCACCCTCAATATTAAAGTGGAAAAACACACTACAGGCTGATCCAACTTTGATGTAATGTCCTTAAAACAAGTCAAAATGAGGCTCAGTAGTGTGTGTGGCCTGTATGACCTCCCTACAACCCACACAAGTGGCTCAGTTAGTGCAGCTCATCCAGGATGGCACATCAATGCGAGCTGTGGCAAGAAGGTTTACTGTGTCTGTCAGCGTAGTGTCCAGAGCATGGAGGCGCTACCAGGAGACAGGCCAGTACATCAGGAGATGTGGAGGAGGTCATAGGAGGGCAACAACCCAACATGCCGCTGTGTGCTCCAGGCAACCGCTGCCCGCAGCACACAGCCGCCCGCAGCACACAGGACAGAAGAGGAGAGGAGCGCAGCTGTCATGGGAAGAACTCTTCCTGCACATCATCACACTCGCCCCGGGACCTGCCTGCTGCTGCCGCACACCCGTCTAACCATCTCTATCTCTCTCCCCGTGTCCTGTCTCCCCGCTCCTCCCGTGTCCCGGCTCCTCTTCCCCCGCTCCTGTCCTCTCTTTCCCCCCCCCTTCCCCCGCTCCCATTGTGATCTGTGTCTACTGGAAACTTTCCCGCGGCGGCCGCTCAGGAAGAGGAGGAAGCGAGCCGCCCGGTGCGCCCCCAGCCAGCGCTGCCAGCCTTGCCCTGTGCCCCGGAGCCCGGCACTGCGACCTGAATGGATGGGTAGATGGGTATGGGGAGAAGGGCCGCACTCTGCTACCCCGGGGCTGACCGCCACGGCACGCTGGACCCCCTGCACCTCCTGCTGCTGCTGGCCCTCTGGGGGGACACAGAGCTGTTGGATAATGTGCTTTAGCAAAATTCCATCAATTCCATAAAAACTTCAGGGCAGATGTTCTCCGTACCATTCCCGGCACACTGTACTGCAGACCAGAATGAGTTAAGTCATCTCCGTTTGGTATATGGTGTGTAATGGTCCAGATGTCTTTTTTTTTCTTTTTTTCTTCAAAGTATAATTCTTTTTTTCTTTCTTTCTTTCTTTCCGCTGTCTGCCGTAATGTGTAAAAAAGGGGACGCTGTCTGCCGTAATGTGTAAAAATGGCACGCTGTCTGCCGTAATGTGTAAAAAGGGCACGCTGTCTGCCGTAATGTGTAATAAGGGGGACGCAGTCTGCCGTAATGTGTAAAAAGGGCACGCTGTCTGCCATAATGTGTAAAAAGGGCACGCTGTCTGCCGTAATGTGTAAAAAGGGGACACTGTCTGCCATAATGTGTAAAAAGGGCACGCTGTCTGCCGTAATGTGTAAAAAGGGCACGCTGTCTGCCGTAATGTGTAAAAAGGGGACGCTGTCTGCCATAATGTGTAAAAAACGGGACGCTGTCTGCCGTAATGTGTAAAAAGGGGAATCTGTCCGCCGTAATGTGTAAAAGGGTCTCTACCTGCTGTAGTGGCGCTACTGTGCGGCGTAATTTGAATAATGGAGACTACTGTGCACCGTTATATGAATTGGTATTATTTTGTGGCCACACCCCTTCCCCACGAAGCCACGCTCCTATGTATTTTTGCGCGCACCTACGGCGCGCACTTCCACTGTTTTGCATGCAGAGGTGGGGCTCCAATGCCGTTTCTTGCACACGGCGCTAAAATATTTAGTTACGGCACTGTTGCTAGGTATCCATTTCCCTGACCCTGAGCAGGTCCCCCTCACCAGATCCTCTCCAGGGGTGAGGGGGTGGACTTGGATGGGATGGAGGGAGGGGGGGGCAAAGTATTTTGTTGCACCTGGTCCCACCGCTCGCTAGTTCCGCCACTGGTGCTTACAGCCCAACACCGTGCAGGACGTTTGGCATTTGCCAGAGAACACCAAGATTGGCAAATTCGCCGCTGGTGCCCTGTGCTCTTCCCAGATGAAAGCAGGTTCTCACTGAGCACATGTGACAGACGTGACAGAGTCTGGAGATGCCAAGGAAAATGTTCTGCTGCCTGCAACATCCTCCAGCATGACCGGTTTAGTAGTGGGTCAGTAATGGTGTGGGGTGGCATTTCTTTGGGGGGCCGCACAGCCCTCCATGTGCTCGCCAGAGGTAGCCTGACTGCCATTAGGTACTGAGATGAGATCCTCAGACCCCTTGTGAGACCATATGCTGGTGCAGTTGGCCCTGGGTTCCTCCTAATGCAAGACAATGCTAGACCTCATGTGGCTGGAGTGTGTCAGCAGTTCCTGCAAGACGAAGGCATTGATGCTATGGACTGGCCCGCCCGTTCCCCAGACCTGAATCAAATTGAGCACATCTGGGACATCATGTCTCGCTCCATCCACCAAAGCCACGTTGCACCACAGACTGTCCAGGAGTTGGTGGATGCTTTAGTCCAGGTGTGGGAGGAGATCCCTCAGGAGACCATCCGCCACCTCATCAGGAGCATACCCAGGCATTGTAGGGAGGTCATACAGGCACGTGGAGGCCACACACACTACTGAGCCTCATTTTGACTTGTTTTAAGGACATTACATCAAAGTTGGTTCAGCCTGTAGTGTGTTTTTCCACTTTAATATTGAGGGTGACTCCAAACCAAGACCTCCATGGGTTAATAAATTTGATTTCCATTCATTCAGATCTAGGATGTGTTATTTCAGTGTTCCCTTTATTTTTTTTGAGCAGTGTATATATATATATATATATATATATATATATATATACACAACAATAGAAGAATTGGCGCCAGGCGGTCGCATCAACTCCCACTATTCCAACCCCTAATTAGTTAATACTTTTTAAAAAAAATAATAACATGTTCCATCATAAAACATTTATTAAAAACATATTCAAATTAATACAGAGTAGATATATTATTCCACACTTTAAGATGTATGACTCTTAGCGCTGAATACAAATGTTGAAGGATCACAACAATCTCCTCCTTCTCCTTATAGTTGGTTCGGAGATAGCTTCACAACACAGACAACCCAACGCGTTTCGTCTTATACAAAGGACTTCATCAGGGGTATCTCTACAATTGTAAAAAATCTTATCAGAACTAAAAATAATTGTTCCTTAATAAAAATGCATAATACATTCAATCAAAATATATGAGGAACATATCATTATAATAGAACAAGGATATATCAGAGCAGACAGAATGAAAAGGAAGAAAATTACAATTGAATCTTGGGTCCTACCTCAAGCAGCTGAGAAGTACAGTAGTTTATACAAACAGTATAATGCGACAAAACTTGTTCATACATGCATGATGGAAACTTCAATATAACACCGAGGCTTTCTGATGAACAATCAGTGTGGCCTAATTGGAAAGATATTGACCTCATCATATATACTGAGTGTTCATATTATATATGTAATAAAAATATATCATAATGTCCCCTCACATACCTTGTGGTGAGATAACTTGTACAAAAATTCGGAAACCAAGGTACTGAAGGGTCACTTAGAAAGGAAACCTAATAAATTCATATTTAGGGCAAATTAGTGAATGGTCATTATCAGATATTTAATTAGTCAATGATATCAGTTTTGACTTAGGATAATTGATGCATTTTATAATGAAACCGTATTTAAAAAACAACCTCCCTTTTTAGGTATAACATTTATTGGAGGTTTTTAAGACAAAAAAAACTCTATTGCTGATCACTACTACCATTCTGGCCCATAGCAATTAAATACTTTAATGAGTCCAACTGTTTCATTGATTGACATAATGAAAGTGCTGATCTTTAAACCCAGACTCTAAAAGTGCTGGAATGAATTATCAAAGAATAAACTTTTAATTACATACTATCACATAATCAAAAGAGATGTGAAAGTGAGTATATCCTACCATTGAAAGCACTAAAGTGCAATATTGCAAATATACATAAATAAAATATACATAGTGACATTTACATATTTAAATAGAGCTTTGTTTAAATATTTATATATATATATATATATATATATATATATATATATACACAAATATGCTAAGATTATAATGGCATGCTGTATATGTATCAGGATCAACACTAGTGTGTGTCATTTTGTTAACCTTTTGTCTAGATTTACTAACAATTTATATATTACTATTGTGTTACATTTTCACTTTTATTGTCAGTTTATTCCAGTCTTGTTTAACGCTGACTGATCCAATAGGAGCAAATAAGCCTCCATTTATTATTGTATTCCTTTGGTGTCCATCTGTGGAAGTTTGGCAGCACCTGGGTCATTGTGTGTTCCGCAGCATTGTAGAAAATGTGCTACTTCCATGTAAAAAATGTTACAGTGATGTGACTTCCAATTGGCTAAATTGAAAAGAAATTGCAATGTTTTATGAAACTGAGATTTATTGGTCGACGCTCTGTTGCTGTTGGTCTGGGACCATTTGTTCGGTTTGTAAATGATTATGCTATTGGTGTATTTCAGGTTCATGTAGGACAGGGAATAGTGCTCGCTGATTAACAGTGACATTGAGAAACTTGCAGGAGATCTGGGTATGAATCCCAACGGCAGCGTCGCTGACAAGGAAACTTGTCCCCTCTGTGACCCAGACAACAAAATACTGTGATATACGGTTTAATCTCAATTATCCAGGGGGAGCTGTAGTAGTTATATCTGTGTACGGAATGTTAGTGAGCAATGTTGTATTCACTTAATGATGACAATTTTTAATTTATTAAATTATGGTAAACAGTGGCAAACGCAGGATTTCTAGAGGGGGGTTTCCAAATGCATTCCACTCTGCAGAACTTTGGCGCAAGTGCAGGTGTCTGGGGTAGTGGTAGAAGAACCTAGTAATGACCCTGGACATTGGGGGTAATTCCAAGTTGATCGCAGCAGGATATTTTTTAGCAGTTGGGCAAAACCATGTGCACTGCAGGGGGGGGGGGGGGGGGGGGCAGATATAACATTTGAGGAGAGAGAGTTAGATTTGGGTGGGTTATTTTGTTTCTGTGCAGGGTAAATACTGGCTGCTTTTTTTTTACACTGCAATTTAGATTGCAGATTGAACACACCACACCCAAATCTAACTCTCTCTGCACATGTTATATCTGCCCCCCCCCCCCCTGCAGTGCACATGGTTTTGCCCAACTGCTAAAAAATTTTCCTGTTGCGATCAACTTGGAATTACCCCCATTAATGTAAACATAGGTCTTTTTATACACTGGATACTGTATGGAATACAGTTTTAGTATTTAACACTATAGATGGTCTATAGTATAGACTGTATTGAACATTTAAATAATATATATAATATCAATTAGTGGTCAAGAAAAGGTTAAACATACCATAATAAATAAATAAATAAATACACAAACATAATAGAACCAGTACTGCACTTCCTAAGCACACATTCTCCCACCTCATGGTAAGGCGCCTGTCTCTTCTTCCTGGTAGCTAGTCTCTGGTCCAGTGCACTCGTATCCACACACACAGTAAACTTGGTAGAAGACGCTGCTACCACTGAGCATGTGGAGGCAGCTCTAGAATTCATATTATAAACCATTGTTATTGTTGTCAGAATTTGAGCCACTTGCCAAGAGGAGGGGGGTTTCCGGACAACCGGAACAGATGTGCCAGATATGCCCTCATGCTTCCATATATGCCCCACAGTGCCAGATGTGCCAGATATGCCCTCATGTTTCCAGATATGCCCCACAGTGCCAGATGTGCCAGAAATGCCCTCATGCTGCCAGATATGCCCCACAGTGCCAGTTACTTACCCTCCGTCGCTCCCGCGCTGTCTTCTGAAGGAGGGACACGGAGGACACAGCGCGCGCCTCTCCTGTGTCCCTCCTGCGTCTCTGGCGGCAGCGGCGTGTGTGTGTTAAAGGAAGTGCCGGTTCGTGCACTTCCTTTAACACACACACACGCCGCTGCCGCCGGAAATGCAGTAGGGACACAGAAGAGCCGCGCCCTCTGCCCCCCGTGTCCCTCCTAAATACTGACTCGAGTATAAGCTGAAGGGGCTTTTTCAGCACAAAAAAAAAGTGCTGAAAAAGTAGGCTTATACTCGAGTATATACCATGCAAAAATTAACCAGGCGCTAATATACCACAACCCAACTAAAATGGTTGTGTTAATACAATGTTTAGTATCAATATTTAAACCAATACAATATATGTTCAAGCTGCAAGAAAAAATTGACTTGGGGTAAATCAAGTCAAACAGAGAGAAACCGGCACTTTAAAGTCCCTGGTAACTTGGAAACAACAAACACATAGATTCCTGCGCTAATTAACTCTACAAAATGATATGGCTCAGAGTTTGCTTGACTCAATAAAAACAAAACAAAAAGGATAATTAAATATACTTTATATGATTCTTTTTTATTTTTATCACACATACATACATGTATGTTTAAAAATTAATTTAAGAATAAATTGATTAGACCGGTCTAAATAAAACATAAATCAAAAAAGCAAAAATCAGAACATAGTAATAAGCTAATAATAAGCTAAAGGAGGTGGATCATAAGTAAACTCCTGTGCACAGAAAAATCAATAAAAATACTAAAAATAAGTCCTTTGTATAGGATCGTGCAAATAGTTTGACCAGCTATAAATTGCAACAGTGTCTCGTTATGTTTTGTAGTGTTAGACACTCTTCATCAAATTGCCACTCAGCCAAAAAGTGCAACAGGTAAGTGTGACAAACGCTCCACAACGGAACTTTACATATGGTTCGCACCTGAAGCTGACATGCGGAACAGGAAAATAATGTGAGACGGTCTCGGGCTGCGGGAAGGCGCTTCGCTGGCGCCTGGTATGTTAATGTTAATTACCCCGACTTCCAGGCTCTGTGAGTCCGCGTCTTCGGGTGCCGTATGCAGACACCTGCGTCCCGTTAATAGGCACACCTTCACCGTTGATTCTCCTGATAATGCCTCTGGAGCCCGGCTTCCAGGCTCTGTGAGTCTCCGGGTGCCGTATGCAGACACCTGCGTTTTAGTGTTACTCACACGTTCACCATCAATTCTCCAGATAATGTCACTGGAAAAGATATGCTGTAAAAGTGCAATATAGCTGGTGCACAAAGGTCCAAATAGGCTGCTCCTCTCTCATAGGATAGACTGTATTGAACATTTAAATAATATATATAATATCAATTAGTGGTCAAGAAAAGGTTAAACATACCATAATAAATAAATAAATAAATACACAAACATAATAGAACATAATAGAACCAGTACTGCACTTCCTAAGCACACATTCTCCCACCTCATGGTAAGGCGCCTGTCTCTTCTTCCTGGTAGCTAGTCTCTGGTCCAGTGCACTCGTATCCACACACACAGTAAACTTGGTAGAAGACGCTGCTACCACTGAGCATGTGGAGGCAGCTCTAGAATTCATATTATAAACCATTGTTATTGTTGTCAGAATTTGAGCCACTTGCCAAGAGGAGGGGGGTTTCCGGACAACCGGAACAGATGTGCCAGATATGCCCTCATGCTTCCATATATGCCCCACAGTGCCAGATGTGCCAGATATGCCCTCATGTTTCCAGATATGCCCCACAGTGCCAGATGTGCCAGAAATGCCCTCATGCTGCCAGATATGCCCCACAGTGCCAGTTACTTACCCTCCGTCGCTCCCGCGCTGTCTTCTGAAGGAGGGACACGGAGGACACAGCGCGCGCCTCTCCTGTGTCCCTCCTGCGTCTCTGGCGGCAGCGGCGTGTGTGTGTTAAAGGAAGTGCCGGTTCGTGCACTTCCTTTAACACACACACACGCCGCTGCCGCCGGAAATGCAGTAGGGACACAGAAGAGCCGCGCCCTCTGCCCCCCGTGTCCCTCCTAAATACTGACTCGAGTATAAGCTGAAGGGGCTTTTTCAGCACAAAAAAAAAGTGCTGAAAAAGTAGGCTTATACTCGAGTATATACGGTAGCAAAAATCGTAGGACTATAGGGGTCTATTTACTAAGCCTTGGAGAGAGCTAAAGTGGATGAAGATAAAGTACCAGCCAATCAGCTACTAAATGCTATGTTACTGGCTATGCTTGAAAAATGACAGGAGCTGGTTGGGTGGCACTTTATCTCTCCCCAAGGCTTAATAAATAAAGCCCTTAATAAATAACAACACACAATCATGTAAAGTTGCTTAAAGACAATAGAAATTGAGGTATGATAATATAAGCGATAAATAAGACATTTGAGACTAGACAGACAGTAAAACATGAAAATATCTGTAAAGATCAATGAATAGTAATATCAGAAACCATTATCGAATGAGAATTAGCCATAAAGAGTTCAAAATATCAAATTTTGACAGGAATCCTCACAAGATAACATCATAGACAGGCATAGAAATCAGGTAATAACGATCAGGGCAGTAGAGAGCCTCCTTGAGACCAGGTACTTTTAGGGGGCTTAGCCTATTCATTTGGAAGCATGGCCCTGAACACTTAGAAAAAAATACAGAAAAAGTACTTTAAGCAGGCCATAACTAGGTGTGTGCAGAGGGGTCACCGCACATAATGCTGAAAGGTCGGGGGCGCTGTTGGCTGCACTTGTCAGTTATCTGTTTTAATTACTTTCACTTTGCCGCTTCCCCCCTTTTTGAAGCCCAGCATCTCCTACCATGACCCCTTCTGTCACTAATACCTATACAACATTCATGAATTCAACTTAAGATTTCTTCTGAGTAGGATTTTTGATTAGAATTCAACTGGTTATATATATATATATATATATATATATCAGAGATGTGCGGTGGACACTTTTCAAGTTTTGTGTTTGATTTTGGATCCTGATCCCCGCTAATGTTTTGGATCTGGATTGGTTTTGTCAAAACCATCCTTTCTGGTTTTTGTTTTTGTTTTGGATCTTGATGATTTTTGTAAAAAACATAAAAATAGCTAAAATTGGTATTATTAACATCAATAACATTCATTTCCACTCATTTCCAGTCTATTCTGAACACCTCACAATATTAATTTTAGGCCAAAAGGATGCCCTGAGATCGCTGGACGACTAAGCTAAATCACACAAGTGGGCGGCACAAACACCTGGCCCATCTAGGAGTGGCACTGCAGTGTTAGACAGGATGGCAGTTTTAATAAATAGGCCCCAAAGAGCACGTAATGCAAAGAAAAAAAAGGAGGTGCAAGATGGAATTGTCTTGGGCCCTCCCACCCACCCTTATTTTGTTTAAACAGGACATGCACAGTTTAATAAACCCATCATTTCAGCGACAGGTGGACTCCCTGGAAAAAGTTTGCCAAGTTCTCTGAATCATAGCTAGCTACAAACATACCACCTCCATATCTGATGACTTTTCACATTATAAGAGGCAAGACGAAGAGGATAGTGTCAAGAAGGTGATTACAAATTAGATAGGCACATGCAATCAGGAACAACACACAGGCTTTCACCTCCACTCCTATATTAGTGTGGAACCGAAAGGACTTCAACCAAGCAAATATTTAATTATTAATTACCACATTACTGGACAAACTGAAAAACTAGGGGCCAAAGCCTCCAAAATTGTACCCCCTTCTCCATTTCAGCAATTAAGATAATCTTGGATTTAATGCTGGGATGCAAACAAACTGGTGTATACCACAGGATCAAGATTGGATATTTTCCCCCTCCACGTAGTCTGGAGACTTATTTAGTGAAAATCTCGTGGGTTTTTTTTTCTTTTCATTTTTTTTATTGCATTTCTATTTATATATTTTGTGGCAGATGCCTTATTTTTATTTGTCACAGCTCCCAGTTACACGCATGTGATCATACCTGTGTGTCCCAGTTAGTTACACGCACATGAGCATACCTGTGTGTCTTGTTTATTTTATTCATATTTTATTTTTAAATAAAGCAGCCCCTCCTGAGCCCCCACAGCAGCCCTGGATAGGGCTAGTTAAGTTCGGGTGGGTTCGGTAAAGTACTAAGCATGACTGTGCAGTAAATGTTTTTGTTATTGAGCCCCTGCCCTAGTGGAGCTTATCACTCTACAGTCCAAACTCATTTCATAATATAAGTACTGTAGGCCTGTGGGAGGAAGCAATTCTAACCTCTGTGCCAACAGCATGCCTCAGCCTGACAAGCCAGACATCTTCCTGGCTGTAAACCACCATGAGACTCCATACTGGGCCTTATTCAGTAACTGTTTGTGCCTCACAGGAGCTTCTGGCCCATCTAGTGCTGCAGTGCAGTGTAAAGCTGATGCAATGCAAGATCACTGAAACTCTGTTCTTCTAACACCGCAAGGTCTTGCGATATCCCTACGTAGCCCTTAGGAAAAGTAGATCCCTGTACAACAAATGCACATCTTTTAAATAAATAATCCCAAAATGTGTAACATCAATAATAATTCAAAATTAAGGTTGACTAATTGGAGCAATTCATTTAAATGAGTCCCTAACATGAAATAATTGAGAAGAACCTCTCTCTAATGCTCCGGCAGAAAACATCACATTTACCTCTCCGGCAGTTGTGCTGGATTATGATTAAGTCTCTTCTGAGTCACACTGACTTTGACCACATACGTGGTCTCTCCCCACTTTATTTAAAAACACTTTGGCAATTTCGATTTCCACCTTTGCTGCTAGTTTTCACAAATCTGTTTGTGATGTTGAAGCTTGTTTCATATCTGCTCTAGGCTTTCATTTAAACCTAGAATCAAGTACAACAGCACCCCTGGACTTTTACAGCATAGGCAGCACCCTTGGAGAATTACACAGCATAGCAGACAGGCAAAATCACCCCTGGACTTAAATGGCAGTGGGGCAGCACCCCTGGACTGATAGGGCAGAATGGCAGCACCCCATATAGGGCAGCACCCCTGGAATGATGAGGCAAAGAAAAGATGTGCAAGATGGAATTGTCCTTGGGCCCTTCCACCCACCCTTATGTTGTATAAACAGGACATGCACACTTTAATAAACCAATAATTTCAGCGACAGGGTCTAACACACGACTGTGGCTGAAATGATTGGTTTGTTTGGGACCCCACCAAAAAAGAAGCAATTCATCTCTTCTTGCACAAACTGGCTCTACAGTGGCAAGATGTCGGCCTCATCCTCAGACCTCCACTCTTCAGTGTTTACATCCTCATCCTCACAGAGAAATAATATTCAAACAAACAAACCACATCATGTAGGTGTCAGTGGACTGCTTACGCTATTACCCAAGTTTCTGAACTTGACAATGACTTGTGATGAATGCGCTGCAGGTGACATATAAGGGAGGATGCTCCAAGGTGGTTAATGTCCTTACCCCTACTTATTATGGATTGACAAAGGCTTGACACCTGTTGTCCGGATTTGTGGAGAAATAATTCCAAACCGAAGAGGTGGCTTTTTTGGTATTTTGCCCAGGCATGATAATGGTCTTTTTCATCCCAGTGCCAACAACTGCCTCCACTGGTGCCTTATTCAAACAAACCCCATCATCATCAGAATCCTCATCATCAACTTCCTCTGCAGCGCCAGCTACACCCATATCCTCCTCATCCTGGTGTACTTCTACAGTGACTTCCTCAATCTCAGTATCAGCAACTGGACTGGCGGTGAACTCCCAGCACTTGCAGGGGGCGTGCAAATGGTGGTAGGAGCCTCTTCTTCCCATACAGTGTTGTGAAGGTCAGGCCTAGACATCGCAACCGCAGACAGTGCCAGCACCCCTGTATTTTCACAACACCACTGTAATGTTACAGCATTCAAGACAGAGCCAGTGTACATTGATTTTCACTGCACCCTAGAATTATTACAGCATACAAGTCAGGGCCATTGTACATTAATTTTCACTGCACCCCTGAATTTTTATAGCATACAGGGTCAGTGTAATGTTATTTGAACGGCAACACTCCTATATTTTACAGCATACAGCAGTGTGCTTTTCATTTTTAACAACTGCACCCCTGAATTTTTATAGCATACAGGGCCAGTGTAATGTTATTTGAACAGCAACACCCCTATATTTTACAGCATACAGCAGTGTGCTTTTAATTTTTAACAACTGCAGCCCTGAATTTTAATAGCATTCACGGCCAATGTAATGGTATTTAAACAGCTACACCCCTACATTTTACAGCATACAGCAGTGTGCTTTTAATTTTTAACTACTACCCCTCTTAATTTTTATAGCATACTTGGTCAGAGCAATGTTATTTAAACAGCAGCACCCCTATATTTTACAGCATACAGCAGTGTGCTTTAATTTTTAACAACTGCAGCCCTGATCTTTACAACATACAAGGCCAGCAGCACCCCTTTATTTTACAGCATACAGGAGCAGTGTGCTTTTATTTTTTAACAACTACACCCCTGAATTTTTATAGCATACTGGGCCAGTGTACTGTTATTTAAACAGCAGCACCCCGATATTTTACAGCATGCAGGAGCAGTGTGCTTTTAAGTTTTAACAACTGCATCCCTGAATTTTTACAACACACAGGGCCAGCAGCACCCCTATATTTTCAAGCATACAGGAGGACAGTGCCCCGGCACCCTGTACAACACAGTGACAGCCAGGATAGCAACACCCATGTACAGCTGCAGCACCCGGCAGTAACAGCACATGAAACACCGTGACAGCCAGGATAGCCAGGACAGCACCCCTAACACAGCACAAGTACACCACAGTGACTGCAGAGCACACACTAACCCCACCCGATGCTACCACCCACAGTGTGAGACAGACGTCTGTCTCCCTCACTCTCCAAGTCCGGAAGGTGAAAATGGCGGTGATGCACGGCTGTTTGTATGGGATCCAAAACCTGCGAGAATCCAACAGCTGCATGATGATGTTTTGCCTCGTTCTGGTTTCCAAGTCTGGCAGGAAGTCCCAAGCCAGACTCGGATCTGGGCTCGGGACGGGAAGTTCTGGGGTGGTTCGGATCTCAGGAAACCAAACCGACTCATCTCTAATATATAATGTGGGAAGGGGCATCATAGCATGGGCTTTCTCTGGGATCAATCTTGTCATGCCCCTTCCCCATGCGTCTTATGTCCTATTGGAAAAATGGCGGCGGCGGGGTGGGGGGGGGGGGCACCGATTCTCTCTCTGGCACAGGGCATTAAAAAGTCTAGTTACGGCTGTGACTTTAAGCTCCAGCCTGGCCACACTGCAGCCCAGCACACAGCAGCGTGTACTGGGATGAGGAGAAGATCTGCTGCCAGGTTAGGGTTGGGGAAGGGACGGAACTTGAGCACCCGCTGGGCCCCTCCATCAGGCATGGGCCCTGGTAAACAGTACCTGCTCCCCTTCTCTGTCGGCACCACTAAATATAAAAGGTGAAATAGAAGAGAACATAGACAAAAGTAGAAGATTGAAGTAATAGCCAGATAACACAGATCAACTAATTTTATCGCCAATCCTAATAGAGTGATTTTGGGGTAACTTTGTGGTGCTGAGTCTGAATATGACATCGGCTTTACTAGATTGGCTCTTATTATTTCGACAAACAAGAAAAACACAATGGACAACGTGAACCGCTTAAAAACTGTCAACCGACAGTGGCTGGTCACTTACAGATCTGTCCCCCTTATCTTTGCCACTAGCCGAGGATTGCATCTGAGCTTACATTCCCATGAACGGGGTGAACGCAGGCGCGGATATTTGCAATCACGTGTCGGCCTGTTCATGGGTAAGCTGATGACGGCCGCATCTGTACAGTATACAAAGAGGGGAAATTATTAAATCAGAATCAGCTTTATTTGGCCAGGTGTACTCACGTACACTAGGAATTCTTTGTGGTACAATGCATCGCCAAGCAGCAACATGAAGGGGGAATACATAGCATACGAAGGGGGAAGAACATAGCATACATTACACACATTACACGTATGAGTTGATACTGCACATTGCAACTGTACAATAGACTCAACATATTAGACATATTATACACGTAGGACTAAACACAAAGGCTGCTTGGCAGAGCAGCACCGAAAATCATAAAAGAATGATTACTGAGTGAACACCTAGAATATTTGCGTGAACAACTAGGGATATGTATTATGCTTCAGAGTTTGTGTGTTTTTAATGTGATAGACAGTTAAGGGATTCTTAATTATTAGGTTTTTGAAAAAGCGTGTTTTATATATTGCTTTAAAGTTCCCAAAAGTTATCTCTGGATGAGATCATAACATAATTGCATATACTACAGTCTATGTAAACATCATAATCCAGCTTTGGTCTGGGTCATGCCAGCCCCTGGTCTGTTTCCTCTTGCTGTATGTGTGACAAGCGTTCTGCTTTGCAAGTGGAGAGGAGCTGTATGTAGCAGGTAGTGGTGTCAGAGCGAGCAGGACTCCATCTTTGAAACTTGAAAACCTTTTTATATAACATAAATATTACACAAAGCACTACTGTATGTAAAAAAAAAATTCACAAACCTATAATGGTCTATATATAGTGTACAGTAAATTGCTGCAGAATCAGTTTTGTATTATGTATTATACATGTCAGGTTTATTATGTATGGCACGCTATTTTCTTTTTAACAATACCACGTAAAGTATTTATTTTACAGTACGTTGTACCATGCGCTCCTTTTAAATAACACTGAGAAAATATAATTGATATTGGCGAGTTCGGAGACTAGAATTAGAAATCTCTCATACTGTGAGGTGAGAGGAGAATATTTTGGCTGAAGAATACTGAAGTAACGAATAGACGAGGTCAAAATATAGGTCCAGTTTTCTGACAAGACAAAGATGACATTAAGTTTAACCCATTTGTCATCAGCCAGTTTCAGAAAAGTAATTGCTCAAGTTCAATATACTGTACAATTCAAAATTATACGAATACAATCAAGTTTGAATTAAATAGGATATGGGTTTCTTTTCAGCAAATACTATTATTATTATTATTATTATTATTATTATATGGGGAAACAGAGATAGTGTCATTTAAAGACCACATGGAACTGGAAGTAAAAACTAATTATTAATAATAGATTAATAAAAATGAATTGATGACCCATAGAAATCATTGGGAAAATGGCTCCAGCAAGAGAGGGGGGGGCTTGCACACAGACCTCCTCCTCTGTTAAGCTGACGCTACTTGAATGATTACTTAACCAACAAGCCAACAAGTAATATGCATGCCTTCTAACATTTCCAGGAAAACGTTAAGACAAAACTGGTCATGATGTCCATGACCGACAATGCCACGGACAGGATGCAGGATGCTTAAAAAGACAGCCAAACCTCTGAAAATGATGTTTTCATAGATTTGGCTGCGTACTGCATTTGCACCAAGTCCGCAAACGCGATAGTATGCAGGGCTTGGATACGGTGGGCAATGCCATCTAATAGATGCCTATGGGCTTCTATCATACTGTCCCTCTGCCACACTGCCCAAGATCTAAAAATTATTAAAGGCCTACTGCGAGAAGAAGGTGATGTGGTGGCAGTGAGGGTGTGTTCAGTGCTGTATGGGAGTGGTCAGTGCCATAGAGGCCATAGATAGCTCCTCCCACTAACCACTTACAGTACATCTCCCTTTAATACTCCCTATGGTTCATGCAAAAAAAGAAAAATGAAAAGTGGGAAATATGTCCCACATAGAGATGGGGAAGCGCATTTGCAGTGCATGTAGGCTGAGTAAGGGCCTGTTGGAGCAATTGTGTATAGATTCAGACAGGGAAAAACAAGTAGATACACTACACATGATAATTGTGGGGATGCCTAAAGTGTGCTACAATCTTGTGGATGTCTCAGGGCTTATTACTATGCAATTATTACACAAAATAAGAAAACATCTAATCAAACCAGTGGTGCACTTCACACTGTGGATCTGCACATTTCTTTGCATATTCTATGTTTTAACGCATAAGTTCAGGCCGTGGTGTCTACTAATACTTGGCAATAGAAGTGTTTCTGGACTTTGCTGGACACACCAATGCAAAACTAAAGCTGAGCACATTAAAGGGCTGATTCAGCATGACACACTGATCCATTGAAATCGCTAGTGAGACCTGGAGGGGGGCAGGCAAGGGGATGCATTTTGTGGGCGTCAACGCTCTGTTTAAGGGGCGCGGTTCCGGACCGTTGCTGCGTGTGATCGCTGCGTGCGACATCTGATGTCATGCAGCCGCAGCGATCAAAAAGATGGCGGGTAGCTGTCTGCCATCGCAGCTAGGCTGCGTAGGCAGGAGGCAACCCTCAACATGCGAGTGCATCGCATGCGGCATGCGTGGCGGACATACCCTTTGCTGGGCGTCCCTCACATGTTAGAGTAATGGGTTCTAGGTGTGCGATTTTTTGCACATCTATAACCCATGCTGAATTAGGTCCTAGGTTTGTAAATGAGGTCCCATTGTATTTATGTTGTGTCACAGCCTACAGCTAAAACAGGGAAAACCTAGCAACACGAGATATAGGGTGCAGAGTATCGCATTCTCACTATTCTAATAGCGCATGGACCTTTCAATAAGGGCTAATTAGCAGTTTCTGTGAGCTCTTTCGGAAATCTTTACATGTTAATTTTATGGCAATCCCTGACTCAAAGGCAATAATGAGCAGCCTAACATATGGCAAGGGCCGCATGTGCAGTTCTCCCACCAATACAAAAGCTTTAATATCAAAAATAAAACAACCCCAAAATGACCTGACCTGAGCACCCCCATATCACTAAGCTCAAAATCTCCCCACATTCCTTTCACTTGTTCCAAAATCCCCTGCATGCTCATGAAACCTTAGACACAACTTGCCATAAAATGTCCCGACAAGCCATCAGATCCCACGTGTACTTAAAAACTCCCCCACTTAGAATTCCCATGTGATGAACTCACCTTATGCCCCCCCTCCCTCACACTCCCCCCATGCCGCTCAGACTGCATCACAAGTCTTCACATGGCACTCAGACCTCCCCAAATGCCCCAACACTTCTCTACATGCTGGTTAGGGCTTCCAAAAAACCACCCACACCTAAACACATGCCGCATACCTCACCAGATACCTCTTAGACCTCCCTGTGTTCCACTCAGACCTCCCACAGGTTGCTCAGACCTCCCTGAATGCCATTCAGACCACCCTAATGCAATCTGAAACAAGTTCAACCAGTTCAGAACAGAAACCATAAACTCTAGTGTGTTCTGATGTGCCCACCTGACTGCACAGTTGAATGTGTCCTGCATAGAGAGACATTTTAACATCTGTTCAGGGCTAGATAGGCAGAATATTGTTCAAATCAATTAGATACAACTGGAAAGCTTTACTAACCATAGCACACAGGTTGTCGCAAACCTGCCAGTGAATTCCATTCATTTCATACTAACGTGAAAAGTAATGTAAGTGCTCTTCATATCTAGAGATTTGGGGATGGAGCTCGTCACTCATATAATGAAGCCTTTAGCGCACAGTTTACTTACTTAGCAGATATCTCTACATTTCTCCTGTTATTTAAAAAGTGTTTATCTTTGAAGTCACAGTTCTAATCTATAAAATCCATTTTTCAATCTTAACCTTGTCCGTTCATTTCCTCTGTGTCACAGTCAGTTTCCCATGCTCATTTGTATCTTTCCTGATTTTATCTTATTACCTCTCCGGCTTAACTAGGTGCTTATAAAAACAAGAAGCCATTAGATCAATATGGCACACATTACACTAAAACAGATTACATTGCAGGACGGCATCGGTGCTCCGTTCCAGGCAGTCCATAAAACATTTTTCAAATTAGCTAGCTGTCATCACAATTTCACTCAAGATTTCATCAGTTTTATCAGTGAGGTCTGTTACCTTTTAATGACACTTTCATTCATCTAGAGGGGGGAAATAAATCTGTGAAAGAAATCACATCATGGACTTAAGTGCCTACAACAGGTAAGCAAAAGCCTTTGGGCTTTCAAAGATACTGCAAAGAACTTCTCCTCTTTGTAATGCTTAGAATTGAAGTCTATTATCTGACTAATATGCTAGCACAATGGAAGGAATTTTGATAAGGTTCCTGAGCAAAACATTTATAGATAGTGTGACACACATTGAGGGTCATTTACTAATCAGTTACTATGACTTTAGTACAAAGTCAGACCCAATGCAGTATTGCTCTGATTTGTGCGCTCTTTCTTACAGTATGACGCCCCAGCATCAAGAGTAACAGACAGTACTCACCAAAACCAAGCAACAGGTTCATCCAATTATGGATAGGCATTCTGATCACTGTATTAGAAGACTTCATCATCCACTTATTGGTGATTACCCTAATGTTTACTAGGATCCCCGTGCAGTCAGAATAGCCTGAGCAACTGCAGCCACCGGCTGCTAATGGAAGGCAAATGAATTGAGAACGGAACGCTAATGTAACTATACACACGGACCAAGTTGTACACATCTATGCTGCCATCAGAAATTGTGGGGTCTAGGACAGACAAAATAGGCAGCTCCCCCCCAACGCACACACAATGCCCCATAGCCACACACACGCACTGCCCCATAGCCACGCACACTGCTCCTGACTAACTGCTGGTCCATGACGTCCGACTGGCTCGCGGCTGGTGCTAGATTCAAAATACCACTGACTCTGTCCCTCCATGGCTGTCTGTTGGTAACCAGCTGGCGGCCCAGCATCGATCCACACTGCTGCCACCCGGGCCCCCTCATGGTCTAGGCCCGGAACTGAAGTGTGTATGTTGCCTGTATTGCATGCGTAGTATGGAAAAAATTGCTAAATGCCACTCCACTGGAACTTAAATGGGACTGACCAATTGTCATTACTCTGTACTACTAGTAATTAGTACCACAGATGACTTCCTTTGTACAATGCATCCTGGTTCCTTTTTGGAAATAATTATGGTGGACAAAATTTAGTTTGATTTAATCAACTGCACATTCCTTAAACTATTGGTTTTCAATATATTTTAGCACACAGAGCTCTACAAAATATACTTAAATTACTGTGTAAACCTATTTGTCCAGATTCCATCTGTACAAAGTTGGATGTAGTCATAACATTGACAATCATTATGTCGTTGCCACAATATCAACAGCCATTGGCGTTTCTACAATGGGTGCAATGTGTGCACACAGGCCCCCTCCTCTGTTAGAACGCCCATGTGAAGAGCTAGGATATTTATATAGCTGACATGGCCACATGCAACATGTAGACATCTGCAGAATGTCTCATTAGTCACAATGTTGGCGTGTGAAATATCAGCATGTGGAATGTCAACATTTTGTACGGACTGGAAGGTTAAGGTTATACTGTGGCAATGAAAGGTTAGGGTTGGGCTACTGGGGTTGAGAAATAGGCACTAGGGGGAGAGGGGTTAGGGATACTCACCACCGATACCCCCGCAGGATCAGATGAAAGTCCTCATCAGCTGACTTCTGGAAGTAAAAGACACAGCTGGAGCTGTTGGATCCACCAAACCAGGTAAGTCACAACTAGACCACCAGGAAAATTTTGTTGACATTCTAATCATGGCAACATTTCATCAGTGTCGAAATAATCACTGTCGATGTGGTAAGTGTTGACATGCCAAGCATGCCAACAACACAACCATGTCAACATAATGAATGTGGACATGATGAATGTAGACAAAATACTCTGAACCTCTACAAAGCTGGGCTAGTTCTTTAACTAATGAAGTTGCAGGATTGTTACTGATGTTTGGAACCTCCAGAGATATTTTACTAAGACTGTGTGTATGTTATTCTTGTTTCCATTTCAAATTATTTGCCACATATGAATGACAAATTGGTCACAAAAATAAGCACACAAAAAATCATTCTATCTACAGCAGGCATAGACCTTTCTGTGCAGTGTTTTGAAGTCTTGGTGCAGAGGGGTATTGTATGGGTGCTACCAGTAGTGCAATGGTTTGTGTCAAATGTTGCCACTCAAAGTTTAATACATGGGGGTAAATTTACTAAGATGGGAGTTTTATTTAAGAAGGTATGTTGCCCATAGCAACCAATCAGATTCCAGGTATTATCTTCTAGAAGGTGCTAGATAAATGAGAAGTAGATTCTGATTGGTTGCTATGGGCAACATCCCTTCTTAAATAGAACTCCCATCTTAGTAAATTTACCCCATGGATGGAAATTTATTCATTTCAAACAATGTTTCCCGTCATCATGCATTTTAGTCCTACGGAAGCCCTAACACTCCTTTTAAAATCCTTAGGTTTCTACAGAACCTAGTTTGAGAAACACTGTTTTAAATAATGATATTGAGATTATGTTTCAGATTAAACAAATGCTATAACCCACATAATGAGGATATACAGTATGTGTGACAATGACAATCTTTATATTACACTGCAGATTGAATGATTATAGAGAATATGTTAGACCATTGCAACATATACAAACATTTTTTATCCACGTTTTTGGATTTTGTTCCTCTCCACAAGTCACATGGCATCAGACAACCCCATCAGAACCCCTCAGTTTCCATCAGGCTCTTCACATGCCCATGAGACTCCCACATCCCTCCAGAACTCCTCACATTCCATCATACACTTCACATGCCCATCAGACCCCTTCCCCCACATTCTATTGAAAAATAAAGCCAAGTGGGTAGAACTGCAGAGAGCAGTGAACTCCAGGTCAGGCAAACAGGAGGCAAGAGCAATGAATTGCATCTTGGGCTTCATTAAGTTAAGCAGGCATTGGATGATGGTCTCTCCAGTCCTGGAGCCATGTAGATATTAAGAAAAGGAGGGTTAATCTTTCAGTAGCTGATATATGTGCTTGCCTGGGAGACAGAGGTCTGCTCCCAGGGTGACAGTGGTGGGATCGGGGGAGTGCGATACTGGAAATCACCATTTTTTAGGCATCCGCAGTCTTCTCTACAATGCAGTACTGAGTACACTAAGAGTGCCCATAGTAAAGTCTATGATTATATTCATAGACTAAAGACCTGATATGACACAGGCCTGCAGATCATTTCAGGTATGGGAGTTTTCAACACTTTGGCGTGCCATTAAAACATCTGTCAGCCATATCAATGGTGGATAACCCCTGTGCTGGACCATCTTGCTCTCACATGTGATATAATATGTATTGGTTCTATAGTGAAAAACGTATATATAAGAATAATTCTGAATTTAAATGAAATCTGCTTAAAAGCTAATATATGCTCATTGAATGTCTGTGTCTTTGTTTTATTACTATGACCCCATTAATACCTTGTGTAATTGAGACCGTGAATACCGATATTGGTCTTCAGACTTTGGGGGGAATGTAAGAGCCTCCGATTTGGAAAATATAACAAATTTCTTAGTGTTTCAAACCACTAACTATATTACAGTCAAACTTGCAGTACATTTACCATTTTCAAGCACAACTCTCCGCAACTCACAAGCCCAAGTTTTTCAATGTACTGTATTGAATAGAAATCACCATAGGTAATAGACACCATGTTAACAAATTGCCAAAAATACTCAGAAAAACAGAGGTCCTGGCCGGTGAGATTGATCAAATTGCTCAAACTGAGCTATCTGTCCAGGTAGAATATAATAAAGAGCTTCATCAAACATATGTATTATTTTGCCACTATTTAATACTCAGTTAAGGTGCCCCAACTAATAATACAGTATATACATTGATGTTCCATAATTATATAATTACTTTATTATTGGGGCAATCATACTTAAAAACAACAGTTTAATTTATGAGGACAATAATATTTTTATGCTAATTACAGCCATATTAATTGCTCATAATTATGCTGCCACTTGTCATGCCACAAATGTATAATATAATTGGTGCCTCTATCATTAATGAATTAATATTGTGTCATTACTCTGATTTGGGGTGAATGAGTTCAAGGGATATACTTACTAAAAGTTGATTATGGTTGATTTTGATTGATTTTTGATCGATTTTATGTTTTAGTGTCTAAATCACATATTTACTAACAGATGATTTTTGACATCCTCTTAAAAAATATGTCAAAGGGATTTAGAGGTATATTTACTAAAAGTCAATCTAGGTCGATTTTTTTTTTGGTTGATGTTTGGTTGATTTTGGATTTTGTATATCAGGGTCTAAATTCCACATTTACTAACAGATCATTTTTTAAATTATTTTTTAAACAAAGTCAAAAGTCATCTGTTAGTAAATATGTGATCTAGATCCTGAAACACAAAATCGATCAAAAATCATCCAAGAATCAATCCAAATCGACTATTAGTAAATATACCCCAAGGTTTCTAGTGCCAATTGTGTGTGATTCCTAAAATATTTCCACTTTGTGGGGATGAGCTAATTAACTGAATGCCAAAAAAATAGATGCCAAATTTGGCATTGGAAGTTTTAGATTTCCTCACCCAATACAACCAGTTTGTATTTTTATTTTATTTTAAAAACAAGCATTTTAAAACTGTCTAAGAGCAGATTTCAAGTAAATTTATTTTCCAATGTATTTTGCATTTGTGTTGCAATATTGTTTATTCTAGCAGATAACTATATTTTATTAAACTAAATTATTTTTTATTACCCCGGCCCATAACTCATGTACAAACATCCTTTTTATTGTTGTGTGCTTTTGAATTATGACTTGAGTAAAATAAAGGTGTAACATAGTTAGCATACTATAAAATAAAACTGCCAATTTGTCATTCAACACCACAAGAAAAATACGTCTCTTAGCACCTAAAATGACAATATTATGGTAATTTCCTCACTTTTCCCCAGTGTACACATATTGATTAACTATTGTATTTACTGAAAAGGTTAAGGTAATTAAAATAACAAGATTTCTGTGATAGTACATGGTTCATATATAGTTCAGTGGTATGATTAAGTTCCACTACACTGACAGTAAAACATAACACATACATTTTAATTATGTTACTTTGTTATTTTGCATGAGTCAACTCTGCAAGCCAACGCTCAGGCTGAAGACTTAATTTGATGACAGAAAAAAGGTTTCTTATAAGTATAACATGTTTAGGCTTTAGATATGTTTTGCAAACCTTTTCCTAGATATAACGTTTTATCTAACTAAATGCTGAGCGTGCTATTATATGTTCTTCTGCACAACCCTATACACCCAGTTGAACACTGACAATTTAGCAGCAGGACTTGATGTTGCTGATCTTGTGGGAGGGACTTATGTGAGTGCGTTAATGAGCACAAGGCTGCATGTGACAGAAGTACAGTTCTTATTGTGAGAGGAGTAGACTGGAGGGAAGCGGGAAGTCACAGATTGAGCTTCATAGTTTACTTTAAGGCAATGAGTATATATAATGGGTGCAGAGTGTGTGGTGCACATGGGACCCTGGGTCCAGGGGGGCAAACACTGCACATCCTGCACCCATAAATAGGTATACTTACCTCTCCGCCATCTCTGGAGTCTTGCATCGTTGGCAGCCTGGCACTGCAGATCAGCAGCAATCACGGGTGTGGCAGCCATTTTCCTGGTTATTGCACATGCTCAGTAGAGAAGTCCCCAGGGACAAGGCATGGATGTCATGTTCTTGGAGACCTGTGCAGTAAGCTTTGGCACAAAGCCAGAGTCTATTGCACTGCTAGAGAGTAGGGGACTCATGCAGAGCCTGCACACAGGCCCTATCCTCTCTTAATCTGCCCCTGTTATAAGGAGTAGTAAGGCCAGTCTCCTGTGCCTTTAATGAAGTACTATTGTGGTGTTAAAGATTCCTCTATATGTAATGTTTTAAAATGAATATGACTGCCTAATCTGAAATACTAGTATGGGGGTAGAGTGACCCCAGGTCCTCCTCTCTCAGGGGGCCCACCTGGCCAGAACACACTGCTGCACCGTGCAGTCCTGTAGCGGGGGCAGGCCAGATACTATCAGGCCCTCAAAGCCCCCCTATGCCCCTGGCCAGATCTGCTCTGCCCCATCTCTGGTAGTATATAGTGGACTTTTATTTTAAAATGTCTGTGTTGATTCACTTCCTAAGGGTATTAATAGTGCAGTCTGCATAATTTCAACTGGTCACTGCAATGCTCTCTGCATACGTTCACCTCTGCCCGCCACCCCTTGCCTGTCGCCCTCTGCCCATTGTCCTCTGCTTGTTATCCTCTGCCTCTCTCATCAGCCTCCGTCCGTCATGTTCTGTCTGTCACCCTCGGCCTCCACCTGTCACTCTTTGCTTATCACCTGCTGCCTCTCATCGTCATCCTCTGCCCTTCACCCTCTGCCAGCAACCCCATCTTTGGAGCCTCTGAGCAGTGCAGCTGCCATTTGAAACTGGTGAGTATAAAGGCGGCACAGATTATGAATTCAGCATGGAGCGTAGTCGGGAGGGGTGGCCTAAGCATATTTTTGCACCTGGGCCTACCGCTCGCAAGTTCTGCCACTAGCTGGGAGAGCTTCTGCTGGTGATGACTGGGACTGGCGACAACCAGAATCAGTGTCCATTCTGCCTGAGAGGAGGCTCCGGAATCGGCCCCCGGCTGCAGGAGTGCAGGTTGGACCTGCACTGCTGCTGCTGCCTTATGGAGGTGTGGGATAGAGGGAAAACACAGTGGACACAGTCAGGTGACTGTGCTAACAAGAGGAGACTGACCTCCCTGACTTAAGTACACCTGATGGCTTATTCCGGCCCTGGTGTCCAGAGTACACTAAAGCCTCTGAAAGCAGTTGTAACATTATAAGTACTTGTTTTAATTGGTTCTGTCAATGACTGCACTGTGACGTGTAACTACAGATGGAGCCTCCGTTATCTTTGCTGTTTCTCCGCCTAAACGGAGGTTTAGTTACACCTAGGCGTAGGTTGCTGAGTTTATGCACGGACAGGCGCATTGGGGCTGTACTGTACAGTACAGCAGACAGCTTATGGTGACAGGACTCACTTATCCCCACCCATAGTCGCTGTGTATTTTAGATAGCTGAATGAGACGCTCCTGCAGCATTGCCCTGATTCATGTAAAACCTGTGTGCATACAGTATTTCTATTGAATGTAAAGTTACAGTACAGTACAGTATATTACAATAGAAAAAAAATGTATATAGTGTCAGAAAAAAATATATGGTATGACGTCTCATGACAGATACACAAGCTCATGTCTAAATGTAAGCAGTAATCCCTTGCTATTGGACCAAACTGTATCTTAAACGCCTTGTTTTGCATCTGAATACACTATATTTATTAATTGATCATTCTACGGGACCTCATTGCCCCTGTATATTTTAGCGAGGGTATTGAGGCGCTCCTTCAGCATTGCCCTGTAGCCTGCAAAACCTATGCCGTCACTCGCTCCATAGCTGAGGGCTGCCACGAGGCGGAGGGACACAGATGGCAGCCATTTTGCCAGTTTGCTATGCGGTCGAGTCCGGTGTATCATACGGTGCATAGAGCTCGCTTATCCCTATCGCCTCTGTGTATTTTAGCTAGGGGATTCAGGCGATCCTTCAGCATTGCCCTGTTGCCTGCAAAACCTATGCTGTTGCTCGCTCCATAGCTGAGGGCTTCCATGAGGCAAGGGGTCACAGGCGGCAGCCATTTTGTCAACTTGCTATGCAGTCAAGTCTGGTGTATTGTAATGTGCATAGGGCTCTCTCGCTTATCCCTATAACCCCTGTGTATTTTAGCTAGGGTATTGTGATGCTCCTTCAGCATTGCCCTGTAACTTGCAAAACCTATGCCGTCGCTCGCTCCATAGCTGAGGGTTTTCCATGAGTCAAGGGGTCACAGGTGGTAGCCATTTCAATCAATGACCTGCTACAGTATTGTATGTGCACTGTACGGAGCATAGAGCTTGCTTATGCTCATAGTCACTGTGTATTTTAGATACGCTCCTACAGCTTTGCCCTGCTTTATGTAAAACTTGTGTGCACACTTCTATTGAATGTGAAGGTATAATACAAGGGATACAAAAATAAAAAATGAATACAGTGTCTGGAAAAAATGAACATGCATTCGCACTTTGGGAATTGAACTCGGGACTCTAAGCATGGGAAGCGGCGCACTTCACCACTCAGACACGTCGCCGCATGACAGATGCATAAGCCCATTGGTTTTGATCATGGCATAACGGCTACGGGATTTGGATGCTCATATATCCCTAACATCAATAGACCATACTGTACCTGTAACACGTTCGTTTGCGTCTGTATACACTACTATTTTTATTTGTTGATTTGTCTGTGGGACTTGGACGCTCACATATTCGTAATGTCAATGGACTATACTGTGGCTTTATCACGTTCATTTGCATCTGTATATACTGTACTACTGTATTTGCATCTGTACACTGTAATATACTGTATGACATACTGTAGCATATTGTAGAGTAATGAGACGCACCAGTAAAGTAGTTCTTATGCTGTAGTTCAGTATTGTATTTTAATGGAGACCACACGCATGCACAATGATGATTTTAAAAAGCGACATCTGGTGGATGATAGCTGGTATTACACTTAAAGGTAACGCCAAACGCTCTGTGCGCCTCCCTACGACTAGGCAAGCCTCCTTGCGCCCAGGCATGCTGCGTATGCCTGATCGCGACTAACGCCTCAGCCAGCAAAGATAATGGAGGCTCCATCTGTACTCAAAGAACTGTATCTTTGGTCACTGTCGCTTACATTGCATAATTACTTTTTAAATTCAGGAGAGCTGACATTTGTGTTTGCAATTCTTCTTCTTTCACTGACCCCATTGGAAAACATTGGACCCCATACAGCAGGGGTGGGGAACCTTTGGCCCTCCAGCTGCTGTTGAACTACACATACCAGCATGCCTTGCTACAGTTTTGCTATTTGGCCATGCTAAAACTGTTTCAGGGCATGATGGGATGTGTAGTTCAACAACAGCTGGAGGACCGAAAGTTCCCCAACCCTGCCATACAGCCTCTGGCAGTTTCTTTTTTTCCTTATATTGGGACCTGGTATCTGTAAAGCACTTTGAATCATATTGCAGAAAAGTGCTATAGAAATTACATATTTATTATCACTAGTATTATAACTGGGCTTTAACAGGGCATTGTCTCATAGGCAATGGTCAGAGAGGGTGTGTGAATGGAAATACAGGGCAATCTATTTAGAGTTGGACAAAAGTGTAAATTCGCCTGTTTCCTGGTGTATCATTTTCATCAAGCATAGGCTGGCTCAGATGCACCCTGATGTTCATGACAATTGTCAGCTACTGTAAGTGTAGGGGACAGTTACTCCGTAAAGAAGCACCATAAAGGCAGATATGTACATTTAGTTCTGTGCATGCAATGTGGAAGCAATTACGGGCGACCAGTGTTTAGCACTTTAACATCCCCGAATACTGTAATTGTAAATGTTATTTACAGTTTGGGTTTAGTGGTCCTGCAGCCGGGGGAAAGCTCCGGAGCCTCTTCTCAGGCAGAAATGGGGACTGATTCTGCTCATCTCCAGCCTCCAGGAGCAGCAGCAGCTCCCCCCACAACGGGATATGGTCAATTTACCTACAATCAAAATCCCTACGGTCAAAATACCGACAACCATTGACCGACGGTCAAAATCCCGACATGGTCAAAATACCGACATTTAAAATACCTGCAAGGTCAAAATACAGACATTTAAAATGTCGACAGGTCAAAAAGTCAACATGAGGTTTTGATGATTTTTTCATTGAAACCGACTTGTTCATACTTTACCATCCCAGTGGACCTGGAGGGGGAATATAACAGTGTGCCGAGCGCAGTGAGGCACCGTGCCTGAAGCATGGCGAGCGGAGTAAGCCATGCGAGGGAACGGGGGTCACTTATATGGTGTCCATGTTGACCTATGTCGACATACACAAAAAACTTGTGTCGACTTTTTGACCTGTCGACATTTTAAATGTCGGGATTTTTACCTTGTCGGTATTGTAAATGTCTGTATTTTGACCATGTCAGTGTTTTGACCTTGTCGGGATTTTGACCGTCAGTCAATTGTTGTCGATATTTTGACCATCGGGATTTTGGTTTTAGGTATTTCATACTAAACCCCCAGCAACTTTAGCCAATGTCAGCATACATCTAAAGTACAGTGTATGATCATCATAGCTATAAAACCACATTAAAATGAAATATTTTGTTAACTATTCCTCACCATATGTGGTATAGCTGTTCCTTTCCCTATGTGATCTGAGAGAAGGGATCAGCAAACATAAGTCATGTCAGAGTTCATAGATGAGAATAGTTCTCACAGGACAGTCAGACACAAATGCACCTTCCTTTTCCAACAACATTTTTCTACTGCGCCTAAGCAAATAGCCATAATTATGGTGATTGAGCCGCATATTGTATGGGGCAGGAGATATGCAGTGACACAGGGAGGATGTTGCTGAAGACACTAGAGGTAATGAGGCTGAGGGCCACAGTGGAGATGAGGCTGAGAGATATGTGGGAGGTGAGGCTGAGAGACACAAGTAAGTTGAGCCTATAGCTGGAGGTGGAGAGACACAAGGAGATGAGGCTGGAGAGACACAGTCGTATTGGGGCTGGAAAGACACGGGAATATAAGGCTGAGAGATGCAGGCAGGGATGAGGCTGGGGTGACAAGGGGAATGAGGCTAGAGAGATACAGGGGTGATGATAGTCCACTGGCCTGTGCCTACTGGGAAGTATGGGGGGCCCAAAAAACATGAGTGTGCCAGGCCCCAAGATTTCTGTTGTACAGTAATTAAAGGCTTCATTGTTAAAACTTCATCTTCGTCCCCCTGGGGCAGGGGTGGCCAACCAATCAGAGTCAAAGAGCCAAAAAATCTTGTTAGGCACGTCAAAGTGCCGACATCGAGCTGAAACCGCACATGCAAAAATGGGGTGCACCCTTGTGCCTGCTAGGCCACGCCCCTAGTAAAAAAAATACATTTAAAAAGCCAGATCCACATAAAATACATTTTTAAAGCCAGATCCAACATAAAATACATTTAAAAAGCCACTTCCACATAAAATAATTGAGAAAGAAAGATCCACATAAAATATATTGAAAAAGCCAGATTCACATAATACACTTAAGCTCCCCCATGGGTCACTCCAGCCAGTATCCTGCTGCGTCATTCCAGCCAGCACCCTCATGTGTCACTACAGTCCACCCACCCCCCACACACACACACACACCTCGTGCCATTGCAGCAGCCCCTTATGTGTCCTCTGTTTGCCAGTGGGTGTCTCACGTCTAGTATCTGGCTCCCTCAGTTCTCAGTCATCGTAATGCTGCTGCCTGTCTGGATCTGTTGTGATCACGTGACTTTGAGTGTGGGGAGCCACATTTGAATAAAGAAAGAGCCGCATGTGGCTCAAGAGCCACAGGTTGGCCACCGCTGCCCTGGGGCTTTGTGTCTGTATGCTATTCAGAGACTTTAGAATAAGTGTATAAAACTTCTAAATAGTAGAAAAGTAGACAAGTAGAGAATTTTTGTTATAGTAACCAGTCAGCCTCTACGGATACAGTATACAGACAGCAGCATCCTGCCCGCCAGAATGCCGGCAGCAGGGTGAGCGATACGAGTACCCTTGCGCGCTCGCCAGAGAATCTATTCCCACTCTATTGGTGTCGTGGACACACACGAGTGGGAATATCCCCTGTGAGCCGATATTCCGGCTGTCGGCATTGTCGGCTGTCAGGATTCCGGTGTTGGTATCCTGACCGCTGGGATACCGGCAAATTGATTGCCTCCTGCCACTACCTACCGTTTAATAGAATGTACCTGATAAACATTAGATACAAGTTAATTGGTTGCTATGGGCATCTTCTCCACTTGCCCACTTCTCCAGTCTTTTGAAGGTTTCATTCTTCCCCCCTTTGTTACCGTAAACAGCATTTGACAATTTCTTTTTTCTCTTATTTTATGTCCCTGGTCACTGGAACAGGACTAAATACAAGTTGAATTCAGTGGAACTAGTATTCAGTTCAGTCATGTTGGATGAGCTTTGGCATATTATGTATTCCTACACTGTGAACTGCGAAGGTTGTCTTCACAACTCAATCTGGTACTGGAAACATTCCTGCTGAAGTATCCCTTCCTCTGAATACTATGTGGAAAGTGTTTGGACAATCCATTTACTGTTGCTGGAGGTGTTTTACTCTAGTAAAGCAACAGGTTTATGCAGAGTGTTCATGTAGAGAAACCAATATAGAATGATGGTATCCCCAAGCCATATGGAACCAACAGACAGTCCAATCTGACCTTGCAACCACCTTGAGTACAGTATGTGTGCACCCATGAGCAGTCATATCTAACTATTATGATAAATGATTTAAACCTAAAATATAGACATTTACTCCATTTACTGCATATATTTGGGAAAATAGAGATATTTGACATGCTCATGCAAGTGGTCACACCTTTTATTTACCTGGTCCAAGGTGAAGGTTCATTTTTGAAACTGCACACTGGGTGAAATAGTTCTTTGGGTGCTCCACCGGTATGCAAGACGTTTTGTTAAACCAACCGGACAGCGACATTTCAATTAAATGTAACTCTGGTGATGCCTGGGAAGAGGGGTATACCTGAATGCTGGAAATCTGTATAACAACGTAGATTGGAGGACAATTGAAAAAGGGAGGGAGAAGGGAAAGTTGAGGTTTGACAATAGTTAAAAAAGAGTCAAATCTATAATATGCACCAGCTGTATACGTCCTAGCACCAGATATCCCAGAAGTACTCACACCAGATCACAGTTCCTGCTTCTTTAACAAACAGAATTTTTTGGAAACAGACTCTTCTGTCTTGTAGATATATGGTGGCTGCGAAAGCAGGTTATAAGACATAAATTCCTTGAGCTACTTTGATAACCGAGAACATATCCAACTTTTTCCCCTCGCTTTGCCCATTTTTAAGGAAAGAAATTTGCTTTGGAAGGTTTATCTCTAACCACAGTCCTCTGGCTTCTGTCTTAGGTACAATATTTTTTATTCATCTCAGCAAAATGAGACTTCCCCACCCTCTTACTTCAGACTGTATTCCAGAGAACATCATATGCTGCATATAAACAAAATTCTTGCCACCCAGCCAGACTTCAACTCCATTCAATGGCTCCTTTTCTAAAAACAATATATTAATGTGAAGTTGGGTTATCACTAGTTAATGAAATCATAAATCCATCAACAGGGTTTTAAAACCACAATAATTACAGAAATAGCTGGGATCCTAACCCTATAATAGTGCAATTACACTGCATGCCAAGGGACGATACAGAAATACAACCCAAAAGCCTGGTTTGATTTGAGCAAATGCATTGGAACAGATAGATGTGTTAAATCTAAGGCATGTCTCTCAGTAGAAACCTCTTAAATGTGCCAAATTCAATGCTTCTTAAATATATTGAATGTATCATATTTATTAACCTGTCTGGTGTAGTTGCCTAGGATATAGGGGCTTATGTATCAAGGTGTTTACGCATTATTATTTCCCAATAAGCAATATTTTTTATGGTCTTATGTAACAAGCTGTTAAGCAGATTTTTATCTAATTTCTTGGGGAGATAAAAATCTGGTTTTCTGTTACCGCAAAAAGCATTCCGGACCTATTGCAGTCTATTGAATGCAGTATAAATCATATGTATCAAATAATCCATCCTAGCATATATTTATTGGAAAATATTTTATATATATATATATATATATATATATATTTAACAGTAGCTGTAGAAGGTGTAAAATGCCTTTGATTTAGCTTAACATTTTTTGTAATCAATTGTCCATTATATATGGGGCAATTTGTTTTTTATTATTACAGGTTGAGTCTCCCTTATCCAAAATGCTTGGGACTAGAGGTATTTTGGATATGGGATTTTTCCGTATTTTGGAATAATTGCATGCCATAATGAGATATCATGGTGATGGGACCTAAATCTAAGCACAGAATGTATTTATGTTACATATACACCTTATACACATAGCCTGAAGGTAATTTTAGCCAATATTTTTAATAACTTTGTGCATTAAACAAAGTGTGTCTACATTCACACAATTCATTTATGTTTCATATACACCTTATACACACAACCTGAAGGTCATTTAATACAATTTCTCTAACGTCCTAAGTGGATGCTGGGGACTCCGTCAGGACCATGGGGAATAGCGGCTCCGCAGGAGACAGGGCACAAAAATAAAGCTTTAGGATTAGGTGGTGTGTACTGGCTCCTCCCCCTATGACCCTCCTCCAAGCCTCAGTTAGGTTTTTGTGCCCGTCCGAACAGGGTGCAATCTAGGTGGCTCTCCTAAAGAGCTGCTTAGAAAAAGTTTTTAGGTTTTTTATTTTCAGTGAGTCCTGCTGGCAACAGGCTCACTGCATCGAGGGACTTAGGGGAGTGAATTTCAACTCACTTGCGTGCAGGATGGATTGGATTCTTAGGCTACTGGACACCATTAGCTCCAGAGGGAGTCGGAACACAGGTCTCACCCTGGGGTTCGTCCCGGAGCCGCGCCGCCGACCCCCCTTACAGATGCTGAAGATTGAAGGTCCGGAAACAGGCGGCAGAAGGCTCTTCAGTCTTCATGAAGGTAGCGCACAGCACTGCAGCTGTGCGCCATTGTTGTCACACACTTCACACCAAGCGGTCACGGAGGGTGCAGGGCGCTGCTGGGGGCGCCCTGGGCAGCAATATTTAATACCTTTATGGCAAAAGAATACATCACATATAGCCATTGAGGCTATATGTATGTATTTAACCCATGCCAGATATCTAAAACTCCGGGAGAAAAGCCCGCCGAAATAGGGGGCGGGGCTTATTCTCCTCAGCACACAGCGCCATTTTCCTGCTCAGCTCCGCTGTGAGGAAGGCTCCCAGGACTCTCCCCTGCACTGCACTACAGAAACAGGGTAAAACAGAGAGGGGGGGCATTTTTTGGCGATATTTTGATATATTTAAGCTGCTATAAGGAACAACACTTATATAAGGTTGTTCCCATATATATTATAGCGCTTGGGTGTGTGCTGGCAAACTCTCCCTCTGTCTCCCCAAAGGGCTAGTGGGGTCCTGTCTTCGATAAGAGCATTCCCTGTGTGTCTGCTGTGTGTCGGTACGTGTGTGTCGACATGTATGAGGACGATGTTGGTGTGGAGGCAGAGCAATTGCCGATAATGGTGATGTCACCCCCCAGGGAGTCGACACCGGAATGGATGGCTTTGTTTATGGAATTACGTGATAATGTCAGCACATTACAAAAATCAGTTGACGACATGAGACGGCCGGCAAACCAGTTAGTACCTGCCCAGGCGTCTCAGACACCGTCAGGGGCTGTAAAGCGCCCTTTACCTCAGTCGGTCGACACAGACCCAGACACAGACACTGAATCTAGTGTCGACGGTGATGAAACAAACGTATTTTCAAGTAGGGCCACACGTTATATGATCACGGCAATGAAGGAGGCTTTGCATATCTCTGATACTGCAAGTACCACAAAAAGGGGTATTATGTGGGGGGTGAAAAAACTACCTGTAGTTTTTCCTGAATCAGAGGAATTAAATGATGTATGTGATGAAGCGTGGGTTAACCCAGATAGAAAAGTGCTAATTTCAAAAAAGTTATTAGCATTATACCCTTTCCCGCCAGAGGTTAGGGCGCGCTGGGAAACACCCCCTAGGGTGGATAAGGCGCTCACACGCTTATCAAAACAAGTGGCGTTACCGTCTCCTGATACGGCCGCCCTCAGGGATCCAGCTGATAGGAGACTGGAAACTACCCTAAAAAGTATATACACACATACTGGTGTTATACTGCGACCAGCCATCGCCTCAGCCTGGATGTGCAGTGCTGGGGTCGTCTGGTTGGATTCCCTGACTGAAAATATTGATACCCTGGATAGGGACAGTATTTTATTGACTATAGAGCAATTAAAGGATGCTTTCCTTTATATGCGAGATGCTCAGAGAGATATTTGCACTCTGGCATCGAGAGTAAATGCGATGTCCATATCTGCCAGAAGGAGTTTATGGACGCGACAGTGGTCAGGTGATGCGGATTCCAAACGACATATGGAAGTATTGCCGTATAAAGGGGAGGAATTATTTGGCGTCGGTCTATCGGATCTGGTGGCCACGGCAACTGCCGGAAAATCCACCTTTTTACCTCAGACCCCCTCCCAACAGAAAAAGACACCGTCTTTTCAGCCGCAGTCCTTTCGGTCCTATAAGAACAAGCGGACAAAAGGACAGTCATATCTGCCTCGGGGCAGAGGAAGGGGTAAGAGAGGGCAGCAAGCAGCCCCTGCCCAGGAACAGAAGCCCTCCCAGGGTTCTGCAAAGCCCTCAGCATGACGCTGGGGCCTTACAAGCGGACTCAGGAGCGGTGGGGGGTCGACTCAAGAATTTCAGCGCACAGTGGGCTTGCTCACAGGTGGACCCCTGGATCCTGCAGGTAGTATCTCAAGGTTACAGGTTGGAATTCGAGAAGTCTCCCCCTCGCAGGTTCCTAAAGTCTGCTTTGCCAACGTCTCCCTCAGACAGGGCGACGGTATTGGAAGCCATTCACAAGCTGTTTTCTCAGCAGGTGATAGTCAAGGTACCCCTCCTACAACAGGGAAAGGGGTATTACTCCACGCTATTTGTGGTACCGAAGCCGGACGGCTCGGTAAGACCTATTCTAAATCTGAAATCTTTGAACCTGTACATACAAAAATTCAAGTTCAAGATGGAGTCACTCAGAGCAGTGATAGCGAATCTGGAAGAAGGGGACTTTATGGTGTCCCTGGACATAAAGGATGCTTACCTGCATGTCCCAATTTGCCCTTCACATCAAGGGTACCTCAGGTTCGTGGTGCAAAACTGTCATTATCAGTTTCAGACGCTGCCGTTTGGATTGTCCACGGCACCTCGGGTCTTTACCAAGGTAATGGCCGAAATGATGATTCTTCTGCGAAGAAGAGGCGTATTAATTATCCCTTACTTGGACGATCTCCTGATAAGGGCAAGGTCCAGAGAACAGCTGGAGGACGGAGTAGCACTAACCCAACTAGTGCTGCAACAACACGGGTGGATTCTGAATTTTCCAAAATCTCAGTTGACCCCGACGACACGTCTGCTGTTCCTGGGAATGATTCTGGACACGGTTCAGAAAAAGGTGTTTCTTCCGGAGGAGAAAGCCAGGGAGTTATCCGAACTTGTCAGGAACCTCCTAAAACCAGGGAAAGTGTCTGTGCATCAATGCACAAGAGTCCTGGGAAAGATGGTGGCTTCTTACGAAGCGATTCCATTCGGCATATTCCACGCACGAACTTTTCAGTGGGATCTGCTGGACAAATGGTCCGGATCACATCTGCAGATGCATCAGCGGATAACCTTATCGCCACGGACAAGGGTGTCTCTTCTGTGGTGGTTGCAGAGTGCTCATCTGTTAGAGGGCCGCAGATTCGGCATACAGGACTGGGTCCTGGTGACCACGGATGCCAGTCTGAGAGGCTGGGGAGCGGTCACACAGGGAAGAAACTTCCAGGGAGTATGGTCAAGCCTGGAGATGTCTCTTCACATAAATATACTGGAGCTAAGAGCGATTTACAATGCTCTAAGTCTGGCAAAACCCCTGCTTCAGGGTCAGCCGGTGTTGATCCAGTCGGACAACATCACGGCAGTCGCCTACGTAAACAGACAGGGCGCCACAAGCAGCAGGACAGCAATGGCAGAAGCTGCAAGGATTCTTCGCTGGGCGGAAGATCATGTGATAGCACTGTCAGCAGTATTCATTCCGGGAGTGGACAACTGGGAAGCAGACTTCCTCAGCAGACACGATCTACACCCGGGAGAGTGGGGACTTCATCCAGAAGTCTTCCACATGATTGTGAACCGTTGGGAAAAACCAATGGTGGATATGATGGCGTCCCGCCTCAACAAAAAACTGGACAGGTATTGCGCCAGGTCAAGAGACCCTCAGGCAATAGCTGTGGACGCTCTGGTAACACCGTGGGTGTTCCAGTCAGTGTATGTGTTCCCTCCTCTGCCTCTCATACCAAAAGTACTGAGAATTATACGGCAAAAGGGAGTAAGAACGATACTAGTGGCTCCGGATTGGCCAAGAAGAACTTGGTACCCGGAACTTCAAGAGATGCTCACGGAGGATCCGTGGCCTCTACCTCTAAGACGGGACCTGCTTCAGCAGGGACCGTGTCTATTCCAAGACTTACCGCGGCTGCGTTTGACGGCATGGCGGTTGAACGCCGAATTCTAAGGGAAAAAGGCATTCCGGAAGAGGTCATTCCTACACTGGTAAAAGCCAGGAAGGAGGTGACTGCACAACATTATCACAGCATTTGGAGAAAATATGTTGCGTGGTGTGAGGCCAGGAAGGCCCCCACGGAGGAATTTCAACTGGGTCGATTCCTACATTTCCTGCAAACAGGATTGTCTATGGGCCTCAAATTGGGGTCCATTAAGGTTCAAATTTCGGCCCTGTCGATTTTCTTCCAGAAAGAATTGGCTTCAGTTCCTGAAGTCCAGACTTTTGTAAAAGGAGTACTACATATACAGCCCCCGGTTGTGCCCCCAGTGGCACCGTGGGATCTTAATGTAGTCTTGGATTTTCTCAAATCCCATTGGTTTGAGCCGCTCAAATCGGTGGAGTTGAAGTATCTTACATGGAAAGTAACCATGCTACTGGCCCTGGCTTCAGCCAGGAGAGTATCAGAATTGGCGGCTTTATCATATAAGAGCCCATATCTGATTTTCCATACGGACAGGGCAGAACTGCGGACGCATCCTCATTTTCTGCCTAAGGTGGTGTCAGCGTTTCACCTGAACCAGCCTATTGTGGTGCCTGCGGCTACTAACGATTTGGAGGATTCCAAGTTGTTGGACGTGGTCCGGGCATTGAAAATATATATTTCAAGAACGGCGGGAGTCAGAAAGTCTGACTCACTGTTTATATTGTATGCACCCAACAAGATGGGTGCTCCTGCTTCTAAGCAGACGATTGCTCGTTGGATTTGTAGCACAATTCAACTTGCACATTCTGTGGCAGGCTTGCCACAACCTAAATCTGTCAAGGCCCATTCCACAAGGAAAGTGGGCTCATCCTGGGCGGCTGCCCGGGGGGTCTCGGCATTACAACTCTGCCGAGCTGCTACTTGGTCAGGGGCAAACACGTTTGCAAAATTCTACAAATTTGATACCCTGGCTGAGGAGGACCTTGAGTTCTCTCATTCGGTGCTGCAGAGTCATCCGCACTCTCCCGCCCGTTTGGGAGCTTTGGTATAATCCCCATGGTCCTGACGGAGTCCCCAGCATCCACTTAGGACGTTAGAGAAAATAAGAATTTACTTACCGATAATTCTATTTCTCGTAGTCCGTAGTGGATGCTGGGCGCCCATCCCAAGTGCGGATTGTCTGCAATACTTGTACATAGTTATTGTTACAAACAAATTCGGGTTGTTATTGTTGTGAGCCGTCTGTTCAGAGGCTCCTACGTTTGTCATACTGTTAACTGGGTTCAGATCACAAGTTATACGGTGTGATTGGTGTGGCTGGTATGAGTCTTATCCGGGATTCAATATCCTTCCTTATTGTGTACGCTCGTCCGGGCACAGTATCCTAACTGAGACTTGGAGGAGGGTCATAGGGGGAGGAGCCAGTACACACCACCTAATCCTAAAGCTTTATTTTTGTGCCCTGTCTCCTGCGGAGCCGCTATTCCCCATGGTCCTGACGGAGTCCCCAGCATCCACTACGGACTACGAGAAATAGAATTATCGGTAAGTAAATTCTTATTATTTTTAATAACTTTGTGTATTAAACAAAGTTTGTATACATTGAGCCATCAAAAAACAAAGGTTTCACTATCTCACTCTCACTCAAAAAAAAGTCCGTATTTCGGAATATTCCGTATTTCGGAATATTTGGATATGGGATACTCAACCTGTAGTATTATTATTATTATTATTATTATTATTATAGATTTTTGATAAATTACCATGGGACAAGGACTACAGCCAAGTTATTGATAAATATAAAATATAAAAATTAAAAATAGCAGCAAGGTACCTGAGCAGAGTGAGATAGATAAGACATGCAGGAGACAGACCCGTATCATCAGAGGTGGTAGAGGCTAAAACTGTAGAGCAATTTAAACATGCTTGGGATAGGCATATGAATATCCTTACAAATAATTAAGGTTCAAAAAGGGTTGAGATTGCCTAAAGGATAAAAAAAAAAAGGGGCAGACTAGATGGGCCAAGTGGTTCTTATCTGCCGTCAAATTCTATGTTTCCAGATATCACCCACCTCACCCGGCACACCAGCGCTACTCTGCGACAGCGTCTTTCTCTTCTTCATGGCAGGAGACAGTCCCGCACATGTGGCTGCTACCCACCACTCCCGGCAGACTAGCGCTGCTCTGAGGATGTAATAGCGCCTCAGCGGTCCCTGCAGCGTGCGTCTTGGACAACTGCGCATGCGCAAAGACATAACTAAATAAGAGCTGACACATGTGCAGTAAAAATTGCAATATAAACGCGAAAAATATTGCATTAAAAAAAATCAACATCGCAAAAACTGCCTATCATCACATTCATTATAAATATTGCATTTGATTGATAAATATCACGCTAAAAATATAAATTGGTAAATTATATGCGTCACCTCACAAGATACAAAAAAACAAAGCATGGGTGTGCCGGTTTGTAAGCAGCGTTGTTTCTACATTTGCCAGAATATTAAACAAACGTGAGAGCCATGCAGTAGCCTTCTCTCCGTACAGCCCTCTGTCCGGACCGACTGTTTCCAGTCACAGCTGCGCATGCTCAGTAGAATTCGACTATACATTTTACGATAAACAGAGGGAAAGTTCAGTGGAATGGATTCGCCTGGACAGGGCTATTTCGCAAGCTCTGTCCCGGCATGTGAATAATTATAAATAACTGTGATTTTTTTATATAAATCGCAATGCGATTTTAATTGAATTTTTCACTTCATAAACGCAATGTAATTGTGATTTATGATAAATCTCCCCCTAAGCACCTCCTCCTGCACTGAGCTAACACTAGGAGGAAAAACACTAGAGCAGGGAAGCTGCCTCTAGTGCTGGAAACGGAGACAGGCCACAGAGTGATTCACTGTCTAACGATATTAACACTTCATATTATTAAAAATTGTTTGGACAGTTTTAATTATGGCATCTTTTCTGGTGTATTTTGTAATAAGCAGACGGGGGTTCATGTAATGAACAGGATACAATTTGTACGGGGGAGTAATGAATGGACCCATGAGATTTATACAGCAGTTGCTGTACATAAAGTGAGTCATACAGAGCTGGACACAAGGCCAGTTTTTTAATATTAAATATGCTTCATTATACTGCGTAAGGGCAAAATAAAATGGTATCCTATACTTTCACATTCCACTTCTTGTGTATTCCTTTTCTGCGCCTACTTACAGCTGGAGAAGTAGAATAGTTGAAAGGCACACACAGCATGTATTCTGCTATCAGAACTTGTACCTGTCGCAGGTGATCTGACCCTAGAGTTAATATCCGTACTCATCATCATTATCATCATCAGCTACCGCCTACATGTCATTTTGAAGTTGTAACAAAAAAAGTTTGATAAGTAATTAAATAAAATGACATGACTCCCTGACCATGAAAAGAGTAACCAGAACCACACTCATAGCCTTGGCTGGTGGGAGCAATTGCAGGAGTGAGCATCCAGCAGGGGGTCATCATCAAGACTAGGCCAAGAAAGGCTGAGCTTGTGACATTAAAGTAGCATGGGGTACCCCTGTCTGAGGGTCAAACAGCCACAGCATGCGGACTTTGCTAGAAAAACAAATGGGCAAAAATCTGTATGGAAGTGTATGTGCTGACCTGCATGTGTCTTGCAATAGTAGCCGCTTTGTATATACAGGTACTCACAGTTTTGTGAATTCGCCCAACTCTGCTTCAACCCCTTAAGGTCGCAAAAGGTATTGGCTGGTTTCAACCCTGTATCTACTTGAGGAAGTGTAGACTGCAGCAGAATGCCCACATGTCGCAGCCCACATGCCTCTATAGGCGGCAGCTGACAGAGACAGCTGCACTGGCACGTATATAATGATAATAAGAAATATGGAAGCCCAGTTATCGAATGCTAAAACGTGCTGTGAATGATAAAACACATTGCATATGATAAATGGTGCTCATTTGAATACAGCATTTTTAATACAATACGTTATTTGCTGTTTTATGTTTGTGTTTTTTACATCAATAGTGTATTTCAGATAGCTGCTACAAGAACTGTTACAATGAATGACATATCCCATGGTTTAACCTCCTCTTCCGGGCTCCTGGATTGCGCATGTGAACGCACCTGAAACTCTTTTCGACATAAACCTAATCTTTCAGACTACTGGACTGCACATGCACCCACTCCAGAGACTCTACCTGATGTACCTCAGGGGAGGTTGTCTTTGTTCTGTGTCCAGATAGCCGTGGCTGAATTGGGGCACTGGGAGGCTCTAATCCAGAGGGGCTGCTGTGCCACCCCCTTTGCTTTTACCATGTGCCTATTTGGGAAACCCAGCACTGTTGAAAACTCTAGATTGAACACTTCTTGAAAATGGGGTAGGATATATAGCAGAGGGATTCAGTATGGTATACCGGCAGGCGGGATGACGGACGTCATTATACCGACAGCGGCATCCCGGTCACCAGTATGCCGGCAGTGGGGCGAGAAAGCCCCTTGTGGGCTCGCTGCACTCTCCACGCTGCAGGCACGGTGGCTCACTGCGCTCATCACAGGTTACATTCTCCCTCTATGGGTGGTGTTGACACCCACAGAGGGAGAATAGCCTGTGTCGTCGGTATTCCGGTATCTGCATTTCACAGCTTGTCGGGATTCCGGCGTCTGTATTGTGAACTCGACAGTCGGTATGCTAACCACTTCCCTGGCAGAGGCCTTTTAAACTGAGGCAGGGCCCTTGTGTGGTCATCTCCGTCACCCACCCTCCTCTTGATACAGTATCCCCACATCCCTTCTCCTAATGGTGCCATCTTTCCAGGAATGTATTTGGAAAGATGATGCATTTGCAGAAGATAGTAAAGCCTCTGGCACAGAGAAGTGGAGAAAGTAAATTTTTTTTCCGAAGCATCATGGGTGGTTCATCACCTCGCAAGGACAGCGCACGTTCTACTGCCGCAGAGAAGAATTAGGTCACATTATGAGATCAGCAGAATGAAGGTTCATTCATGGTAGATTAGTTAAATCAGTCAAAAGAGATCATCAACTAATTTGTCTATAAAATCTAATCTGTATGATCTTGGTGTGCTTATTGCCACAGTTACCAGAAAGAAGAGAAAACATTCTGGTCTGAAGCTCTTTTGAGGGTTACATGAAGCCACCAGTTGTCCACCACCAACCTGCAGCAGTTAACATAAAAAGACAGTTGCTAGATGTAAATGTCTAGAAACTGTGGCTACCCAACTCTCTGCTCTCTTTATTCAGCACATGATATTCCAGTAGCACGTAAGTAACACCTCATTCAGCAAGTAAAAAAATAATATTAATATATCAATCAGTCTCATGCTGTCAAATTTCTGACAAAAGCAAATTACTTTTAAATTAGCCAAAATCATTCATGTACATTGTAGAAGTAGAAGCTAAGTTTTCTGTGAAATAACTTTTTATTCTGTGAATATTTTAATAATACGAGGCCAACATTTTCCATGAACCTTAGTGCTAATTTTTTAAATCAAGGACATATGTGCAATTTCGCCAAACATGAATTCATTGTCCTGTTAATCAAGCGAATGCTGCTATAACAAAGACACTGTGTGCACATTTTATTAGAATAATATGACATAGTACTCTTTTTATGATGCACTTTAAATTAAGACTATGACAGGATTTAGTAAGTACTGAAAATGCAGAAGACAGCAGAGGATTTATGAAGAATTTCAGTGACCACGGCTGTGAATCTACTATTCTCTTGGTATCATTTAGAAAAAGACTTCCGGTATTCAGCTCTACCTCGTGGAGCATTTGCTTGCCAAGATTTTTTATTTTTTTTTACCCCAAGTATATTTAACATTTCTGGATAATTATATCATTGAAATTCTAATGTTACGTTATGTCCAATAAATTGTCTACACCTCTTGATTCTCAGATTAACAACCAGTTGGAAATGTTATATATTTAGCATGGCAAAGTATTAAGTAAAGATTATGGAAACCAGTTAAAACCATTATGAATTAAAAATTGAAAGATGGCCATTCCTATGCATACTATGTCATGTATTTGTATAACTTAGAAAGTATGCCTTTAATAAATTGAGGAAGACAAGAGTTATTTTCTGTCTGTGGTCTAGAATAAGTTACTAGAGTAAATGTTAAGTCCAGGCTTCACTTCTTAACTTAATTAGAAAATTGCCAGGGTTGTGGTAAGTAACAAATTGTACTAGTTGTGGATGCACATCAAAGTTGGAGATTTGTTGGGTAAGAGTTTATCCTACTTCGGGACATATCATATACTATGCAGGTTGGGGACATTGTGCCTCAGACATACAGTAATGCTAGTTGAGGGCCTCCTGGGTCAGACCAAATGCTAGCTATGGACATATTTGGTCAGGCCTTATTCTAGTTGAGGACCGGGTGGGTCAGATGTTATCCTATTTGTTGACATGGTGGTTCAGATTTAGCCTCAGTTGTGGATATGGTGGGTCAGATTTTATCCTAGTTGTGGGCATAGAGGGTCAGGTATTATCCTAGTTTCTCTGACGTCCTAAGTGGATGCTGGGACTCCGTAAGGACCATGGGGAATAGTGGAGTTTTGTACAGTATATGGCGGATTAGATCTTATCTTAGTTTCTCTTACGTCCTAGAGGATGCTGGGGTCCGTTTTAGTACCATGGGGTATAGATATATATAGACGGTTCCGCATGAGCCTTCGGCACTTTAAGACTTTTTAACAGTGTGATCTGGCTCCTCCCTCTATGCCCCTCCTCCAGACCTCAGTTTAGAAAATGTGCCCAGGAGACTGGATGCACACAAGTGGAGCTCTACAGAGCTTTGCTGGAAAAAGACTTTCTTAGGTTTTTTATTTTACAGGGAAGCTGCTGGCACCAGCTTTCCTGCTTTGTGGGACTTAGGAGGGGAAGTAGGAACCAACTTCTCAGTTAATGGTTCTGCTTCCGCTGACAGGACACCCATTAGCTCCTGAAGGGTACTGAACACAGTCCAAGCCTGGCCAGCGTTCACTTCCACAGCACTGCCGCCACCCCCTAACAGAGCCAGAAGTCAGAAGGCTGGTGAGTATATTACCGGAGTCCTGCAGAGAGGGGATCCTCCGGTCATCGTTGGCGGCATACAGGTACACACGCAGCGGCGGGATGCTGCGCGCCATGTCTCTCAGCACAAGGGTGCAGAGCGTGGGCGGGAGGGGGGGGGGCGCACTCTGAGGGCATATTTTAAAACCTTACTCTCACTGGCAAAAAGGGTACATACATGTACAGCTGCTGATGTGCCATCCCCAGTCAGTATAAATATTACATTGCTGAGGCTGAAGGGCGGGGCTTCTCCTCAGACTTGCCAGAACACTCACTGGGTGCCATTTTCTCCAGCAGAAACTCCAGTGTGAAGCTCCTGAATGCTGTTTCTCCTCATGACAACGCTGATACAAGTACAGGGTGTTATAGAAGGGGCAGAGAGTGTTCATTATAATTAGGTCTGTGGGCCTATTATTGGTGTATGCGCTGTAAGTGGGTAATATTTCCAGAATTCACAATAAGGCGCAGTGTGTGGACTGGCAAATCCCTCTGGGTCTGTCCCTAATAGATCCCTTGTCTGATAGGGGTGGGTGTGTGTGTGTGTGTGTGTGTGTGTGTGTGTGTGTGTGTGTGTGTGTGTGTGTGTGTGTGTACAAGTGTGTAACATGTCAGACATTGGGGAGGGTTCTTCCCAGGAAGAACCCATTTTAGATGCACAAGAGGGTATTGTGGTGGCCCTTCCCTCTCATAAGGAGCCAGAGTGGGTGAGAAGAATGTTGCAAAATAATATGTCAATGCTTGCAAATAAATTCTCTGAGTCTGAACAACAGATTAAATATTGGAGGCAGTCTGTGGAGGATGCACTGTTTACTGACCCCTCCATATCATCCACTCGGCTAACATTCAGTTCCCAGAAAAGGTCTCTGGCCCAGATAATGCAAGGGGACACAGACACAGATTCCGACTCTGACGTCGATACTGGGGATTTGAGAGGTGTAGACCCCAAATTAGCCAAAAGCATACAATGCATGATAGTTGCTATAAAGGAAGTGTTGGAGTTTCCTGAAGCAACACTGGTCCCAGAGGAAAAGGATTATTTTAAATTAAATAAAAAACAAGTGACTTTTCCTCCTTCAAAGGATTTGAATGCGTTCTTTGAAGAATCCTGGGCTAACCCTGAGAAGAAATTTGCCCTTCCCAGAAGGATACGTGTAGTGTACCCTTTCCCTGAGGAAGACAGGCACAAATGGGAGACTCCCCCAATGATAGACACCTCAGTTTCTCGGCTGTTTAAGAAAATTGTTTTGCCTGCCCCTGGTTCAGCCTCTTTAAAAGATCCAGCTGACCGTAAATTAGAAACAACCCTGAAATCCATATATATGGCTAACGGAACTCGCAGGAGCAGAAGTCAACAGCTACTTCTACTAAAACCTCAGCATGACGCTGGGGCTCCCCTGTGGGAGTACGATCCGGTGGGAGCACGTCTACTGTTTTTCAGCCAGGTCTGGATTCACTCAGATCTGGATCCTTGGGTATTACAGATAGTATCCCAAGGGTACAAATTGGAATTGCAAGACCTTCCCTCATGCCGATTTTTCAAATCAGCCTTACCAGCTTCTGTTCAGGACAGAACAAAGGTGCTGAACGCAATACAGGAATTATATCAAGACAACGTAATTTCCTTAGTTCCTGTGTCACAACAGGAAAAAAGGTTTTATTCAAGCCTGTTTGTAGTGCCGAAACCGGATGCCTCTGTCAGACTGATTTTAAACCTAAAGACTCTGAACCTCTATTTGAAAAGGTTCAAATTCAAGATGGAATCCCTGAGAGCGGTGATCTCCAGCTTGGAGGAAAAGGAATTTCTGGTGTCAATGGACATCAAAGATGCTTATTTACATGTTCCCATCTACCCTCCGCATTAGGCATACCTGAGGTTTGCGGTGCAGGACTGCCACTACCAGTTCCAAACATTGCCTTTCGGGCTCTCCACGGCTCCAAAAATATTCACCAAGGTGATGGCGGAGATGATGGTTCTCCTTCGCAAGAAAGGAGTCAACATAATTCCTTACCTGGACGATCTCCTCATAAAAGCGAGATCCAGGGAGAAACTAGTGCAGAACATTGCACTTTCCCTGACGGTGCTTCAACAGCACGGTTGGATCATAAACCTTCCAAAATCACCATTGGAACCCACAATGAGGTTATCATTTCTGGGAATGATATTGGACATGGAAGCACAAAAAGTATTCCTACCGGTGGAAAAGGCTCTGGAGATCCAGAGAATGGTCAAACAAGTTTTGAAACCAGCACGCGTATGGATTCATCAGTGCATCCGCCTGCTGGGGGAGATGGTAGTGGCCTACAAGGCTCTACAATTTGGCCGATTCCACGCCAAGGTCTTCCAATGGGACCTACTGGACAAGTGGTCAGGATCGCACCTACACATGCACCGGAGGATAATCCTGTCAACAAAAGTCAGAATTTCACTCTTGTGGTGGCTTCAAAGTTCTCACCTCCTGGAGGGATGCAGGTTCGGGATTCAGAATTGGATCCTGGTGACCACAGATGCAAGCCTCCGAGGTTGGAGAGCAGTCACGCAAGGGGAAAGCTTCCAAGGAAGATGGTCAAGTCAAGAAGTACTCCTTCACATAAACATTCTGGAAATGAGAGCTGTGTACAACAGCCTTCATCAAGCCGCACACCTTCTTCAAGGTCGTCCCATACAGATCCAGTCAGACAATGTAACGACAGTAGCTTACATAAACCGTCAGGGCGGAACAAAAAGCAGAGTGGCAATGGCAGAGGTGACAAAAATTCTCCTCTGGGCAGAAAGACATACAAAAGCTCTGTCGTCAATTTTCATTCCGGGAGTGGACAACTGGGAAGCAGACTTCCTCAGCAGACACAATCTCCATCCAGGAGAATGGGGCCTCCACCCATAGGTCTTTGCGGAGGTGGCAAGTCGTTGGGGCGTTCCTCAAGTAGATATGATGGCATCAAGTCTCAACAAGAAGCTTCAGAAATATTGTTCCAGGTTGAGAGACCCACAAGCAATAGCAGTTGATGCACTGGTGACCCAGTGGGTGTTTCAGTCGGTGTATCTGTTCCCTACACTTCCACTAATACCAAAAGTTCTCAAGATCATCAGAAGAACAAAGGTTTGAGCAATTCTCATTGCTCCAGACTGGCCAAGGAGGGCTTGGTATCCAGATCTTCAGGAGTTGCTACTGGAAGATCCTTGGTCTCTGCCTCTTCGCAAGGACCTGCTTCAGCAGAGGCCGTTAGTTTATCAAGACTTACCGCGGCTACGTTTGACGGCATGGCTGTTGAGCGCCAGATCCTAGCCCGTAAGGGTATTCCCAATGAAGTCATTCCCACACTTATTCTGGCCAGGAAAGGAGTAACGTCCAAACATTACCATCGTATTTGGAGAAAATATGTATCTTGGTGTGAAGCCAAGAAGTCTCCTGCGGTGGAGTTTCAATTAGGACATCCTTCTCCTATTTCTACAGGCGGGTGTGGATGCTGGCTTGAGTTTAGGGTCTATCAAGGTCCAGATATCGGCCTTGTCCATTTTCTTTCAGAAACAGTTGGCTTCCTTTCCTGAGGTCCAGACGTTCGTGAAGGGGGTTCTGCGCATCCAACCTCCCTTTGTGCCTCCTGTGGCGCCATGGGATCTTAATGTGGTGTTTCAGTTCCTTAAATCGGACTGGTTTGAGCCTCTGCAAGAGGTGGAGTTGAAGTTTCTCACTTGGAAAGTGGTCATGCTGTTGGCCTTGGCTTCAGGCAGACGAGTGTCTGAATTAGGGGCTCTGTCACACAAGATTCCTTATTTGATTTTTCATGAAGATAGAGCTGAACTGCAGATGCGTCAGCAATTTCTTCCGAAGGTTGTGTCTTCTTTCCATATCAACCAACCTGTGGTGGTGCCAGTGACTTCTGACACCTCAGCCGTTTCAAAGTCCTTGGATGTCGTCAGATCGTTGAGGACTTATGTTGCAAGAATGCCTCGGATAAGGAAAACAGAATCCTTTTTTGTCCTCTATGACCCCAACAAGATTGGGGGTCCTATTTCTAAGCAGACTATTGCGCGCTGGATCAGAGGTACCATTCAGCATGCTCATTCCACGGCAGGATTGCCGTTACCGAGTTCGGTAAAAGCCCACTCTACCAGGAAAGTGGGTTCGTCCTGGGCGGCTGCCCGGGGTGTCTCGGCATTGCAAATCTGCCGAGCTGCTACTTGGTCAGGTGCAAACACATTTGCTAAGTTTTACAAGTTTGACACCTTGGCTGCAGACGACCTTCAATTTGGTCAGTCAGTTCTGCAGGAACATCAGCACTTTCCCGCCCGTACTGGGAGCTTTGGTACATCCCCATGGTACTAAAATGGACCTCAGCATCCTCTAGGTCGTAAGAGAAAATAGGATTTTTATAACTTACCAGTAAATCCTTTTCTTGTAGTCCGTAGAGGATGCTGGGCGCCCGCCCAGTGGTCATTCTTCCTGCAAATTACGTTTTGTCTTTTTACACAGGTTCTCATGTATTAAGATGTTTACAGCAGTTGCTGTTGCGTTATGCATGCATGTTAGCATGGGTTATGTTAAAGGCCATGTTAGGCGGCATGTTTTGTGTGGTGTGAGCTGGTATGAATCTCGCCACTAGTTTAATGTAAATTCTTCTCTCGAAGATGTCCGTCTCCTCGGGCACAGTTCCTATACTGAGGTCTGGAGGAGGGGCATAGAGGGAGAAGCCAGTTCACACTGTTAAAAAGTCTTAAAGTGCCGAAGGCTCCTACGGAACCGTCAATACCCCATAGTACTAAAATGGACCCCAGCATCCTCTACGGACTACGAGAAAAGGATTTACCGGTAGGTTATAAAAATCCTATTTTTGGATATGGTGGGTTGGATCTTCTCCTAGTTGTGGACATAGTGGGTCAGATCTTATTGTAATTGTGTATATGATGTGTCAGATCTTATCCTAGTTGAGGATGGGTGGGTCAGATGTTATCTTATTTGTTAACATGATGGGTCAGATCTTATCTTAGTTGTGGATATGGTGTGTAAGATATTATACTAGTTGTGGATATGGTGGGTTACATCTTACTGTTGTTGAGGATATGGTGTGTCATTATCATATCTTGTACTAGTTGAACATATGGTATGCCAGATGTCATCCTAAGTGAGGACATAGTGGGACAGATCTTATCCAAGTTGAGAACATGGTGGGTCAGATCCAATCCTGACTGGGGATATGGTAGGTCAGATCGAATCTCAGTTGAGGATATATCTCTTATATTAGTTGGGGACGTGGTTGCTCAAACCATATGGTTCATAGGTGTTATACATTTTATCCACCACTATTTTGAAGAGCATTTGGCCTTCATACAGAATATTTTTAACTTGTGCTTCCAAACTTTTATTTGTATAGTCACAGTAAAGTTTAAAACAGAATTAAAAGATAACAACCATAGAAACAAAATTTGCATTAATTTATTTTTTTGGGTGCTACAATTGTTCATGATTTAAGAATTCAAAACTCATGTTATTAAAATATAAAGCAGACTGCACACATTGTGATACAACCACCATTTTCATCATGTGTGGTCCAAAAACTAGCAAATTTATTGACAATAATTCAACTGAAATCATTTAGCTCACTAGCAGGCAGGTTGAAAAGTGTTGTTGGAATATGACTGAAATAGCTTTGTCTATGTGCCCATCTACCAGGTAGACTAATGAGCCACTATGGGTTCTGAAAATAATCCTTCCACTCAGATTGATACCAAATTGCCAGATCTCTTCCAAGTTAACCAATCCTCACTCAATGTACTGGCTGAGCACTATGATCAGCCCATGGACGGCAGTTGAAGTGTGACGTGTCTACTTCTGCTTCTGTCAGTTTCTGATGGGGTGATTATGGATTTATAATTCCGCAAACTATTTTTGAACTACATAATGTACAGCAACCAACAGATTTTCCCTTCCCATGACAGCAGGTTTACCGGGACCTGGTAGATCAGCACAGGTGTTGCCAGGGAACATAAGATAGGTCCCCTCACTGTATTTATTAGCACGCTTTATTCCATAAACATCTTCCATTTACATAGGAACTTTGCTACTGCAAGCGATTTATTTTTAGGAAAACTTTTCATGTCATATCATCGTCTCTTGCACCACCGGCTTCTGGGATAACTATAGTAGTGTTGGATGTGAATGACTCCTAATAAACCTTTTTTTTTTTTTTAACCATTCATCATTTATTCTTGAAAAGAATACCCCATAAATTCTTCAATGCAAATGCTCTGTTTTTGTTAGTAGACAGGCAGCGACCGGCTCTGTAACCGCAGGAGTATACAATTACGTTATCTCATGTCTGCTGTTTTGTCATTTATACGCTGGCAATTTCTGTTTTAAATTTTAATAGCCATTTAAAACGTCTATATCTGCGAAACACTAGGATGTGTTTTATGACAGACCTATGTTCTTTGTGTGAGCGGAGGTATTCTTTGGCAGAGGTGTGGCAAGTGCTATCACTTTCTCCAAATAAATTTTATGTTGGTCATCATATAGCACTGCTTCTCAGTTGGCTTTACAATTGACTTTTCTGTTAAATGTTAATGAAGCCAAATGGAGCTTTACCTGCTCTATTTACCAAGAATATTTATTTACATAAAATAGTTGGAATGTTCCCATGTGGAGAATTACTTCAATCAATTGTTTGAAGAAAGACAGATGACTTTTTTATGATCTTGTTGCTTTGGGGGACTCCGCGATGGAAGCCCTTTTATCGATTGAATTGTATTCCCGATGAATATGTTTGGATAACGGTTGTATATTATTGTTGTTGTATTTTTCTACAGGTGGGGATCTAAATGCCTGATTCAGAGCTGTACGTTAAAGCATTCGCAGCTGCAATCCCATATGTAGTGGATGTGCAATATATGCTAATGCTGCCACCTGGAAATGTACTGAGACGCTCACTGGTGGCCAATTTTCACTTTTCTCTCAGTAAATGTCAGAATTGTGTACATTTCTGAATCAGGCCTTGAGGTAAGCGACTGCAGGACATGGATGAACCTTCAAAGGACGCTAACATGTTTTAGGATCTGAAAGAGGAAAAGGCACGTCCAGTGTAATAGAATAGAACCCCCCCCCCCCCCCCTCCCAGTGAGTTAAAAAGAAAAAAAAGAGTGAACTGGACCTGTGATGAAATAGTCTCAGGCTTATATAACACAACATGGAGAGTCCTCCTAGCTCACAGAGAAATATGCAACTTCATAAAAGAGCACCCTCAGACATATGTTCATAAGTAAAGGAAAAATGAAAAGTATGCCATAGTGTAATCGGTTTAAGGTGCATACACACATAGTGAGATCCTTGTTATGCCCAATTTTGACTATGCGATTTCCCTTGAACTCCCCCCAGAACCCAGAAGCACCGATTTTGACTATCTGTACTTTCGATTTTTATTAAATGCCAATTTTGACTAGACTTTGTACTAGATAATACACTATATAGTCAAGATTGACTTGCCTGCACAGTGTATCTACGCTTGCGATACTGACCCCACGAGAAAGCGCATCGGGATTGAATCTGTATCGCAAGCGGCCTAACACCTTCCTATTTGCACCAACTTTACTTCCGATTTTGACTCTACAGTCAAACACTTTAATATTCTAAATCAAGATATGCACAGTGTATCAGGAGTAAGAAACACCATTATTAATGTCATGCTCTCATGTGTTTTTAGCATCAAATACAAAGAATTATATGAGTGCTTTATGTTATATCTTTAGAAAGGTGGTTGGTGTTTGTTATGAATAATATGGTGTTTTTAATAGGACAAGAAGGGGGATATATATATATATATATATATATATATATTTAATACAAGGGAAATATATATATATTTATTACAAACTATGTTCTGTGTGTGTCAGTATTCCTGACACAGGTATATTTTACAAGCAAGGGCAATGTCCATTGTCTGGTTATATGAGACAGACAAAAACAAGACAAGTGTTTGGAGTTGGACATATGTCAACATTGTAATGTTCGCATCTTCATATTAAGACAATGGTGTTTTCACCTTGTGTGTTAATCTATATAATCCATGTTACACACTGGTATTTTTATGTTATTTCTAACACTCAAAATTGAGGCAACAGTGCCCCCTACTGTTTTTTAGCATTTATGTATATGTCATAATATGGACTTTGGACACATGAAATATGCTTACTCAGGAGTTCTTCAGCCTATATAAGATAGAAATGTTCAATGTTAAGGTAGCCTAGATAGCTTGGATGAACCAGGATGATCTGAATATAACTCAGCCTCTAGACGAAGAGGGCGAGGCTCCTGAGTATGCTGATGTGATTGCTGTATTGAACATCTGCTGACTGGATCAATAACCTTAGCTAAGTATACAATAAATTCATATTTATATATTCAAGTTATTTTGTTGAAGTACTTTTCTGGGAATCCACCCATCTGGGTCTCCTCAAACCTAACCCACTTGTAACATTTGGCGAGCCAGGTAGGAGGCCCTGTTTGGACCCCCAGAAAGTACTATATATATATATATATATATATATTGTATAAAATGTTTAAAAGGTTATTCAGTAAGAAAAAGGGGGCTAGTTTTCCGTCATGGCTGTCTAGACCCGGGCCCTGGGCTGACATGATGGAAACTGCCTGTAAATACATGCAACCAATCAGAACTGTAACTCCTATAGAAGATTTACAGAATGTTAATTTAAGTATTTATTAAAAAAATGAGTGTCGCGCTGCAGCTGCAATCCTAAATATTGCAGCACAGGCTTTCTGTGAGCTGGACTCACAGGTTAAGGAAATACAGATAGAGCGAGACACACTAAGGGAGCAAAATGCTGTCTTGCGTACCTGTGTACGGTCCCAGGAACAGTGTACTAGTGAATTGCAGACACAGTTCGAAAAGTATGTTGTAAAAAGAGTAAACCGTAAGAAACAACTAGGTAAAAAGCCTAAACATGATTCTGTGAAGATACGTACATTGATTACATCACAAAACTGGGAACAGTTAGACAGTGATTCTGAGGTAGAATATGAGGAAGATGTAACAGGGCAGCTGCGCCCTGTCAGACACACTACTCGCACTTCCACACAAGAAAGTAGACAACAGCAGCAACAGGTTCTAGCAGATGGGATCGCTATGGACTCAAATAATCAACCCTCCATGTTACCAGCGGTAGGAAGTGATGGGACAACAGCATTAATAGGACCAGGAGGGGTACAAATGTTTGTTAGGAATCCCCTATATACAACCCCCCCCCCCGCACCTATACCTGTAATTATACAAGGAACAAGACAAGGGGTTCGGGAGCAGGAAGCTACTGCTTCAGAGACAGAGAAAGCATCCATAGCAATGGAGGATTGGAAACAAAGTGATTTAATACACATGTCCCGTAGATTGAGACAGGGAGCTAATGAATCTCTCCTAGAATGGATACTCCGGTTGTGGGAGGAGGGTGGAGATTCAATTGAGTTAAATTCCAGAGAAATGGCACAAATGGGAACTTTGTCGGTAGACCCTCGAGTGCGTTTACAGTTGCAAATGTATCGTACTAGGAATGGTATATGGTCTTTATTGACTGGTGTGCGAGCCGCTATATGTGAAGTAATAAAATCACCCATGACACTGATGCCCACTTCACCATGGCACACTACAACAGAAGGTATTCATAGATTACGGTTGTTAGGGTGTGTTCGAGGTTTGGTGAAAGTTGCAAATCCAGGAGGTGGGGGAGTCAGTCTAATACAGTGGGAAGGACCTGATCTCTGTATGTTGGATGAGGAAATGTGTGATATGTTTGTCAAGACAGCTCCCACCAACATGAAAGCACCCCTGTATTTAGCAGTGGGCGCATCAGCTAGTATGACTGTGTGGCAGTTGAGTCAGATGTTAGGACAATTGGGACATTTAGGGACAGATGCACCACGCCAGAGACAGCTGACACAAAAAGAACCCAAGGCCAAGGGTAACATACGACACAAAGTTTCCCGCAAACAAATGTTTTTCGAGTTATTAAATGCTGGTACCCCAAGGAAAGAAATAGACGGGGTAGGGACTGATGTCTTGTTAAAAATGTGGTTAGCGTTGAAGAAGAAGGGTGGTGGCACAACACCCACCAAGCAGATAGCAAAGAGTGATGTGGATGAGGAAGTAGCAGAACAAGCCATTCCAACCGCACCTCTCCAAAGCCCTTCCTCCAGGCCATCACCCTATGCTGAGGTGAGGACAGAGCTAGACTCATTTTTAGGGATACACCCTCCAACAGATGCCCAGAGAAAAGGAGGTTGGATTGTACCACAGCCTTTATGACAGGCAGGCGAGTCTCTGGAAGCACAGGCACAGAAAAAACAGTCTGTGAAATACCAGATATGTACAATACAACCCAGAGACAAACGCCCTTATGTGCTGTGTGCAATTTCCTGGGATAACGGGGCTACTGTTACACACTGTACAGCTCTGTTAGATACGGGAGCTGAAGTCTCATTGTTCCACAGAACACAAATCCCAGCTAGTACCACCACATGGGTAGCAGTAGAAGGCCTGGGGGGTACACAAACATGGGCAGCACGATGTCACTGCAAGATGCGGTTGGGCAAAGGGCCTTGGTTCCATGCAAAGGTGCTGGTGTCCGACCTGCCAGACAATATTATAGGTATGGATATTTTGAAAGGACAGTCCATAGATACTCCCTCGGGTACCTATGTGTTTGGTTGTGCCATAAGGACATGCACCCTCTTGCCAGTGAAAAGTGTAGTGAGGGGAAAGGCAAAATGGGACCCTGTGTACATCCCTGTCCCTGATACCCCAGTGCACATGAAGCAATACCGCATACCCGGTGGCCACAAAGAGATTACAGAGACATTAGTGGCTTATGTGGAGGCAGGAATATTCAGACCAGCTATCAGCCCATTTAATGCCCCTGTGTTCCCAGTGAAGAAACCTGATGGATCATGGAGAATGACTGTGGATTATCGAGCTCTGAATGAAGCTACACAACCTTTAACTGCAGCAGTTCCTGACATGGTCTCGATTGTACAGAAGATTCAAGATACTTCTTCTGAATGGCATGCAGTGATTGACTTGGCTAACGCATTTTTTTCTATTGCTATTGATCCACGTAGTCAAGACCAGTTTGCTTTTTCCTGGGAGGGCAGACAGTATGCTCCCACAGTGTTACCTCAAGGGTGGAAACACAGTCCGTCCATATGCCACAGTCTTGTGTCCAGGGACCTGGAGGGACTGATCAGACAGCTGAAGTGTCAGACATATCACTACATTGATGACATCATGTTGTCCGGGACAACTGCAGAGGAGGTAACTGAAGACCTACACAAATTGACCACCTACATGGAAGATCGGGGGTGGGCCATTAACCAGGACAAAGTACAAGGTCCGGCTCAAACTGTAAAGTTTTTAGGCATGATCTGGACTGGTCCACAGAGGAAGATTCCTGAGCCTGTGTTGGATGCTATTGCTCAACTAAAGACTCCAACTAAAATGAAAGAAGCTCAACAAGTGCTGGGGACACTGGGGTATTGGAGATCTTTTGTGCCACATTTGGGACTAATTCTCAGACCAATCTACAATGTGACCAGAAAGAAGTCTGAGTTTGTATGGACCAATGAACAAGAAGATGCATTTCAGGCTGCAAAACAAGCTATAAAGGCTCATAATGCCCTGGGCCCCATACGACCAGATCAGCCATTTTATCTGGATGTAACTGTTACAACTTATGGGATGTCTTGGGGTCTTTGGCAGAAGAGTGCAAACAGTGGGGAGAAGAAAATACCCATAGGCTTCTGGGCTAAACAATATGCCCCTGTGCAGTGCAGATACACGCCTTTGGAAAAGACATTGTTAGCGGCTTATACTGCCTTGCAGCATGTGGAGACAACAACAAAGAATCAGCCAGTCACTATCAGAACCGAATTACCAGTGGCTGGTTGGTTGCGACAGGAGGGGCTAGCTATCGCCAACATGGTAGCCCAGAAGTCAACCCTGATGAAATGGAAATGGTACCTGCAGGAACGAGGTGGCATCAGCAGCCAAGAACCATCACAAGTAGCTACTCACATTGCAGGGTTAGTAAATTTCCAAAGTACAGAAGTAGAACTACCACCATTACAGATTGGAGGCGGTCCATGCCAGGTCGCAGAACCTTATGCCACCTTGGATCCCTCGCAACAAATCCAAGCCTGGTTTACAGATGGGTCAGCTGTATTGACAGCCTCTGGTAGATCCTGGGCAGCAGCAGCCTATCAACCTATCACCCAAAACTTGCTACATGAAACAGGCGAAGGTGGGTCCAGTCAGTATGCAGAGCTAAGAGCAGTAATCATGGTCATGGAAGAGACTAAAGGTCCAGTAACTATATACACAGACAGCTGGGCAGTGTTCCAGGGATTCACAGTTTGGATGCCCACTTGGAGGGCAAATGGATGGAAGGTACATGATAAAGTAATCTGGGGTGGCACAGTGATGTGGGAATATGCTTGGTCCTGCTGTATGGAGAGACTTGTCCACATGGGACATGTGAATGCCCACACCGGTTTAGAAGGGAATGAAATTGCCAATGCACTGGTTCAGGTTCGTGCTATAGCTTTGACTGATGCTGAGAATGTGGAACTGTACAATCTTGGAGAGTGGGCCCATGGCCAATGTGGACATCGGGGAGCCGAAGGTACCTATGCATGGGCTAAGAGGAAAGGAATACCAATGACACAGCTAATGGCCAGAGAAATTGTGGAAAAATGTGAGACCTGTCAATTGTTGAATTACAGGAAGAAACTGACTGGTGATGTTGGTTCCATCTACAGAGGAGAAAGAGCGGGGCAGGTGTGGCAAATGGACTTTATTGGACCACTACCACTTGGAAAGGGACAAGTAAAGTATGCATGTACTGCAGTTGATACTTATTCTGGTGTCCTACTAGCAAGGCCAAGCCAATCTGCAGACCAGCAAGCCACTCTGAAGATGTTGGAAGATTTACAAAGACATTATGGTGTACCGCAAGAAATACAATCAGACAATGGTACTCACTTCACTGGACGTCAAGTTCGTGCCTGGGCACAGGAGAAGGGAGTGTACTGGGTGTACCATATACCTTATTACCCTCAGGCAGCAGGCCTAATAGAACGCATGAATGGCCTACTCAAGGACCAGATTAGGAAAAAGACGCCCACAAATACTCTGAGGGGATGGGATAAGGTCCTTGGGGAGGCAGTGTGCAGTTTGAATGAGAGGGCTGTGGGGGGAGATATGTCACCCTTTGAGAGAATGTTGACACCAGTACCACCGAGACCCCCACATAAGGTTATCATACGGGTCAAAAGGAGTTTAGAAAAATCCAGCTCTCACAGTCTGGTTGTGAAGACAAGTTGTTCCTACACTTTCCAAGAAGTACCATGTGAGTTGGAGGTAGACACTGGAATAGTGCACAAAGATCCTGAACAAGTTGTCTATTTTCTCCCTGTGATCAAAATAAAGGAAAACTGTCACTGGTCAAATGATGTTCATATTGGAGAGGATGGTACTTATATGGTCACCATAAAGATACAGAAACCAATGTCAGTAGACAAGGGGGAGCCCCTGGGTGCTTTAGTGTTAGTACCAACAGACATGTATATCCAACAGGACATGGAGCACTCCACGCCTGGAGGAAAAGTGTGGATCCTTCCAGCTGGTCAGCAGAAGCAGAAATTAAAAGGAGAAATAGTGGCAGCAGGGTTAGGCAGAACTTACTATGTGTTGGTAGAGGGAGACACTAATCCAATCTATTTTCCCACCCATAGGTTGTACCCAAGAACTACATAAAGCTGCGAGATGCCTCTTTTCAACCTGCTGGATTCAAGACCAGATCAAGGCCGACGGATCAGGGCATCAACTATACTGGCAACGGGAGTGATTTTTATTGTGTGGACAATTATGCAAGAAATTGATGCATATCAACAAGGAAATCATACAAGAGCAAGGAAAACGAGGAGTACTATATCTGAAATGACTGATGACTGGGACAATCATTTCATTCGGCTGCATTATGCGTTAGCAGAGGGAATGGGGGAGAAGGAGTGCTGGATATGTACTCATTCTCCTATCTCTTCTAAAACACTGCCATATGTAGCTACCCCAGTAAGCTGGGAAGAGTTAAGCAAAAACGTAGATGACTGGCTAAAACTTTTTCGTTTAACAAGTGAGCCATTTGACAATTCAGTGATACGATTGTATGTTGCTGGATGGACTCAGCCTCCCTTTTGGAAGGCAGTACGTAATGGTTCTGATGAGAATTGGAATAAAACTGTTCAAATATGTCAGGGTAATAACTGTGTGCATGTCACCAACAAGAATGTAGACCTAGGAACTATCCATTTTAAAGTCAATGTAACTTTCTATGCTAAACAATTGGTTTTTAAAAAGAATAGAGCACTGATATACTTTCAACAGATCATGTATAATACCAGTGATAAAAGATGGGTACAGTATCTGAATTATTCAAGTGTGTGGAATTCTACAAGAAATCATACACAGTGTACTTCAAAGGATCAAAGTATAGTACACATAATGAAAGGATGCCCTGTAAAAAATACCACAAATGTATTGTGGTATGTAAGGACAATTATAAAGGGTGGGCAGGTGAGGCTACCTGAAGGGTACTATTTTGTATGTGGCCATCAGGCATACAAATTTTTACCGTGGGGAGGATCTGGTAGCTGTACTATAGCTCGTTTATCACCTGCCACATGGATTCAGAAATGGATAAATCTAAACACAATGCCCGCTCATATGATGTATAAAAGGGCCCTGAAACAGAATAGAGAAAGGGCTAATGATTTGATTTTCATACCTTGGTATAAGAAGATGGGTATGGCTTTAACGCTCTATGGGTTACCGGTTCAAAATACACATAATATAGAGGCATTGGCACGGTTATTTGACAATATAACTGATGAAATTCTAGACGTGCTAGACATAACAGCTAATACCTTGCGGTATCATGTTAAAATATTGAGACATCAACTGGTTTTGGATTATTTAACAGCAGCTCAAGGAGGTATGTGCCAAATAGTGGGTCCTGCATGCAGTAATTACATAGCAGATAATTTTAGTGACCCTATAACGGCACATATCAAGCAAGTACAGAAATTAAAGGAGGAGTTTAGGAAATCCCACAATGATCCAGAGTATAATTTAGATGGTACAGGATGGATATCCTGGTTAAATCCAGCAAATTGGTTCTCTGGATTAAAAGGGTGGCTCATAGGAATCCTACACTTAGTAGGATACGCTGTGCTTATGTTTTTAGCAATATATTTGGTGATTAAATGTGGTATATGGTTAATATGTAAGCTTTGTTCTAATTTAGAAAATGTTAAATCATATCCAGTGAAGATGATTACTGATACAGGAGAAACTTGGAAGGTATATGGTGCAAAACCACCTGAGAGCAAGGGTGGAGTGTATCAGGAGTAAGAAACACCATTATTAATGTCATGCTCTCATGTGTTTTTAGCATCAAATACAAAGAATTATATGAGTGCTTTATGTTATATCTTTAGAAAGGTGGTTGGTGTTTGTTATGAATAATATGGTGTTTTTAATAGGACAAGAAGGGGGATATATATATATATATATATATATATATATATATTTAATACAAGGGAAATATATATATATATTTATTACAAACTATGTTCTGTGTGTGTCAGTATTCCTGACACAGGTATATTTTACAAGCAAGGGCAATGTCCATTGTCTGGTTATATGAGACAGACAAAAACAAGACAAGTGTTTGGAGTTGGACATATGTCAACATTGTAATGTTTGCATCTTCATATTAAGACAATGGTGTTTTCACCTTGTGTGTTAATCTATATAATCCATGTTACACACTGGTATTTTTATGTTATTTCTAACACTCAAAATTGAGGCAACAGTGCCCCCTACTGTTTTTTAGCATTTATGTATATGTCATAATATGGACTTTGGACACATGAAATATGCTTACTCAGGAGTTCTTCAGCCTATATAAGATAGAAATGTTCAATGTTAAGGTAGCCTAGATAGCTTGGATGAACCAGGATGATCTGAATATAACTCAGCCTCTAGACGAAGAGGGCGAGGCTCCTGAGTATGCTGATGTGATTGCTGTATTGAACATCTGCTGACTGGATAAATAACCTTAGCTAAGTATACAATAAATTCATATTTATATATTCAAGTTATTTTGTTGAAGTACTTTTCTGGGAATCCACCCATCTGGGTCTCCTCAAACCTAACCCACTTGTAACACACATACATACAATGGATAAACTAATCTTATATCTTAATAACGCTAATCACAATGTCTGTAACAGTCCAAAAAAGTTACTGCCTCAGCTGATGCACTGACATACACCTTCTCTGATAGAAATCCATTTTGCTTTTGCTTTTATTTACATATGAGTAAGCATCAAGGTCTATCTTTTGAATTCTATGTTTTAGGCAGGGCCGGCTGGAGGCTCACTCCAACTGAGCGGCCCCATAGTTAGTGCAGTGCGGGCACCGCTGGGACCAATATGGCAGGCCAGCCCACCACAGCCACCATGTCCACATAATCTGGCCCAGGCAGTGCTGAGCTCTTCCAGTGTTTCAGAGGGTTCGGTATGATTTACCGCCACATGGGATGTTGAATGTCAGTACATCAACATTGGCATCCCGAGTATTAGAATGGCGGCGAGGGGGGGAAGTGGAGGGGGCGAGCACAATGAGCCACATGTTCTATTCTCCCTCTATGGGTGTCATGGACAACCATAGAGGGGGAATCACCTACCACGCGGTATACCGGCGGCGGTATGGTGCCCCCGTTGGGATCCTGGAGTCTGTATTGTGACCGCCAAGATCCTAACAATCGGTATGCTAACTGCATACCGTTTCAGACACGGTCCGGGTGTAACCCTATACATGGCAACTTGGCAGCATGACATAATAGGACACGTAGCATTACTTTGTCCAACACCCCGCCAATGCACAATGATGCAGTGACTCAGATATGCACATCGGGAGACTTATACATGCACATACTTCACTGCAAGCACAAAACTTTTCTACCGAGATTTAGTAAACAAATGAATGCGAAGTACAAGTTCACACGAATAAAACTGAGTGATTTCTCAATTTGCCGCCTCTAAATTGCTTGTTAGTACAAAGAGCTATAAAATGGATAAATGTGGACGCCTTGAAAGGTTTGTAAAGCAATATTTTGATTTGTTACATATCATTTTATACAATAATTTTAGTTAAGCTCTTTTCAAAATGCATTTGTCCATCAATGTAAAAAATGTGTGAAAGAAGCAATAATGCTCTTAAGAAAACAGGAGGGGAGAATAAACAATTATAATTGTCCAGGGTGTGTATATATAATGTATGAGATTAGAGGAATTATCTCAGGTCCTCTTAATTTGAGGATACATTTCTGAATTGTGCATCTATTTACTGCATTATGTAGTTACTGTATAAGCAGGATAATTCAGAGTTGATTGTAGCAGCAAATTTGTTAGCAGTTGGGTAAAACCATGGCCCTCATTCCGAGTTGTTCGCTCGTTCTTTTTCATCGCATCGCAGTGAAAATCCGCTTAGTACGCATGCGCAAAGTTCGCACTGCGACTGCGCCAAGTAACTTTACTATGAAGAAAGTATTTTTACTCACGGCTTTTTCTTCGCTCCGGCGATCGTAATGTGATTGACAGGAAATGGGTGTTACTGGGCGGAAACACGGCGTTTTAGGGGCGTGTGGCTGAAAACGCTACCGTTTCCGAAAAAAACGCAGGAGTGGCTGGAGAAACGGTGGGAGTGCCTGGGCGAACGCTGGGTGTGTTTGTGACGTCAACCAGGAACGACAAGCACTGAACTGATCGCACAGGCAGAGTAAGTCTGGAGCTACTCTGAAACTGCGAAGTAGTTTGTAATAGCAATATTGCGAATACATCGGTCGCAATTTTAAGAAGCTAAGATTCACTCCCAGTAGGCGGCGGCTTAGCGTGAGCAACTCTGCTAAATTCGCCTTGCGACCGACCAACTCGGAATGAGGGCCCATGTGCACTGCAGGTGGGGCAGATGTAACATGTGCAGAGAGAGTTAGATTTGGGTGGGGTGTGTTCAAACTGAAATCTAAATTGCAGTGTAAAAATAAAGCCAGCCAGTATTTCTGCTGCGGGGTACACTGGGATCCACAAGGATTCACATCAGGGTGTAGCGTAGGATCTTGATCCGAGGCACCAACAGTCTCAAAGCTTTTGACTGTTCCCAAGATGCTCAGCGCCGCCTCCTCTATAACCCCGCCTCCATGCACAGGGAGCTCAGTTTGTAAGTTGGTGCCATGCAGTTAGCAGGCACTTAACAGGGGGCTGGCTCAGGCAGCCTAGTATTCATAGCTTTATTTTGAAGAAAGAAGAGGATTCTTTTACAACATCTAAAGGGCTGCAGCAGACGAAGTCTTTATAGATGTTTCTGGCTGCAGTTCCGGCACCCCCAGCGGCGCTGTATACTCCCGTGCCCTGGTTGCCGTGTCACTGCTGCGGAGGCATCGGTTTCTTCACAGAGGTCGGTCACACACACGCCGCCGTTCTCCCGGATCGTGGGGCCGCAGATAAGGGGGAGGTAAGGGGCTTCTGTGCCTGCACTTTACCGCAATCCAGCGCAGCCGTAGGAGGCGGGCCGCGCGCGCGCGTTGTCGTGGACACTGAATACTGGCCAGCCGCTGCACTAGCCACCAGGGACAGTTAAGGGGCACAGGTCTGGGGGGATTTCTACTATATTAACCCCGCTTTTAACTGCCCGCAGTGCCTGGTGGGGATGCCAGCAGGGGGAGCAGGCCGGACCTGAGGCCTCTCCCCCCAGCCCCAGGGTGCCATTTCTACAATATTCCCGCCCTGGAGCAGCATATCTCTCCCTCACTCCTGACTAGCGGCCATCACAGATTGAACTGAACTGTTTCTAGGACTGCTGGGGCAAATCCTCCTCTGTAGAACCGCCTGATTGCCAGTGCTGTGTTTCCTACAGGACACTTAAATATTCTACCTGTCACTGGGACAGTGTTAGTTAAGAAAGCATGCATACATTCATGGTTGTGTGGTACAAACACCCTGTGATATACTTCAAGTCTTTACTGTGCTTTGATATATCTATTGTTATCACATATAGCCATACTGAGTATTACTTTGTATTGCTAGTCCAGTGCAGTTTTATGGTGCATAATTTCTGCATGGTACGCTTGTGACTATATATGTGTGTGTGCCTGTAGCTGCTGCGTGGTTGCCTCAGTACAAGGGTATTTCACTCAGCGTGCTACTCCTATATTACTATACCTGAGGGGGCTAAGTGTATCAGGTGTCTTTTTGTTTAATATAGGATTGTATAACAAGATATACCTGTTGTGTATTTTTACTTGTGATTTATAGTCACCATATACGTTTATATACCTGTCTGTGCGGTTCCGGTATGAATGGTCGACCATGTTATGGTCGACAGTCATTAGGTCGACCACTATTGGTCGACATTGACATGGTCGACATGGACACATGGTCGACACATGGAAATGGTCGACACATGAAAGGTCGACATATGAAAAGGTCGACATGAGTTTTTTTAACTTTTTTTGGTGTCGTTTTTTGCGTAAAGTGACTGGGAACCCCAATTAGTGCACCGCGTCCCCTCGCATGGTGCCTTCGCTCCGCTACCGCGTCGCTCGGCACACTTTACCGTTCCAATCGTAGTCCATGTGGATCGTAAAGTATGGAAAAGTTCCCCAAAAGAAAAAAAAGTTAAAAAAACCTCATGTCGACCTTTTCACGTGTCGACCTTTCATGCGTCGACCATTTTCATGTGTCGACCTTGTGTCCATGTCGACCATGTCAATGTCGACCAATAGTGGTCGACCTAATGACTGTCGACCATAACATGGTCGACCATGTGAACGGATACCGGTCTGTGCGGTCATAGTCTCATTTCACGGGGGCTCTTGCTAGGTATATTGCTGCTACATTGTACCTGGTTGCCTAATATTGTGCACGCTGTTATGTCTGCTACATGTGGCAACGACGCTGGGGCTTCTCCCACACTGCGTGGTAGTGAGGCCGCGGACGTGATGGAGGATAATATGGCAGCTGAGAGATCAGGTTCAGGGGTTTCCTTACCCCCCAGTGGGTCTGTACCATCTGGGGCTTCACAGGACCCACCTTGGGCTACATTTTCCACACTATTAAACAAGCTTGTTACTAAATTGACGCCCCCTGTTGGACCACCTGTGCCACTGCAGCAGTTTATGGTCCCTGCTATTAATCCGCCATGGGCTGATCAACTCTCTACTCAGTTACAGCATCTGAACCGGTCACTGACTAAATCTAAGTGTCACTCTCGCCCGCCTAAGACTAATGGGCCCTACACACTTGGCGATATTCTGAAAGATATGAACGATCTCGTTCATAAATGAACGAGAACTCGTTCATATCTTTCAGTGTGGAGACTTAAGCGATGAACGATGCGCGTCCCCGCGCTCGTTCATCGCTGGTCTCCCGTCGGCTATGCATGCAGGCCATTATGGACGATCTCGTCCATATTTGCCTGCACTTCAATGCAGCCGGGTGACGGGGGGAGTGAAGAAACTTCACTCCCCCCGTCACTGCCCCCCCGCCGCCGGGTCGCTCGTCGGCCGCATCGGCCGTCGGGCACCTCGGCGGCGCATCGCCAAGTGAGTAGGGCCCATTAGTCGTCTTCTAAACGGGCCATTACTTCCTCCCAATCCACTGCTATCCCAGACACATCCTTTGATGAGGATGGCGTATATACTGATCCCACAGACACTGATACAGATGTTTCTGATGGGGAAGGAAAGTCGTTAGTGGATGTCCCAGATTTGATTGAAGCGATTAGGCTCATTCTTCAGGTGTCTGATGATCCTGAGCCTGAGGCTGTCTCTAAGAAACCAGATAGGTTTAAACTAGAGATGAGCGGGTTCGGTTCCTCGAGATCCGAACCCACCCGAACTTCACCTGTTTTACACGGGTCCGAGGCAGCCTCGGATCCTCCCGCCTTGCTCGGTTAACCAGAACGCGCCCGAACGTTATCATCCCGCTATTGGATTCTCGCGAGATTCGTATTCTATATAAGGAGCCGCGCATCGCCGCCATTTTCACTCGTGCTTTGGAGATTGAACAGAGAGGACGTGGCTGCGTTCTCTCCCTGAAAAGCTCCGTAATCTGTGCTCAGTGTGCTGCAAATATCTGTGCTCAGTGTGCTGAAAATATCTACGTTCCCTGCCTGAAAACGCTCCATATCTGTGCTCAGTGTGCTTCAAATATCTGATCAGTGTGCTGCATTGTGGGGACTGGGGACCACCAGTATATAATAATTATACTGTAGTACAGTACAGTAGGCCATTACTGTATCTTGCAGCACTGTGTCACTGCAAGTATACATTCCATATCTGTGCTGCATTTTTGTGAGCAGTATATATAGTATTACAGTGCAGAATTTTGGTGACCCAACAGTATATAGTTGTGTACAGTAGGCCATTGCTGTATCTTGCAGCTCTGTGTCACTGCACGTATCCATTCCATATCTGTGCAGCATTTTTGTGAGCAGTATATATAGTATTACAGTGCAGCATTTTGGTGACCCAACAGTATATAGGGGGTCATTCCGAGTTGTTTGCTCGTTGACGATTTTCGCAACGGAGCGATTAAGGCAAAAATGCGCATGCGCATGGTACGCAGTGCACATGTGCTAAGTAATTTAGCACAAAACTTAGTAGATTTACTCACGTCCGAACGAAGAATTTTCATCGTTGAAGTGATTGGAGTGTGATTGACAGGAAGTGGGTGTTTCTGGGTGGAAACTGACCGTTTTCTGGGAGTGTGCGGAAAAACGCAGGCGTGCCAGGATAAAACGCAGGAGTGTCTGGAGCAACAGGGGAGTGGCTGACCGAACGCAGGGCGTGTTTGTGACGTCAAACCAGGAACGAAACGGGCTGAGCTGATCGCAGTGTAGGAGTAAGTCTCGAGCTACTCAGAAACTGCTAAGAATTATTTATTCGCAATTCTGCTACTCTTTCGTTCGCAATTCTGCGAAGCGAAGATACACTCCCAGAGGGCGGCAGCCTAGCGTGTGCAATGCTGCTAAAAGCAGCTAGCGAGCGAACAACTCGGAATGAGGGCCATAGTTGTGTACAGTAGGCCATTGCTGTATCTTGCAGCTCTGTGTCACTGCACGTATCCATTCCATATCTGTGCGGCATTTTTGTGAGCAGTATATATAGTATTACAGTGCGGCATTTTGGTGACCAACAGTATACATATATAGTACAGTACAGTAGGCCATTGCTATTGATATATTACTGGCATATAATTCCACACATTAAAAAATGGAGAACAAAAATGTGGAAGGTAAAATAGGGAAAGATCAAGATCCACTTCCACCTCGTGCTGAAGCTGCTGCCACTAGTCATGGCCGAGACGATGAAATGCCATCAACGTCGTCTGCCAAGGCCGATGCCCAATGTCATAGTAGAGAGAGCATGTAAAATCCAAAACACAAAAGTTCAGTAAAATGAACCAAAAATCTAAATTAAAAGCGTCTGAGAAGCGTAAACTTGCCAATATGCCATTTAAGACACGGAGTGGCAAGGAACGGCTGAGGCCCTGGCCTATGTTCATTGCTAGTGATTCAGCTTCACATGAGGATGGAAGCACTCATCCTCCCGCTAGAAAAATGAAAAGACTTAAGCTGGCAAAAGCACAGCAAAGAACTGTGCGTTCTTCTAAATCACAAATCCCCAAGGAGAGTCCAATTGTGTCGGTTGCGATGCCTGACCTTCCCAACACTGGACAGGAAGAGGTGGCGCCTTTCACCATTTGCACGCCCCCTGCAAATGCTGGACGGAGCACCTGCAGTCCAGTTCCTGATAGTCAAATTGAAGATGTCACTGTTGAAGTACACCAGGATGAGGTTATGGGTGTTGCTGGCGCTGAGGAGGAAATTGACAAGGAGGATTCTGATGGTGAAGTGGTTTGTTTAAGTCAGGCTCCCGGGGAGACACCTGTTGTCCGTGGGACGAATATGGCCATTGACATGCCTGGTCAAATTACAAAAAAAATCACCTCTTCGTTGTGGAATTATTTTAACAGAAATGCAGACAACAGGTGCCAAGCCGTGTGTTGCCTTTGTCAAGCTGTAATAAGTAGGGGTAAGGACGTTAACCACCTAGGAACATCCTCCCTTATACATCACCTGGAGCACACTCATCAGAAGTCATTGACAAGTTCAAAAACTTTGGGTGACAGCGGAACCAGTCCACTGACAACTAAATCCCTTCCTCTTGTAACCAAGCTCCCCTCAGTGTCAATTTCCTCATTAGACAGGAAAACCAATAGTCCTGCAGGCCATGTCACTGGCAAGTCTGACGAGTCCTCTCCTGACTGGTATTCCTCCGATGCATCCTTGAGTATAACGCCTACTGCTGCTGGCGCTGCTGTTGTTGCTGCTGGGAGTCGATCGTCATCCCAGAGGGGAAGTCGGAAGACCACTTGTACTACTTCCAGTAAGCAATTGACTGTCCAACAGTCCTTTGAGAGGAAGATGAAATATCACAGCAGTCATCCTGCTGCAAAGCCGATAACTCAGGTCTTGGCAGCTGCGTTGGTGTTAAACGTGTCTCCGGTATCCACGGTTAATTCACAGGGAATTAGAGAATTGCTTGATGTACTGTGTCCCCGGTACCAAATACCATCTAGGTTCCATTTCTCTAGGCAGGCGATACCGAGAATGTACACAGACCTCAGAAAAAGAGTCACCAGTGTCCTAAAAAATGCAGTTGTACCCAATGTCCACTTAACCACGGACATGTGGACAAGTGGAGCAGGGCAGACTCAGGATTATATAACTGTGATAACTGGGTAGATGTATTGCCTCCCGCAGCAAGAACAGCAGCGGCGGCACTAGTAGCAGCATCTCACAAACTCCAAATCATTCCTAGGCAGGCTACGCTTTGTATCACTGCTTTTCATAAGAGGCACACAGCTGACAACCTCTTACGGAAACTGAGGAACATCATCGCAGAATGGCTTACCCCAATTGGACTCTCCTGGGGATTTGTGACATCGGAGAACGCCACCAATATTGTGCGTGCATTACATGTGGGCAAATTCCAGCACGTCCCATGTTTTGCACATACATTGAATTTGGTGGTGCAAAATTTTTTAAAAAATGACAGGGGCGTGCAAGAGATGCTGTCGGTGGCCCGAAGAATTGCGGGCCACTTTCGGCATTCAGTCACCGCGTGCTGAAGACTGGAGCACCAGCAAACACTCCTGAACCTGCCCCGCCATCAGCTGAAGCAAGAGGTGGTAACGAGGTGGAATTCAACCCTCGATATGCTTCAGAGGATGGAGGAGCAGCAAAAGGCCAGTCAAGCCTATACATCTACCTACGATATAGGCAAAGGAGGGGGAATGCACCTGACTCAAGCACAGTGGAGAATGATTTCAACATTGTGCAAGGTTCTGCAACCCTTTGAACTTGCCACACGTGAAGTCAATTCAGACACTGCCAGCCTGAGTCAGGTCATTCCCCTCATCAGGCTTTTGCAGAAGAAGCTGGAGAGATTGAAGGAGGAGCTAAAATGGAGCGATTCCGCTAGGCATGTGGGACTTGTGGATGGAGCCCTTAATTTGCTTAACCAGGATTCACGGGTGGTCAATCTGTTGAAATCAGAGCATTACATTTTGGCCACCGTGCTCGATCCTAGGTTTAAAGCCTACGTTGTATCTCTCTTTCCGGCAGACACAAGTCTGCAGATGTTCAAAGACCTGCTGGTGAGACAATTGTCAAGTCAAGCGGAACGTGACCCGTCAACAGCTCCTCCTTCACATTCTCCCGCAACTGGGGGTGCGAGGAAAAGGCTAAGAATTCCGAGCCCACCCACTGGCGGTAATGCAGGGCAGTCTGGAGTGAGTGCTGACATCTGGTCCGGACTGAAGGACCTGCCAACGATTACTGACATGTCGTCTACTGTCACTGCATATGATTCTGTCACCATTTAAAGAATGGTGTAGGATTATATGGGTGACCGCATCCAAGTAGGCACGTCAGACAGTCCGTACTTATACTGGCAGGAAAAAGAGGCAATTTGGAGGCCCTTGCACAAACTGGCTTTATTTTAGCTAAGTTGCCCCCCCTCCAGTGTGTACTCCGAAAGAGTGTTTAGTGCAGCAGGTCACCTTGTCAGCAATCGGCGTACGAGGTTACTTCCAGAAAATGTGGAGAAGATGATGTTCATCAAAATGAATTATAATCAATTCCTCCGTGGAGACATTCACCAGCAATTGCCTCCAGAAAGTACACAGGGACCTGAGATGGTGGATTCCAGTGGGGACATCTTGCCTCTGTAGAGCCAGTTTGTGCAAGGAGAGATTGATTGCTTCTTTTTTGGTGGGGGCCCAAACCAACCAGTCATTTCAGCCACAGTCGTGTGGCAGACCCTGTCACTGAAATGATGGGTTTGTTAAAGTGTGCATGTCCTGTTTATACAACATAAGGGTGGGTGGGAGGGCCCAAGGACAATTCCATCTTGCATCTCTTTTTTCTTTAATTTATCTTTGCATCATGTGATGTTTGGGGCCAATTTTTTTAAGTGCCGTCCTGTCTGACAATGCAGTGCCACTCCTAGATGGGCCAGGTGTTTGTGCCGGCCACTTGGGTCGCTTAGCTTAGTCATCCAGCGACCTCGGTGCAAATTTTAGGACAAAAATAATAGTGTGAGGTGTTCAGAATAGACTGGAAATGAGTGGAAATTATGGTTATTGAGGTTAATAATACTGTGGGATTAAAATTACCCCCAAATTCTATGATTTAAGCTGTTTTTGAGGGTTTTTTGAAAAAAAAAACACCCGAATCCAAAACACACCCGAATCCGACAAAAAAATTTCAGGGAGGTTTTGCCAAAACGCGTCCGAATCCAAAACACGGCCGCGGAACCGAATCCAAAACACAAAACCCGAAAAATGTGTTTAAACGTAAGAAAGTGGTTAAACAAGTTTTATCTCATTCTGAACACCTGGTTGACATACATCAGGAATCCTGGGAAAATCCGGGGACAAAATTCACACCGAACAAGAGACTGTTGGCTCGCTATCCTCTCTCTGCGGAGGTATGTAAGACTTGGGAAACCCCTCCGCGCGTTGATTCTCATGTGGCGCGTATGGTTGTTTCCTCCGCTCTGCCAGTAACTACCGTCACCTCTCTGAAGGAACCGATGGATAGACGTGTGGAAGGTTGTTTGAAAGCAATTTTTACCCTAGCGGGGGCTGTGCATAGGCCAACTATTGCAGCGACATGGGCTGCTGAAGCTGTTGAGGCTTGGGCTTAGGAGCTTGAAGCGGAACTGCCTTCCAATGCATCTGAGCATGCTCGACAATGTCGTTCCTATATTACCATGGCTTCTCTGCACCTTAAGGAGGCGGCCTCCGATGCCGGGGTGCTGGTCGGTGGCTATGGATTCCAAGAAAACCCTGGAGGTGCTTCCTTTCAAAGGAGACATTCTCTTTGGAGAAGACCTCAATGAGATTGTGGCTGATCTGGCTACTGCTAAAACAGCTTGCCTAGCTAGTACGGCTCCTTCCACACAGAAGGCTAAAAGTACTTTTCCTCGGCCCTTTCATCCTTCAGGTAAAGCAAAAGGTCAGGCATACCCAAAGCAAACTCGTGCTTCTAGACTTGCAAAGCCCAGACCTAAATGAGCCTGGGCTGCCCATCAGCCTGCTTCCAAAACTGACAAGCCAGCCGCATGATGGGACGGGCCTCCCTCTGGGGGATCCCAGGGTGGGGGGAAGACTTCTAAGTTTTGCCCAGGAATGGTTGAAGACCACTTCAGATACCAGGGTAAGGGAAGTCGTCACTCGAGGTTACGCCGTACCCTTAAAGAATCGTCCCCCTCATCGATTTTGCCTGACATATGTTCCTCTGGTCCCAGCAAAAGTAAACACTCTGCATTCGGTGGTACAGTCCCTACTGACCACAGGAGTGGTGGTACAAGTGCCTCTGGCTCAGAGAGGCAAGGGGTACTATTCACATCCGTGCCTCACTTACATCAAGGTTAAATCTGGTATGTGATCAATAGACCCTATTGATCACTGTGTGAGTTAGGGGTACGCACCTGCATATTAAAGATTGGTGAAGGGTTCATGCTTGGATATTGTATAGAAATAACAGTCATACACATACCAGATTTAACCTTGGTGTAAGTGAGGCACGGATGTGCTAAATTACATTTAACTCTGCACGGGAAATAAGTCATAGGAAATACTACACATTGGTTGCCTTTCATTATTTCTGTTTTTATGAGACCATCATGTGATGTGGATGTACATCAGGAACCACATTGGACAACAGCAAAAAGAAACCTTGATAGGAGTCTACATTTCCATCATTGTATGAGGTGGGGTACGATACCCAGGCTTTTTTATTTATTCCAGACATTTGGTTTTGAGTATTCAGACATCGCTTCCAATCAGAAAGGGAAAAGATACCTTTATGTGTACAGCTTACTCCCTAACAGCATGAGTGGGGGTACGCAGAACATCATAACCTCATCTGTTCACCATTTTGACAAATTTTGAATATTATATAGGAAAGTAACATAGACATGAATAATTTTTTATAAAATTCCCCCCTTTTTTCCCTTGCGCCAAAGGAGATAATTGATCCCACCTTTCTTTATTTTTGTGTATAGATTTTGGATAAGTGGTGAGATCCATTTGGGTCAGTTTTTCCGTAGGCAGCATTCCCTTGCGCCAGTTTGTGTGTTTTACAAAAATATCTTTTTCATCTTTCCATAATTATCACAGGGCTCATTGCAGCTTTTTTCAAAAAAATTTTTAGTAAATTTGCCCAAATCTGATTACTAAAAAAAAAAGTGAACTAAATGGTTTGGAGCAGTTTTTCATGAAAACTGATCCAAAACCCCTTTAATACATTAAAGTGTTACTACAATAATGTGAAAAGAGTGCGAAAACACCCCTTTTCAGATTATTTTAGTAAAAATAATGTTAATAAATATGGCTCATAGAATGAGGAGTATATCCTAGCATAAAAAGGGGTAATCAATAGGATACAGTTGACCATGAGAAGTTGCTGGTGGTCTGGTTTGTGGAGTTGCACAGATATGAGATAGTGGAGGACTATGTGTGTGAAATACATATAAATGTATCCCACAACCTACAGGGACAGCATCAGAAATCATGCGGCCCGGTACATCGATTTTCTAGGGGTCATCCATCCCCAGGTACCCGCAGCGTACCTCGGGCTAGGCTCCACAGTGTCCCTCCAGACAGCCCCCAAAGTGTCTTTCCAGGTTCCTTCTGTCTCTCTAGCCCTAGCCACCACAGCGTCCCTCTATTTGCTTCCTGTCTCTCCAGCCCTAGCCCCCACAGCGTCACTTTAGCCAGCTGCATGGTGTCCATCCAGCCCTGACACTCCTAGCCCCCATACCATCTCTTAAGCCAGCTGCACAGTATTCCTCCAGCCCTGACTGCAGGATTCGGTTAGCATACCAGCATATAGGATGCCAGCAGTGGTAATCCCAACGCCGGAATCCCGACACTGGTCAGAACACTGACACCGGGGCCCCTGACATCGATCACAATGCCGGCACCAGAATCCCAACTGTCAGCATTCTGATCGGAAGTAGGCTGCGGGGAGGGAGGGTTAGGGTTAGGCACTAAGTGGGGAGGGTTAGGGATAGGCTGCGGGTAGGAAGGGTTAGGGGGTAGAGGGCGAGGGTTCAGGGCCGTCTCAACAGTAGTCAGACAGAACCCGAGATATCCGGCTGGGAAGTACAATTAACAGGCTTGGATGGGGACCACTGCTTCGAAGTCGGAAAATCTGCTGTCACTGAGCATGTGCAGAAGCTGCATTCCACCCTTTATGCTGCATATAGTGGCCGCTAGCCAGGCTGTTGGGAAAGGGGGTTTCCGGGCAACTGGAAAGCCCCTGCCCTTGCGTTTGCCTATGTAACAATGTGTGTTTTATACAATACTTCATGTTAGAACTGGAAATATATGACATTGATCACTTCTTTTTGTCTACGGGAACAGAAGGTACCGTATGAAGTGATTACCAAATTAATTTTAAAACTTTTTACTTTTATTTTATTCCTAGAACTGAGAGTCACTAATTTCTCAAACAGGTATCATAAACCAAGTGACACATTGTTACACGTAACCCACTACATGTCATCAGTAGTAACACTTCAGTATGTAACAATTAACAGTGTACAGCAATATCTCATTCTATCACTGTACAGTTATTTCCATTCCATGCACTGTATGATAAATGTGTAAGCATCAGAGTATGACAGGAGACCACTTGACCTTTACGTTACCTGGAAAAAAAAGTCTAAAGAGAGAACGTTAATCAGTTTAATTAGGATAATGAGCAAACTGCTAATTAGATCTCTAAACCTATACACAGTTTACCATCCTCTGTGTGGTGATGCCAGCCTGTCTCTTTCACCCAGAGAAAGGAGGCTGTAGGAGCACGCCAGCTTTGGGCAGAATCCACATGGGCACAGGCTTAGGATGGCAACATTAGTTAAACCATTCCATCTTTCACCACAGCATAATATATATTTGACCCTGAGTCTGGCACTCTTTCCTATGACAAATGACACTCAATCTTCATAGTCCATGAATCTGAATGCATAATATGCATGATGTGTGTGGCTGAGCAATTTGTCAGTGTCATGTATATTGAGCTGTCAGGGAGCATCTAAATCACTTCCCTTTCTTGTCACTCCATCCTCAGAATGCATCCTGGAAGACACAACAGCATCAGAAACATACAATGATATGTAAATCCCGCCATTCATCATGCGTTATATCATAAAGGTCTATTTCGTCCAGTTAGATCTCAAGCTGCTGAAACATTACACTGATATGTAAGGAAATGGAGTAACAAAGATGTCCATATCAGCACATTATGAGTAGGTGGCAGGGAGAGAGACCAATGAACCTGGAAGAACAATAGCTGTAGTTTAAACAAGCTGCAGAGACCTGCTAAGACCTAGACAAAGGCCTGCAGCTTAAGAAAACAGTCAACTGTGGAATTCCCGGGCTCTATTATGCTTCCGAAACAATCCGCACTTACAGAATGGATTTGCATTTGTAATAGAGTTCAGGCTCTGTTTGTGAAAGGCTTTCGCTAGGCCTGACCCCTTCGCTGAAGACCACATTGATACTCAGTGCCTCGCCTCTACCCCTGTCTTGAACCACTGAGTGCAGTATCATGGGAAAATGCGCCGACTTAAAAGAGAGCAAAGCCAGACAAGAGGATGGCAAAAAAAATTAAAAGCTTGAGGCAATTTTGCTGGGAATTACCAATGAATATTACTTGAGGAAAGAATAGAACCTACTGCTGGCAATTACGGCTAACAAGCTTCTTCCAACCCTAATGTGACACTTGGACTGGTGTGAGAAAGAATAATATAACACAAGCTTATTTAACATCCTTAAAAGGCATGACTTGGATAACAAAATGCGTTGCTTGGAAGTTCTAAATGGCTTCACGTAACAACAGCTAAATGCCTAGTTGTACATTTTTAAGCTATTTACTGAACTTTTTCTCAACCTAACATTTTTACAAATTGGGTGCATTCACTAAAAAAAAGCAGATAAGTGGAGTAAATCTACCGTAAAGGGGAAAGATTAAAAAAAAACAGTAGCGTTGCATGTCCTTCGCTTGAAGGTGAAAATTGTGTAGTCCTACACGTCTTTCACCCTTCAAGAAAGGTTATTTCATCTGTGTTGATAAACTTGTTCCTGTACATCTATCAGTCTCCTGGTTCAGTTTTAAAACAGTGGGCCAAATGCATCATCGCTTGGATAAAATGGAGAGTGAAAAAGTACCAGACAATCAGCTCCTAACTGTCATTTTTCAAACACAGCCTGTGACATGGAAGTTAGGACCTGATTGGCTGGCACTTTTTCTTTTTCCATTTTATCACTCTCCAATCGAGGATGCATCTAGCCCTGAGTCTTACAGTCTAGCATTGTCATAAGCAGTCACAGTCAACACAGTTTAGTCTATTCTGCCAAGTTTTCAGGCTGTTAAGCTAGTTGTGGCCAAAAGGTTAATCTACATCCACAAGTAGATAGGCACCTTCCTTTGGGCCTGTTTTTCTCCATTGTAGCCACTACTGCTGCTGTGCAATAATATAACACGCAGGCCAATCAGAAGGATATACCTCCTTTGTGGACTGGGTATGCCTGGGGGCTGATTGCCTCCAACACTAGCAGGTTATGGCACCCACACTGGCATATTTATAATGGGTGCAGTATGTGTGCGCTGCACACGGGCCCCTGGGTCCAGAGGGGGCCCACACCGCACACACTGCACCCATTTCTTCTATACTCACCTTTCTGGCGTCCATCGGTGACTGTCTATGGGCCCCCTCCTCTCCTGTAGCTGTCACGGCCGCAGTTAGCGCTCTCAGCACTGAGACTCTGGCACAGTGCCAGAGTCTACAGCGCATGTGCAGGACTCCGAAAAAATGGCATGGCAGCCATTTTTTCGGAGTCCTGCGCATGCGCTGTAGACTCTGGCACTGTGGCAGAGTCTCAGTGCTCAGAGGGCTTACAGCGGCGGTGATGGCTACAGGAGAGTAGGGGGCCCACACACGGAGTCTGCACACAGATCTCCTCCTCTCTAGAAATGCCTCTGGGCACCCATACATCTTCAACATATCGGGGAAATGCCCTAAACCTCTGACGGCTACATGGGGGGATTAGGGTTATTAAACATGTTGAAAAATCCTGATTCCCCCAACCCGACCTTTTTCAGTCGAGAATGGGGAAGGAGGCATTTGTAACATTGTTAATTTCCCCGATCCCTCGATGGATCACCGATCACCGATGGCCTCCATTGAGAGGTTCTGGTCAGCAGATCTGTGTTTCCGGCATCACGTAAATGTAGTTAGTTAATTGGTTAGACTGCATTTTGTTTTTGGAAATGTTGTATTTGTATGTGTGTGAAACATAAAATAGATATTTGCTAGCTATATACTGTATTTAACAAAAATGATTGTTTTTAAACTGCAGGCATCTCTAACTGTTAACCACCTGATGCCTGCTTATGTTTAGGAACCAATACCTATGTGACTGCTGGCACCAGCGGTGCAAGTGGGCAGGTACGGGTGGCGTACCCTTAAGAATTTAGCTGTGGGTTCGTTGTACCCACCGCCGACGGGCCCGCCGCTCCCTCCCTCCCTCCGCTGCTGCTCACCGCCACTGCTGCTTGAGGGGAGGAGAGCGCAGCGTGCACCTCTCCTCCCCTCAGTATCTACATTCAATTCAGTGCCGGCCCGTGAGCCAATCAGAGCTTGCGATCCGGCAGTCAAGGCTCCTGATTGGCTGCCGGACTGCAAGCTTTGATTGGCTCACGGATCGGCACTGAATTAAAGGTAGACACCCATACTGCCGCCGGAGACTGAAGGGCAGGAGAGGCGCAGGCTGCTCTCTCCTCCCCTTACACACAGGATCAAGACAGCAGCAGCGATGAGCCGCAGGGGAAGGGGGGGTCATGTGTACCTGGCACTGGGGGCATATCTGGCTCTGGAGGGACATGTGTATCTGGCACTGGGGGCATACCTGGCACTGGGAGCATATCTAGCACTGTGGGGCATTTCTGTATCCGGCACTGGGGGGACATGTGTATCTGGCACTGGGGGCATATCTTGCACTGGGGGCATATCTGGCACTGTTGGGGCATTTCTGTATCTGGCACTGGGGGCATATCTGGCACTGGGGGCATATCTGGCACTGGGGGGACATGTGCATCTGGCACTGGGGGCATATCTGGCACTGTTGGGGCATTTCTGTTTCTGGCACTGGGGGCATATCTGGCACTGGGGGTATATCCTGGCACTGGGGGGCAGTGGCGTAACTACTGCCCCCGCAGTCCTCGCGGTGGCTTGGGGGCGAGGGCTGCGGGGGCGCCACTGATTTACAGCAGACTGACATGCGGACGAGCGTCCGCATGTCAGTCTGCTTTCTCCTTCCCTCCGCCGCTTGTTGGAGGGACACGGAGGGCACAGCCTCTCCTGTGTCCCTCCTGCTGCATCATCTCCGGCGGCCGCGGGTCTGATAGGGAGAAGTGCCGTCCGTGAGCTCTAATTGGCTCACGGACCGGCACTTCCCCCTATTAGACCCGCGGCCGCCGGAGATGATGCAGCAGGAGGGACACAGGAGAGGGATGATATCAGGCACTGGGGGGAATAACTGGCAGGGGAGGGATATCTGGCACTGGGGCATTGTCTGGCACTGGGGGCATATATGGCACTGGGGGGGGATATCTGGCACTGGGGCATTATCTGGCACTGGGGGGGAATATCTGGCGGGGGGGATGTCTGGCACTGGGGGGAATAACTGGCAGGGGGGGGGATATCTGGCACTGGGGCATTATCTGGCACTGGGGGGGAATAACTGGCAGGGGGGGGATATCTGGAACTGGGGCATTGTCTGGCACTGGGGGCATATATGGCACTGGGGGGGGATATCTGGCACTGGGGCATTATCTGGCACTGGGGGGCAATATCTGGCGGGGGGGGGGGGGTGGATGTCTGGCACTGGGGGGAATAACTGGCAGGGGGGGATATCTGGCACTGGGGCATTATCAGGCACTGGGGGGGAATAACTGGCAGGGGGGGGATATCTGGAACTGGGGCATTATCTGGCACTGGGGGCATATATGGCACTGAGGGGGAATATCTGGCAGGGGGGGATATCTGGCACTGGGGCATTATCTGGCACTGGGGGCATATATGACACTGGGGGGGAATAACTGGCAGGGGGGGATACCTGGCACTGGGGCATTATCTGGCACTGGGGGCATATATGACACTGGGGGGGAATAACTGGCAGGGGGGGGATATCTGGCACTGGGGCATTATCTGGCACTGGGGGCATATATGGCACTGGGGGGGAATATCTGGCAGGGGGGGGATATCTGGCACTGGGGCATTATCTGGCACTGGGGGCATATATGGCACTGGGGGGGAATATCTGGCACTAGGGGCATATATGGCACTGGAGGGGGGGGGAATATCTGGCACCGGGGGCATATATGGCACTGGGGGGGGGGATATCTGGCACTGGGGGCATATATGGCACTGGGGGGGGGGCATATCTAGCACTGGGGGCATATTTGGCACTGGGGGGGAATATATGGCACTGGGGGCATATTTGGCACTGGGGGGAATATATGGCACTGGGGGCATATCTGGCACTGGGGGCATATGTGGCACTGGGGGGGAATATCTGGCACTGGGGGCATATGTGGCACTGGGGGGGAATATCTGGCACTGGGGGCATATGTGGCACTGGGGGGGTATATGTGTACCTGGCACATGGGGGGGGGCTATATTTGGCACTGGGGCATGTGAGTACCTGGCACCGTGGGGGAATATCTGGCACTGGGGACATATGTGGCACTGGGAGCACAGCCCTAGCAACGAGCATGACACACAGTGCATGAAACACCTGGCAACGAGCATGACACACAGTGCATGAAACACCTGGCAACGAGCATGACACCCAGTGCATGAAACCCCTGGCAACGAGCATGACACCCTGAGCATGAAAACCCCTGGCACCGTGCATGGAACCAAGAGCATGAAACCCCTGGCAACGAGCATGACACCCAGTGCATGAAACCCCTGACAACGAGCAGGTAATTGAAAAGTAATTAGAAGCCTTACTGTAGGACTTAATGTGTAATGGGCATTACGGTGTGTGGCATAATGTATCACGGACATTGCGGTGTGTGTCATAATGTGTCACAGGCATTACGGTGTATGGTATACTATATCGCGGGCATTGTGATATGTGGTATAATGTCTCAGGGTCATTGCAGTGTGTGGCATAATGTATCACGGACATTGCGGTGTGTGTCATAATGTGTCAGGCATTACGGTGTGTGGTATACTATATCACGGGCATTGTGGTATGTGGTATAATGTCTCAGGGTCATTGCAGTGTGGCATAATACATAACGGGCATTGCGGTGTGTGGCATAGGGTGTAACGGGCAGGGCATTGCGGTATGTGTCACAGGCATTACGGTGTATGGTATACTATATCACGGGCATTGTGGTATAATGTATCACGGACATTGCGGTGTGTGTCATAATGTGTCACGGACATTGTATGTGCTATAATGTATCAGGGGCATTGCAGTGTGTAGCATAATGTATAACGGGCATTGCGATTCCTGTCATAATGTGTCACAGGCATTACGGTGTGTGGCATAATGTGTCACGGGCATTACGGTGTGTGGCATAATGTGTCGGGGGCATTACAGTGTGTGCATATTGTGTCGTGCATTATTGCGTGTGGAATAATGTCTAAGGGCATTGCAGTATGTGGCATAATGTATACTGGGCATTACTATAATGAGGAAAAATGACAAATAATGTAAGGGGCATGAATCAGGATTATTTTTCTTTCCTGTGGTGGCCAACGTATGGGCGTGCAGGTTGCAGAACTGGGGTATAAGGTAGTCTTTTCCTGCAATGCCACGCCCCTTTATGTGAAACCACGCCCATTCCAACGAAACCACACCCCTTATTTCTGTATCTGGCACTGGGGGCATATCTGGCACTGGGGACATATATGGCACTGGGAGCATATCTGGCACTGTGGGGGTATTTCTGTATCTGGCACTGGGGGCATATCTGGCTCTGGTGGCATATCTGGCACTGTGGGGGCATTTCAGTATCTGGCACTGGGGGCATATCTGGCTCTGGGGGGACATGTGTATCTGGCACTGGGGGTATATCTGGCAGTGCGGGGACATGTGTATCTGGCACTGGGGGCATATCTGGCACTGGGAGCATATCTGGCACTGTGGGGGCATTTCTGTATCTGGCACTGGGGGCATATCTGGCACTGGGAGCATTTGTGTATGTGGCACTGTGGGGCAATGTGTATCTGGCACTGTGAGGCAATGTATATCTGGCACTGTGAGGTAATGTATATCTGGCACTGTGAGGTAATGTATATCTGGCACTCTGGGGGCATTTGTGTATCTGGCACAGTGAGGCAATGTGAATCTGGAACTGTGAGGCAATGTATATCTGGCACTCTGGGGCATTTGTGTATCTGGCACAGTGAGCAATGTGTATCTGTCACTGTGGGGCAATGTACTGTATATCTGGCACTGTGGGGCAACGTGTATCTGGCACTATTGGGGTCATATGTGTATCTGCCCCTCCCCCCATATGTGTACCACGCCCCCATTTACATTGGCCACGCCCCATGTGGCATTTGGCCACACCCATTTTTGGCGCGCGTGCACACAGTACCTATAAGACATTTTTTCTACTTGCACCACTGGGTGGCACCATGCATTGCACATCCTCATCATCAATAAAGACAGCATGCCAAGTCTCCAAACCATTTCTTCAGCGCTCATATTAAAAGTACTAACACTATTATATATATAAAAATAATATTAAACAATGATAACATATATTTTATTGTTTTACCTATTTTTTGGAATGTTTTATAAATAACATTACAGGTTTACCTAATATCCTCTTTTGTGTGTTGTTTTAAGGGTATCTGGTTGTCTGTGACTCACATATTGAATAAAAAGGTGGTAGAGGTCAATACCAATGGAGAGGCTATAAGATCCCCAGAACCACTTCACAAGGTCTTCACCCATAGCAAGCTGCATTTCTTAATAGGCTCACCAGTAATCAGATGCCCCCAATTACTGGTGCGCTCCAGATGGGGACTAATTATCTGTGGCTATTGCAGAAAAAGCTCAGTGTATGGAACAATGAAAGTGGCATTCAGACACTAATAACATAGTAACATAGTATTCGAGGTTGAAAAGAGGCAAAATGCCCATAGTGTTCAACCTGTATATTGTATTAAGTTGAGTTGATTTTAATGTGCCTGCTGAAGAATGTTTTATGACTAGTTAACAACTACAAATCACGTTACACTCGGATCACACCTGCAGTACCCGAGCACCCAGGAGACAACAGACCATACGGCCATCACGATCCCGGTAGCAGATTGCCCTATCTGCCTTCCTGATGATAGAGTCCCCTACCACCACCATCTGCCTGGGTGCCTCTCTAGCTTTCATCTCCTCCGGTTGCTAGAGGGAACAGTCTCCTCTGGCTCCGTCATTTCCTCGCTATCAACCACCGAAGCTTCGTCCAATCGGGCAAATTTGTTCGGGTTTCATAGATCAGAGATGTTGTGCTTTTTCTTCCTTCTAACAGTGACCCAGCTGGCTACCTGATTTTCCTCATCTACCGGTGACCCCTCCCGTAACTCCTCCACTGTTCTATCTAAACCTTGCTTGAGATTATGAATATCCCTCAGTCGCGAAAACAGTTTGCTCTAGATCAGTTACCTGGGCTTCCAGAGCATCCGTTTTCACACATCTCGCGCATATGTATTCGCACTGGGACGGCTGCTCCAGGTGCGCATACATCTTGCACGACACGCACTGAGTGAGATTCTCAATCACGGCCCTTCCCATCGTTTGAGAACTCAACTCCCTATTACCTTCCGAAGAACAATGCAAACAATACAAAACTATTCAATCTGATATTGACTATGACCTAGCTGTGAAGAGAATCAATATTCACAACACAGCAGAAACAGTCAATTCAATCACATACACAATACAGTAGATATTCAATACTTATCTGAGTGGACCCTCTCCTGCGTCACCGATACTCCTCCTTGCAGATGCTCAGTTCTCCGAACCTCCTTCTCGCTAGCTGCCGTGCACCTGGCACCTGCTTAGTTCACAGTCCACACTCACGCAGGCTGTGGCTACCGCAGCACACACTCACACCCAGCAGAAGCCCTCACACCCATTCTCTCCCCTCAGTCACCTCAAAGTCCTTGGATGTTGTGAGGGCTTTGAAGTTTTATGTGAAGAGAACTTCTTGTCACAGAAAGTCGGACGCCCTGTTTGTCCTTTATGATCCCAACAAGGTTGGGTGGTCTGCTTCTAAGCAGATGATTTCTCGCTGGATCAGGTGTACTATCCAGCATGCTTATTCTATGGCATGCTTGCTGTGTCCAAAATCTGTTAAGGCCCATTCTACTGGTAAAGTGGGTTCTTCGTGGGCGGCTGCCCGGGGTGTCTTGGCTTTACAACTTTGCCGAGCAGCAACTTGGTCGGGGTCGAACACGTTTGCTAAGTTCTACAAGTTCGATACTTTGGCCTCTGAGGACCTAAGGTTTGGTCAATCGGTTCTGCAGGAGCCTCCGCGCTCTCCCTCCAGTACTGGGAGCTTTGGTACATCCCCATGGTACTAATGTGGACCCCAGCATCCTCTAGGACGTAAGAGAAAATAGGATTTTAATTACATACCGGTAAATCTTTTTCTTATAGTCCGTAGAGGATACTGGGCGCCCGCCCAACGCTTCATTTTCCTGCAGTTGTTACTTGGTTCAGTACTGCCTCGTTACTTGGTTAAGTACTGCCTTGTTACTTGGTTAAGTACTGTTGTTCAGCCGTTGCCGACTTGTTTCAAGCTGGTTGGCTTGGATTTCTGTTGTTATGTGTGAGCTGGTATGAATCTCACCACTATCTGTGTATTTCCTTTTCTCGAAGTACGTCCGTCTCCTCGGGCACAGTTTCTAGACTGAGTCTGGTAGGAGTGGCATAGAGGTAGGAGCCAGCCCACACTATTAAACTCTTAAAGTGCCCATGGCTCCCAAGGGACCCGTCTATACCCCATGGTACTAATGTGGACCCCAGCATCCTCTACAGATTACGAGAAAAGGTTTAACCGGTAGGTAATTAAAATCCTATTTTCTGCCTTGTCGGTGTGGTTTCAGAAAAAAATTGCGTCTATTCCTGACGTTCATACATCATTCACTCAGGGTGTTTTGCGGATACAACCTCCCTATTTCCCTCCTGTGGTTCCATGGGATCTGTCTGTTGTCCTTGACACCCTGCAAGGGTCTACTTTTGAGTCTCTTGATTCTGTGGACCTGAAATTGCTTAATATTAAGGTCCTGTTCCTGTTGGCTATTGTCTCAGCTAGGAGGGTGTCGGACTTAGGCGCTTTGTCCTGTTGTCCGCCCCTTCCTGATATTTCATCGTGACCGGGCAGTTCTCCGTACTTGCCCTGGTTATCTGCCTAAGGTGGTTTAATCGTTCCACCTTAACCAAGAGATTGTGGTTCTGGCCTTTATCTCTCCTGGTTTGTCTTCCAAAGAAAGGTCTTTGGATGTGGTACGGGCTAATACTGTATGTGGAGAGGACTGCCTCTGTTCGGAGGTCTGATTCCCTCTTCGTACTGTTTGGTTTTCACAAACGTGGCTGGCCTGCAAACAAGCAAACCTTGGCCAGATGGATTAGAATGGTGATTGCACAAGCTTATGCGCAGGCTGGTCTCCCAGCTCATGCTGCTATCAAGGCCGATTCTACTTGGTCTGTTGGACCTTCTTGAACGGCCCGCCATGGCGCATCCACAGAACAATTGTGCAAGGTGGCTACCTGGTCCTCAGTGAACACGTTCATCAGGTTCTATGCCTTTGATACTTCTGCCTCCCAGGATGCCTCCTTTGGACACCGGGTTCTTGTGCCCGCTACAGTGCGTCCCCTCCCTTGAGAAACTGCTTTAGGACATCCCCGATGTTATTCACTGTGGAATACCAGTGTACCCCGCTGCAGAAAACGAGATTTATGGTAGACTTACAATTATTAAATCTCTTTCTGCGAGGTACACTGGATTCCACAAGGCGCCCACCCTGACGCACTTAGCTTCTTTAGGTTTGTATGGCATTAGCAGCTGGTCCCTTCTCCTGTTGTGAGAACGTGGTTCTATGTGACTAACATCTACCGTCTCTTTACCTGCTACTGCATTGGACTGGTTAACAAAACTTAGCTCCTGTGCATGGAGGAGGGGTTATATAGAGAAGGCGGTGCGGTGCATCCTGGGAACAGCCAAAGTTTTTAGCCTGTTGGTGCCTCGGATCAAGATCCAACTCTACACCCCAATGTTATTCCCTGTGGAATCCAGTGTACCTCACAGAAAGAGATTTAACAATGGTAAGTCTACCATAAATCTCCTTTTCATGCTCAAGCTCCAAAGGTACCATCTGGTTGTGGTGTACAAATGATGTCTTATCACCTGTTCACATCTTGGAATCTAGTGTCTCCGATGCTAATTATGACCTGGATGTCAATGAGATTGATGTCATCTTCTCCAGGTGCATGATGAATCTCTGATATGACACTCAGGAATGACTTCTGTCAATGGTTGTCTTGTATAGTCCTGCATGACTGGTCTTCTCGATCCAGGGAACTGTCCCATGACATTAAGTCTTTCTTTGCCTTAATCAAGGAATTAACCCTCTCATATAGCATTCTCCTGCAAGGTCAAAATTTTGTGATACCTTATGCCCTTTCAAGGTTTCTTAGCTCAGCAGGCCCACCAGTGGCACCCCAGACATGAGGCCACCATAAAGCAGGTTAAGGATGCCCTGTTTTGGCCCTCTGTGGCTGCTGACACTGAGCTGGTTGTCTCCATCTGTGCCCACTTTAATGCTTTACGGGCCCATCATGACTAGGTACTGCCACTCTCCATGAGGTTCCAGACCTCCCTTCGTCCATCATTGCTGCAGATCTCTGAATGGAGGGGAAAAGAGCACCTTGTGTTAGTGGATTCAAATTCTGTTTTTTTTTAGAGAGATTTCTACACAAAGTTTCACAATCATCAACAAAATTAAGACACATGTCATTCCACACAAGCTACTTACTGACAATGCCATGCAGTTCATGAGTAGTGAATTCCAGACTTTCACAAGTGAATGGGACATATCACATATCACCAGCAGTCATCGCTATCCACAGTCCAACAAACTAGCAGAAAGGTCAGTATGTTCTGCGAAGCCCCTGTTAGAAAAATGTTATAGAGATGGTTCTTATGTGTTATGGTGGTCCTCAATATGAGAAATACTCTGAGAGATGGACTTCCCTCTCCAGCCCTGTGCCTTGCACCCGCACAATCATTCCTACCAGCAAGTTAAAATTTAGACAAGTTGAGAACAACATGCAAGATGATCTGCAGAACTCCAGATTGCAGCTCAAAGCCACTCATGATATAACATCTCATCGCTGAAGACCATTGTCCCCTGGGGAGACTGTACTCATCCAGACACCTGTTGGGTTGCATAGACTTGGGACTGTTATGTGTGAACGCAGCAGGAGCCACCTCCTATGGGTATGTTATCCAACACCTCCACCTCACTTAAAACCAACTGAGGAAGAACACCCATCATCATGGGCAGTGAGTCCCCTTGCCTAATAGTGAGCCAGATGGAATGGAATCTGTTGATTGATGCATCATCTTAAATATTTTGTGGAGGAAAACAGAAAGTTGTTGGAGCAAAGAATCAGAAAGGAGACAATGGGGTAAATTTACTAAGCTCCCGATTTTGACCGAGATGCCGTTTTTTCATCAAAGTGTCATCTCGGTAATTTACTAAACTCAAATCACGGCAGTGATGTGGGCATTCGTAATATTTTGGAAGTTCAAGGTAAAAATCACGAATGAATACACCATCGGTCAAAATACGCCTGTTTAGATATGAATCTCGGTCATTTACTAACCATTCGTAATTGTAATATCTGCCGTGAAAATGCATTTGCGGCCGTGTAAAATTACAATTCGTAAAAAAGTCCTAAAAAAAACGCGGCTGCTTTTGAAAAGCGTGTTTACATGTGTACTCAATTATCCATTACTCACACCTGAATGTTTGGCCCTATAAAAGTGTTCCAGGCACATTTTGAAATTCTATCACTCTGAAATGGCGGCTGTGGTGTGTGCCAATGAATTTATGTTTGCTGTGGGATACCTTAGACTGCTCCATGAGGCTTCCAGAAATCAGGCCCAGGTAAGTGAACATGGTCAGCAGGTTGTCCAGGTGCCGCGGAGGCTGCGCCAGCCTCGTTTTTTTAGAGGTCGTTTAAACTTAAACGCATTGTCCGATGATAGGGTCATACAGATGTCCCGCCTAAATAGAACCAACATTTTCCGCCTGTATGACCTTGTCAAACTGGGCCTAGACCCTGAGACAGCACGCTCTCGCTCTGTCTCAGGCCTACACAAACTCCTGGCTGTGTTACACTTTATGGCTACTGGGAGCTTCCAGGCTGTGGCAGGCGACGTGATTGGTATCTCACAGCCCACCTTTTCAAGATATTTGAATCAGGTGAGTCAAAAAATACATAGCCGGTTATGTCTAAGTGTTGCTTCTGTAAGTACAAACAACACAGTATTGTATAGAATACCTAACATGACACTCACCTTAGCTTGTTTAATGTCCACTCAGGTTTTGGATGTCTTGGATCCACATATTAATGCCTCAATCTGCTTCCCTACCCAGGAGTCGGAGTGGCGTGCTGTCAGGGTAGCTTTCTATGAGCTTGCTGGCATGCCCAATGTGCTGGGGGCCATAGATTGCACACACGTTCAGCTGAGATCACCTAGGGGCCGCCAATACATATATACGAATAGACATCTGGCCCAATCAACTAATGTCCAGGTGGTCTGTGATGCAAACTTTAAAATTATGAGTGTTGTTGCAGGTTACCCTGGTGGCTGCCATGACTCCTTCATCCTCAGTCAGTCATCGCTCTTCGATAAATTTGAGGACGGACAAATGCCTGATGGCTGGCTGTTGGGTATGTTTAAAATGTTTTGTGTGTATGTCTTTTAACCACAAACTCGAGTTTTGACTAGGGGAATGAATAATCTAACACATGTACTAATGTTGACTATATCTGTTTTTCAGGTGATGGGGGTTACGGCTGCTACTCTTGGCCCCTTACTCCATTGTCCCAACCTGATTCTCCTGCTGAACACAGTTACAATCATGCACATAAGGCTACGCGGAATGTGATAGAAAGATGTTTTGGTGTGCTGAAGTCACGGTTTCGGTGTCTGGATAAATCTGCAGGCCTTTTGTTGTATAGTCCCTCAAAGGTAACTAGAATTGTGTTCTGCTGCTGTTTTCTCCATAATCTGTGTTTAAGTCCACATCTGGCACATGATGAGGGAGAAAGCAGTCAGCAAGCAGAGGAGTTAGAAACATCTGGTGACAGTGTGAGTACATATGTAGGGAGGCAGGTACGGCAAGAAGTGATCCAGCGGTATTTTTCTGGTAAGTTTTTGTAGGATGTAATTATCCTTGACTAAACACTTTGCAATACAATCAATTGTGTGTTTTGTTACTTACTGTTTGTTGTTTATAGTGGTGTGTACATTGTACTTAGTTTATGTTATCAATACATTTTCAGACATTACCCATGAAAAACATACATAGATACATAGCAGCTTCTACAATGTTTGAGACGGACACAGGAAGTTGTGTGTTTGACAAAACTAAATTTTTATTGCGTTACTCAAATTTTTCAAAAGTCTTATTTTTTCCGCTTGTGTGTGCTGGGTGCTGTGCTTTGTGCTGGCTCACTGGCACGTGCTTGGGAGGAACGCCGAACAGGGGAGGTTACTGGCGTTTGGATAGGGGTCGTGGTTCCAGAGCTGGAGGTCACTTGTTGAGCTGCCATCAATGTTATGTTGTTGCTCAAATTATTTATGCTTGCATTCAGTTGTGTGTTGGTTGCAGTGTGGCTGGCTACAATCCGGGATAAAGACTCATTCACAACCTGGTTGTGCTGTATTAGTTGTACGAGTGTTTGTTGGTGGCGCTGTTGCTCATCAATGATGCGCGTTAAATGAGCCAGCATTTGGTTGTTGTCTGCCCGTATTTGCTCCATCGATGTTGCGATTCGGCCTACTTGGACAATCAGTCTGCCCGAGTTGCGACTAATGCGCGGTAGATGATGGGGCAGACTGGCAAGGTGTTAGGTATGTGCGGTCAGGCTGGCATTGCTTTGGGCCTGTTGGCTTGTCCAACTGGACCAAAAGTCATCTGGTATTTGTGGCTGGGGTGGAGCTTGTGCCAGTTGTGGACTCATGGAGGCTTGGGGGATATCCTGCAGCTGTATTGGCTGGCTCGGGTCAACAGGTGTTAGTTGCAGTGTGAAGGTTGCCTGTTGGTCTTGTCCCTGCTGGTCCACGTCGGCCATCAAGCTTGGCTCTGTATGGGGTGGCCAACATGCAATGTTTACTTTTCTAAAAATATATTTGCTAGTTCTAAACATTACTACATTCATAATACTCCATTTCTCAAGTTTTTAGAGTTGTTTTTCTTAACTTATAATTTGTTTGTTCTCAAAAAACATATATACCATCACAGGCGTGCACATAGACAGACTTGCGGAATCCTCACCTAACTACCTCCCCTCCACAGCATTACAGTGTTATGTCACCTCCCCTGTCCACGATATAGACTGCTTACCTGGATAGTCCAGAGGAGCGGAGCAAGTAAGCAGTCTACATACCGGACAGGGGAGGTGTGTGAACACTATAATGTTGTGGAGGGTGTTTTTGAAAAAAGTCATTTTTATTTTATTTTTATTTTTATGTGCACGTGTGTGGTCAAAATATTTACAAATGTATGTTCTTTTTTAAAAATGATGTTGGCGATATCAACCACTAAGACATTGAAAAATTAAGCATTTGCACCTTTAACAATTGAAGACGTAACATCACATTGCTTGTTATGGCAAACATGTAATCTCAACTCCAACTCACAACATAGTAACTGTACTGTGTAGATTATTTGCTATGTGTTTAGTTTCTGTTTTGACTCACCAGATAACTGAGGTGATCGGGGCTCATCACTCTGTGGACTCGCCAATAGTGCCAGTGGTGGCTGGGGTGACACTGCAGAAATGCGCCGCCTGGGTGGGGAAGATGGAGCCGCAGATTCCGTGCCAAGACGCCGTGTCTTACTTGGCCTCCTGGGTAAGTGCCCCGAGCCCTGTGATGGGCGCCTTAGAGGAGGTAGGCTTACAGAAGCAGAACCTATGAGAATATATAAACATTAATATTTTGTACTTCTATGTGTTTGCAGAATATGTGACTACAGTGAATTCTTACCTGCAATCCCAGCATCATCCTGAGTTGTCTGAGGCCTGTCTGGCCGGCTGGTCTGTCGGACTGTTGAAAAAGTGGCGAAAACATTATTACCATACTTTGTGTAAAAATTCTAACTGCAAAGCCTTAGTGTACTGTACCCATCTATTAGGTATTGTAAATTAAACTAATTTCTGCTTAAGATCTTCGTGCTTCCTTAATTTGTGGTGTATATCAAAATGTACATGGTGTTGCACCAAATAAATCTGTTACATTTGAGAATTATGTGTCAGATATTGCATAGATTGAATACTTGCAAATTGAACCAAAATGTTTATTTGAATTTGTAGAAACCTTTTTTTTTTTCAAAAAAAATAAAATAAAAAAAAATGCTATTAGATACAACACCGATGTCCAAGCAATATCTCATAATAATTATTGCAAATACACATACCAGCAGGCATTGCACCTGTTTTTGCCAATAAAAAATAAAAAGCTACAGCCAAGGCAAGATGGAAAATGCAGTTTCTAAACACAAACACACCTTAAGGGTGCATAGGCCTGCAATACATGACCAACAATTTTTGCATCCTTTAACCTTTAAAAAAAACAACATTATCATTTTGAGGACATTTTACAATATTTAACAAATATCCAACTCACCATCCTGCGTGGGTCGGTCCGAATCCCGGACATGAGTTGCAGACACCACTTCTGCAGGAATCAGTGCCCGCACAGGCTCCTCCCACTCCCGATAGGTTGCCCGGAAAGGGGGGCCACCTCCGGTTTTGCGGGCTGATTTTGCCTCTTTGGCCATCTTGGCCTTGACACGCCGCTTTATGTCATAGAACCTCTTGCGACACGTGTCCTCAGTCCGCCTCACCACACCCTCACTATTGACGGCAACTATTACTTGCCCCCACAGGACAGACTTCCTGTGGGAGGACACCTTGCCAGCATCCTGACCAAACAATTGGCGATGGTGCTTCATCAGCTCACGCACCAACGCCATGTTTTCAGCATAGCTGAACTTAATATTCCTGCCAGTCTTGGTAGTGGTGCGTGGCTGCGGAGCCACAACACCATCACTATCACTGGAGAATGCAGCAACAGGCACCCCCTCCTCCTCCTCCTCACTAACCTCCTCCCTCTCACTAACCCCCTCCACCTCACTAACAGCCTCCACCTCACTAACAGCCTCCACCTCACTACCAGCCTCCACCTCACTAACCTCCGCCACCACACTGACCTCTGAGTCTGACATGAGGACAAACGACACAAAACACAGAAAAATCAATACAAAAAACACACTCCTCCACTACTACTACTACTACACACCACACAGCCAACACACACGCTCACTCACTCACTCACAAACAATGACAAAAGACTATAAAAAAAAAACAAGGACAAAAAAGTTGACAAACTGTGAAAAAACAATACTACAAATATGACAAGACTACTTACACACACAGTACAGCACTCAACAATCACAAAACTCCTCTCCAAATCCACCAAAAACACCACCAAACTCACCAACTCCAAATACACCTTCCTCTCTCCTCTCCACTAGCTAAACCCACGAGGTGCAGTGTCTTTGGGGCGGTTTTATAGTAATATGCACAGACACTCCTCCTTCACGAATACAACCAATCACGGACGCGTGACAAAAACGAAACTTAGGACTAAAAACGCGGCCGCAATATCAAAATCACTGCCGTAACAGACATGTGACGCAGTCGTAAAAAAACCCCACAAACACGGCCGCAAAACAACAAAATCGGCCGCATTCTACAGCTGAAAACCACGAATGACATCGACATCGGAACAAAAGAAAAACCCGAATACGACAGCTTAGTAAATTAGTCGTAATCAATTCAAAAAGTTGCAGTTTTACACTTTCGATGTCATTCGTGATTGAACTTTGACCTGAAACGGGAAAATACGAATCTTAGTAAATTTACCCCAATGAGGTAGATTATACTGTAGGTGTGATTAGGGAAGGAAAGAAACACACCATGAGGCAGCCAGAGAGTGGTTAAGTATGGGCAGTCCTGGGCGGTGACAGGGAGCTGGCTACTCAGTTGCTCACTTTGGAGTTCATACACAGAAAATCTGCACCTAGCATCAATGCTGTGACTGATGGCAGCATCTAAAGACACACCAAGCATGATTACAGTATCTGGAGGCACTCAAAGCGTGCATCCCAGCCCTTGCACATTCAGACATACAGTACCGATGTACACATCGATGTACACAAGGGAAAGGCTTGTAGCAGTAATAGCATAAAGTTGCAGATGTGTAACCAGCAAAAAATGCACATGCAGAAGCTGCGGCATCCGACTAAGAATCATTCCTGCAATGAGGAGTCACAGGGACAGCAGTTTAGACTCATTCCCTCTGGCATCTTCACTGAGAAATACTGGATTAGAGCAGGAGAGGGCAGAGTCAGGTTAGTGACAGTCTTTACTGGACGTGACATCAGATCCTTGGGACAGTTTGAGAAGAACTTGTTGTTAGAGTGATGAGTAAACAGACAGAAGGGTTTTGTGGAAAGAAATCACTTCTTGCCTTTATTCCAATAATGTTCCAATATACCTCAATGGCTGATCAATTATACACACTTCATCAATGCATCTGATAACTGAGACAATATTGGGTTGAATATTAACAGTGATGTTTTTGTAAAATATGGGCAATTACTGCAGTTCCGTAAGCATTGTCTTTTATTATCACTGTTACCATTTATTTACAAGACATTCCAAAAATTATTATTTCATTTTTAATGTTTATTGATTTTTAAACAAACATACAGTACAGATGCGTCCTCCTACATCCTTGCCGCAGTCACATTAATCAGCCCTTCTTGTCACGCCTAGTCGTGAGCATGTTTACTTCTGGAAAACATTGTAGCGTAGCATTTCGTATGCAGATACAGGTGCGGTCGTACACAGAATATAGGCATGCCGCATAGCATTTTAATCAGCAGAGTCTGCATGTGCATCTTATTCAGAGAGCAAAGCGTATAACATGCATTTTCTGCAAAAAAGACTCCCGGAGTTAGCAGAGTTGCCCGGGAATTGCGGGGGGTGTAATAATACAGAGTGCGCACCGGGTGACGCCTCTGCACGACAGGCATCTTGCGGTGCATGACCTATTCAGGGTTGGACTGACCCACAGGGGTATAGGGGAAACCTCCAGCGGGCCCTGCTATCTGGGGCCCCCATCTCCTCTAGGCATCAAGTCCCAGACTGTGCAATTGAATTATACATATGTTAACCTATACTGCACAGGACCATGGTGTATTTTCTACAGTGTATTGCTGTTTATTAATCTGGTACATTAATGTGCATGGACTAGCAGTATTTACTATATACAGAACAGTATATTTATCAAGGTGCCCAGCCAATGCACTCTCTAATGGTTAGGCAAACCAATGAGGTGGCTGGTTACACCCCCTCTAGAAACTGGCCACATCCATAAACAAGGCCCCCTAACACTGCATATCCCCGGTGGGCCCTTCAAGTCCCAGTCCGACACTGGCCATAGTAAGGCTAGATGTATGAGGAGATTGAGGACACATCTATAGTAAAAAAAAAAATATCCGATGACAGTAGAATAATAGTGCAGTAAAAAGAATGTAAACATCCACAGAAAACAATATGATGGGTTAATGTGTAGCACAAGCATGGACTGTCAAAATGCAAAAAGTGTGAAAGTTGATCAAAAACAGAACTAAAATTAGGGGAGGGAAGGGGGGGGGGGGGTAGGAGGGTCATATATAGATATATCCTGGTAAACTATTCTTTAGGGAGGGTGGAGAAGTGGACTTGAAATGTACCAGGATTCCTGCATTTGCTGCGCAATGGAGGTACTTAGGCAATAGCATACTATAGAAAAGTGGGCAAGTCTCCCGATGCCGGCCTCCATCGCCTGCATGCAAGCTCCCTCTTGTGTGAATAGTTATAACCGCAATCCATAATAAATACATTATGCGATCGCTGGGCTTGCGGTCATTAGGTTGACGACTATTGGTCAACATGCACTAGGTCGACATGGTCATTAGGTCGACATGAACAAGGTCGACATGAGTTTTTCACTTTTTTTTCTTTTTTTAACTTTTTCATACTTTACAATCCACGTGGACTACAATTGGGAACGGTAACCTGTGTTGAGGGGACGCGGTGCACTAATTGGGGTTCCCCGTCACTTTACGAAGAAAATTACACCAAAAAAGTTAAAAAGCTCATGTCGACCTTGTTTATGTCGACCTAATGACCATGTCAACCTAGTTATCCTGTCGACCTAATGCATGTCGACCAATAGTGATTAACCTAATGACTGTCGACCTAAATCTTGTCGACCTAATGACCCATACCCCGATCGTGGGTGCGACTGTTCACACCCAAGTGTGCATAAGTCACCCATAACTTTATTCTCACACTTACATTTATAATTTAGCTATCTTAGCACTATGAAATAACCACACGGACACCAACTGCTAGATTTAAAAGGTCAAAACTGGTATTTATTGTTTGATGACCTGTATTTTAAACTAAATATTGGAGGATGGCAAGAAAAGGCGCTACCAACTCACCAGCACTAGTCAACTATAATAAACCAATTAAAACTAGGAGGGGACTCACAACCGCCTCCTAAAACATAAACTGCGCTGTGCAGGACTCACCCCCTTTACTCTAGCAGAGCCTTGGACGAAACCACACGGGAACGTCCGTAGTCCACCTGCAAGGGGAGGACACACTTGCTGTTCTACCAAATGGAGGTGCCCCACAATGACCACTTATGTAACTTTGACCGCTGGCTGGTAGCGACTTTCCGCTCATCTGGCTATCAAAGCCGACTAATAAATTGAACGTAAGGCCTGAAAAGCGGACCGAAAGCACAAAATTAAAGGGCGGGTGGGAGGGCATCCAGAAACTGGCAAGAGGAAGATGGCTGCCTATCCAGAGACTATATACCCCTGCATATACTCCTCCTACCCAAACCTGATAGGCACCCTGGGTCACCTGATCCCAAACTGTCCATCACTAAGGCTAGCCCTGCCTACCCTTAATCAAATAGTCACAAAAACTTAGGGTGCTTATGTGGCTTCAAGCCTATGCAGCTCTCTGCCTGCCTAGTCGCTGATGAAATGTATGCATACGCATCGTGGCAATGATCAGCCTGGCTACATATGTACCCAATGCCTGAGTGAGCCTAGGAAAAGGGCTTACATTCCATTAGAAAAGGAAAAGTTATGGTGGGATGGGGGTAGATAGGACAAGGGATGGAGGAAGGAGTACCGGTTCAGGTAGAAATCTGGTAGGCTAGTGAGTTTTGAGGGGTATTTGAAGCATTGTATCTAGTCTACTTGTGTGGCAGTTGACTGTGCTATATATTACGATGCATGCTTCTGATTGGCTTTGGATGATCACATGAGTTCATTTAGACTAGCTCAAAATGCTTGCTCTGCCTTCAGCTGAGAACTGGATAAAACTATTTGTTAGTAGTCAGCCTCACAATCACACCCAATCTGACCAGGCTTACACAACAAATTACAATAAAACTATTTTCATGGTCTCTGTTGTATAAAACTAACTTAGGAGTGATATTCTTCACGGCTAGAGATAATGATCAGTTCTAGGTTTAGGAACTGTTCCTGTAGGAAATAAGTATAATGGGCCTGATTCAGGGGTGGATGCATTGGGGACATTGGCCCTCATTCCGAGTTGATCGCACCAAGCAACTTTTTGCTGCTGGTGCGATCAACTAATCTCCGCCTATGGGGGAGTGTATTTTGGCATAGCAGGAATGCGATCACTTGTGCAGCCCTGCTATGCTAAAAAAGTTTCACACAATTCAAGAGCAACCCTGGACATACTTACCCTGTGCGACGAATCCAGCGATGATGGGGTCGGCTTTGACGTCAGACATCCGCCCTCCGTTCGCCTGGACACGCCTGCGTTTTTCTTACCACTCCCCGAAAACGGCCTCCAACGGTCAGTTGATGCCCCGGAACGCCTTCCTGCAGTCAATCTTCTTGCGGTCACCGCTGCGATCGCTTTCTCCGCTATCAGCGTCGTTGCCCGCATTCCAGACCTTATCGCACCGCTGCGAGAAAGTGCAGCGTGCGATCGGGTCGGAATAAGGGCCATTGGACGCTAGCGGCCGATGTCATCAGTATGCGCTTGCATCCAAGCCACAATGTACATGTGTCCCGATGGTTACCGCACAAAGATGCAGATCCATGCAATTTCGGATGGCATTTCCGGGTGGTAACTGGTGTGTTGACAAGCTAGACACAGGCATGTCACGGTCAGCGATTGCATTTATAGATGCAGCTGCATTGACAGCAGCAGTCATATTCTGATGGACAATCTGCACCTCCATAGGTGCACTGTCCGGTGGTGTGAATGATGGTGCATCTTAATAAGCACAGTGGCAGATTAGCGCAACAGATTAGCGCCACAGCTGGTGGGCATCTCACTGAAAAGTACATCGGCTGCGGCATTAACATAAAGACGCAAAAGCGGCTGCGTATAAAAATACAAAGTCGCGCTGCTACTGCATTTACCTCTGAATCAGGCCAACACGCAGAGTTATCCAGAATCGGCCCCGTTCCCATATTTCATTGTGAATATTTAGAGGTAAAATAAGCAATATACACGGACATAACATTCTATTCAGGTGAAAGTTGTAAAAGTATATTTGTAATATACAGTAGATAAACATAATTTGAAAAAATCAGCAGATCCAGAAATATGACACTCAGAGCTGAGTCATAGGTGGAAGCAGTAGTGGCATCGGTTCCAAGCGGATGATGTTTTAAGTCTGTGTATGTATCTGAGTGATATGGGGGACGCAGTGTGAAATTTGGGCACAGAGAAGTGGCATTTCTGTCAGCATGTCTGAGTGGTAACAGGGTGGTGGCTAGCCAGATGTAGGGGGTAATTTAGATCTGATCGCTGTGCAGCGATCTTTGCAGCCCTGCGATCAGATAGTCGCTGCCTTCTGGGGGAGTGTATTTTAGATGTGCAAGTGTGCGAATGCATGTGTAGCAGAGCTGCACAAACTGATTTTGTGCAGTCTCTGCGCAGCCCAGGACTTACTGAGCCACTGCGATCACATCAGCCTGTTCAGGACCGGATTTGACGTCAGACACCCTCCCTGAAAATGAAGACAAGGTTGCAGGTGCACAATTCAAACACTACCAATTTATTAATAATAATCATTGCAATAAAATTTTGCATTTTGAGCAAGGTTCTTCACATAGTTATGGCCATAAGTAACGGCTTGCCCACCTCGTCCAGATGACCTCATTAGTTGGACAAGTCCCTAACATTTTTTGGCGGGTACAAATCTAGGGCGTGGGACACCCAAAAATTAAGCAGCTGAGTGACCCCAGGGCAACACAAAAGTGAAAAAATATATAGTGAAAAAATTGAAGATAGGTTAGTGAGAGAGGCTGCTGAAAACAGCAGAGATAAATTAGTGAGAGATAACGAGGTGGGAAATAAAGTAGTGAGAGGTAAAGTAGTGAGATGTGAAGGTGGGAAATGAGTTACATTGAAACAAAACACACGACAGGGATGAAAGTAAATAGGATTTTTATTACCTACTGGCATAGGCGTGCGCAGCACATTTATTAGGGGGTGCACCGTCGGAGGGGTGTGTCTAGCACCACCTTTTGGGCGTGTCTAGCACCATCTATTGATGGTCAACGCAATATAAAATATCCACCCTTGTACCAATCCTAATAAAGCAGATACATTGTCAGATGTTGTGGTGTGCACCAAACAAACACCCCTGATGGCACTCACTGCAATTCCACTGCTCCTCCTCAGCCTGGTCTGGCTCCCCCTCTCTTTCTTCTGCAAGCTGCAGCAGCTTACTTACAAGTCAGTCACTTACTGACACTGACAGTCGCAGACTAGTACTGCTGCTGCTGGAAAAACGAGCGACATGTCAATGTTGCTGCCGACCGCCTGTCAGTATTGAATTTGTCTTCCTAAAAGGAACGCTGGCTGCATGCTGATCCTCATTAGTGGCTGGCATTGGCATAGCATAGAAGGAGAGAGGTGGGCGTGTGGCGGGTCTGGCGGGTGGGCGTGCGAGCAGCATGACGTAATCACATCACATTACACTGTTTTTGTACATGGAGGTGGAGCCGGGAGTTTGAAAGCCGGTGGCAGTGGCACCCTTGATTAACCCAGGCATCCGGTCAGTAATACAGTCCTGACAGGGTGCAGCGCAGAGGGGACAGTAATCAGCCTGCTCGGCGATCGCTGCATCAGGCATGTGAGATCGGGGTGCCAGACATTAGGGGGTGCCTGTGCGCACCAGGCACCCCCCCTGCGCACACCAATGCCTACTGGTAAATCCTTTTCTCGTAGTCTGTAGAGAATGCTGGGGTCCATTTTAGTACCATGGGGTATAGACAGTTCCGCAGGAGCCTTCGGCACTTTAAGACTTTTCAACTGTATGAACTGGCTCCTCCCTCTATGCCCCTCCTCCAGACCTCAGTATAGGAACTGTGCTGGAGGAGACGGACAACTTCGAGAGAAGAATTTACATTAAACTAGTGGCGAGATTCACACCACCTCACACCATACCAAAAACATGTCGCCTAACATGGCCATTAATATAACCCATGCTAACGTGCATGCATAACGTAACAGCAACTGCTGTATAACATCTTAACACATGAGAACCTGTGTAAAAAGACAAAACGTAATTTGCAGGAAAAATTAGCACTGGGCGGGCACCCAGCATCCTCTACGGACTACAAGAAAAGGATTTACCAGTAGGTAATTAAAATCCTATTTTCTCTTACGTCCTAGAGGATGCTGGGGTCCATTTTAGTACCATGGGAATGTACCAAAGCTCCCAGTACAGGCAGGAAACTGCTGATGTTCCTGCAGAACTGACTGACCAAACTGAAGGTCGTCTGCTGCCAAGGTGTCAAACCTGTAAAACTTAGCAAACGTGTTTGCCCCTGACCAAGTAGCTGCTCGGCAAATTTGCAATGCCGAGACACCCCGGGCAGCCGCCCAGGACGAACCCACTTTCCTTGTAGAGTGGGCCTTTACCGAACTCGGTAACGCAAATTCTGCCGTGGAATAAGCGTGCTGAATGGTACCTCTGATCCAGCGCGCAATAGTCTGCTTAGAAGCAGGACCCCCAATCTTGTTGGGGTCATAGAGGACAAACAAGATTCTGTTTTCCTTATCCGAGCTGTTCTTGCAACATAAGTCCTCAACGCTCTGACGACATCCAAGGACTTTGAAACGGCTAAGGTGTCAGAAGCCACTGGAACCACCACAGGTTGGTTGATATGGAAATAAGACACAACCTTTGGAAGAAAATGCTTACGCATCCGCAGTTCAGCTCTATCTTCATGAAAAATCAAATAAGGACTCTTGTGTGACAGAGCCCCTAATTCAGACACTCGTCTGTCTGAGGCCAAGGCCAACAGCATGATCACTTTCCAAGTGAGAAACTTCAACTCTACCTCTTGTAGAGGCTCAAACCAGTCCAATTTAAGGAACTGCAACACCACATTAAGATCCCATGGCGCCGCAGGAGGCACAAAGGGACGTTGGATGTGCAGAACCCCCTTCACAAACGTCTGGACCTCAGGAAGGGAAGCCAACTGTTTCTGAAAAAAAATGGACAAAGCCGAAATTTGGACCTTGATAGACTCTAATCTCAAGCCAGCATCCACACCAGCCTGTAAAAATAGGAGAAGACATCCTAATTTAAACTCCACCGCAGGAGACTTCTTGGGTTCTGATAATGTCAGTTATTATCTTTAAACATAAAGCTATACACTATTACCGTGGAGCCGCTATGGCCGCTAGACCACGTGCACGTGCTACGCACTTTGTACGCTATTTGCGTACAGAGTCCCGCACTTGGCGTACACATGCTGCACTGAGTGTACGGAATACACACAGCGGGCGCACACACAGTAGATAACCTTTAAACCTTGTTAATAAAACACAGTAAGAATATACTTATACTCTAAACCTTAATAACCAAGTACTGTAATGATGTAACGTTTAAAACCCTTAACAATGTGTATGCTGTTTGAGCGATTGAGACGCTAAGAGAGTCCTTTGCAGGAAAGTGAAAACACAACACCGGGTTTGGTTATAACCGCAGCAGCTCTAACACTGCCGTGGATTATTCAGAGTAAAAGGGGAAAAACAGTACAAATCATACACTACAAACTAACATAGAAATCTAACATAATAACAGAGAATAACATGAACAATGGCGAACAATGGCTACAGAGAATATACATACGTGGGGAATCTTTCGCATGCGCGACCTGAAATCCAGTCCTCAGCTATCAGGTAGAAAGCCTTCAGAGACATGAGGCTGGCCAGGCAACAGTGGTCTTTATATACACAACATACATTCACAATACAATGGTACCTGTATCTCATTGTTCATTGGACACAGGGATGTGTCTCTACATTACAGCAAAGGTCATAGGTGGATTTGAACAGGTGGGCTGTGTCTTTCCCCAACTGCTCTGGTGGGAGGTATCCTCAGGATTCCCGCCGCATGTGTAATTTACAGCAAATACAGTTAATGTTCATAATCTATTTCTGTACATAACTATACGCAGGAGCGAGCGATCCTTTCCTAACTAACACCAGAATGTTACTCTTAAAATACCCTACAGCTGGATACTAGACACCACCTTTCAACCTTTATCTGACCCTTCCTATCATGCAAAGAGGAATCTCTCTGTCCAGGAACAGTTTAAACTAATCATACTCGCTGACATGGTCTAAGGGAATATTAACTACAAAATGCAGTATTTGGGTTAAATATGCTACGATCGAGTCGCATGCTACACGCTCACAAACTCCGCCGTAAATACACATCTCATGCGCACGATCGCCGGAGCGATCCTACGCAACTTGCGGGTATGTGCACGCACGGGGGAACAAGTGCACGAGAAGCGTGCATGTGCATGAGGGGTTAGTACAAGGGGCATGCATCATGATATTTTTCGAATTTGACAGTCCACCCTGTGGCAGTCAACAATAACTGCCACTATCTAAACAATTAAGCAGAAAAATATTCAATACAATGAAATACCTATAAATGATTGGGTGGAGGGAGGAGAGGAGAAGGTGGGAAATGTATGACCTAGTGGGATAGTAGAAGCATGTATGTATGAAATTCATGTCTGAGGGGTCATGTACATGTTCTTGACAAGCTTCGAGGTATTGCGAAGTATACATTAAATCCTTCTTATCCCGTATTAAGGGTCTGTAAGTGGGCTAACAAACTCTACCAAGCTCTTTTCGGCTTTTAGTTCCAACAAATGGGGTGCACATTAGTTGATGATACATGGAGGGGGAAAATATGTGAGTGCTAATATATGTACCTATATCACCTGTCGACTATGTGTGTCACTACTAGGGATGTGCACTTGAAACTTTTCGGGTTTTGGTTTTGGGTTCGGTTCCGCGGCCGTGTTTTGGGTTCGAACGCGTTTTGGCAAAACCTCACCGAATTTTTTTTGTCGGATTCGGGTGTGTTTTGGATTCGGGTGTTTTTTTCAAAAAACCCTAAAAAACAGCTTAAATCATAGAATTTGGGGGTCATTTTGATCCCAAAGTATTATTAACCTCAAAAACCATAATTTCCACTCATTTTCAGTCTATTCTGAATACCTCACACCTCACAATATTATTTTTAGTCCTAAAATTTGCACCGAGGTCGCTGGATGACTAAGCTAAGCGACCCCAGTGGCCGACACAAACACCTGGCCCATCTAGGAGTGGCACTGCAGTGTCACGCAGGATGTCCCTTCCAAAAAACACTCCCCAAACAGCACATGACGCAAAGAAAAAAAGAGGCGCAATGAGGTAGCTGTGTGAGTAAGCTAAGCGACCCTAGTGGCCGACACAAACACCTGGCCCATCTAGGAGTGGCACTGCAGTGTCACGCAGGATGTCCCTTCCAAAAAACCCTCCCCAAACAGCACATGACGCAAAGAAAAAAAGAGGCGCAATGAGGTAGCTGTGTGAGTAAGCTAAGCGACCCTAGTGGCCGACACAAACACCTGGCCCATCTAGGAGTGGCACTGCAGTGTCACGCAGGATGTCCCTTCCAAAAAACACTCCCCAAACAGCACATGACGCAAAGAAGAAAAAAAGAGGCGCAATGAGGTAGCTGTGTGAGTAAGCTAAGCGACCCTAGTGGCCGACACAAACACCTGGCCCATCTAGGAGTGGCACTGCAGTGTCACGCAGGATGTCCCTTCCAAAAAACACTCCCCAAACAGCACATGACGCAAAGAAAAAAAGAGGCGCAATGAGGTAGCTGTGTGAGTAAGCTAAGCGACCCTAGTGGCCGACACAAACACCTGGCCCATCTAGGAGTGGCACTGCAGTGTCACGCAGGATGTCCCTTCCAAAAAACCCTCCCCAAACAGCACATGACGCAAAGAAAAAAAGAGGCGCAATGAGGTAGCTGTGTGAGTAAGCTAAGCGACCCTAGTGGCCGACACAAACACCTGGCCCATCTAGGAGTGGCACTGCAGTGTCACGCAGGATGTCCCTTCCAAAAAACCCTCCCCAAACAGCACATGACGCAACTAAAAATGAAAGAAAAAAGAGGTGCAAGATGGAATTGTCCTTGGGCCCTCCCACCCACTTTTATGTTGTATAAACAGGACATGCACACTTTAACCAACCCATCATTTCAGTGACAGGGTCTGCCACACGACTGTGACTGAAATGACGGGTTGGTTTGGACCCCCACCGAAAAAGAAGCAATTAATCTCTCCTTGCACAAACTGGCTCTACAGAGGCAAGATGTCCACCTCATCATCATCCTCCGATATATCACCGTGTACATCCCGCTCCTCACAGATTATCAATTCGTCCCCACTGGAATCCACCATCTCAGCTCCCTGTGTACTTTGTGGAGGCAATTGCTGCTGGTCAATGTCTCCACGGAGGAATTGATTATAATTCATTTTAATGAACATCATCTTCTCCACATTTTCTGGAAGTAACCTCGTACGCAGATTGCTGACAAGGTGAGCGGCGGCACTAAACACTCTTTCGGAGTACACACTTGTGGGAGGGCAACTTAGGTAGAATAAAGCCAGTTTGTGCAAGGGCCTCCAAATTGCCTCTTTTTCCTGCCAGTATAAGTACGGACTGTCTGACGTGCCTACTTGGATGCGGTCACTCATATAATCCTCCACCATTCTTTCAATGGTGACAGAATCATATGCAGTGACAGTAGACGACATGTCCGTAATCGTTGTCAGGTCCTTCAGTCCGGACCAGATGTCAGCATCAGCAGTCGCTCCAGACTGCCCTGCATCACCGCCAGCGGGTGGGCTCGGAATTCTGAGCCTTTTCCTCGCACCCCCAGTTGCGGGAGAATGTGAAGGAGGAGATGTTGACAGGTCGCGTTCCGCTTGACTTGACAATTTTGTCACCAGCAGGTCTTTGCACCCCAGCAGACTTGTGTCTGCCGGAAAGAGAGATCCAAGGTAGGTTTTAAATCTAGGATCGAGCACGGTGGCCAAAATGTAGTGCTCTGATTTCAACAGATTGACCACCCGTGAATCCTTGTTAAGCGAATTAAGGGCTGCATCCACAAGTCCCACATGCCTAGCGGAATCGCTCCCTTTTAGCTCCTTCTTCAATGCCTCCAGCTTCTTCTGCAAAAGCCTGATGAGGGGAATGACCTGACTCAGGCTGGCAGTGTCTGAACTGACTTCACGTGTGGCAAGTTCAAAAGGTTGCAGAACCTTGCACAACGTTGAAATCATTCTCCACTGCGCTTGAGACAGGTACATTCCACCTCCTATATCGTGCTCAATTGTATAGGCTTGAATGGCCTTTTGCTGCTCCTCCAACCTCTGAAGCATATAGAGGGCTGAATTCCACCTCGTTACCACTTCTTGCTTCAGATGATGGCAGGGCAGGTTCAGGCGTTTTTGGTGGTGCTCCAGTTTTCTGTACGTGGTGCCTGTACGCCGAAAGTGTCCCGCAATTCTTCTGGCCACCGACAGCATCTCTTGCACGCCCCTGTCGTTTTTTTAAAAATTCTGCACCACCAAATTCAAGGTATGTGCAAAACATGGGACGTGCTGGAATTTGCCCATATTTAATGCACACACAATATTGCTGGCGTTGTCCGATGCCACAAATCCACAGGAGAGTCCAATTGGGGTAAGCCATTCCGCGATGATCTTCCTCAGTTGCCGTAAGAGGTTTTCAGCTGTGTGCGTATTCTGGAAACCGGTGATACAAAGCGTAGCCTGCCTAGGAAAGAGTTGGCGGTTGCGAGATGCTGCTACTGGTGCCGCCGCTGCTGTTCTTGCGGTGGGAGTCCATACATCTACCCAGTGGGCTGTCACAGTCATATAGTCCTGACCCTGCCCTGCTCCACTTGTCCACATGTCCGTGGTTAAGTGGACATTGGGTACAACTGCATTTTTTAGGACACTGGTGAGTCTTTTTCTGACGTCCGTGTACATTCTCGGTATCGCCTGCCTAGAGAAGTGGAACCTAGATGGTATTTGGTAACGGGGGCACACTGCCTCAATAAATTGTCTAGTTCCCTGTGAACTAACGGCGGATACCGGACGCACGTCTAACACCAACATAGTTGTCAAGGACTCAGTTATCCGCTTTGCAACAGGATGACTGCTGTGATATTTCATCTTCCTCGCAAAGGACTGTTGGACAGTCAATTGCTTGGTGGAAGTAGTAAAAGTGGGCTTACGACTTCCCCTCTGGGATGACCATCGACTCCCAGCAGCAACAACAGCAGCGCCAGCAGCAGTAGGCGTTACACGCAAGGATGCATCGGAGGAATCCCAGGCAGGAGAGGACTCGTCAGAATTGCCAGTGACATGGCCTGCAGGACTATTGGCATTCCTGGGGAAGGAGGAAATTGACACTGAGGGAGTTGGTGGGGTGGTTTGCGTGAGCTTGGTTACAAGAGGAAGGGATTTACTGGTCAGTGGACTGCTTCCGCTGTCGCCCAAAGTTTTTGAACTTGTCACTGACTTATTATGAATGCGCTGCAGGTGACGTATAAGGGAGGATGTTCCGAGGTGGTTAACGTCCTTACCCCTACTTATTACAGCTTGACAAAGGCAACACACGGCTTGACAAATGTTGTCCGCATTTCTGTTGAAATACTTCCACACCGAAGAGCTGATTTTTTTGGTATTTTCACCAGGCATGTCAATGGCCATATTCCTCACCCGGACAACAGGTGTCTCCCCGGGTGCCTGACTTAAACAAACCACCTCACCATCAGAATCCTCCTTGTCAATTTCCTCCCCAGACCCAGCAACACCCATATCCTCCTCATCCTGGTGTACTTCAACACTGACATCTTCAATCTGACTATCAGGAACTGGACTGCGGGTGCTCCTTCCAGCACTTGCAGGGGGCGTGCAAATGGTGGAAGGCGCATGCTCTTCACGTCCAGTGTTGGGAAGGTCAGGCATCGCAACCGACACAATTGGACTCTCCTTGTGGATTTGGGATTTCGAAGAACGCATAGTTCTTTGCGGTGCTTTTGCCAGCTTCAGTCTTTTCAGTTTTCTAGCGAGAGGCTGAGTGTTTCCATCCTCATGTGAAGCTGAACTACTAGCCATGAACATAGGCCAGGGCCTCAGCCGTTCCTTGCCACTCCGTGTGGTAAATGGCATATTGGCAAGTTTACGCTTCTCCTCCGACAATTTTATTTTAGGTTTTGGAGTCCTTTTTTTACTGATATTTGGTGTTTTGGATTTTACATGCTCTGTACTATGACATTGGGCATCGGCCTTGGCAGACGACGTTGCTGGCATTTCATCGTCTCGGCCATGACTAGTGGCAGCAGCTTCAGCACGAGGTGGAAGTGGATCTTGATCTTTCCCTAATTTTGGAACCTCAACATTTTTGTTCTCCATATTTTAATAGGCACAACTAAAAGGCACCTCAGGTAAACAATGGAGATGGATGGATACTAGTATACTTATGGATGGACTGCCGAGTGCCGACACAGAGGTAGCTACAGCCGTGGACTACCGTACTGTGTCTGCTGCTAATATAGACTGGATGATAATGATATGAAATCAATATATATATGTATGTATATATAATATCACTAGTACTGCAGCCGGACAGGTAGATAATATATTTATTAGGTAATGATGACTGATGACGGACCTGCTGGACACTGCCAGCTCAGCAGCACCGCAGACTGCTACAGTAAGCTACTATACTATAGTAGTATGTACAAAGAAGAAAGAAAAGAAAAAACCACGGGTAGGTGGTATACAATTATGGATGGACTGCCGAGTGCCGACACAGAGGTAGCTACAGCCGTGGACTAACGTACTGTGTCTGCTGCTAATATAGACTGGGTGATAATGATATGAAATCAATATATATATGTATGTATATATAATATCACTAGTACTGCAGCCGGACAGGTAGATAATATATTTATTAGGTAATGATGACTGATGACAGACCTGCTGGACACTGCCAGCTCAGCAGCACCGCAGACTGCTACAGTAAGCTACTATACTATAGTAGTATGTACAAAGAAGAAAGAAAAAAAAAAACCACGGGTAGGTGGTATACAATTATGGATGGACTGCCGAGTGCCGACACAGAGGTAGCTACAGCCGTGGACTAACGTACTGTGTCTGCTGCTAATATAGACTGGATGATAATGATATGAAATCAATATATATATGTATGTATATATAATATCACTAGTACTGCAGCCGGACAGGTAGATAATATATTTATTAGGTAATGATGACTGATGACGGACCTGCTGGACACTGCCAGCTCAGCAGCACCGCAGACTGCTACAGTAAGCTACTATACTATAGTAGTATGTACAAAGAAGAAAGAAAAAAAAAAACCACGGGTAGGTGGTATACAATTATGGATGGACTGCCGAGTGCCGACACAGAGGTAGCTACAGCCGTGGACTAACGTACTGTGTCTGCTGCTAATATAGACTGGATGATAATGATATGAAATCAATATATATATGTATGTATATATAATATCACTAGTACTGCAGCCGGACAGGTAGATAATATATTTATTAGGTAATGATGACTGATGACGGACCTGCTGGACACTGCCAGCTCAGCAGCACCGCAGACTGCTACAGTAAGCTACTATACTATAGTAGTATGTACAAAGAAGAAAGAAAAAAAAAACCACGGGTAGGTGGTATACAATTATGGATGGACTGCCGAGTGCCGACACAGAGGTAGCTACAGCCGTGGACTAACGTACTGTGTCTGCTGCTAATATAGACTGGATGATAATGATATGAAATCAATATATATATGTATGTATATATAATATCACTAGTACTGCAGCAGGACAGGTAGATAATATATTTATTAGGTAATGATGACTGATGACGGACCTGCTGGACACTGCCAGCTCAGCAGCACCGCAGACTGCTACAGTAAGCTACTATACTATAGTAGTATGTACAAAGAAGAAAGAAAAAGAAAAAACCACGGGTAGGTGGTATACAATTATGGATGGACTGCCGAGTGCCGACACAGAGGTAGCTACAGCCGTGGACTAACGTACTGTGTCTGCTGCTAATATAGACTGGATGATAATGATATGAAATCAATATATATATTTATGTATATATAATATCACTAGTACTGCAGCCAGACAGGTAGATAATATATTTATTAGGTAATGATGACTGATGACGGACCTGCTGGACACTGCCAGCTCAGCAGCACCGCAGACTGCTACAGTAAGCTACTATACTATAGTAGTATGTACAAAGAAGAAAGAAAAGAAAAAACCACGGGTAGGTGGTATACAATTATGGATGGACTGCCGAGTGCCGACACAGAGGTAGCTACAGCCGTGGACTAACGTACTGTGTCTGCTGCTAATATAGACTGGATGATAATGATATGAAATCAATATATATATGTATGTATATATAATATCACTAGTACTGCAGCCGGACAGGTAGATAATATATTTATTAGGTAATGATGACTGATGACGGACCTGCTGGACACTGCCAGCTCAGCAGCACCGCAGACTGCTACAGTAAGCTACTATACTATAGTAGTATGTACAAAGAAGAATGAAAAAAAAAAAAAACACGGGTAGGTGGTATACAATATTATATATATATATATATATATATATATATATATATATATATATATATAATATACAATTATATATATATATATATATATATATATATATTAAACTGGTGGTGATTGATTATTAAACTGGTGGTCAGGTCACTCACGTTGCAACTTGCAACTAGTACTCCGAGTCCTAAGCAGACAATCACAAAATATATTATTATACTGGTGGTCAGTGTGGTCACAACAATGGCAGTGTGGCACTGACTCTGGCAGCAAAAGTGTGCACTGTACGTTATATGTACTCCTGAGTCCTGCTCTCAGACTCTAACTGCTCCCCACTGTCAGTGTCTCCCCCACAAGTCAGATAATACAATACACTTACAGTCACACTATCTAATCCAGGCCTGGCCAACCTGTGGCTCTCCAGATGTAGTGAAACTACACATCCCAGCATGCCCTGCCACAGTTTTAGCATTCCCTAATAGCAAAACTGTGGCAAGGCATGATGGGACTTGTAGTTTTACAACAGCTGGAGAGCCACAGGTTGGCCAGGCCTGATCTAATCTATATCACTTCAGCAAGTAGTATAGTAGTATAGTAGTACTCCTCCTAATAATGCTCCCCAAAATTACTACTACTGTGTCTCTCTCATCTCTACTGTGTCTCTCTCTTCCTACTGTGTCTCTCTCTTCTCTAAACGGAGAGGACGCCAGCCACGTCCTCTCCCTATGACTCTCAATGCACGTGTGAAAATGGCGGCGACGCGCGGCTCCTTATATAGAATCCGAGTCTCGCGAGAGAATCCGAGCCTCGCGAGAATCCGACAGCGGGATGATGACGTTCGGGCGCGCTCGGGTTAGCCGAGCAAGGCGGCAAGGTTCGAACCTGCCTCGGACCCGTGTAAAAGGCTGAAGTTCGGGGGGGTTCGGTTTCCGAAGAACCGAACCCGCTCATTCCTAGTCACTACCTGAAGATCGCAGAGATGAAGATAAGAAACATGTGTTATAAATACATTCATATGATAATTTGTGTAATTGTCCTTGGATGTCTTGTTGAAGTCTTGTCCGGATAGGTGTATCTTTGCTGTAAGTGGTAAGCAAAGTTTTTCAAGTGTCCATAGAAAGTTAACGTCTCTAAAGTGTCTCGCAAAGTCTGTGAAAAAGTTCATCAAAGGTCTGTGGAAATGTTCATCAACAGTCTGTAGAAATGTGCATCAAAATCTTCTTCCGAGTGGATGTCTTTTTACCTTGGAGAAAAACAAAGGAGAAACGGGTGAAAGAAATGGACCGTGGAATCACGTCTTATCACAACATTGTCTCGATTGATGGGTCATAAATTAAACCAGTTGTTGTAACAATGCCCTCGCTCCTTAAACTCATCAATTTTGTACTGCGCTTGCAATGCATTAAAATACGAACACATCTGAATATCAATCCAATCATTATGACAACTCCTAGGATACAAAGGAGAAATTTCCCTACATTCACGATAACATTTTGAGCCCATTCTCCTAAACCTGAGAACCAATTGCGTGGTTTCAACCATGAAACCCAGCCGGTCAGTTCATTACTCACAGCAGTAAGGGTAAGGTTGTGTCTCCTTCGGAACTCCCACTTCAATTGCAAGATATCGTCCATCTTTTGATCTATGACCTCGGTTGGGTCATCGGTGCTGTTTGTGATATATGTACAGCACTTCACGCCATACTGAGTTGCTAGGGTGACACAATACCCGCCTGTCACCGCTGTGAGGTAATTGAGAACCATCCTGTGCTGGATCAGTTCCGTTTTGTAAGCTTGCAATTCTCTCCCAGTATACCTGAAGGTGTCATCATACATCTCGGTGATATTGTCTATCAGGTTCGCTAGCGCAGTAATATACCTAAAATTTATAATTCCTCTGGCAGTACGGGTGATATCTAGCGCGAGTAGGAATTGAATCCCGGTGGATTCGTGGATCAAATCAGAGGCTGCATGCTCTGTCTTCTCTATAGGGTGTCTCTTAACCATGTGTTCGTAGTGAGTGTGAGTGTAAGGAGCTTGAGCATTGCGGTGAATGTCTTTCATCTTATCATGGGTAATGGTCATTACTTCTGGCAACACTCTTCCAATGTAACACAATCCCTTTGAGTTTGGGGCAAGCCACTTATACGCCTTCCTCCCACATATGAAATATGCATCATCGGGGAGGACATATGGGACTGAATATGACATCACCATATTGCAAACCTTCCAGGTGAAAAATCCTATCCCTAACTCTCTCATCTGTTCAGTACACGTATCAGGCTGTATGATATGCGCACAGTATCCTGGTGATACTTCTCCAACCCGCATGGACCTACTTCCTAGAGTGTACCTATACTGAAAATATCTCCCACCATTGGCTATTTGGCGTATAAGTTCTGAGTCTACGGGCATTCTATCGGCTCTGTGTGAAAATGCCATGGTTTGGTTGTTCCATGTCACTTCCCAATTTCCCGGCTTTCGGGGATTGGAAATTTTAAAACATACTAAGGACCTATCCACATGATATTGGTGGAGCTTCAAACTAGGAGGCCTAGAAATATTAAATTTCTTGTCCACCGGTCTCCCACCCCTTAATTCAAGTACCTCACCTATTGTTAAAGAGTATGGCACTAGTCCTGACTTGCTCTGACCTTGAGGTACTTGTGAGCACACCCAGCATTCCGTTTGGTTTAAAACCTTACCCACTAATGAGTGATAGTCACTCAATGGATGACGGTCCATGTTGATATTAAGGCTGGACTGACATCTTTGGATGCACCCGTCCTCAACTATGTTTTCACAATTCCTACAGATACAATTTTCCTCAGCTAACAATACTTCACAATGTCCCCTAGTGTCATGACTACCAGATCATTTTCTGATACTCGCCTTTGCTTGGTGATTGTGTTGCTCTTGGAATTCTACGAATCCATCCTTGTCATCAGAACCCATTCCAGATCCTTTCTCGACCTCTCTGGTACTCTCACCGAAACAGACTGTTCTGGTCAACAACAGGGTCAATAGGAAAACCCGGAACGCAGTCTCTTGGGGTAAGTCCATCTTGCAGGAGGAGAAAGATAAAGTGGTAATGGGAGGTAAAGAAAATAATTTGAAGGGAAAGAAAATTGGTACGATAATTGTCCTCTAGTCTTGTTGTTCTTCTTGCTCAGATGCCGTCTCAACAGTGCTGCCTCTCAGTCTTCCCAAAACGGACACTCCAGTGATACGATATTCTTTCCGAATCAGCGACCTTTCTGTAAGGAGCATAAATCTTGCATTACCATTTGTTTAACTGTTGTGTGACATACCATCCTTAGAACATGAAAAAACAAAAAGAGAGAGAATAATAGAAAAAGAGAAAAATTGTCAGATTTCCGTTCACCATCAGGCTGTCACACCAACATGTCTATCGGTATCTCTGCACAGTCTCTCCCACCAGTATTTCCACTCTCCACCCTCTGTGCATGGCCAGGCACAATGATGCTGGTAAGCTATACTGGGGTTGGGTAGACCTCTGAAAAGACCAAGTAGACATGTGACGTTTGAGCTGTGGTTCTGCTGGTGAACATCAGAGATGAATAGGAAACATTTAAAGATAAATCACAGAGTTTACCTGGCTGCCCCTGTGTCTACAAGGTATGATCTACCAACTATACTTCACTGGCTGCAGACTACAGGTGCGGCCCAAAATTTTCCCTATATGATCCCTGATTCCAATTACGTGTGTCATAACTTTGCTCGTGTTCTTGTCTAGGGGGTCTGACTTTATGTGGGTCTCTAAATCTGCAACTCCGTGCAATATGTCCTTCCTTATGGCAGTTATAACATTTTACCACATACGACTTACCATCAGGGGTCTGGGGCTTAGGGTGAGGTGGCCTTGTTGTAAGGGCCTGTATACTTACTGCCATCAGCTTATCCCCCTGTGACTCCCTGTGTCTAACGATGTTCCGATCATGCCCAACAGCGGACTCTCTTAATGCAGCCACCAAGATACCTCTCCAGTTAGGTTGAGTGGTCTGTACCCTTGTTCTCAACACTTCCTTTAAACCGTCCATTAATACGGACACAGCTACCTCCCTATGATGCATATTTTCCTCAATGTCCATGACCCCAGTGTATTTAGCTATTTCCTGCAGTGCTCGGTGGAAATAGTCAGAAGCAGTTTCACCTTCTTTCTGTCTAATGGAGAAAATTTTGTTCCACTTGACAACAGTTGGGAAATATACTCCTAACTGCAGATTGATCTGTTTAACATTCTCCTGATTGTATTCATCAGTGAGGGGTACCTCTTCATCTAATTTACAATCAGTAATGAATTTCACAGGGTCAATACTAGAGGGCAAACATGCCCGCAGCACTGTCTGCCAATCTTTGTTATTGGGTTCGGCGGCGTTACCTAGTTCTTTAATAAACCTTTGACATGCGGCTAGATCTTTCCTGGGATCGGGAAATTCAGACATAATTGTCCTTAATTCTGTCCAGAACCAGGGACAATGCATTGCAATGTTCCTGACGGGAGTGACTCCCTGTGCGTCAGTCTTTCCATTGGGGACTGCGATCACCCTGACAGGATTAAGTTCAATTACATCACTCTGGGTTGATTCTACAATGTGAGGTGTGATTGTTTCTGCATAATGTACAGTTCCGTACTTACCTGTGGACACGACCTCACCTGTCCCTCCACTAGGGGCCTTCGCTACTGCTCTTACTGGTTGGGCCGTGCCCACTGTAGTATCTTGTATGGTGGCTGCTAGAGAGAGTGCCGATATTGTGGTGGGCTCATCTTCCTGGTCACAGTCCTGAGGGAAGTTTAAGATAGGATACAACTTGCACGGGTTAGCATTAGCATCAATACACTTATCTACTTTACTCTTATTACCATTAATACATTTATTAAGTGCACTTTTATCGTATACCAGTATGTCATTATGTATGGTGGTGGTGGTGCTGTTGCTATCAGTTTCCTGCTAGGGTTGGAACCAGCTGTGTAAGCTAATTCCCTCTGCATATCACTCTCTCGTTGCCATAAATGTAAACAATTTGTGTGTCTGATCCTCTGTTTTTGGGATTTTATGAGACAGATCCTAAGCCTTAGATTATGCAATACCTCTGAGTCAAAACTACCTATCCCAGGAAATGGTGCTTTATCCCCCACAGTCATTCGTGTCCATTCATCACAAAAGGTCTCAGTGTGGGGACCATACTTCCCCCACATTACTAACCGGGCAGACCCACGGGGTCTGAACTCTGCAGTCTGAACCCTGACTGCTGAACGTCCCTGTGTTGTGCACTTGGCTTCCATTGTGGACCTTTTTAACACAGAAAAACTTCCTAAAATGCACCAAACACAGTAGTCTACGGTGGAAATCCTTAAAGCTCTTCCACTGAACTTCTTCTGCTCCAAGTACCATGGATCCGCCTTCTAGCAGACTCGTGTAGCCGTTGCAGGCCCTACCTCTCAAGATTTTCCTGAGAGATCGGCGAAAATTCCCTAAACTTTTACTTTACACAAATCACGCTTGCATGTGCTCCCTACAACGCGTATGAGGATAAGATTTACGCACGAATATGCAACCTCATATCATGTTGCGTCAATTGTTTACACATACAACCGTGCGGTCCAATCGTACCACTTATAGACACTTGTTATCTATAAATGGTAGGATCATTGGAGTCTCCCTACTGTGCTCCACAACAGCCGGAGCGTAATACCACGAAAACTTTTATCACACTCCGTCGCACGTGTACACCTGGACCGTGCTCGCACGTTTTCACCTAGACCGTGCTTCACCAAGCTTCACCAAGATCACCAAGACCACCAAGCGGGGTTCAATACACTCATACCTTTTTCAGCCCACACTATCATTCTATAGTTTTCTGATCAGAAAAATCCTTTCCTGTTAACTGATAGCTTTCCCCAGAGGTAATACAGAAAAAAAGGTGTTTTTTTTAACTAACTGATAAATTTGTGCTATTATCGCGTGGCTACCGTCTCGCCTAAACTGAAACAGTGCTATTGTGTGATTTGTATTTAGTGGGCGTATCTGTACGCACGTTGCGTAAACACGCCACGTGTGTAGGCCTTTGCGTTGCGTACGCAGTCCCGTATGCTGTCCGAGACACGTGTACAAAGGCCGGACACGCCCGCAGTAACAGAAATAACACACTTCTATAAATGTAAACGATATTCAACTATAATCGCTTACCCACACCACACAGTATTTCCTGTATAAGCCTTTATAACTGGGCCAGGCTGCGTGTGTGTTTTACATGTACTCCCTTAAATATTACTCTATATTTTTAACTAAATAGCAACAAATTTCTCAGCACGGGTCAAAATGTATCTAATAATCAATGCTAATGGCAACAAGCGAATAGATATGCAGAGTACACAAATAAAATACAGGTGTGTGCGAGTGTTACGTGTGTTGCGTGCGCAATTGGCACCAAACAGAAATGTCAAATTTAAAAAAAAAAAAACAATAGCTTTACGTTCTTACCTTCCGGATCCCACCAGCATCCCTTCAAACCAAGCGGAGCAGATGCTTATCTAATCAGCACTAATGTATCCCCGACCACAAAACGGCTAACAGGGGATACTACCTTCCCGCCCTTTGCTGATAGATAAAAGTCTGCCTTGTCCTGCTAGGCTGCGGATATGAGGAGAACCGGACGAGCCCCGCAATTGATAATGTCAGTTATTATCTTTAAACATAAAGCTATACACTTTTACGTGGAGCCGGTATGGCCGCTAGACCACGTGCACGTGCTACACACTTTGTACGCTATTTGCGTACAGAGTCCCGCACGTGGTACGCACTTGGCGTACACACGCTGCACTGAGTGTACGGAATACACACAGCGGGCGCACACACAGTAGATAACCTTTAAACCTTGCTAATAAAACACAGTAAGAATATACTTATACTCTAAACCTTAATAACCAAGTACTGTAATGATGTAACGTTTAAAACCCTTAACAATGTGTATGCTGTTTGAGCGATTGAGACGCTAAGAGAGCGCTTTGCAGGAAAGTGAAAACACAACACCGGGTTTGGTTATAACCGCAGCAGCTCTAACACTGCCGTGGATTATTCAGAGTAAAAGGGGAAAAACAGTACAAATCATACACTACAAACTAACATAGAAATCTAACATAATAACAGAGAATAACACGAACAATGGCGAACAATGGCTACAGAGAATATACATACGTGGGGAATCTTTCGCATGCGCGACCTGGAATCCAGTCCTCAGCTATCAGGTAGAAAGCCTTCAGAGACATGAGGCTGGCCAGGCAACAGTGGTCTTTATATACACAACATACATTCACAATACAATGGTACCTGTATCTCATTGTTCATTGGACACAGGCAGGGCCGGTGCTAGGGTGTTCGGCGCCCTCCTGCAAAATATAAATTTGCGCCCTCCCTTACTTTACATGCAGGGCCGGAGGGTTACCATGGCCTCTTGGGCCCCTGAGCTGCAGGAGATCCGTGTAAGCCTATGGATGTGAACTCTCTGCCCATACACACCCTGTGCAGCGCTAGTTATGGCCCTACACACAGACAGTGCCGTAACTAGACATTTTAGCGCTGTGTACAAGGGAGGGCATTGGCGGCCTCCCTGTATGCAGAACAGGGGCACTGCGCGCCGCAGGCAAGCGCAAAAAAATTAGGGGCGTGGCTTCATGGGGAAGGGGTGTGGCCACAAAATAACACCAATTCATATTACATATTATAGTAGTCTCCATTAGTCAAACTATGCCGCACAGCAGCGCCACTACACCAGGTAGAGCCCCTTTTACACATTACAGCGGACAGATTTCCCTTTTTACACATTACGGCAGACAGCGCCCCCCTTTTTACATGTTAAGGCAGACAGCATCCCCCTTTTTACACATTACGGCAAACAGCGTCCCCTTTTTACACATTACGGCAGACAGCGTCCCCCTTTTTACACATTACGGCGGACAGAGTCCCCTTCTTACACATTACGGTAGACAGCATCCCCTTTTTACACATTACGGCAGACAGCGTCCCCTTTTTACACATTATGGCAGACAGCGTCCCCCTTTTTACACATTATGGCAGACAGCGTCCCCTTCTTACACACTACGGCAGACAGCGCCCCCTTTTTACACATTACGGCGGACAGTGTCCCTTTTTTACACATTACGGCAGACAGTGTCCCCCTTATTACACATTACGGCAGACAGCATACCCCTTATTACACATTACGGCAGACAGCGTCCCCTTTTTACACATGACGGCTCTGCATACAGATACACACATACATAAATACAGTATATACATAAATACAAACACACACATACATACACACACACACACACACACACACACACTTTCTCTCTCACTCTTTTTACTTCCACTTACCACAGTTGTGCTGGCCAGATCTTCAATAGCATGATCCTGTGTAGCTCCGCCCCCTTGGTCTATGTAGCTCCACCCCTTTTCGGCCGAACGATCACTGATACTCCTCTCCCTGTCACAGGGGAGAGAGGAGAAGGCTTCATGCTGCCGGCGCTGCTGCGGCTGCCTGTCAGTGTGACAGGGCAGGCGCAGCAGCAGCAGGGGGGGACAGGATGGCGTTTCAGCTGGGATGCAGAGCAGTGAAGGCGCCTCTCCTACCCGGCGCCTACGTGCACTGCATCCCTTTGCTGAACGGGTAGCGCCGGGCCTGGACACAGGGATGTGTCTCTACATTACAGCAAAGGTCATAGGTGGATTTGAACAGGTGGGCTGTGTCTTTCCCCAACTGCTCTGGTGGGAGGTATCCTCAGGATTCCCGCCGCATGTGTAATTTACAGCAAATACAGTTAATGTTCATAATCTACTTCTGTACATAACTATACGCAGGAGCGAGCGATCCTTTCCTAACTAACACCGGAATGTTACTCTTAAAATACCCTACAGCTGGATACTAGACACCACCTTTCAACCTTTATCTGACCCTTCCTATCATGCAAAGAGGAATCTCTCTGTCCAGGAACAGTTTAAACTAATCATACTCGCTGACATGGTCTAAGGGAATATTAACTACAAAATGCACTATTTGGGTTAAATATGCTACGATCGAGTCGCACGCTACATGCTCACAAACTCCGCCGTAAATACACATCTCATGCGCACGATCGCCGGAGCGATCCTACGCAACTTGCGGGTATGTGCACGCACGGGGGGAACAAGTGCACGAGCAGCGTGCATGTGCATGAGGGGTTAGTACAAGGGGCATGCATCATGATATTTTTCGACTTTGACAGTTCACACCAAGATACATATTTTCTCCAAATTCGATAGTAATGTTTGGATGTTACCCCTTTCCTTCCCTGGATAAGTGTGGGAATGACTTCATTGGAAATACCATTACCGGCTAGGATCTGGCGCTCAACAGCCAAACGCAGCCACGGTAAGTCTTGATAAACAAACGGCCCCTGCTGAAGCAGGTCCTCGCGAAGAGGACGAGGCCGAGGATCTTCCAGTAATAACTCCTGAAGATCTGGATACCGAGCCCTCCTTAGCCAGTCGGGAGCAATGAGAATTGCTCGAACCCTTGTTCTTCTGATGATCTTGAGAACTTTTTGTATTAGTGGAAGTGTAGGGAACATGCTGAAACACCCAATGGGTCACCAGTGCATCCATTGCTATTGCTTGTTGGTCTCTCGACCTGGAACAATATTTCTGAAGCTTCTTGTTGAGACGTGATGCCATCATATCTACTTGAGGAATGCCCCAACAATCTGCCACCTCTGCAAAGACTTCAGGGTGGAGGCCCCATTCTCCTGGATGGAGATCGTGTCTGCTGAGGAAGTCTGCTTCCCAGTTGTCCACTCCCGGAATGAAAATTGCCGACAGAGCTTTTGCATGTCTTTCTGCTCAGAGGAGTATCTTTGTCACCGCTGCCATGTCTGACTGGATCTGTATGGGACGACCTTGAAAAAGGTGTGCCGCTTGATGAAGGCTGTTGTACACAGCTCTTAATGTTAGGGTCTCCTGCCCTGTGCTGCCACGTCGTCATGGCAACCGGGAGACAAGTGCTAGTGGAGTAACCTGAGCGCAGCTGATACTCCGGTTCGGGTCTTTTGCTGTGCAGTGGTTATAGGCTCTGTGCACGGCAGGGGATCCGGTGCTGGTTTTTGTGCTCACAGTCTGTGAGGTCTGAGTGGGGCGTGGACAGCACCTGCTTTATAAGGCCTCTTTTCAGGGTAAGCAGATGCTGCTGAATCTTTGTTGGTTAGTCAGCTCATGAAAGTTAGCCAGTACTGTGTAGCTTTGTATTTGTTTGTTGCTTACTGCAAATAGGCCTGGGGATTTGGTATTACACTCTGCCAATCCAGACCTAGCAGTAAGACTGGAGTCAGTCGTTTAGCTTGCTGGGGTTCTGTTACTACTCTGTGAACTTAGCAAGTTTGCGGCTGTATTCTAAGACTTGCCTGTCTAATCCTGTCTCACTGTGCTAGGTGTCAGGGGTCAGTTTAGTGGCAGTAAGCTAAAACCTGTGCACTGCAAGTGAGAATTAGGATTGTGGAGATTCTCCTTGTGTCTATCATTCCATCTCTGACCAAGGAGTTTACTGCCACACCCGTTGGTAACCCTTTAGGGTTTTGCTGTTGCCCTTAGCAACAGCATTTCGGGTTCTCTACGTATTAAAACACAACATCTTGCTTTTCCATCTGAGCAGTTCTAATACAAGGGAGATACCCAGTTCCTTAGCCTCTGGGCTTCTCTGTTCACTTTGTGTGTATTTTGTTACCCTATCACCTTCTGTGTACATTATGTCATATCCCCCAGTTTGTCTGTGAGTCCATTTGTTTTGCATAACAGTTCAAACACCAGTACTTTCCTGCAGGCACTGGTGTGCATAACATATTCAGCAGCCTAATACTCCTGTTGAAATTTTGTGGGAATATGGAGCATACCCCTCAAAATACGTTGCAACAGGTGGTCGATCAGGTGCAGGTCCTGACTCGACAATTTAATGATTTGTCCATTAAAATGCACACCTCCCAGGCTGCTGGCGGAGCTCCCGCAGCAGCAGCACCTGCAGGGGTTAAGGAGCCGAAAGTAAATCTCCCGGATCGTTTTTCTGGAGATCGCTCGCAGTTCTTTTGTTTCAAGGAGAGCTGCAAGCTATACTTCCGGCTTAGGCCTCAGTCTTCTGGGTCGGAGATTCAGCGGGTGGGCATAGTGATTTCCTTGCTACAAGGAGACCCACAGGTCTGGGCATATGGGTTGCAGCCTGACTGTCCGTCGCTTAAAAGTGTTGATGCTTTTTTTACGGCACTGGGCATGTTGTATGATGACCCTGACAAGACGGCCTCAGCCGAGGCTCAGATTTCGATCCTTAAGCAAGGGCGAAGGCCAGTTGAGGTTTACTGTACGGAGTTTCGGAGGTTGGCCCATGATACCCAGTGGAATGACCCAGCCCTGAGACACCAGTACCGAAGAGGTCTTTCTAACCAGATAAAGGACCAACTGGTACAATATCCCTTGCCTGATAGCTTGGATCAGCTCATGCAGTTATCCATCCGGGTGGATAGACGGCTGAGAGAGCGTAGGCTTGAAAGGGAGACTGAGATTTCCTTCCTTCCCAAGGGAACCTCAGACTCTGAGGAATTTTCTGAGGAGCCTATGCAGATTGGGGCTACCCGCCTCTCCTCGCGTGAGAAGACGCGGAGGAGACAGCAGGGGTTGTGTTTGTACTGTGGGAATAAAGGTCATGTGGTAGTATCATGCCCAGAAAAGCCGGAAAACTTCAGGGCCTGAGGGTGATGGGAAATATCCTGTCAGGCCAGAAGTCAGAATTTCCCAAGAAGACTTTTATCATTCCGGTGACCTTGAAGATCCTCGGTCAAACTGTCAAGACTGAGGCCTTTGTGGACAGTGGGGCCGACGGGGTTTTTATGGACCGCCAATTCGCCCTGAAACACTCTGTTCCCTTAGTACCCTTGGCATCGGAAATTGAGATTTGTGGGTTAAACGGGGAACCATTATCCCAAGGTAAAATTACCTCTTGCACTAGCCAGATTTCTTTGTTTATTGGAGCCACACACTCTGAAAAATTGTCCTTTTATGTGACTGTCTGTACTTTTGCCCCATTGGTGTTGGGGTTACCCTGGTTAAGGGCCCACAATCCTCAATTTGACTGGGTCTCTGGGGAGATTCTTAGTTGGGGTACTGATTGTTTCAGGAGTTGCTTGAGCCTTCCAGTCAGGCTCTCGCAGCTAAGTTTGCCAGGATTGCCAGGGTGTTATGCAGATTTTGCGGACGTGTTCTCCCAAAAAGTTGCAGAGGTACTACCTCCCCATCGCCCCTATGACTGTGCCATTGATTTGTTGCCAAATGCTAAGCTTCCCAAGAGCAGGTTGTACTCCCTGTCACGTCCTGAGACTCAGGCTATGGCAGAGTACATTCAGGAGAACTTGGCTAAGGGATTTATCAGACCTTCACAGTCTCCAGTTGGGTCGGGGTTCTTCTTCGTGGGTAAAAAGGACGGTTCGTTGCGACCCTGCATCGACTTCAGGGAATTGAACCGTATCACGATTAAAAACTCATACCCACTGCCTCTCATTTCGGTCTTGTTTGACCAGCTTCGTACTGCCACCATTTTTTCTAAGATTGACCTACGCGGTGCGTACAATCTAATCCGAATAAGAGAGGGGGATGAATGGAAGACTGCCTTTAATACCCACTCAGGGCATTATGAATATTTGGTGATGCCTTTTGGGCTCTGTAATGCCCCGGCAGTCTTCCAGGATTTCATGAATGATGTGCTCAGGGAATATTTGGATAGATTCTTAGTTGTATACTTAGATGACATCCTAATCTTCTCCCATTCCCTGGAGGAACATCGGAAGCATGTACGCTTAGTCCTCCAGAAACTCAGAGACCACCGGCTTGGGGCGAAGCTGGAGAAGTGCGAATTTGAAGTTCAGCAAATCGCATTTCTAGGATATATTATCTCCCCAGAAGGTTTCCAAATGGAGGGTTCCAAGGTACAGGCAGTCCTGGATTGGGTGCAGCCCACTAGTTTGAAGGCGCTTCAGCGTTTCCTGGGCTTTGCAAATTTTTATAGACGATTTATCGCTGGATTTTCGTCTATAGTGGCGCCCTTGGTGGCACTCACTAAGAAAGGGGCGGATGTTGCTCACTGGTCTTGTGAGGCTAAAGCGGCTTTTGCCCGTCTCAAAAGGGCATTTGTTTCGGCCAAGGTGCTGCGACACCCAGATCCAGAGCGTCCTTTTGTGGTGGAGGTGGATGCCTCTGAGATGGGTATTGGGGCAGTGCTTTCTCAGATGGGAGTGTCTGATAATCGCCTTCATCCCTGTGCTTACTTTTCCCGTAAATTTTCGCCTGCCGAGATGAATTATGACGTGGGTAACCGGGAATTGTTGGCTATTAAGGATGCACTCGAGGAGTGGAGACACTGGCTTGAGGGGGCTAAGTTTGTGGTCTCAATTCTCACTGACCATAAGAATCTGGCATATTTAGAGTCAGCGAAGCGTCTCAATGCCAGGCAGGCACGATGGGCTTTGTTTTTTGCTCGCTTTAATTTTTTGATAACATATCGCCCTGGGTCAAAAAACATCAAGGCTGATGCGCTCTCGCGGAGTTTTGCTCCAATCCAGGAGACCACCGAGGAGCCGTTGCCCATTGTTTCCCCATCATGTATTAAAGTGGGCATTACCCAGGACCTCTTATCATTAGTCCTTAGAGCACAAGAGCAGGCTCCTCCAGACCTTCCGGTAGGTCTTTTGTTTGTGCCTCCTAGGTTAAGACAGCGAGTGTTCCTGGAATTCCATGCCAAGAAGTCGGCAGGTCACCCGGGTATTGCCAGAACTCGGGAGTTGCTATCTAGGGCGGTGTGGTGGCCCTCGGTGGCTAAGGATGTGGATCAGTGGGTTCAGGCATGTGACATCTGTGCCCGAAATAAGACTCCTAGAGGGGTTCCTGTTGGCCCATTACATCCACTCTCTATCCCATCTAAGCCATGGACCCACATTTCTATGGATTTTGTGGTGGACTTGCCCAAATCCTCGGGGATGACAGCCATCTGGGTTGTCGTTGACAGGTTTTCGAAGATGGCGCACTTCGTTCCACTGGTTGGGCTGCCATCAGCCAGACGCCTGTCTGAATTATTTATGCTGCATGTTGTGCGTCTCCACGGGTTGCCACTTGATGTGGTCTCTGACCGCGGATCCCAGTTTGTGGCCAAATTCTGGAGGGCATTTTGTTCCGATCTCCAGATTTCTGTCAGCTTGTCGTCAGGCTACCATCCGCAGTCTAATGGGCAGACTGAAAGGGTGAACCAGTCCTTGGAGCAGTTCCTCAGGTGTTATGTCTCCAAGTGTCAGACTGACTGGGTTGCTCATCTGTCCATGGCGGAGTTTGCCTATAACAACGCGGCTCACTCTGCTACAGGGATCTCTCCCTTCCTTTGTGTGTATGGGCATCATCCTAAGGCCAATTCTTTTGACCCCCTGGACTCCACGCCTGGTGGTTCCTCTGTGGTTTCGGTCCTTAGAGGTATTTGGCGGAAAGTGAAGAAAGCCCTTGTGTCTGTGTCATTAGTGACCAAAAGGGTTTTTGATAAGCGGAAAAGACCCTGCAGCTTCAAATTAGGAGACTTCGTCTGGTTGTCTACCAAGAATTTGAAGTTGAGACAGCCATCTCATAAGTTAGGGCCCCGGTTCATCGGCCCTTATAAGATCACCAGGGTTATCAATCCGGTGGCATTTCAGTTAGATCTGCCCCGTTCTTTGGGTATCAATAAAACATTCCATTGTTCCCTTTTAAAACGGGCGATTAGTAATCCTTCTTCCAGTGGAAGACCTTCCCCTCTTCTGATACGTGGCCAGAGGGAGTTTGTTGTTGAAAGGATTCTTGACTCCAAGGTGGTTCGGGGTCGGCTGTCATTTTTGGTGCACTGGAAGGGGTATGGCCCGGAGGAGCGGTCGTGGGTGCGCAGTTGTGATCTTCATGCCCCCAGACTGATACGCTCTTTCTTCTCGCAGTTCCCCGATAAACCCGGTGGTAGGGGTTCTTTGACCCCTCGTCAGAGGGGGGGTACTGTTAGGGTCTCCTGCCCTGTGCTGCCACGTCGTCATGGCAACCGGGAGACAAGTGCTAGTGGAGTAACCTGAGCGCAGCTGATACTCCGGTTCGGGTCTTTTGCTGTGCAGTGGTTATAGGCTCTGTGCACGGCAGGGGATCCGGTGCTGGTTTTTGTGCTCACAGTCTGTGAGGTCTGAGTGGGGCGTGGACAGCACCTGCTTTATAAGGCCTCTTTTCAGGGTAAGCAGATGCTGCTGAATCTTTGTTGGTTAGTCAGCTCATGAAAGTTAGCCAGTACTGTGTAGCTTTGTATTTGTTTGTTGCTTACTGCAAATAGGCCTGGGGATTTGGTATTACACTCTGCCAATCCAGACCTAGCAGTAAGACTGGAGTCAGTCGTTTAGCTTGCTGGGGTTCTGTTACTACTCTGTGAACTTAGCAAGTTTGCGGCTGTATTCTAAGACTTGCCTGTCTAATCCTGTCTCACTGTGCTAGGTGTCAGGGGTCAGTTTAGTGGCAGTAAGCTAAAACCTGTGCACTGCAAGTGAGAATTAGGATTGTGGAGATTCTCCTTGTGTCTATCATTCCATCTCTGACCAAGGAGTTTACTGCCACACCCGTTGGTAACCCTTTAGGGTTTTGCTGTTGCCCTTAGCAACAGCATTTCGTGTTCTCTACGTATTAAAACACAACATCTTGCTTTTCCATCTGAGCAGTTCTAATACAAGGGAGATACCCAGTTCCTTAGCCTCTGGGCTTCTCTGTTCACTTTGTGTGTATTTTGTTACCCTATCACCTTCTGTGTACATTATGTCATATCCCCCAGTTTGTCTGTGAGTCCATCTGTTTTGCATAACAGTTCAAACACCAGTACTTTCCTGCAGGCACTGGTGTGCATAACACTTAATTCCAGAATGTTTATGTGAAGGAGTACTTCTTGACTTGACCATCGTCCTTGGAAGCTTTCCCCTTGCGTGACTGCTCCCCAACCTCAGAGGCTTGCATCTGTGGTCACCAGGATCCAAGTCTGAATCCCGAACCTGCGTACCTCCAGGAGGTGAGAACTTTGAAGCCACCACAAGAGTGAAATTCTGGCTTTTGTCGACAGGATTATCTTCCGGTGCATGTGTAGGTGCGATCCTGACCACTTGTCCAGTAGGTCCCATTGGTACACCCTGGCGTGAAATCGGCCAAATTGTAGAGCCTCGTAGGACGCTACCATCTTCCCCAGCAGGCGGATGCACTGATGAATCGATATGCATGTTGGTTTTAAAACTTGTTTGACCATCCTGTGGATCTCCAGAGCCTTTTCCACCAGTAGGATACTTTCTGTGCTTCCTTGTCCAATATCATTCCCAGAAATGATAACCTCATTGTGGGTTCCAGTTGTGATTTTGGAAGGTTTATGATCCAACCGTGCTGATGAAGCACCGTCAGGGAAAGTGCAATGTTCTGCACTAGTTTCTCCCTGGATCTCGCTTTTATGAAGAGATCGTCCAAGTATGGGATGACTTTGACTCCTTTCTTGTGAAGAAGAACCATCATCTCTGCCATCACCTTGGTGAATATTCTCGGAGCCGGGGAGAGCCCGAAAGGCAATGACTGCAAATGGTAGTGGCAGTCCTGCACCGCAAACCTCAGGTATGCCTGATGCGGCTGGTAGATGGGAACATGTAAATAAGCATCTTTGATGTCCATCGATACCAGAAATTCATTTTCCTCAAAGCTGGAGATCACCACTCTCAGGGATTCCATCTTGAATTTGAACCTTTTCAAATAAAGGTTCAGAGTCTTTAGGATTAAAATCGGTCTGACCGAGCCATCTAGTTTCGGCACTACAAACAGGCTTGAATAAAACCCTTTTTCCTGTTGTGACTCAGGAACTAAGGAAATTACGTTGTCTTGACATAATTTCTGTATTCCTTTCAACACTTTTGCTCTGTCCTGAACAGAAGCTGGTAAGACTGATTTGAAAAATCGGCATGGGGGAAGGTTCTGAAATTCAAATTTGTACCCTTGGGATACTATCTGCAATACCCAAGGATCCAGATCTGAGTGAACCCAGACCTGGCTGAAAGACAGTAGACATGCACCCACCTGATCGTACTCCCGCAGGGGAGCCCCAGCGTCATGCTGAGGTTTTAGCAGAAGTAGCTGTTGACTTCTGCTCCTGCGAGCCTGATAGTGTTGTAGATTTTTTACCTCTTACCCGACCTCTTCCTGCGAAGAAGGGGGTACCCTTTACCTTTTTGGACTTGTTGGGCCGAAAGGATTGCATCGTATGAGAATGAAATCCTTTCCTAGGTGGAGCAGCTGCAGAAGGCAGAAATGCTGACTTGCCTGATGTAGTTGTTGAAATCATGGCATCCAGCTTGTCTCCAAAGAGGGCTTCTCCATTGTAAGGAAGCGCCTCAAATATTCCAATATTCTTTTTTTATTCCGTATCAGCATTCCATTGGCGGATCCACAGCGCCCTGCGGGCTGAAATCGCCATAGCGGAGGATCTTGAACTCAGCAACCCAATATCCTTCATAGCTTCAACTAAGTAACCTGCAGCATCTTTGATATGGCCGAGAGTTAGGACTGTTTCATCCCTGTCAACTGCGTCTATGTTAACAAGCAAGTTGTCAGACCATTTTTCCACAGCGTTACCTACCCACGCACAAGCAGTGGTGTCTATCATTGGGGGTGTCTTCCATTTGTGCCTGTCTTCCTCAGGGAAAGGGTACGCTACACGTATCCTTCTGGGAAGGGTAAATGTCTTCTCAGGGTTAGCCCAGGATTCTTCAAAGAACGCATTCAAATCCTTTGAAGGAGGAAAAGTCACAACCTGCTTTTTATTTAATTTAAAATAATCCTTGTCCTCTGGGACCAGTGTTGTTTCAGGAAACTCCAACACTTCCTTTATAGCAACTATCATACATTGTATGCTTTTGGCTAATTTGGGGTCTACACCTCTCAAATCCCCAGTGTCGACGTCAGAGTCGGAATCTGTGTCTGTGTCCCCTTGCATTATCTGGGCCAGAGACCTTTTCTGGGAACTGGATGGAACCCGAGTGGATGATATGGAGGGGTCAGTAAATAGTGCATCCTCCACAGACTGCCTCCAATATTTAGTCTGTTGTTAAGACTCAGAGAATTTATTTGCAAGCATTGACATATTCTTTTGCAACATTCTCACCCACTCCGGCTCTTTCGGAGAGGGAAGGGCCACCACATTACCCTCTTGTGCATCTAAAATGGGTTCTTCCTGTGAAGAACACTCCCCAATGTCTGATATGTTACACACTTGTATACACACACACACACACATGTACCAAGGGCCAGTGTACTCGTGCGGTCACTGGCCCTGCTGCTGGCATGCGCGTCCCTCCTCACCTGGGACGGCCCGGCGCCGTCCCATGGGGCCGGAGGTAGCGCTGGCTTCGGGCGGCGCTGTGGACCGGACCTGGTCCGGTCTCCACCTGCCCAGCTGGGTGCGGAGTTTGGCGGTGGGCGTGGGGGCGGCGGTGCGTGTCCACCGCCGCTCCACGCGGGTGATGGCAGCGGGCCTGCATCCTCCGGGACGCAGACCCCGCCAATCGCCGCGCGGCATTTTTAATTTGTCGCCAGCGAACTGGTGGCCAATCAGGAGTGGCGGCGGCGAACCAATCCCGGCTCGCCACGTCATAGCCCCGCCCCCTGGCACTGGCTTGTATTTGCCAGCGCCGGGCGCGAGGGCTCAGATTCGTCGGCCGGGAGGGAGCAGAGAAGAGCTCCTGAAGACGGAACCAAGAAGACGGCGCTGGAAGTCCTGGAGGGCGGCGGCACGTGTGAAAGGGCTGCTACACGCCGCCGCCCGCCGGGTGAAGACGTCGGTAGCCCTGGGCCAGCGGTGTGCAACGCAAAAGAGCTTGCACAGGCCACCGCTGCCCAGGTGAAGTCTCCAGGAAGCCCGGAGGTGGTGGGAGCCATCCTGCCTCCGGCGAGGACAACGCGGTGGGCGTGGCCGGACCAGGCTTGGTCCAGCTGTTGCCCTTTGGACGGGTAAGTGCAGGTGGTGCCACACCCCTTCCCCTAGACCACCAGGGATTCGGGCACCAGGCCCGTGGCGCACACAGGCACTAGGCCTGAGGCGCATTAGGCGTGCGCTAGGCCCGGGGGACCGAAGGGGGCATTAGGCCCACCCGCCGGAGGCACCGTAGGTGGGCACTAGGCCCGTGGGGCAAAAACAGGCACCAGGCCTGAGCAGCAAAGGGCGTTAGGCCCCCCATTATCCCCCCACAGTTAGGCAGGCCCACGGCCTGAGCAGCAAAGGGCGTTAGGCCCCCATTATCCCCCACAGTTAGGCAGGCCCACGGCCTGTGCAGCAGAGGGCGCTAGCCCCCCCCCCATTATCCCCAAAGATAGGCAGACATAGGCAGGGGGCATCCAGGGCAAGGAGGCCCAACGCTATGGGGTGTACATAAGTCGGCGATACGCCGCAGGTGGCTGAAGTCGGCGCTAGGCCGCAGGTCGCTGGAGTCGGCGCTACGCCGCAGGTGTGGATAGTCGGTGCTAGGCTGTGGTATCTCTTGATCCGGCGCTAGGCCGCAGGGTGTGTAAGTCGGCGCTACGCCGCAGGTTGCTTAAGTCGGCATTACGTCGCAGGTTGCTAAAGTCGGCGCTAGGCCGCGGTTCGCATAAAGTTGGCGCTACGCCGCAAGTGTGATGAGTTCTCAGTTTTCCCCACAGCCACGCCCACATGGAAGGTAAGCTGTCGGAAGTACGCGTCGGTGAGTACCACAAGGTTGAAACTGTATTACGGTGTCATGCTATAACCTCTGTACAAGTGTCTCTCCGTCATAAAGCGTAAGCAGCGCCACGTCCTGTGGGCTGTGTTGTGTGTTCTCTTGCAGGAGCAAAGAATAAGGGCCAGTCGTCTGGCGGAAGCCGAGTATATAGCTGATGAGCATAAAGGTGTTTTGTGTGTGTTTGTGGTGTATGTTGCCCCCCTCCCCCACCTCCCCTTTGGGCGTTTTCGTTCAGGGTCGCCCCTGGTGCTTCGCACCACTACGGGGGCACCCAGTCTGAGGCCACAAGTGCCAATGATGACCCTTCACTGAGCCCAGTGCGTAGTGTGTCCCCCATTCTTTTCAGCTGTCCCAGGAAGTTCTTCTCCGTGTCTGGACGTGTGCCAGTATCGTCTGAGCTACCTCGACGGACTGAAGGTGGAGGACGGGAGGCGTGAGGTACGTAGGCCTGGTAAGTGAGTGCTCCGTATTCCTTCCCCAGGGCCCCACGCCCGTGCCTCCTACATTTGGCGTAGCTGGCAGGATCTGCGGACGACAGACACGATGTGGAGAAAGCCACCAGAACGGATCCATCGCCTGGCATGTGAGGATAGAAGTAGCTGGCCCGTCCTCACGTCCGCTGACCTACTACGGGCAGTGCAGCAAGCCGTAAAGCGTAACCGAGAGGAGCGCCGCCAGAAGAAGCGTCAGCAAGCCACCACCGAACCCTACCAGACGGGCCAGCAGACAGAGGAGTACCCCCGGCTGCCTGCAACGAGAGTGGGTGTAGAGAGGCAGCCTTGGGTCGCGGGGATCCAAAGCGGCGGGCATTACTTCACAACCGAGCCCCCAAGATCAACGATTCCCGTGGAACATAGGGATTGGCCCCGAGATTGCAGCGACCAAGCCGTCTAATCAGAGGGGCCACACTGGACCCGGCAGAGCTTGGATGAGCCCTGGTGCGTGCTCTGTGGAGAAGTGGACCATGAATCGCCGGATTGGTCACACGCCTCATCCCGGGCGATTAGGAATTGGCGCCAAGGGCATGTCGAGAGGAAGGGAGCATCGGACAGGCGCCAGGAGGAGTGTTGGATGCGGGAGGTCAACTGGTCTGCCTGTGACGACTATGACGGCGACCACAAGGGCTGCACCTGGGACGACGACCGGAGCGAAGGGGAGGTAGAGAGATGTACGGGCTGCAGCGATCCCGACCACGAACGGCCTGAGTGCCCCTGGCCTAGGGATGACCTATCCTCCAGCTGGACAGACCTGGAAGACCCGACGACGATGAGTGGGAGACTATGTCATCTGATGAAGAATCCAGTGTCTCCGACCAAATTACGGATATCCTTGAAAAATCCAACAACGACGAGTGGGAGACCATGTCATCAGATGAGGAACCCAGTGTTGCTGACCAACCTGCAGACAACCCGGATGACGACGACGGATGGGAGGATATGCCATCAGATGGGGAACCCAGTGTCCTAGAGAGCCGGAACCAGCTCCAGGAGGCCACCGCCATCACCATGGAGGGTCTACCACCCACGGTGGCCCCCGAGGGGATAACACCCCCAGGCCAAAGGGGGAAGGTGAGTTTTCCCTCCCCAGATGCAGGCGCAGATACGCCGGATGGGGCACCTGAACAGGGGCCAACCGTCAAGACAGGTGATGGAGGCCCCGACACCGGAACCAGGGTGATGGCCAGCTTTGTGGGGACCACAATGGAAAAAGCATGGAGGAATGTAGCAAGGGCCAGTGTACTTGTGCAGTCACTGGCCCTGCTGCTGGCATGCGCGTCCCTTCTCACCTGGGACGGCCCGGCGCCGTCCCATGGGGCCGGAGGTAGCGCTGGCTTCGGGCGGCGCTGGGGACCGGACCTGGTCCGGTCTCCACCTGCCCAGCTGGGTGCAGAGTTCGGCGGCAGGCGTGGGGGCGGCGGTGCGTGTCCACCTCCGCTCCACGCGGGTGATGGTGGCAGGCCTGCATCCTCCGGGACGCAGACCCCGCCAATCGCCGCGCGGCATTTTGAATTTGGCACCAGCCGCGAGCCAATCATGGCTCGCGAACTGGTGGCCAATCAGGAGTGGCGGCGGCGAGCCAATCCCGGCTCGCCACGTCATAGCCCCGCCCCCTGGCACTGGCTTGTTTTAGCCAGCGTCGGGCGTGAGGGCTCAGATTCGTCGGCCGGGAGGGAGCAGAGAAGAGCTCCTGAAGACGGAACCAAGAAGACGGCGCCGGAAGTTCTGGAGAGCGGCGGCACGTGCGAAAGGGCTGCTACACGCCGCCGCCCGCCGGGTGAAGACGTCGGAGGCCCTGGACCAGCGGTGTGCAACGCAAAAGAGCTTGCACAGGCCACCGCTGCCCAGGTGAAGTCTCCAGGAATCCCGGAGGTGGTGGGAGCCATCCCGCCTCCGGCGAAGACAACGCGGTGGGCGTGGCCGGACCAGACTTGGTCCAGCCGTTGCCCTTTGGTCGGGTAAGTGCAGGTTGCTAAAGTCGGCGCTAGGCCGCGGTTCGCATAAAGTTGGCGCTACGCCGCAGGTTGCTAAAGTCGGCGCTAGGCCGCGGTTCGCATAAAGTTGGCGCTACGCCGCATGTGTGATGAGTTCTCAGTTCTCCCCACAGCCAGGCCCCCATGGAAGGTAGGCTGTCGGAATACCACAAGGTTGAAACTGTATTACGGTGTCATGCTATAACCTCTGTATAAGTGTCTCTCCGTCATAAAGCGTAAGCAGCGCCACGTCCTGTGGGCTGTGTTGTGTGTTCTCTTGCAGGAGCAAAGAATAAGGGCCAGTCGTCTGGCGGAAGCCGAGTCTATAGCTGGTGAGCATAAAGGTGTTTTGTGTGTGTTTGTGGTGTATGTTGCCCCCTCCCCCACCTCCCCTTTGGGCGTTTTCGTTCAGGGTCGCCCCTGGTGCTTCGCACCACTACGGGCGGGGGCACCCAGTCTGAGGCCACAAGTGCCAATGATGACCCTTCACTGAGCCCAGTGTAGGCCACCCCTGCATAGTGTGCCCCCCATTCTTTTCAGCTGACCCAGGAAGTTCTTCTCCGTGTCTGGACGTGTGCCAGTATCGTCTGAGATACCTCGACGGACTGAAGGTGGAGGACGGGAGGCGTGAGGTACGTAGGCCTGGTAAGTGAGCGCTCCGTATTCCTTCCCCAGGGCCCCACCCCCGTGCCTCCTACACACACACACATCCCTATCACACAGGGGAGCTATTGGGGACAGACCCACACTAAAGTCTGTCAGAGATACAGAGGGATCTGCCAGTCCACACACTGCACCTTATTGTGAATTGTGGAAATATTACCCACTTACAGCGCATATAGCAATAATAGGCCCACAGACCTAATTATAATGAACAGTCTCTTCCCCTACTATAACACCCTGTACTTGTATCAGCGTTGTCATGAGGAGAAACAGCGTTCAGGAGCTTCACACTGGAGTTTCTGCAGGAGAAAATGGCACCCAGTGAGTGTTCTGGCAAGTCTGAGGAGAAGCCCCGCCCTTCAGCCTCAGCTATGTAATATTTATACTGACTGGGGATGGCACATCAGCGGCTGTACATGTATGTACCCTTTTTGCCAGTGAGAGTAAGGTTTTAAAATATGCCCTCAGAGCCCCCCCCCCCCCCACGCACTCTGCACCCTTGTGCTGAGAGACATGCCGCGCGCTGCGCGTATACCTGTATGCCGCCAACGATAACCGGAGTATCCCTCTCTGCAGGACTCCGTTAATATACTCACCACCCTTCTGACTTCTGGCTCTGTTAGGGGGTGGCGGCAGTGCTGCGGGAGTGAACGCTGGCCAGTCTTGGGCTGTGTTCAGTACCCTTCGGGAGCTAATGGTGTCGTCCTGTCAGTGGAAGCAGAACCATTAACTAATTGAGATGTTGGTTCCTACTTCCCCCCTTAAGTCCCACGAAGCAGAGAAGCTGTTGCCAGCAGCATCCCTGTAAAATAAAAAACCTAAGAAAGTATTTTTCCAGCAAAGCTCTGTAGAGCTCCACTAGTGTGCATCCAGTCTCCTGGGCACATTTTCTAAACTGGGGTCTGGAAGAGGGGATAGAGGGAGGAGCCAGTTCACACAGTTGAAAAGTCTTAAAGTGCCGAAGGCTCCTGCGGAACCGTCTATACCCCATGGTACTAAAATGGACCCCAGCATCCTCTAGGACATAAAAGAAAATATGAAAATAAGGGGAGGGGCGTGGCCACAGTTATGCTCCCAGTAGCTGTGCCCCCAGATTTGCCCCAAGTAGTTGTGTGCCCCCCAGTTGATTTGCCCCCAGTAGATGTTCCCCCTGTTGCTTTGCCCCCAGTAGTTGTGCCTCCTGTTGCTTTGCACCCAGTAGTTGTGCCCGCTCTTTCTTTGCCCCCAGTAGTTGTGCCCCGTTTCTTTGTCCCCAGTAGTTGTGCCCCCTCTTTGTTTGCGCCCAGTAGTTGTGCCCCGTTTCTCTGCCCCCAGCAGTTGTGCCCCCTCTTTGTTTGCCCCCATTAGTTGTGCCCCATTTCTTTAACCCAGCAGTTGTGCCCCCTCTTTGTTTGCCCCCAGTAGTTGTGCCCCGTTTCTTTGCCCCCAGTAGTTGTGCCCCCTCTTTCTTTGCCCCCAGTAGTTGTGCCCCATTTCTTTGCCCCCAGCAGTTGTGCCCCCTCTTTGCCCCCAGTAGTTGTATCCCCTCTTTCTTTGCCCCCAGTAGTTGTGCCCCGTTTCTTTGCCCCTAGCAGTTGTGCCCCCTCTTTCTTTGCCCCCAGTAGTTGTGCTCCGTTTCTTTGCCCCCAGCAGTTGTGCCCCCTCTTTGTTTGCCCCAGTAGTTGTGCTCCGTTTCTTTGCCCCCAGCAGTTGTGCCCCCTCTTTGTTTGCCCCCAGTAGTTGTGCCCCGTTTCTTTGCCCCCAGTAGTTGTGCCCCCTTTTTCTTTGCCCCCAGTAGTTGTGCCTCCTCTTTCTTTGCCTCCAGTAGTTGTGCCCCGTTTCTTTGCCCCCAGCAGTTGTGCCCCCTCTTTGTTTGCCCCCAGTAGTTGTGCCCCGTTTATTTGCCCCCAGCAGTTGTGCCCCCTCTTTCTTTGCCCCCAGTAGTTGTGCCCCGTTTCTTTGCCCCCAGCAGTTGTGCCCCCTCTTTCTTTGCCCCCAGTAGTTGTGCCCCGTTTCTTTGCCCCCAGTAGTTGTGCCCCCTCTTTCTTTGCCCCCAGTAGTTGTGCCCCATTTCTTTGCCCCCAGCAGTTGTGCCCCCTCTTTGCCCCCAGTAGTTGTATCCCCTCTTTCTTTGCCCCAGTAGTTGTGCCCCGTTTCTTTGCCCCTAGCAGTTGTGCCCCCTCTTTCTTTGCCCCCAGTAGTTGTGCTCCGTTTCTTTGCCCCCAGCAGTTGTGCCCCCTCTTTGTTTGCCCCCAGTAGTTGTACCCCCTCTTTCTTTGCCCCCAGTAGTTGTACCCCGTTTCTTTGCCCCCAGCAGTTGTGCCCCCTCTTTCTTTGCCCCCAGTAGTTGTGCCCCGTTTCTTTGCCCCCCGCAATTGTGCCCCCTCTTTGTTTGCCCCCAGTAGTTGTGCCCCGTTTCTTTGCCCCCAGCAGTTGTGCCCCCTCTTTGTTTGCCCCAGTAGTTGTGCCCCATTTATTTGCCCCCAGTAGTTGTGCCCCCTCTTTCTTTGCCCCCAGTAGTTGTGCCCCATTTCTTTGCCCCCAGCAGTTGTGCCCCCTCTTTGTTTGCCCCCAGTAGTTGTGCAGCGTTTCTTTGCCCCCAGCAGTTGTGCCCCCTCTTTGTTTGCCCCCAGTAGTTGTGCCCCGTTTCTTTGCCCCCAGTAGTTGTGCGCACACACACACACACAAAAAAAAAAAATACCATTGCCCCGCTCCTGCTTCCCGATCGCTGCTGCTCCGTCTGGCCGCTGGCTCCTCTCTATGGGAGAGCCGTCATGACGTCTCTCCCATAGCAGCGCCGCACAAACACTAGAGGTCAATACTGACCTCTAGTGTCTGTCCCTGGAGCCGGCTGCAGCAGACGCCCACACAGCCCACGGCGTCTGCTGCAGCCGGGGAGCAGGGTGCGGGTAGGCGGCGGTGCTTGCGGGGTGACTGTGGCCGCGCCCCCCAGGCCGCAGCGCCCCGGGCGAAGGCACTGCTTGCCCGCACCAAGAACCGCTCCTGTATATAGGACAGGTGGGCGTGGGTGCTACCACAAGGCAGAAGGGGTCTCTGGCTTTCTATTGTGTATGTAAATACACAGCATTAGGTATACAGGGGAGGGGTCCTGGGGTGCACACCGGTAATGAGAGGTACGACCCTGTGGAGACCTTTCAGTACTGCATACAAAGAGAAGGTTGCAGGTGCACAATTCAAACACTACCAATATATTAATAAATAAGAATTTACTCACCGGTAATTCTATTTCTCGTAGTCCGTAGTGGATGCTGGGACTCCGTAAGGACCATGGGGAATAGCGGCTCCGCAGGACACTGGGCACAACTAAAAGAAAGCTTTAGACTAACTGGTGTGCACTGGCTCCTCCCACTATGACCCTCCTCCAGACTTCAGTTAGGATACTGTGCCCGGAAGAGCTGACACAATAAGGAAGGATTTTGTATCCCGGGTAAGACTCATACCAGCCACACCAATCACACCGTATAACTCGTGATACAATACCCAGTTAACAGTATGATAACAACTGAGCCTCTCAACAGATGGCTCAACAATAACCCTTTAGTTAAACAATAACTATATACAAGTATTGCAGACAATCCGCACTTGGGATGGGCGCCCAGCATCCACTACGGACTACGAGAAATAGAATTACCGGTGAGTAAATTCTTATTTTCTCTGACGTCCTAAGTGGATGCTGGGACTCCGTAAGGACCATGGGGATTATACCAAAGCTCCCAAACGGGCGGGAGAGTGCGGATGACTCTGCAGCACCGAATGGGCAAACTCTAGGTCCTCCTCAGCCAGGGTGTCAAACTTGTAGAATTTAGCAAATGTGTTTGACCCCGACCAAGTAGCTGCTCGGCAAAGTTGTAGAGCCGAGACCCCTCGGGCAGCCGCCCAAGAAGAGCCCACCTTCCTCGTGGAATGGGCTTTCACTGATTTAGGATGCAGCAGTCCAGCCGCAGAATGTGCAAGCTGAATCGTACTACAGATCCAGCGAGCAATAGTCTGCTTTGAAGCAGGTGCACCCAACTTGTTGGGCGCATACAGGATAAATAGCGAGTCAGTCTTTCTGACTCCAGCTGTCCTGGAAACATAAATTTTCAGGGCCCTGACTACGTCCAACAACTTGGAAGCCTCCAAGTCTTTAGTAGCCGCAGGCACCACGATAGGTTGGTTCAGATGAAAGGCTGATACCACCTTAGGGAGAAATTGGGGACGAGTCCTCAATTCTGCCCTATCCATATGGAAAATCAGATAAGGGCTTTTACATGACAAAGCCGCCAATTCTGATACACGCCTGGCCGAAGCCAAGGCCAAGAACATGACCACTTTCCACGTGAGATACTTCAATTCCACGGTTTTAAGTGGCTCAAACCAATGTGACTTTAGGAAATCCAACACCACGTTGAGATCCCAAGGTGCCACTGGAGGCACAAAAGGGGGCTGAATATGCAGCACTCCCTTAACAAAAGTTTGAACTTCAGGTAGTGAAGCCAGTTCTCTCTGGAAGAAAATCGATAGAGCCGAAATCTGGACCTTAATGGAACCCAATTTTAGGCCCATAGTCACCCCTGACTGTAGGAAGTGCAGGAAACGGCCAAGCTGAAATTCCTCCGTTGGGGCCTTCCTGGCCTCACACCACGCAACATATTTTCGCCATATGCGGTGATAATGGTTTGCGGTTACTTCTTTCCTAGCTTTAATCAGCGTAGGAATGACTTCCTCCGGAATGCCCTTTTCCTTCAGGATCCGGAGTTCAACCGCCATGCCGTCAAACGCAGCCGCGGTAAGTCTTGGAACAGACAGGGCCCCTGCTGCAGCAGGTCCTGTCTGAGCGGCAGAGGCCATGGGTCCTCTGAGATCATTTCTTGAAGTTCCGGGTACTAAGCTCTTCTTGGCCAATCCGGAACAATGAGTATAGTTCTTACTCCTCTTCTCCTTATTATCCTCAGTACCTTTGGTATGAGAGGAAGAGGAGGGAACACATAAACCGACCGGTACACCCACGGTGTCACTAGAGCGTCCACAGCTATCGCCTGCGGGTCTCTTGACCTGGCGCAATATCTTTCTAGCTTTTTGTTTAGGTGGGACGCCATCATGTCCACCTGTGGCCTTTCCCAACGGTTTACAATCAGTTGGAAGACTTCTGGATGAAGTCCCCACTCTCCCGGGTGGAGGTCGTGCCTGCTGAGGAAGTCTGCTTCCCAGTTGTCCACTCCCGGAATGAACACTGCTGACAGTGCTAACACGTGATTTTCCGCCCATCGGAGAATCCTTGTGGCTTCTGCCATCGCCGTCCTGCTTCTCGTGCTGCCCTGTCGGTTTACATGGGCGACCGCCGTGATGTTGTCTGACTGGATCAGTACCGGCTGGTTTTGAAGCTGGGGTTTTGCCTGACTTAGGGCATTGTAAATGGCCCTCAGTTCCAGAATATTTATGTGTAGGGAAGTCTCCTGACTTGACCATAGTCCTTGGAAGTTTCTTCCCTGTGTGACTGCCCCCCAGCCTCGAAGGCTGGCATCCGTGGTCACCAGGACCCTGTCCTGTATGCCGAATCTGCAGCCCTCTTGAAGATGAGCACTCTGCAGCCACCACAGCAGAGACACCCTGGTCCTTGGAGACAGGGTTATCAGCCGATGCATCTGAAGATGCGATCCGGACCACTTGTCCAACAGGTCCCACTGAAAGGTTCTTGCATGGAACCTGCCGAATGGAATTGCTTCGTAGAAAGCTACCATCTTTCCCAGGATCCGCGTGCAGTGATGCACCGACACCTGTTTTGGTTTTAGGAGGCCTCTGACTAGAGATGACAGCTCCTTGGCCTTCTCCTCCGGGAGAAACACTTTTTTCTGTTCTGTGTCCAGAACCATCCCCAGGAACAGTAGACGTGTCGTAGGGACCAGCTGTGACTTTGGAATATTTAGAATCCAGCCGTGCTGTTGTAGCACCTCCCGAGATAGTGCTACCCCGACCAACAACTGCTCCCTGGACCTCGCCTTTATCAGGAGATCGTCCAAGTACGGGATAATTAAAACTCCCTTCTTTCGAAGGAGTATCATCATTTCGGCCATTACCTTGGTAAAGACCCTCGGAGCCGTGGATAGACCGAACGGCAACGTCTGGAATTGGTAATGACAATCCTGTACCACAAATCTGAGGTACTCCTGGTGAGGATGGTAAATGGGGACATGCAGGTAAGCATCCTTGATGTCCAGTGATACCATGTAATCCCCCTCGTCCAGGCTTGCAATAACCGCCCTGAGCGATTCCATCTTGAACTTGAATTTTTTTATATATGTGTTCAAGGATTTCAAATTTAATATGGGTCTCACCGAACCGTCCGGTTTCGGTACCACAAACATTGTGGAATAGTAACCCCGTCCTTGTTGAAGTAGGGGCACCTTTACTATCACCTGCTGGGAATACAGCTTGTGAATTGCCTCTATCACTGCCTCCCTGCCTGAGGGAGTTGTTGGCAAGGCAGATTTGAGGAAACGGCAGGGGGGAGACGTCTCGAATTCCAGCTTGTACCCCTGAGATACTACTTGAAAGATCCAGGGATCCACCCGTGAGCGAGCCCACTGATCGCTGAAATTTTTGAGACGGGCCCCCACCGTACCTGGCTCCGCCTGTTGAGCCCCAGCGTCATGCAGTGGACTTAGAGGAAGCGGGGGAGGACTTTTGCTCCTGGGAACTGGCTGTTCCTGGCAGAAATGGACATTGCACTTATTTTAGATGCCAGCCGGCAAATATCCCTCTGTGAATCTCTCATGTATAAGACTGCGTCTTTAATATGCTCTACGGTTAGCAATATAGTGTCCCTGTCTAGGGTATCAATATTTTCCGACAGGGAATCTGACCACGCAGCTGCAGCACTGCACATCCATGCTGAAGCAATAGCAGGTCTCAGTATAATACCTGTGTGTGTATATACAGACTTCAGGATAGCCTCCTGCTTTCTATCAGCAGGTTCCTTTAGGGCGGCCGTATCCGGAGACGGTAGTGCCACCTTCTTTGACAAGCGTGTAAGCGCTTTATCCACCCTAGGGGATGTTTCCCAACGTGACCTATCCTCTGGCGGGAAAGGGTACGTCATTAGTAACCTTTTAGAAATTACTAGTTTCTTATCGGGGGAAGCCCACGCTTCTTCACACACTTCATTTAACTCCTCAGATGGAGGAAAAACTACTGGTAGTTTTTTCTCTCCAAACATAATACCCTTTTTTGTGGTACCGGGGGTAACATCAGAAATGTGCAACACATTTTTCATTGCCTCAATCATGTAACGTGTGGCCCTATTGGAAGTTACATTAGTCTCATCGTCGTCGACACTGGAGTCAGTATCCGTGTCGACATCTGTGACTGCCATCTGAGGTAGCGGGCGTTTTAGACCCCCTGATGGCTTTTGAGACGCCTGGGCAGGCACAGGCTGAGAAGCCGGCTGTCCCATATTTGGTATGTCGTCAAACCTTTTATGTAAGGAGTCAACACTGTCACGTAGTTCCTTCCACATAACCATCCACTCAGGTGTCGGTCCCGCAGGGGGTGACATCACATTTATAGGCATCTGCTCCAACTCCACATAAGCCTCCTCATCAAACATGTCGACACAGCCGTACCGACACACCACATACACACAGGGAATGCTCTGACAGAGGACAGGACCCCACAATGCCCTTTGGGGAGACAGAGAGAGAGTATGCCAGCACACACCAGAGCGCTATATAACACAGGGATCCCACTATAAATGAGTGTTTTTTCCCTTATAGCTGCTTATATTATATATACTGCGCCCAAATTTAGTGCCCCCCCTCTCTTTTTTACCCTTATGTAGCTTGACACTGCAGGGGAGAGCCAGGGAGCGTCCTTCCAGCGGAGCTGTGAGGGAAAAGTGGCGCCAGTGTGCTGAGGGAGATAGCCCCGCCCCATTTCCGGATGACTTCTCCCGCTTTTTCTGGAATTCTGGCAGGGGTATTTTTACACCTATATAGCCTTCCTGACTATATATGGTGTAGATTTGCCAGCCAAGGTGTATTATATTGCCCTCAGGCCCCCCCCCCAGCGCCCTGCACCCATCAGTGACCGGAGTGTGAGCGAGGTGTGCATGAGGAGCAATGGCGCACAGCTGCAGTGCTGTGCGCTACCTTGTTGAAGACAGAAGTCTTCTGCCGCCGATTTTCTGGAACACTTCTTGCTTCTGGCTCTGTAAGGGGGCCGGCGGCGCGGCTCCGGGACCGAACGATCGAGGTCGGGTCCTATGTTCGATCCCTCTGGAGCTAATGGTGTCCAGTAGCCTAAGAAGCCCAAGCTACCTCTAGTCAGGTAGGTTCGCTTCTTCTCCCCTTAGTCCCTCGCTGCAGTGAGTCTGTTGCCAGCAGATCTCACTGTAAAATAAAAAACCTAAAATATACTTTCTTTCTAGGAGCTCAGGAGAGCCCCTAGTGTGCATCCAGCTCAGCCGGGCACAAGATTCCAACTGAAGTCTGGAGGAGGGTCATAGTGGGAGGAGCCAGTGCACACCAGTTAGTCTAAAGCTTTCTTTTAGTTGTGCCCAGTCTCCTGCGGAGCCGCTATTCCCCATGGTCCTTACGGAGTCCCAGCATCCACTTAGGACGTCAGAGAAATAATCATTGCAATAAAATTTTGCATTTTGAGCGAGGTTCTTCGCATAGTTATGGCCATAAGTGACGGCTTGCCCGCCGCGTCCAGGTGACCTCATTAGTCGGGCAAGTCCCTAACATTTTGGGGGGTACAAATCTAGGGCGTGGCACACCCCAAAATGAAGCAGCTGAGTGACGTCAGGGCAAGGACTCCCTGAAAACCGTCAGTTGACACCCACAAATGCCCTCTTGATGTCAGGGCAAGGACTCCCTGAAAACTGTCAGTTGACACCCACAAACGCCCTCTTCCTGTCAATCTCCAGGCGAACGCCTGTGCGAATGGATCCTTAGCACAAACCTGTTACTGACCGGCAATCCCCTTTGCAGCCGTGCAATGTGCCAACACAGTGTGCTGCATACGCGTGCGCAGTTCGGATCTCATCGACCCCTGGACGTGTCACTGGTGTGTCATGGTGAGCAACTGTGGATTTTGCCGCAGCTGCACTAACACAGGTTTCCATGTTCCACCAGACATTCTGCGCCTCTATAGGACTTGTGCAATGTCCGATGGTGCAACGAATGTTGCAATTGATGCGCGCCATTGTCCTTCTTAACACGCACAGTGGCGGATTAGCACCACAGCCGGTGGGCCTCACTAAATGAAAGCCATCAGCCGTAGCATTGGCATAAAGACGCAGGTGCGCTGCACAAAAGGGCGCAGCCGCGGCTGCAGTAGCGTGACCCTCTGTATCAGGTCCTCAATGGAAATGAACAGAACAGCTACAGTTGGCTGCGGTGTTTATGATGTAATGACCCAGTGCAGAATAAGGGGTTTCCTGCTTGTCTGGCATCTATTTTATCTTTGATGATGAAGATGATGATGATCATAATGAGGCTTTTGAAATAAAACCACAAGTCTGATACAGTTTATTTAGGCAACCTTGTGAAACTTGTATTGGGGTCAGTAAAAGTGCTGAGTTTATTTTTGGGTTTACAATGCTAGTAAAAGCTCTCTAATCTATTGCCAGTGATGACTGAGGTAGTAAAACTGAAGTATTTTATTTGCTTTCAGTTTACCGTGCCATGAATTATATGATAAATACTGAATCAAAATTTTTGGGGGTACATTGGGGTTAGAATACGTTATTATCGCCCTAAATGATTGCACATACAGTACATCCCAGTTCAAACCAGAGTAGTATGGCGACTACAATAAAAGATTCTGCCGGTGATTCAGACCTGATTGCTGGGTGCTAACTTTGCTGTCATGCGATCAGATAGTCGCCGCCCCCATTGTAAATTCACCATGCAATTGTGCGATCGCATGTGTACGCCGAGCATCAAAAATCCAGTGTGTGCAGTCTATGCGCAGCCCAGGACTTACTCCTTCAGTGTGAAGGACGCAGGCTGATTGGCGCCTGCGTTTTTCCGGGCACTCCCAGTGAACGGTCAGTTACACCCACAAACGGCCTCTGCCTGTCAATCACCTTGTGAATGCCCATGCGAATTACATTTTTGCACCATCCTGTTGCTGACTGGTGATGCCCGTTGTTGTTGGAAGACGCGCGGGCGCATTGCGGTACATACGCATGTGCAATCTATTGCTGAACACCCGCTATGCAAAAACACACAGCAGCGATCAGGTCTTAATACCCCCTCTAAATGCTGCAGAACTCACCTCCTCTTCGGGATGCAGTCAATTTACCTCCAATCAAAATCCCGACGGTTGAAATCCCGACAGCAATTGACTGACGGTCAAAATCCCGACAAGGTCAAAATCTTGACATGGACAAAATACCGACATTTAAAATACCGACAAGGTCAAAATACCGACATGTAAAATGCTGACAGGTCAAAATGCCGACATGAGTTTTTCATGATTTTTTTCATTGAAACCAACTTGTTCATACTTTACCGAGCCATGCGAGGGGACGCGGTACACTTATATGGTGTCCATGTCGACCTATGTCGACATACACATAAAAACCAATGAAAAATGCGTGTCGGTATTTTGACCTGTCAGCATTTTACATGTCGGTATTTTGACCTTGTCTGTATTTTAAATGTCAGGATTTTGTCCATGTCGGGATTTTGACCGTCGGTCAATTGCTGTCGGGATTTCGACCGTCGGGATTTTGATTGGAGGTATTTCATACCGATCCCCTCCTCTTCTGGTTTTGGGATTTATCATAGTAGGATTCCCAAATATCAGACATTATGGGATCTCACCCATTAAGAAAAATATTTTACTTGACAGCAATATTATAGCTCCTGAGTCTTAAACAAACGACACTACCAACTTATACTTGATTGTTTTAAGTAGCCAACCTACCTAGATATTCCGTAAAAGGCACAGTGCTATTTTAATTTAATCAAAGTTTACATCATTTCAGTTTCTTAGTCAATAAAATTACATTATTTGAAAGTCTAGAATCTGCTAACTTTACCATTGTTTTAGACAAATTAACTCTGTGTCATTTTCTGAAATAAAACATATGCTCGCTTCAAATCTGGGTATATTTCTTGCACTTAGGAATTTAATTATTTACAAATGTGTTTCTCTTAAATCTTTGTGAGGTGTTTCAAATTCAATGTAGATTTTCCAAGGCTGTATAAGTAATCATAAGGAGCCAATATGCAGTCAAGAAAGTCTATTATTCGTTAGCCACATCTGCGTGTAGGAACGAGCCTCGATAATAATTACTCACGTCTTGTCTGAATCTTTTAATAAATGTAATGGAGATATGTCTCTAATATTCCTAATCTCCTTTACCTCCTATAAAAATAGATTTTATATCAATTAGGTCTAGTTGGACATTTGTCTCAGTGGTTGAATGCGGAGTCTAGGCTTTGATACCCTATTAAATTCTCCGCTTTCCTTCCTTTGCACCTGTCTTGCAGTTAAGACTTTTAATTAAATATTCTAGACATTAACTCAGCCCAGTTAAAAGATGATGAATGGCGTTCCATTTATCTTAATGCTATTATCAGCGGTCTTAACCTGACAAGTCCTACATTTACTGAAGAACTGTTGTACAAAAGAATGAGAGCAGCAACATGACATAAAAGACAGATTTTATCTAGTTGTTTTTTTCTGGGTTTTTTTTTATTTTTTTTTCATCCTCCCTGAGCTTAATGTCCATTGGTCTATTACAGTGTCTGAATGATTTTGAAAGATATTGAACTATTGCTGTCCATGCAAAATCATTATGAAACTGTTCTTACCTTCGGATATTAAATAAATTGATGGATGTTGTTTGTATATGTTGTAAAAAATGACAATAACAGATGTTAGTTGTTCAATGTATATTACACATTTCACGTTATGAAATGACTGTATTTTGTGGTGTAAATCATAGATAGACAGATAGATAGATAGATTGAAAAGAAAGAAAGTATCACAGCAAGCATCATACAACTTGTGAGCTAGCAATTTTGTACTTATAAAAAAAAAACAGAATTTGACGGCAGATAAGAGCTACTTAGCCCATCTAGTCTGCCCATGTACAGGCACATACATCCAAATGACGATTAATTTTTTAACCTACCAGTGCATTTTTGGAGTATGGGAGAAAACTGGAGTACTCTGCGAACACCTGTGCAAGCATGGGGAGAATATGCAAACTCCACACATTAGACCCATGGTGGAAACCGAACCCACAACCTCAGCCCATTACACCATCCGTACTTTAAAATTTATTTTTACACAGCTTTAAAAATAAAATCTCATATTATATATGCAGTAGATCTACAAAAACACTAGCCGAAGGTGATATTTGCCTATTTTTAAAGCTTAAGTGTAAAGTAAAAACCATAAACACTATTAAAAAAAAAAAGGAAAACGCAATAAAATAAATATAAAATAATAAAATAAAATGTATCTTGGTAATATTCCATTCTGAAAATATTTTGCCCTTTGAAAGCGTGTAATATATATTAAACCTCATATAGTCTGAGGATTGTCCGTAACCTAAACCATAACATCTTAACACTTAATTATAATAAATAAAGACACGGAGACTTGAATTTGGCAGAAATTGTTAGCTATTTATTTAAGTGAACCATTAACTGTGAATAATTAAACTAAAGTATGGTGGCCAGAAAGAACGGCTAAACAACCCTATCCCATAAACAAACTATCTTATAAAAAACTGACGTAAACCTTCCAACAAACAATAGGTCTCCGCTCAACCTCCATCCTGACTACCCACCCGTGAAGGTGATGAGGCTGCCACCCGAGAAGGCGGTCCAGCAGATGTAAACCAGTCAGCGAAGGAGAGCGCACCTAAAAATCAACAACCAAACGACCTCCAATCCACGCTTTAATACAACAAATGTTAACTTGCCATTCTTTCCCGCCACAACCAAACCGTGACAACCACAGCACGAAAATAGCCAACGCAACAACATAAAGCAAACACCACCAGTAGGGAGGGAGGGTGGGACGACAAAAGCAGAAGAGGCTGACCCAGCCCCTTTCTCAGGCTTAAGAACCCATTCCACCTACCCCCAACATTCATTCCTATTGCCTAACAATAAAACTCCCATAATGCCTTACCGTCCTGCCCCCAGACTAGCTGAGGTTTAACCCACTCCTCTCCTATTCTGTCAATTCGTTCTCCTAAACCTCATATAGTCTGAGGATTGTCCGTAACCTAAACCATAACATCTTAACACTTAATTATAATAAATAAAGACACGGAGACTTGAATTTGGCAGAAATTGTTAGCTATTTATTTAAGTGAACCATTAACTGTGAATAATTAAACTAAAGTATGGTGGCCAGAAAGAACGGCTAAACAACCCTATCCCATAGATAACTATCTTATAAAAAAGAACTGACGTAAACCTTCCAACAAACAAATAGGTATCCGCTCAACCTCCATCCTGACTACCCACCCGTGAAGGTGATGAGGCTGCCACCCGAGAAGGCGGTCCAGCAGATGTAAACCAGTCAGCGAAGGAGAGCACACCTAAAAATCAACAACCAAACGACCTCCAATCCACTCTTTAATACAACAAATGTTAACTTGACATTCTTTCCCGCCAACAGCGAAGTTCTGTTCCACAGAAACTACGCCCCGCCACCATACCCCTAACCAACGACCGAAAACAGATGCTCCAAAAACATAGATGGTCCCTGTCCTGTTAAGTGCACACCATCAGGTCTAAACAAGTAGAAGTACCGAAACTTGATCCGCTGATGCCAAACCATAGCACCGCCATGGGCCACCACAAACTTAGCCACCGCGGCATTCACCTTTCCGGCGAGCCACATCGATCGCCCGACAATCCACCACTCCACGCCAAAACAACCGTGGCACTATACAAGACCAGATAAGCTTACAGCCTGGCCAAGCGCCCAAAATCACTTGCAGATCCTGAATAATGGCCAATGGAAGATTCACTGCCTTCCTCCTACCTAGGTCGTTCCCTCCTAAGTGAATCACCAACAGTTTGGGGATGCCAAACCGCCGAACCTGCTCCATAAGCTTCGCTTTCAGGTCATGCCAAAGCATACCACGAACACCTATCCACTGCACATCATCTGAACCTACAAAGCAAGGAGCCCCTTCCGTAGCCAAAAAATTGGCTGCCCAATAAACATAGGAATGGCCAATCACCCACACATCACACACATCCTCCCGCCAACCTAAAAGGGGAAAAACAGATAAACAAATGTGAATATGGGAGATAAAACCAAACCCAACCCAGAACAGGAACCAACTATCGGAACGAGGATCTGCCAAAAATAAAAATTTGAATAGAGGACTATAACTTTCCTCTTGAACAAGCTTCAGGCCAATCGAAGCAACAGAAAGAAACAGAAGGAAAAAACACAATTACAAAAAGGGGTGGGGAGGTTAGAGCTGGAGGGGGCGGGGGGGGGGACACACAGAATAACTTGGCTGGAGGTTAAAGGTAAAAACCTGCTGAGGAACTTGTAATTAGATGCCAATTAGCCGAATTGAATAAATTAAGCCAAATCAGTTTGTCAGTTCAGGCAAAAAATCGCGAAGCACTCCAGACCCCCACTGCCAGCAGTGGCGAGTAGCTAGCCATCCGAGTAGGGAGGACAGGGGAGACAAACAATACAGCACGAACACACTGAACTGAAACACAACGCAGTAACACAAACAACATGTTAGTAGAACAAACTCGCTTACGCAACAACGGGCCGAATGTAACGCTTATAAGCCGCCGACTTCCAGCGGCCCAAAGCCTTAATTTCGTCCACAGCACACCCTGCAGATGCTGAGGAAGTGGCGGCCCCGATTCTAAAGGAATGGGAACCAAAGTCCCTAGGCGAGAGGCCCAAACTGGACAGGCAGCGCCGCATCATCCATATAAACTGGTACTTCGTCAATGGCGACCCGTCGTAATGCAGGAGACCCCTCAGACGAGGGCCTGACCTCCGCATACCGACCAGCCAATGCCACCGGACAACAGTCCCCACCACCCGATGGTGTCAAAGTGAGCCAATGCCCTCTACCCATCTGATCAGTTTTGGAGCGGCGCAGCCTGCACAGCACGGACCCTCCACCCACAATAACATCCGCGCGCCGCATAAAGGCCTAGGTTTTCTTAGAAGCCGCAACCAGCTCAGAAACCCTGAATGCACCATGGAACGCCATGGAAAAGGCCAGCTGAAACAGGAACGTTTCAAAACGGGAGTCCGCCACCGCCCCTAAGAGGGAAGAAAGCAGGGACGCATCATTAGGGCGTCGGCCATCGGGAGGCACCGGAGCCGAATGCGCCCAACCTCTAAGCGCCCTTGCCAGCAGGAAACCCTTCGTAAAATCCGGCATACCCTTCAATTTAGAATAAAAGGATATCCCGGCGAGGTACCGAGACACCACGGCCCTCGGTCTCCCCGTTACGAAGAGTTGCCAAACGAAGTCTAGAAACAAACTCTGACCCCTCTTACCTCTAGGCCCTTGGTCACGGGAAAAGTCTTCCCACTCCTTCCAGGCCCGACGGTATCCAGCGAGAGTGGACGGAGCCAAAGACAGCTCTGCTAGCCCTTCCAATCCGCCATGATGACCTGCCAAACATAAGAAGGGCAGGGCAAACCTACCGAATCAGCCTCCGGGGCCAACAAACGGAACCTATCCCACTGCCCCCTGGACAATGCGTCGGCGATCCCATTATCTACCCCGGGGACGTGTTGCGCCCGAAACAGAATATTGCAGAGCAAACAGGTTAGCATGAGCCGTGACAACACTCGGAGGACCCGCAGGGCCTTAGCCCTTTGGTTGTTAACCGCATGCACAACCCCCAAGTTATCGCAACAGAAGAGAATACTGCGATCGCGCCGTTGCTCCACCCAAACCTCCAAGGCCACCATGATGGGAAAGAGCTCCAGCAACAACAGGTCGCCGGTCAGCCCCTCCCCCGACCAAGACTCGGTCCAAGAGGCCGCGCACCAAGCCCCGTCCAGGTAACAACCGAACCCCGAGGAGCCCGCCGCATCTGTAAACAACTGCAATTCGAAACTGTTCAACGAGCAGGGCCATCCTGATCCGTACACCATTGAAATCCGCCAGGAACGAAACCCACATAGCGAGGTCCCACCTAATCTATGCCGAGAAACGGACAAAATGGTGCGGCCTGGACACCCCGGCCGTGGACCGCTCCAACTTACGGCAAAAAACCCTGCCCATGGGAATCACCCGACAGGCAAAGTTCAACCGACCTAAGAGGGATTGCGCCTCCCGCAACGTAACCTTACTTCGTTCCGAGCACTGCGCAATGGACTCCCGTAGCTGCACGACCTTGTCCTGAGGCAGCCGGCACGCCCCCGAGACCATATCGATCTCGATACCTAAAAAGGACAAGCAGGAGAGGGGCCCCTCCGTGTTATCCTCGGCCACCGGGACGCCAAAATGCCCCAGCAATGCCCGCAGCGAGAACAGCAGGAAACCACAGCAAGGAGAATGCGCGGGCCCCATGCACAAATAATCATCCAGGTAATGTGCAATCCCGCTACCTCCGTAAGAAAACTCCACGCACCAATGTAAAAAGGTGCTGAACTTTTCGAAAAAGGCACACGAAACGGAACACCCCATAGGCAGACACTTGTCAATGAAGTATTCCTCCCCGACGCGGAAACCCATGAATCGAAATGACTCCGGGTGCAAAGGGAGCAAGCGAAAAGCCAATTCAACATCCAGCTTAGCCATGAGGGCCCCCGGGCCACACTCCCGGACTTAGCCCAGAGCATCCTCAAAGGACTGATACACCACCGAACAATCTTCCGGCGAAATCGCATCGTTCAGCGAGGATCCCGATGGATAACACAAATGCTGAATGAGCCGAAACTTACCCGGAGCCTTTTTTGGCACAACCCCCACCGGGGAAATAATCAAATCCTCGATAGGTGGCTGCGCAAAGGGGCCCGCCATTCTCCCTAGGCGAACCTCCTGTTCCACTTTACCTCAAAGCACGTCAGGGAAATCCCGGGCAGACTGCAGGTGCCTGGCGGCCTGAACTAAAACATCCCCCACCACAGGCAAACGAAAACCCGACGCAAGACCCTCCCGCAGAAATCTTGCGTCGTCTGTGTTTGGGTACCATCCTAACCATTTTAGCATGGCCCCCAAACGAACCGGAGTCGGCGCCCTAACTAGCGGCAAGCCCGCCCGCTGCTCTTCCGGCACGGCCAGCGGCCGCCTTGGCACCAGGACGCCCCCCGCGGAAGCAATTGGAAGCAGGGTGGGATCCGTTACATCGCAAGCAAAGGTGTCGAAAACGACACCGTTGCCCCAGGGGGCACGTGGCATTGTTGAACGCGAAACACGTCCCCTTCGCCGGCGTCTGCTGCGGAGAACAGGCCGCGTTCCAAGGGCGGCACGGCGGACCCTCCACCGCTGGTCGAAACTGACTCGTCGTTGCGGCCTGCGCCACCGACGCCCCCTTAGCCACCATCTTCACATCCTGCGCTCGCGTGACCCGAAGCCATACCTCCACGTCTTTGCATCCGAAGTCAATGACGTGTAGGTAATCGTGCTTCTGACGGAACTGTTTGTCGTACTGCAGCCACGAATCGTCCTTAGACTGACGCTGCATGTCATGCACGAGGTGAATATACCTGATGACGTTCATGTGTTCATCAGGGCGATCCTCCAAGTAGCACGCCGCGAAAACACAGAAACCCGCAAACCAGTTGTCATACGATCGAAAGGCCTCCGTCCCAATACCGCCCTTCGCGAGCGCTTCATTACCTTCCCTCTTGGTGTCCTCCGTCAACGTAAAGAGGTCGACGTATTCCCCCCGCCTAATCTTCCTCCTGCAACTCTCCCGCAATCCCCGCAAGACTGCCGTGTACTCGCAGCGAACCACGCCCGGCAAATTACGCCTCCTCCTTTCCCGTCGAGAACTACCACTACTCTTCCGAGACCGCTTATCCCGGTGCCGCTCCTCACGCCGCGCGTACCTGATAGCCCTCTTCCTAGCCTTCGTGGTGCTACTAACCGCAGACTGGCACGACGAATAAGAGGAAGATCTACTCGACGTACTGCCGTACGAGGAAGAAGAGGACCCCAGCGACATAGCAACAGTATCGGCGTCCCACTCACCGGCGAGCCCGCTTCCGGAAGGCGATACGACGGCCACGACCGGCTCCTCGTCCCGATCGTTATCCGGATCCGCACCTGAAAAAGAAGGGACAACCGTCCCCGGAGCCGAAGCCCCCCTGGCGGGAATGAAAGCAGACGCCCCCACGGGCGATGGGGCAGTGCTACCCAGCAACGCAGCGGCGGAGCCCAGACTGTGACACACCTGTAGAAACTGCACCATGGCTGGGTCAGACGCACTTGGGGGAACGGCCGTGTCGCCCGAAGCGGGAACCGATGAAACGCCACCCGGGGACAAAGCCGACAAAAACGGCGCAAACGCCGCAGTCATGGCCGACAGTGCAGATGCAACGGCAGAGGGATCCGGAGCCGCAGCCGCAGCTCCAGAGGTCCCCCCAGCCCCCGGGTCCACAGCCGGGATGGGTCGAACCACGCCGGCACGCCGCCCCAATAACCCCCGTTCCCTCCTGCGGTGCATCTCGAGCCACCGAGCCTCTCCGGCCCCCACTGGCCCCGCCCACCGGGAGAACCCGATGCCTTCTGCCACCAGCCAGAACCCCCCCCTCCAGCCCCCCGCCGTCACTACCAGAGGCCCCTGGGAGCCCCCCCCCCCCCGTCAGAGCTGCCCCACGGGCGCGTGCGCACGCCCGTGATCCGGATTGCGCCAGCCTCACCGGACGGCCCGTGGAAGCTTCACCGTCCCCCTCCATAGAGGCAATCCCCTCATGCTCTGGTGACTCTCAGCGGTGGAGAGCGCAGGGAACGCGCGCGTCCCTGTGCCGCAGCAGCCGGCGGAGAATCCACGCCAGCGGGCTCCCCGGCTGGCTCTCCCCGCCGGCTGCCCGCTGCACCCCGCACACGTCCGCCGCCCAGCCAGACTTCAGCCGCCGGCGCGCCGAAGGGATCCCCCGGCAGCCGCGGCCTAGCCGGCGACGGGGCGGGCGCACGCGGCAACGGGGCGGACGCACGCGCCGCCGCGCGCGCCCGAGAACGAGCGCCCGCAGCAGCGCCAGCGAGCAGAGCGCTCCGGCCCGTTGTAGGGCCCGCATCAAGGAAGCGGGCAGGGGGGGCAGAGGAGCGGCGGGGACGGGGCATGTCAGGCTAATGTATAATCCCGGGCAATGAGGACAGAGGGGGCACAGCAACAGCAGCTATGACAAGAGCTCTCAAAAATAAGATGCAGCACAGCAAGAGACAAAGGGGGGTAGAGCACTCACCCTCACCACGAGAAAAGCAGAAGAGGCTTAAGGCTTAAGAACCCATTCCACCTACCCCCAACATTCATTCCTATTGGCTAACAATAAAACTCCCATAATGCCTTACCGTCCTGCCCCCAGACTAGCTGAGGTTTAACCCACTCCTCTCCTATTCTGTCAATTCGTTCTCCTAAATGATAAAAAAAAAAACACAGAGAGATAACTAATGAAACACTGAATATGATATTAAGCCTTGATGGTGATAAAATAAATATAACACAAGTGTAAACTGCTTAAATCCTCGTCAATACACTGACAGCTACTACCCGTTCATTGCTCCTAAATATGCACTACTTTTACACTGAGCTAGTCTATCTTCTATGGGGAGTTGATCGCAGCAGCAAATTTGTTAGCAGTTGGGCAAAACCATGGCGGTCACTCCGACCCGTTCGCACGCAGCTTTTTATCGCTGTGGTGCTAACGAGTGCGGAATGCGCATGCGCGGCGGGTATTCCTGGAAATCACTGTAATGTAGCATTTCGTATGCAGATACAGCCGCAGTCCCACGCAGAATATAGGCATGCTGCATATAATTTTAATCAACAGAAGCTGCTTGTGCATCCTAGCCATACAGTCATGCAAATAAGATGCAGTTTCATAAACAAAAGGCGCCCAACATTAGCAGAGCTGCCAGCTGACTCATGCCAGGCATCTCCTGCAGAAATAGCAGCGGTGCTAGGGGGCACCAGCCAAAATCTTGCCTAGGGCATTATATTGGTTAGGGCCGGCTCTTAAGCCGAGCCCATCATCGCTGGATCCATCGCACAGGGTAAGTATGTATATGCCTAGTCTTGTTCTGCTTGAAATTTGTTTAGCTTAGCAGGGCTGCACAAGCGATCGCAGCCCTGCTAAGCTAAAATACACTCCCCCATAGGCATGGGCTAGTTGACCGCAGCAGCAGCAAAAAGTTGCTGGCTGCGATAAACTCGGAATAACCACCCATGTGCACAGCACAGGAAGGGGGGGACGGAGACTGGGCAGATGTAACATGTGCAGAGAGAGTTAGATTTGGGTGGGGTGTATTCAAACTGAAATCTAAATTGCAGTGTAAAAATAAAGCAGCCAGTATTTAACCTTCACAGAAACAATATAACCCACCCAAATCTAACTCTCTCTGCAAATGTTATATCTGCCCCCTACAGTGCTCATGTGGCCTAATTCAGACCTGATTGCTGCTTTTGCAAAGTAGCCGATCAGGTCCGAACTGCGCATGCGCCGGTGCCGCAGTGAGCCAGCGCATGCCAGACAGCCAATGTCCATCTCAGCCCAGCGACTGACTCTGCCTGATTGGGCGGGCCGGCAGCGTTTGGCCGCCGTTTTGGGGGCACGGTCTGGGCAACGCATGCGTGCCAGGACCGTGCAGGGGGCGGGCCACACGCAGCCGCTGCAACCTCTTTTGTTCCTGAAGAGTAGCTCCCCCCCAGTGCAGCTCCTGCGCGCTGGTAGGGAGATTCTCATCAGGTACAATAGCATCGCCGCCGTGCAATGCTTTTGTACTTGTGCAGGAGGGGTTAGGGCCAGACATGCGGGGCGGACTTGCCCTGTGTTGGGCGTCCACCCGCATATCTGAGTAACTGATCGTAGCCGTGCAAATTTCAGCACAGCTACGATCATTCACACTGACATGCGGGGGGGACGCCCAGCACATGGCTATCCCACCCCGCATGTCAGTACCGCCCCCCCCCCCTGCAGAAGTGCAAAGGCATCGCACAGTGGCGATGCCTTTGCACTTCAAGAGTAGCTCCCGACCAGCGCAGCTTTAGCGTGCTGGCCGGGAGCTACTCATCGCTCCCCGGCACGCAGTAGCTGCATGTGACGTCACACAGCCGCTGCGGCCCGCTCCCCGTTTGGTCCAGCTACGCCTGCGTTGGCTGGGCCGCGCCCATGAAACGGCAGCCAAACGTCGTTTCCTCTCCCCCCCCGCCCAGCGACCAATCAATCAGGCAAAGGTGATCGTACTGCAGCGACGGCCTACGGCCGTCTGGCATGCACCAGCGCACTGCGGCACCTGCGCATGCACAGTACTGACCCGATCGCACCACTGCGATAAACTGCAGCGTGCGATCGGGTCAGAATGACCCCCTATGTACACAGGGTTGTCTTAACAGCATTGTAGGTCCTGGGCAAAGCAATGCATTGGGGCCCCTAACAAGGGGCGTATCTACCCATTGGCCAGGATGGCACTCTCCAGTGGCGCCGGCAGAAGAAGGGCGCCGCCTGGAGGTGCCACCCGATGCCAAGGGGTAGACTTACATAGACTAGGCACTAGGCAGTTACCTATTTGTACCGGAGACATGCAGCACAGCAGTCACTTGGTGATACTAGCGCTGATGTGCGGCATCGTACTTCAGTGAAGCAGCTCTAAAACTACAACTCCCAGCAGCCCTTGCTGCCAGGAGCTCCTGGCACAAGGGCTGCTGGGAGATGAAGTTTTACTTTGAGCTGCTTCACTGAAGTGCGGTGCCGGACATCGGCACTAATTACACCAAGTGACTGCTGTGCTGCATGTCTCCGGTACAAACAGGTAACTGCCTAGTACCTAGTCTATGTAAGCAGTGGCGTAACTACCATAGGTGCAGGGGATGCAGTTGCTATGGGGCCCAGGCTGTCATAGGGGCTCTGGACCCACCGCTTCCCCTACACCAAGTCAGTCACGCTGCTGCAGTACAGTGTTCCTGCCCCTCTCCCTGCCTGTGTGTACATAGTAGAGCGCTGGGAGCAGTACAGGCAGTGGTGACATCAGACCCAGTACAACGGATGGAGAGGGAGGGCGGTCAGCACTGTCCTCATCAGTGCTGCGCAGCTCCTCGTGCTGTGAACCTCCTTTACCGGTACCGGCCGCAGCAGTGCAGCACTTCCCTGTCATGGTGGCGCCGTGACACAGAGACAGAGCCCGACGCAGCAGCAGGTGGATGGCGGCTTCCAAGGAGCAGCTGAACGAGCTGTGGCTGCTCTATTTCACCAAGGCAAGCACCGACCTGAATGTGCACACTACACACCTGGGGGGGGGGCCACACTAGTATATAGACATGTGGGTTAGGGGGCAACACCTGAACACACACATCTGGAGGCCAAACCTTTACACACATCGGGGACGGGGGACCACACATGCACATACACACACATACACACTTGGAGGCCCCACACCTACAAATACATACACCTGGGAGACAGGGGAGCCACACCTGCACACACCTGTGGGGACACCTATATACACACACAACCCCAGGGCCCCACCTGCTGTGGGCCAGGGTCAGTATGGTGTAATACACACCTCCTCTAGGGTTAGGGCTGTAATACCGACGATTGGTATCCAGGAGGTCAGCATCCCGACCACGGGATCCCGGTCACCAGAATGCTGGCGGGAGGGGGGACAAGTGCAAAGGAGCCCCTTGTGGGCTCGCTGTGCTCGCCACAGGTTCTATTCTCACACTATGGGTGTGGTGGCATTTCGGCTGCCGACATTGTAAGCGATTGGGATTCTGGCATCGGTATCCTGACTCCCAATAAAGCAACTACATCCCCTCCTCTATTTGTGTCTTTCATCGAAACCAATACCTACTACTGGGCTGAGTGACCACTTGCACTCAGGACATTTATAGCAGTGCTGCAGTGAGTGGGCCAGGCAAGCAACCCCAGGTCAGTGCTACCATCAGCTGTTTCAGCCCAGTGTCTCCCCAGCTAACCAACCCTCACCTATCCCAGTGTTTCCCCCTCCACCATCTCAATGTCTCTCACCCTGTTAGTCCAGTGTATCCCCACTTTCCTCCTCTATCGGCAAACGTCCCCCAAGTCACTGCCCCCCCACCTAACCCCCACAGCCAGTATAGTTACACTGCCCCTCACAGTCACAATGCCCCTCGACCTCTTTCGGCACAGTGCCCACCCTTTTCCAGCCTAGTATTCGCCCTCCCATTTCCATTTCACTGCCACTCTTTCCTTCCAGCCCAGTGTCCTTTACATATATCACCCCCTCCCTTCCCAGGTTCTGGCACCCTGCCAGCCCACTGCTCCCCCACCCACCTAGATCCCACTCCAGCCAAGTGTCACCCCTGCCTCCAGTCAAGTGGCACCATCTGCTCACTGACCCCCCATCTAAGTGTCTCACAGCCTGCCAGCCCCAAGCACCCCACTGCCCCATTCCCAGATGCCTTACCTGGATAGTCCAAATATGTATAGTAGTTGATAGGATGGCACTCACAGGGGTGGTCTTCAGTTTGCCGGCGTCCGAGCTCCCGATGACCAGCATATCGGCGCCGGAATCCCAACCGCATACCTGCAGCTTTTCTCCCTCTTGGGGGTCAATGACCCCCCTGGAGGGAGAATAGATAGCGTGGCGCACGTAGAGCGCCACCGTGCCCGCAAGGGGCTCATTTGCGATCGCCCAGCTGTTGGAATGCCGGCAGTCGGGATTTCCGGCGCCGGTATGCTGGCCACTGGGAGCCCGGCCACCGGCATAACATACTACACCCCACTCACAGGACTTCAATATAAATGAAAAAACTGGACCCGTGTGGTCAATTAAATGAAAGTCTTTTCATTTATAATGAAGTTCTGTGAGTGCCGTCCTATCAACTAATATATATACATATACAGAGGCGTAACTAGGGTTTTTGGAGCCCAGGGCAAGATGTAAAATGGCGACCACCCCCCACCCCCCAAAAAAAGCACACAAAAAGAGGCATGTGCGCGCGCTGAAAAACGGGCGTGGCCACACACCAGAAGGGGTGTGGCCACGCTCCAGAAGGGGTGTGGCCACTGAAAATGGCCCACAGTGCCAGTTACATTGCCCCACAGTGCCAGATACAATGCCCCACAGTGCCGGATACATGCTCCACAGCGCCGGATACATGCTCCACAGTGCCGGATACATGCCCCACAGCGCCGGATACATGCCCCACAGTGCCAGTTACATTGCCCCACAGTGCCAATTACATTGCCCCACAGTGCCAGTTACATTGCCCCACAGTGCCAGATACAATGCCCCACAGTGCCGGATACATGCCCCACAGTGCCAGTTACATTGCCCCACTGTGCCAGATACATGCCCCACAGTGCCAGTTACATTGCCCCACAGTGCCAGATACATGCCCCACTGTGCCAGATACATGCCCCACATTGCCAGTTACATTGCCCCACTGTGCCAGATACATGCCCCACAGTGCCAGTTACATTGCCCCACTGTCAGATACATGCCCCACAGTGCCAGTTACATTGCCCCACTGTGCCAGATACATGCCCCACAGTGCCAGTTACATGTCCCACAGTGCCAGTTACATGCCCCACAGTGCGAGATACATGCCCCACAGTGCCAGGCCCCACTCAGTGCCAGTTACATGCCCCATTTGGTGCCAGATACATGCCCGCCTGTGCCCGTGCCCCCCCCCCCTCCCCCCGTTCACTCACCGGCCGCTTATGTGAGGGGAGGAGAGCGCAGCGCAGCGCCTCTCCTTCCCCTCACCGCTCCGTCCAGGTCTCCCGTCCCGTCTCCGGCGGCTGTGTCTGGCGCCGGTTCACTAGCCAATCAGAGCTCGCGGACCGGCAGCCAATCAGGAGCTGGTCCGCAAGCTCTGATTGGCTAACGCCGGAGACCGGACACAGCAGCGCTGCTAGTGCTGGCAGCGGCGGTGAGGGGAGGGAGACACGCTGCGCTCTCCTCCCCTCACATTTAGGGTTGACGGGGGCGAGTGGGGCATGATGCCCTGGCCGGTGGCGGCGCCCCCCCTCTCCTGGGCCTGCCAAGGCGCCCAGGGCACGTGCCCCACTCGCCCTACCCTAGATACGCCTCTGTACATTTACATATATGTTATCATGTATGTAATATATGTGCTGGCCGTTAACTTGCACCCGCCCAGTTGCACTGTCACTCACCACACCGGCTTGTGCAGCAAGTGTAGGGGTGGTTGGCTGACTGCCCGTACACACAGAACAATGCACCAATATATCTGTAATTATATTGGTCATTGGCTGTTCTGCACAGCCGACATGATCTGTCTGTGAACGAAGTCGATCACAGACATACAGTATCGCTGTTGCACACTGACCGACGCACCTGCGATAAATCGGCCATTCAATTGAACAGCTGCTATATTGGCCAGTGTGTACCAGCATAAGGCTTTACACAGTCCTTGTAAGCCCGCCCCCAGACTCCTGTGAAACTAGCCACTACTATATACTTATATACAGTATATATATATATATATATATATATATATATATATATATATACACACTGCTCAAAAAAATAAAGGTAACACTAAAATAACACATCCTAGATCTGAATGAATGAAATATTCTTATTAAATACTTTGTTCTTTACATAGTTGAATGTGCTGACAACAAAATCACACAAAAATTATCAATGGTAATCAAATTTATTAACCCATGGAGGTCTGGATTTGGAGTCACACTCAAAATTAAAGTGGAAAAACACACTACAGGCTGATCCAACTTTGATGTAATGTCCTTAAAACAAGTCAAAATGAGGCTCAGTAGTGTGTATGGCCTCCACGTGCCTGTATGACCTCCCTACAACGCCTGGGCATGCTCCTGATGAGGTGGCGGATGGTCTCCTGAGGGATCTCATCCCAGACCTGGACTAAAGCATCCGCCAACTCCTGGACAGTCTGTGGTGCAACGTGGCATTGGTGGATGGAGCGAGACATGATGTCCCAGATGTTCTCAATTGGTTTCAGGTCTGGGGAACGGGCGGGCCAGTCCATAGCATCAATGCCTTCGTCTTGCAGGAACTGCTGACACGCTCCAGCTACATGAGGTCTAGCATTGTCTTGCATTAGGAGGAACCCAGGGCCAACTGCACCAGCATATGGTCTCACAAGGGGTCTGAGGATCTCATCTCGGTACCTAATGGCAGTCAGGCTACCTCTGGCGAGCACATACAGGGCTGTGCGGCCCCCCAAAGAAATGCCACACCACACCATTACTGACCCACTGCCAAACCGGTCATGCTGGAGGATGTTGCAGGCAGCAGAACGTTCTCCTTGGCGTCTCCAGACCCTGTCACGTCTGTCACATGTGCTCAGTGAGAACCTGCTTTCATCTGTTTAGAGCACAGGGCGCCAGTGGCGAATTTGCCAATCTAGGTGTTCTCTGGCAAATGCCAAACGTCCTGCACGGTGTTGGGCTGTAAGCACAACCCCCACCTGTGGACATCGGGCCCTCATACCACCCTCATGGAGTCTGTTTCTGATCGTTTGAGTAGACACATGCACATTTGTAGCTTGCTGGAGGTCATTTTGCAGGGCTCTGGCAGTGCTCCTCCTGTTCCTCCATGCACAAAGGCGGAGGTAGCGGTCCTGCTGCTGGGTTGTTGCCCTCCTACGGCCTCCTCCACGTCTCCTGATGTACTGGCCTGTCTCCTGGTAGCGCCTCCATGCTCTGGACACTACGCTGACAGACACAGCAAACCTTCTTGCCACAGCTCGCATTGATGTGCCATCCTGGATGAGCTGCACTACCTGAGCCACTTGTTTGGGTTGTAGACTCCGTCTCATGCTACCACTAGAGTGAAAGCACTGCCAGCTTTCAAAAGTGACCAAAACATCAGCCAGAAAGCATAGGAGCTGAGAAGTGGTCTGTGGTCACCACCTGCAGAACAACTCCTTTATTGGGGGTGTCTTGCTAATTGCCTATAATTTCCACCTGTTGTCTATTCCATTTGCACAACAGCATGTGAAATTGATTGTCAATCAGTGTTGCTTCCTAAGTGGACAGTTTGATTTCACAGAAGTGTGATTGACTTGGAGTTACATTGTGTTGTTTAAGTGTTCCCTTTATCTTTTTTGAGCAGTGTATATCTATCTATCTATATATATCTATCTATCTATATATATATATATATATACTGTATACACTCACACACATGTGGCATAACATGTATAAGGGGTACTACTGTGTGGCGTAACCTGTATAAGGGGTGCTACTCTGTGGAGTAATGTGTATAAGGGGTACTACTGTGTGGCGTAACGTGAATGACCGACACTACTGTGTGGTGTAATGTGAGTAAATTTTACATATTGATAATAAAATATTGGAGCTGATTGGCAGGTGCGTTATCACCTTGCACTTATCACTGCTTTATCACTTTTCCAGGCTTAATACATCTTCCCCAATTCACATTATGACATACAGTGTGCCCAGTTCATATTATGCCATATTACAGTGCCCCCCGTTCAAACTGTGCCACATTAGAGTGCCCTTCAGTTCAAATTATACCATGTTACAGTGCCCCAGCTGATATTATGCCACATTATAGTGCCCTCCATATTACAATGAGTAGATCAGATTATCAGACATTACCGTTATAACATCCACTACACACTTCCCTCACTGAAAATGTAATGTCACACAATTCAGGCAATGGATAAGACCCAATTGCTTATCAGGCAAATCTGGGAAATTGTTATGCAACTCTATAACCTGGGTCCAGCTCCCCTAAGCCTCTGGGCCCCCAAACAACACACCCCTTGCACCCACTATAGTTATGCATAAAGGGGGTCATTCCGAGTTGTTCGCTCGCAAGCGGATTTTAGCAGATTTGCTCATGCTAAGCCGCCGCCTACTGGGAGTGAATCTTAGCATCTTAAAATTGCGAACGATGTATTCGCAATATTGCGATTACACACCTCGTAGCAGTTTCTGAGTAGCTCCAGACTTACTCGGCATCTGCGATCAGTTCAGTGCTTGTCGTTCCTGGTTTGACGTCACAAACACACCCAGCGTTCGCCCAGACACTCCCCCGTTTCTCCGGCCACTCCTGCGTTTCTTCCGGAAACGGTAGCGTTTTTTCCCACACGCCCATAAAACGGCCTGTTTCCGCCCAGTAACACCCATTTCCTGTCAATCACATTACGATCGCCAGAACGATGAAAAAGCCGTGAGTAAAAATCCTAACTGCATAGCAAATTTACTTGGCGCAGTCGCAGTGCGGACATTGCGCATGCGCATTAAGCGGAAAATCGCTGCGATGCGAAGATTTTTACCGAGCGAACAACTCGGAATGACCCCATAATGTACACAATAAATAAGGACATGGACTTATTCTTAGCAACAAGCTATTGTGGGCTGCAGACAATTTTAAGGTGCAAGTCTAATAAACTATGGAGTCAATTCAATTTGCCGCAGTGGAACATGTTGCGATGCACTGGCAACAGCATCTCAACTCGCCCCCATCGAAACTCGAGTATGGGGGCTGCAAACACTAATAAGCGAGTCTGGGGGTAACATACTGCAAGTGAAGCTCTTGTGGTAAAATATCCCCCTCGTGCCTGCTCCTCCTTCTAACAGACACTCTGAACACCAAGTTCCAAAGACGCAGCTGCTGTGCAATACTGTCCATCTCTGAATCTTTGAAGACCTTCGAAGGGGAGAAGATTGCATCATTTAAACACATTTGCTCCTAGATTTTATAATATAGAGTGCAGAGCTGTCATTAATAAACATCACTTTTATAGTCTTCAATGACATCCTGGGCAAAATGTAAAAGAGTGAGAGTTTCAAAAAGTGAGAGATTTGGTAAGGTTTTGCAGTTTTTTTTTAAAGTGGCAATCATTTACACAGCAAGATCAACTTGGTTTTGCAGTGTAAGTGATTGCCACTTTTAAAAAAAACTGGAAAACCTTAGCAAATCTCATTATCTGAAACTCTTACTATATTACATTTGGCCCCCAGTCTCTATTCCCGCTATACAATAGCCCAATGAAATAAAACACACCACAGTGCATAGCTACCTTTATTTATGGAAGCCACTAACACAATTGTATCTAATCAATTTTGTATAATTATCGGTGTGTTGGTTGAACAAAAGTATAGCTCAAGTGAATTGAGATTTGAGATGTGTAGAAGTATTCTCTACATTCGAGGTCAGGATATTCTATAGAGCAAGGGGCTCTTTACCTATTAGTGGAGGCAAAGTAAATTTTTCGGCATGACTGCAATCAGCGAAAGGGTTTATTTACAATTCAGGCGCATACTGTAAAGTTCTTTGTGATAATTAGACTCATTCCCATGTTCCATGAATGGCTATTTCATGTGTTTCAATTCACAGCAATGCCTGTGTGTGTGTAAGCAACTATAAACAGACAGAAGTTGAAAAATCAGAGCATTACAGGATTGACATAATTTTCCATCAACAGGCAGCTAATCAGAAGATTAGAACTTTCACGGGTTTAGATCAGGGGAAAAGAATGTTCACAGAGCTTGGCCAACACGCAACCAATCAGGACACGGGACAGCTTGTAATCAGTCATTAGTACATGCACAGGTCTACATCAGACTGTAAACAAACAGCTAGAGAACATTCACAAACAAATGCTAACAGACCCAACAGCCAGCTGCGCTAGGAAAACCCCCAACTAAATATATGTGTAAAACATTTGTATTTGAGTCGGTAAAAATGTTAAAACTAAAAAATGTGAACATGGAGCTAAGCATCAAATAAAATTATACAACTGTTTTATCAATTCCCATCATTTAGAAATGTAGAATTTAGTGTTTCGAATTTAGTGTTTGCAAATTACGGCTAGCATGTAACTCATTCATTGAAAACCCCTATTTCTCTAACGTCCTAGTGGATGCTGGGGACTCCGTAAGGACCATGGGGAATAGACGGGCTCCGCAGGAGACTGGGCACTCTAAAGAAAGATTTAGTACTACCTGGTGTGCACTGGCTCCTGCCTTTATGCCCCTCCTCCAGACCTCAGTTAAAATCTGTGCCCGGCCAGAGCTGGGTGCTTTTAGTGAGCTCTCCTGAGCTTGCTAATAAGAAAGTATTTTAGAAAAGGGGGGTTTTGGGTTTGGGAATACCGCACAGGATCAAAAAAAGAGAGATATGAAAGCAGTAAATAAGATATTAACTCCGAGAAAAACTGACTGATTAGACGGTAGTCTAAGATGAATCACCTTCTACCATCAGAATGAATCTCTATCGGCAGACAGAAATGGTGATTGTCAGCGGTGCTCCCAAAGGTCCAAACGTATTTGAATTTAGGAAAAGAAGAAAAAATGACCTTGGGTGGGAGCACTCATTCCCGGAGAGTTATTAGTGGATATGATGTCTGTATGAGTAGTAATGTGATAATGAAAAGATTAAAACATAACTTTTAATAATCTATATCTAAAAGGCTAGGTACACTAATTTGAGTTTACTGTAAAGGAATTTTTACTTTTGTTTTGAAAAACACAAGATACCCAATTTGATGATAAGATGGCTATGAACTTTCTTAAGCCATATGAAGTTAAATCTGCGAATATATTAATGGATAGTTACTGTGATAATTCAGTATCTGGCAAGCAAATGCCCATCCCTCCGTTGGTTCAGTGCAAACACCCATTCAATTCCACTGGAGACCCACAACACCTGGTATTCCCAAATGGTCTCCCACTGAAGTACTGACCAGGCCCAACACTGTATCGCCTCCAAGATCGGACGGGATTGGGCATACCCAGTGTGGTATGGTAGTGGGTGACGTATGGAAAAGGGCAGAGATTGCAACTGATTGCGGGATTTGTGTTATTGTGCCAGTTTTAGCCAAGTACAATCCTCCTTAAAATTTGTTGACCGTCATTGCACCAATTTAGCGACCCAAACACATGGGTATGCAGAGGTTAAATCATATGGTCAACAAGAGTTGATAACATAAGCCTCTATTGTTTTTGTTCGTGGCATGAGGCAAAACAAAAATAGTAGCCTATTATGATTTAAGGCATGTATAAAGAACAAACACAAAATTCCAATGAGCCAAGTGTCTGTTATTGCAGATTAAATCTGTCAGAAAAGCAAAAATTGAATAGTATCAACAATGGAAGGATTGGCTAAATTAGCACACAGATATATAGGTAGATGTGCTTTAAAGTAATATATATTTTGCTGCAATAGGTTTTAGACAGTGTAAACCTATATTTTGCTGCAATGGGTTTAGACAGTGCAAACCATGAACACTCGCATACCAGCAGCTGATATAACCAATACAATTGTTGCCATAAATTTAACATGTGCTGATACTTAGAAGCCAAATGTAAACTTTTTTTATATAGAGAAAGCACACATTGTTGCAGCTACCACTGCCCTGTACTGTGTTATAATTATATATTCAATTTACAATTTTTAAAAATACAAAACAGCATAGACAATTTGCAGGCAGAAATTAGTGGCTAAATGCCACAAGTAATAGTGCAGTTAGTCATAGATAGCACCTATAATAAATTGATGTGTGCTTGACAAAGAAAAAGACGGCTATTTTCCGTATATAAACCATAAGAAGCAGCTCAAATAATTATCAGACAAAGAAATGGCAACTGAATATCACGGGTAGCGGTGTAACTATTAGTGCACAACACCTATAGTTAGTGATTCTAAGCATGTGCTTGCATCTCAAAACCAGCAAGATGAGATTACCCAAATAAATATTGGGCTGATGGTGGTGGTGGGGGCAGTGAACAGGGGGGAAGGGGGAGAGAGGATACTTATGCCGTGCGCCTCCCCGTCCCGTCGAGTGCCGCCGAGCCGCCTATGTCCGTGCGGTGTGCAGGCTGGCCGTCTCGCCTGGTCTCCTATCCTCCGTTGCTGGTCTGAGACTGGTCACGTGAGAGCGCTCTCCGTGACCCACAATCACGTACCCAACGTACGTTTCGCAGTCAGCTTGTTCACGGGTAGCGTGAGCATAGAGGCGCTGGCAGCAGCAATATATTGGGAAGTACCACCAATAGCGGCTGGATTAACACAGCGGAAACATATATTTAATAATGCCGTGCCTGACGCCAGGGGAACTTGGGCTTAATACAAGACCCATTTGTTCTGGTTAATTGAATGGGAATTAACAGCTTAAACATGATGAGAGTATTGCGTTTACAAGGAGCAAAAACATGTTTGAAGGAGAGTAAATTTGCCGTTTGAAAGGGGTATATTATGTAAATTAGAAATAGCCTATGACCATGATATAGTTCTATCGATTAGGGAATGTAGAGCCGAAAACACACAGAGGCACCGTAATAACTCTAATCAAAGATAATAATGTTGTTGTATTAATTGGTGGTTGAGATGTATACTTAGTAAAGAGTTGATAACTTGATTAATCAGTGAAAACAAATGCCGGTAGTTGCTTAATTAAAGGATACAGATTGAACTACGAGAACCACTAGCTGGATTTGCTGCTGATTGCTAATAGTATTGACAGGTATTGGAATAGGATAATTATATTTTGTTCTATCCCTAATCGATAGAACTATATCATGGTCATAGGCTATTTCTAATTTACATAATATACCCCTTTCAAACGGCAAATTTACTCTCCTTCAAACATGTTTTTGCTCCTTGTAAACGCAATACTCTCATCATGTTTAAGCTGTTAATTCCCATTCAATTAACCAGAACAAATGGGTCTTGTATTAAGCCCAAGTTCCCCTGGCGTCAGGCACGGCATTATTAAATATATGTTTCCGCTGTGTTAATCCAGCCGCTATTGGTGGTACTTCCCAATATATTGCTGCTGCCAGCGCCTCTATGCTCACGCTACCCGTGAACAAGCTGACTGCGAAACGTACGTTGGGTACGTGATTGTGGGTCACGGAGAGCGCTCTCACGTGACCAGTCTCAGACCAGCAACGGAGGATAGGAGACCAGGCGAGACGGCCAGCCTGCACACCGCACGGACATAGGCGGCTCGGCGGCACTCGACGGGACGGGGAGGCGCACGGCATAAGTATCCTCTCTCCCCCTTCCCCCCTGTTCACTGCCCCCACCACCACCATCAGCCCAATATTTATTTGGGTAATCTCATCTTGCTGGTTTTGAGATGCAAGCACATGCTTAGAATCACTAACTATAGGTGTTGTGCACTAATAGTTACACCGCTACCCGTGATATTCAGTTGCCATTTCTTTGTCTGATAATTATTTGAGCTGCTTCTTATGGTTTATATACGGAAAATAGCCGTCTTTTTCTTTGTCAAGCACACATCAATTTATTATAGGTGCTATCTATGACTAACTGCACTATTACTTGTGGCATTTAGCCACTAATTTCTGCCTGCAAATTGTCTATGCTGTTTTGTATTTTTAAAAATTGTAAATTGAATATATAATTATAACACAGTACAGGGCAGTGGTAGCTGCAACAATGTGTGCTTTCTCTATATAAAAAAAGTTTACATTTGGCTTCTAAGTATCAGCACATGTTAAATTTATGGCAACAATTGTATTGGTTATATCAGCTGCTGGTATGCGAGTGTTCATGGTTTGCACTGTCTAAACCCATTGCAGCAAAATATAGGTTTACACTGTCTAAAACCTATTGCAGCAAAATATATATTACTTTAAAGCACATCTACCTATATATCTGTGTGCTAATTTAGCCAATCCTTCCATTGTTGATACTATTCAATTTTTGCTTTTCTGACAGATTTAATCTGCAATAACAGACACTTGGCTCATTGGAATTTTGTGTTTGTTCTTTATACATGCCTTAAATCATAATAGGCTACTATTTTTGTTTTGCCTCATGCCACGAACAAAAACAATAGAGGCTTATGTTATCAACTCTTGTTGACCATATGATTTAACCTCTGCATACCCATGTGTTTGGGTCGCTAAATTGGTGCAATGACGGTCAACAAATTTTAAGGAGGATTGTACTTGGCTAAAACTGGCACAATAACACAAATCCCGCAATCAGTTGCAATCTCTGCCCTTTTCCATACGTCACCCACTACCATACCACACTGGGTATGCCCAATCCCGTCCGATCTTGGAGGCGATACAGTGTTGGGCCTGGTCAGTACTTCAGTGGGAGACCATTTGGGAATACCAGGTGTTGTGGGTCTCCAGTGGAATTGAATGGGTGTTTGCACTGAACCAACGGAGGGATGGGCATTTGCTTGCCAGATACTGAATTATCACAGTAACTATCCATTAATATATTCGCAGATTTAACTTCATATGGCTTAAGAAAGTTCATAGCCATCTTATCATCAAATTGGGTATCTTGTGTTTTTCAAAACAAAAGTAAAAATTCCTTTACAGTAAACTCAAATTAGTGTACCTAGCCTTTTAGATATAGATTATTAAAAGTTATGTTTTAATCTTTTCATTATCACATTACTACTCATACAGACATCATATCCACTAATAACTCTCCGGGAATGAGTGCTCCCACCCAAGGTCATTTTTTCTTCTTTTCCTAAATTCAAGAAAGTATTTTAGTTAGGTTTTTTTTTTATTTTCAGAGAGCTTCTGCTGGCAACAGACTCTCTGCTACGTGGGACTGAGGGGAGAGAAGCAAACCTACTAACTGCGGCTAGGTTGCGCTTCTTAGGCTACTGGACACCATTAGCTCCAGAGGGATCGTACACAGGACCTGACCTTGTCGTCCGTTCCCGGAGCCGCGCCGCCGCCCCCCTCGCAGAGCCAGAAGTCAGAAGCCGGCAGAAGCAAGAAGACATCGAAATCGGCGGCAGAAGACTCCTGTCTTCACATGAGGTAGCGCACAGCACTGCAGCTGTGCGCCACTGCGCCCACACTACCCACACACTCCGGTCACTGTAGGGTGCAGGGCGCAGGGGGGGGCGCCCTGGGCAGCAATTAGGATACCTCTTGGCAAAAAGACACATATATACAGCTGGGCACTGTATATATGTACGAGCCCCCGCCATTTTATTACACAGACCCGGGACAGAAGCCCGCCGCTGAGGGGGCGGGGCCTTCTTCCTCAGCACTAACCAGCACCATTTTCTCTTCACAGCTCCACTGAGAGGAAGCTCCCCACGCTCTCCCCTGCAGTATCAAGGTAGAATAAAGGTAAAAAGAGAGGGGGGGGGCACATAAATTTAGGCGCAAATTATCATAAACAGCAGCTACTGGGTAAACACTAAGTTACTGTGTAATCCTGGGTTATATAGCGCTGGGGTGTGTGCTGGCATACTCTCTCTCTGTCTCCCCAAAAGGCCTTGTGGGGTCCTGTCGTCAATAAGAGCATTCCCTGTGTGTGTGCGGTGTGTCGGTACGTTTGTGTCGACATGTTTGACGAGGACGGTTACGTGGAGGCAGAACAAGTGCAAGTGAATGTGGTGTCGCCGCCGACGGCGCCGACACCTGATTGGATGGATATGTGGAAGGTGTTAAATAATAACGTAAGCTCCTTGCATAAAAGGTTGGATAATCAGTCAGGGTCTCAACCCGTGTCTGATTCTACAGCTCAGAGGCCGTCAGGGTCTCAAAAGCGCCCACTATCCCAGTTGGTTGACACAGATGTCGACACGGATTCTGACTCCAGTGTCGATGACGATGAGGCAAAGTTGCAGCCTAAAATGACTAAAGCCATCCGATACATGATTATAGCAATGAAAGATGTATTGCACATATCGGAGGAAAACCCTGTCCCTGACAAAAGGGTGTATATGTATGGGGAGAAAAAGCAAGAGGTGACTTTTCCCCCTTCACATGAGTTAAATGAATTATGTGAAAAAGCATGGGATTCCCCCGATAAGAAAGTGCTGATTTCCAAAAGGTTACTTATGGCGTACCCTTTCCCGCCAACGGACAGGATGCGCTGGGAATCCTCCCCTAGGGTAGATAAAGCTCTGACACGCTTATCTAAAAAGGTGGCCCTGCCGTCACAGGATACGGCCTCCCTAAAGGATCCTGCAGATAGGAAGTAGGAAAGTATCCTGAAGTCTGTTTATGCACACTCAGGTACTATACTGAGGCCGGCTATTGCGTCGGCCTGGATGTGTAGTGCTGTAGCAGCATGGACAGATAATCTGTCTGAGGAAATGGATACCTTAGACAAGGATACCATTTTACTGACCCTGGGGCATATTGTTAGGGTCTCCTGCTCTGTGCTGCCACGTCGTCATGGCAACCGGGAGACAAGTGCTAGCGGAGTAACCTGAGCGTAGTTGATACTCCGGTTCGGGTCTTTTGCTGTGCAGTGGTTACAGGCTCTGTGCACGGCAGGGGATCCGGTGCTGGTTTTTGTGCTCACAGTCTGTGAGGTCTGAGTGGGGCGTGGACAGCACCTGCTATATAAACCCTCTTCTCAGGTTAGGCAGATGCTGCTGAATCTTTGTTGGTTAGTCAGTTCCTGAAAGCTAGCTAGTACTGTGTAAACTTTGTATTTGTTTGTTGCTTACTGCAAATAGGCCTTGGGATTTGGTATTACACTCTGCCAATCCAGACCTAGCAGTAAGACTGGAGTCAGTCGTTTAACCTGCTGGGGTTCTTTTGCTACTCTGTGAACCTAGCAAGTTTGCGGCTGTATTCTCAGACTTGCCTGCCAAAATCCTTTCTCACTGTGCAAGGTGTTCAGGTGTCAGTTTAGTGGCAGTAAGCTGACCCAGTGCACTGCAAGTGAAGACTAGGATTGTGGAGACTCTCCTTGTGTCTATTATTCCATCTCTGACCAAGGAGTTTACTGCCACACCCGTTGGTAACCCTTTAGGGTTTTGCTGTTGCCCTTAGCAACAGCATTTCGGGTTCTCTACGTATTAAATCACACCATCTCGCTTCTTTCCATCTGAGCATTCCTAATACTAGGGAGACACCCAGTTTCTTAGCCTTTAGGCTTCCCTGTTCACTTTGTGTTTATTTTGTTACCCTATCACCTTCTGTGTATGTAATGTCATTTTCCCCAGTCTGTCTGTGAGTTCATTTGTTTTGCATCCCTCTCCGTTCAGACACCAGTACATTCCTGCTGGCACTGGTGTGCATAACATATTCAGCAGCCTAATACTCCTGTTGAAATTTTGTGGGAATATGGAGCATACCCCTCAAAATACTTTGCAACAGGTGGTCGATCAGGTGCAGGTCCTGACTCGACAATTTAATGATTTGTCCATTAAAATGCACACCTCGCAGGTCGCTGGCGGAGCTCCCACAGCAGCAGTACCTTCAGGGGTTAAGGAGCCGAAAGTAAATCTCCCGGATCGTTTTTCTGGAGATCGCTCGCAGTTCTTTTGTTTCAAGGAGAGCTGCAAGCTATATTTCCAGCTTAGGCCTCAGTCTTCTGGGTCGGAGATTCAGCGGGTGGGCATAGTGATTTCCTTGCTACAAGGAGACCCACAGGTCTGGGCATATGGGTTGCAGCCTGACTGTCCGTTGCTTAAAAGTGTTGATGCTTTTTTTACGGCACTGGGCATGTTGTATGATGACCCTGACAAGGCGGCCTCAGCCGAGGCTCAGATTTCGATCCTTAAGCAAGGGCGAAGGCCAGTTGAGGTTTATTGTACGGAGTTTCGGAGGTTGGCCCATGATACCCAGTGGAATGACCCAGCCCTGAGACACCAGTACCGAAGAGGTCTTTCTAACCAGTTAAAAGACCAACTGGTACAATATCCCTTGCCTGATAGCTTGGATCAGCTCATGCAGTTATCCATTCGGGTGGATAGACGGCTGAGAGAGCGCAGGCTTGAAAGGGAGATCGAGGTTTCCTTCTTTCCCAAGGGAACCTCAGACTCTGAGGAATTTTCCGAGGAGCCTATGCAGATTGGGGCTACCCGCCTCTCCTCGCGTGAGAAGACGCGGAGGAGACAGCAGGGGTTATGTATGTACTGTGGGAATAAAGGTCATGTGGTAGTATCATGCCCAGAAAAGCCGGAAAACTTCAGGGCCTGAGGGTGATGGGAAATATCCTGTCAGGCCAGAAGTCAGAATTTCCCAAGAAGACTTTTATCATTCCGGTGACCTTGAAGATCCTCGGTCAAACTGTCAAGACTGAGGCCTTTGTGGACAGTGGGGCCGACGGGGTTTTTATGGACAGCCAATTCGCCCTGAAACACTCTGTTCCCTTAGTACCCTTGGCATCGGAAATTGAGATTTGTGGGTTAAACGGGGAACCATTATCCCAGGGTAAAATTACCTCTTGCACTAGCCAGATTTCTTTGTTTATTGGAGCCACACACTCTGAAAAATTGTCCTATTATGTGACTGTCTGTACTTTTGCCCCATTGGTGTTGGGGTTACCCTGGTTAAGGGCCCACAATCCTCAATTTGACTGGGTCTCTGGGAAGATTCTTAGTTGGGGTACTGATTGTTTCAGGAGTTGCTTGAGCCTTCCAGTCAGGCTTTCGCAGCTAAGTTTGCCAGGATTGCCAGGATGTTATGCAGATTTTGCGGACGTGTTCTCCAAAAGAGTTGCAGAGGTACTTCCTCCCCATCGCCCCTATGACTGTGCCATTAATTTGTTGCTGAATGCTAAGCTTCCCAAGAGCAGGTTGTACTCCCTGTCACGTCCTGAGACTCAGGCTATGGCAGAGTACATTCAGGAGAACTTGGCTAAGGGATTTATCAGACCTTCACAGTCTCCAGTTGGGTCGGGGGTTCTTCTTCGTGGGTAAAAAGGACGGTTCGTTGCGACCCTGCATCGACTTCAGGGAATTGAACCGTATCACGATTAAAAACTCATACCCACTGCCTCTCATTTCGGTCTTGTTTGACCAGCTTCGTACGGCCACCATTTTTTCTAAGATTGACCTACGCGGTGCGTACAATCTAATCCGAATAAGAGAGGGGGATGAATGGAAGACTGCCTTTAATACCCACTCAGGGCATTATGAATATTTGGTGATGCCTTTTGGGCTCTGTAATGCCCCGGCAGTCTTCCAGGACTTCATGAACGATGTGCTCAGGGAATATTTGGATAGATTCTTAGTTGTATACTTAGATGACATCCTAATCTTCTCCCATTCCCTGGAGGAACATCGGAAGCATGTACGCTTAGTCCTCCCGAAACTCAGAGACCACCGGCTTGGGGCGAAGCTGGAGAAGTGCGAATTTGAAGTTCAGCAAATCGCATTTCTAGGATATATTATCTCTCCAGAAGGTTTCCAAATGGAGGGTTCCAAGGTACAGGCAGTCCTGGATTGGGTGCAGCCCACTAGTTTGAAGGCGCTTCAGCATTTTCTGGGCTTTGCGAATTTTTATAGACGATTTATCGCTGGATTTTCGTCTATAGTGGCGCCCTTGGTGGCACTCACTAAGAAAGGGGCAGATGTTGCTCACTGGTCTTGTGAGGCCAAAGCGGCTTTTGCCCGTCTCAAAAGGGCATTTGTCTCGGCCAAGGTGCTGCGACACCCAGATCCAGAGCGTCCTTTTGTGGTGGAGGTGGATGCCTCTGAGATGGGTATTGGGGCAGTGCTCTCTCAGATGGGGGTGTCTGATAATCGCCTTCATCCCTGTGCTTACTTTTCCCGGAAATTTTCGCCTGCCGAGATGAATTATGACGTGGGTAACCGGGAATTGTTGGCTATTAAGGATGCACTCGAGGAGTGGAGACACTGGCTTGAGGGGGCTAAGTTTGTGGTCTCAATTCTCACCGACCATAAGAATTTGGCATATTTAGAGTCAGCGAAGCGCCTCAATGCCAGGCAGGCACGATGGGCTTTGTTTTGTGCTCGCTTTCATTTTTTGATAACATATCGCCCTGGGTCAAAAAACATCAAGGCTGATGCGCTCTCGCGGAGTTTTGCTCCAATCCAGGAGACCACCGAGGAGCCATTGCCCATTGTGTCCCCATCATGTATTAAAGTGGGCAATACCCAGGACCTCTTGTCATTAGTCCTTAGAGCACAGGAGCAGGCTCCTCCAGACCTTCCGGTAGGTCTTTTGTTTGTGCCTCCTAGGTTAAGACAGCGAGTGTTCCTGGAATTCCATGCCAAGAAGTCGGCAGGTCACCCGGGTATTGCCAGAACTCGGGAGTTGCTATCTAGGGCGGTGTGGTGGCCCTCGGTTGCTAGGGATGTGGATCAGTGGGTTCGGGCATGTGACATCTGTGCCCGAAATAAGACTCCTAGAGGGGTTCCTGTTGGCCCATTACATCCACATTCTATCCCATCTAAGCCATGGACCCACATTTCAATGGATTTTGTGGTGGACTTGCCCAAATCCTCGGGGATGACAGCCATCTGGGTTGTCGTTGACAGGTTTTCGAAGATGGCGCACTTCGTTCCATTGGTTGGGCTGCCATCGGCCAGACGCCTGTCTGAATTATTTATGCTGCATGTTGTGCGCCTCCACGGGTTGCCACTTGATGTGGTCTCTGACCGCGGATCCCAGTTTGTGGCCAAATACTGGAGGGCATTTTGTTCCGATCTCCAGATTTCTGTCAGCTTGTCGTCAGGCTACCATTCGCAGTCTAATGGGCAGACTGAAAGGGTGAACCAGTCCTTGGAGCAGTTCCTCAGGTGTTATGTCTCCAAGTGTCAGACTGACTGGGTTGCTCATCTGTCCATGGCGGAGTTTGCCTATAACAACGCGGCTCACTCTGCTACAGGGATCGCTCCCTTCCTTTGTGTGTATGGGCATCATCCTAAGGCCAATTCTTTTGACCCCCTGGACTCCACACCTGGTGGTTCCTCTGTGGTTTCGGTCCTTAGAGGTATTTGGAGGAAAGTGAAGAAAGCCCTTGTGTCTGTGTCATTAGTGACCAAAAGGGTTTTTGATAAGCGGAAGAGACCCTGCAGCTTCAAATTAGGAGACTTCGTCTGGTTGTCTACTAAGAATTTGAAGTTGAGACAGCCATCTCATAAGTTAGGCCCCCGGTTCATCGGTCCTTATAAGATCACTAGGGTTATCAATCCGGTGGCATTTCAGTTAGATCTACCCCCGTTCTTTGGGTATCAATAAAACATTTCATTGTTCCCTTTTAAAACGGGCGATTAGTAATCCTTCTTCCAGTGGAAGACCTTCCCCTCTTCTGATACGTGGCCAGAGGGAGTTTGTTGTTGAAAGGATTCTTGACTCCAAGATGGTTCGGGGCCGGCTGTCATTTTTGGTGCACTGGAAGGGGTATGGCCCGGAGGAGCGGTCGTGGGTGCGCAGTTGTGATCTTCATGCCCCCAGACTGTTACGCTCTTTCTTCTCGCAGTTCTCCGATAAACCCGGTGGTAGGGGTTCTTTGACCCCTCGTCAGAGGGGGGGTACTGTTAGGGTCTCCTGCTCTGTGCTGCCACGTCGTCATGGCAACCGGGAGACAAGTGCTAGCGGAGTAACCTGAGCGTAGTTGATACTCCGGTTCGGGTCTTTTGCTGTGCAGTGGTTACAGGCTCTGTGCACGGCAGGGGATCCGGTGCTGGTTTTTGTGCTCACAGTCTGTGAGGTCTGAGTGGTGCTATATAAACCCTCTTCTCAGGTTAGGCAGATGCTGCTGAATCTTTGTTGGTTAGTCAGTTCCTGAAAGCTAGCTAGTACTGTGTAAACTTTGTATTTGTTTGTTGCTTACTGCAAATAGGCCTTGGGATTTGGTATTACACTCTGCCAATCCAGACCTAGCAGTAAGACTGGAGTTAGTCGTTTAACCTGCTGGGGTTCTTTTGCTACTCTGTGAACCTAGCAAGTTTGCGGCTGTATTCTCAGACTTGCCTGCCAAAATCCTTTCTCACTGTGCAAGGTGTTCAGGTGTCAGTTTAGTGGCAGTAAACTGAACCAGTGCACTGCAAGTGAAGACTAGGATTGTGGAGACTCTCCTTGTGTCTATTATTCCATCTCTGACCAAGGAGTTTACTGCCACACCCGTTGGTAACCCTTTAGGGTTTTGCTGTTGCCCTTAGCAACAGCATTTCGGGTTCTCTACGTATTAAATCACACCATCTCGCTTCTTTCCATCTGAGCATTCCTAATACTAGGGAGACACCCAGTTTCTTAGCCTTTGGGCTTCTCTGTTCACTTTGTGTTTATTTTGTTACCCTATCACCTTCTGTGTATGTAATGTCATTTTCCCCAGTCTGTCTGTGAGTTCATTTGTTTTGCATCCCTCTCCGTTCAGACACCAGTACATTCCTGCTGGCACTGGTGTGCATAACACATATAAAAGACGCTGTTCTATATATGAGGGATGCCCAGAGGGACATTTGCCTACTGGGCTCTAGAATAAATGCAATGTCAATTTCTGCCAGAAGGGTCCTGTGGACTCGGCAATGGACAGGTGATGCCGACTCCAAAAAGCACATGGAGGTGTTACCTTACAAGGGTGAGGAATTGTTTGGGGACGGTCTCTCGGACCTAGTTTCCACAGCTACGGCTGGGAAGTCAAACTTTTTTCCATGTATTCCCTCACAGCCTAAGAAAGCACCGTATTACCAAATGCAGTCCTTTCGATCACAGAGAAGCAAGAAGTTTAGAGGTGCGTCCTTTCTGGCCAGAGGCAGGGGTAGAGGAAAGAAGCTGCACCATTCAGCTAGTTCCCAGGAACAGAAGTCCTCCCCGGCTTCCACTAAATCCACCGCATGACGCTGGGGCTCCACAGGAGCCAGGAGCGGTGGGGGCACGTCTCCGAAATTTCAGCCACCAGTGGGTTCGCTCACAGGTGGATCCCTGGGCTATACAGATTGTATCTCAGGGATACAAGCTGGAATTCGAGGTGATGCCCCCTCACCGTTACCTCAAATCAGCCCTGCCAGCTTCCCCCATAGAAAGGGAAGTAGTGTTAGCGGCAATTCACAAGTTATATCTCCAGCAGGTGGTGGTAAAGGTTCCCCTCCTTCAACAAGGAAGAGGATACTATTCCACAATGTTTGTGGTACCGAAACCGGACAGTTCGGTCAGACCCATATTGAATTTAAAATCCCTGAACATTTATCTGAAAAGATTCAAGTTCAAAATGGAATCGCTCAGAGCGGTCATTGCAAGCCTGGAAGAGGGGGGTTTTATGGTGTCTCTGGACATCAAGGATACGTACTTGCATGTCCCCATTTATCCACCTCATCAGGAGTACCTCAGGTTTGTGATACAGGACTGTCATTACCAATTCCAAACGTTGCCGTTTGGCCTGTCCACGGCACCGAAAATATTTACCAAGGTGATGGCGGAAATGATGGTGCTCCTTCGGAAGCAAGGGGTTACGATTATCCCATACTTGGACGATCTCCTCATAAAGGCGAGGTCCAGGGAGCAGTTGCTGATCAGCGTAGCACTCTCTCAGGAAGTGTTGCAACAGCACGGCTGGATTCTGAATATTCCAAAGTCGCAGCTGATTCCTACGACGCGTCTGCCCTTCCTGGGCATGATTCTGGACACAAACCAGAAAAAGGTGTTTCTCCCGAAGGAGAAGGCTCAGGAGCTCGTGACTCTGGTCAGAGGCCTCCTAAAACCAAAACAGGTATCGGTGCATCACTGCACGCGAGTCCTGGGAAAGATGGTGGCGTCATACGAAGCCATTCCCTTCGGCAGGTTCCATGCGAGGATCTTTCAGTGGGATCTGTTGGACAAGTGGTCCGGATCGCATCTTCAGATGCATCGGCTGATCACCCTGTCTCCCAGGGCCAGGGTGTCTCTTCTGTGGTGGCTGCAAGGTGCTCACCTCCTCGAGGGCCGCAGGTTCGGCATACAGGACTGGGTCCTGGTGACCACGGATGCAAGCCTCCGAGGATGGGGGGCAGTCACTCAAGGAAGAAACTTCCAGGGGCTGTGGTCAAGTCAGGAGACTTGTCTGCACATCAATATCCTGGAACTAAGGGCCATATACAACGCCCTGAGTCAAGCGGAGCCTCTGCTTCAAAACCAACCAGTGCTGATTCAGTCAGACAACATCACGGCAGTGGCCCATGTAAACCGCCAGGGCGGCACAAGAAGCAGGGTGGCAATGGCAGAAGCCACCAGGATTCTTCGTTGGGCGGAGAATCACGTACTAGCACTGTCAGCAGTGTTCATTCCGGGAGTGGACAACTGGGAAGCAGACTTCCTCAGCAGGCACGACCTCCACCCGGGAGAGTGGGGACTTCATCAAGAAGTCTTCACGCAGATTGCAAATCGTTGGGAACTGCCACAGGTGGACATGATGGCGTCCCGTCTCAACAAAAAGCTAAAAAGATATTGCGCCAGGTCAAGGGACCCTCAGGCGATAGCTGTGGACGTACTAGTAACACCGTGGGTGTTCCAGTCGGTCTATGTGTTTCCTCCTCTTCCTCTCATACCAAAGGTGCTGAGAATTGTAAGAAAAAGAGGAGTGAGAACAATACTCATTGTTCCGGATTGGCCAAGAAGGACTTGGTACCCGGAATTGCAAGAAATGCTCACAGAGGACCCGTGGCCTCTACCTTTCAGACAGGATCTGTTACAACAAGGGCCCTGTCTGTTCCAAGACTTACCGCGGCTGCGTTTAACGGCATGGCGGTTGAACGGCGGATCCTAGCGGAAAAAGGCATTCCGGATGAAGTTATTCCTACGCTGATAAAGGCTAGGAAGGATGTGACAGCAAAGCATTATCACCGTATATGGCGAAAATATGTTGCTTGGTGTGAGGCCAGGAAGGCCCCTACAGAGGAATTCCAGCTGGGTCGATTCCTGCACTTCCTACAGTCAGGAGTGACTATGGGCCTGAAATTAGGGTCCATAAAGATCCGGATTTCGGCCCTGTCCATTTTCTTCCAAAAAGAACTGGCTTCACTGCCTGAGGTTCAGACGTTTGTTAAGGGAGTGCTGCATATTCAGCCCCCTTTTGTGCCACCAGTGGCACCTTGGGATCTTAACGTGGTGTTGAGTTTCCTGAAATCCCACTGGTGTGAGCCACTTAAGACCGTGGAGCTAAAGTATCTCACGTGGAAAGTGGTCATGCTGTTGGCCTTAGCTTCGGCTAGGCGTGTGTCAGAATTGGCGGCTTTGTCATGTAAAAGCCCCTATCTGGTTTTCCATATGGATAGGGCAGAATTGCGGACTCGTCCGCAATTTCTGCCAAAGGTGGTGTCATCCTTTCATTTGAACCAACCTATTGTGGTGCCTGCGGCTACTGGTGACTTGGAGGATTCCAAGTTGCTTGACGTAGTCCGGGCTTTGAAGATTTATGTGACCAGAACGGCTGGAGTCAGGAAGACTGACTCGCTGTTTGTCCTGTATGCATCCAACAAGCTGGGTGCTCCTGCTTCAAAGCAAACTATTGCTCGCTGGATCTGTGGCACGATTCAGCAAGCTCATTCTGCGCCTGGATTGCCGCATCCAAAATCAGTGAAAGCCCATTCCACAAGAAAGGTGGGCTCTTCTTGGGCGGCTGCCCGAGGGGTCTCGGCATTACAGCTTTGCCGAGCAGCTACTTGGTCGGGTTCAAACACATTTGCAAAGTTCTACAAGTTTGATACCCTGGCTGAGGAGGACCTTGAGTTTGCCCATTCGGTGCTGTAGAGTCATCCGCACTCTCCCGTCCATTTGGGAGCTTTGGTATAATCCCCATGGTCCTTAGGAGTCCCCAGCATCCACTAGGACGTTAGAGAAAATAAGATTTTACTCACCGGTAAATCTATTTCTCGTAGTCCGTAGTGGATGCTGGGCGCCCGTCCCAAGTGCGGACTTTCTGCAATACGTGTATATAGTTATTGCTTACTAAAGGGTTATGTTATGTGGCATCAGTTGAGTGATGCTTGTTTGTTGTTCATACTGTTAACTGGGTAAGTTTATCACGAGTTATACGGTGTGATTGGTGTGGCTGGTATGAGTCTTACCCTGGATTCCAAAATCCTTTCCTTGTAGTGTCAGCTCTTCCGGGCACAGTTTCCTTAATACCACTTTTACACTCGCAGGAAAGTTCATTCCCGGGAATGTGTCCCGGTATATTTGCCGGGACACATTCCCGGGAATGACCCTTTCACATTAGCGGGCTGACCCGGCATATTGCCGGGTCAGTGACGTCACCGCCGAGTCTCCCAGAGGCGGTGCTTGGAGAAAATCTTCTCCAAGCACCGCCTCCTCCTATGAAGAGAACGGGTGCCGGGTCGCCTTGACCCGGTATACCCGTTTACACTGGCAGCTTCCCGGGACGGTCCCGGGTTCAACCCTGCTTTTGACCTGGGATGAAATCCCGGGATGCTCGTCCCGGGAAATTGTCCCTGTACCCATTTACACTGAGAAGAATCCCGGGATGATGCGCGTTCACGTGCAATATCCCGGGATTTTTCTGCGAGTGTAAAAGGGGTATAACTGAGGTCTGGAGGAGGAGCCAGTGCACACCAGGTAGTACTAAATCTTTCTTTAGAGTGCTCAGTCTCCTGCGGAGCCCGTCTATTCCCCATGGTCCTTACGGAGTCCCCAGCATCCACTACGCACTACGAGAAATAGATTTACCGGTAAGTAAAATCTTATTTTTCCAGGGCACAGTGCCTGGAAAATTGTAAAAGAAGACTTGTACTAGATGCCGAAATGGGATGCGGTCAACATCCCAGCGGTGTCGATGCTGGAATCTTGACACCACTCGGAACCCAAGTGCCAGAACATCGACCGCCCGCATCCCTAAGGTAAGTATTGGGGTGAGGGTTAGGGCCCACAGCGGGAGGGTGAAAGAACTTGGGTGAGTCACTACAGGCTGGGTGAGTCGTAGTTGCCAACCCCCCACTCCTGAGTCTTAGCCCTTGCCGCCACCCCCTGTGATTAGCCATAGCCGCCACCCCCCACTATTTAAATTACTTCCCTCGTCCCCTGTCAGCATTTAAAAAATCGGGATGTGCGGTCGATCTTGTGGCCGCCGCCATTCCCAATGTCGGCATTTCATATCACACCCACACTGGGGTAGTAGGATAGGTAAAGCTGGATTGCCACTTTAATCAGGCGCACATAGAGATAAACTTTTCACGTGTGTAAAATTAGACCCCCTTTTAGCTCCTTATGTTCAAAGTTTTGTGCAGTGCTATGGAACAGTGCACAGAACATCTGGGGTTTGGCAAGCAGTGATGCTGGACAAAACAACGAACTGCACATGAGTAGTGAACGGGCACCTCTGCTTTCTTAAGCTTATTAAAACACAGATTATTTATGGAATAAAGTGCGTTTCAAGCAGAGTGTTGCGATCAGACACAGATAGGAATTCATTGTATGCAAACAGCATACACAACCAGAATAAAATAGCATTGTTCTCACCTGCCCTATACTTTTATATTTGCAAACAACATAGGCCAGGGGTATTCAATATTCAGTCCTCCAGCTGCTGTGGAACTACACATCCCAACATTCCCTGCTTCAGTCTGCTATTAGGGCATGCTAATACTGTGGCTGGGCATGCTGGGATATGTAGTTCCACAGCTGCTGGAGGCAGAGCCGGATTAAGTCTCTGGGGGGCCCAGGGTACTTAAGACAGGGGGGCCTCTCCCTTATGTCAGCACCGCACCCTTGGCTGTGCCCACTGTGCCTCCTCCCCATTTGCATTATAGAGATAGATAGATAGATAGATAGATAGATAGATAGATAGATAGATAGATAGATAGATAGATAGATAGATAGATAGATAGATATACTGTATGCATAGAGATGACAGATGGCACTCTACAGTCTTGTTAATACTTTAGAAAAGTGCTGGGCTTGCGCCCTTTGTCAGGCATCATATTGTGCCTGACTGCGGACGCAAGCCCGAAATTTAGGAATAAAGGACTTTTTTTAAACTGTTGACAAGGCTGCAGAGCGCCGCCTGTCATCTCTATGCATCTATTTGGTCTACCAACCCTAGGAGGACACCACAGCAAGTAAACCTGTCACCATTTGTGGTGTGCCAAATACATGGAGCTGGTTTAATATATCAAATATATTATATAGGGTGGATGTGATGAATTGCTGGGAAAGGGGAAAGAGACAGCTCTCTCTATATACATATATCTAGAGATAGAGAGAGGAGAGATGTTTCTTTTCCCCTCCCAGCAACTCAACATATCCACCCTATATAATATATTTGATAATCCCCCTATCCCTTATATATGATCCCCCACCCCTTACATATTTAATGATCTCCACCTTGTATATATTTAATTTACTTAACTCACTTCCACCTTCTATTAACGAGCACCCACCTCTGCTGGCTGATTTATTGGAGTGCTGTGCACCCAAAGTCAGGCAGCTTCCCGCCTTCTTCCGCTCCTCCTCGCCGCAGCAGCAGCCCCAAAGTAAGATGAACGGCGTTGGCGTCTGCTAGTAGTAGTTGCCAGCGCTACAGGAGTAGCAGGGTAACATGCAGTGCCGCGCCACGTCCCACCGCAGGTACAGACACAGGGCAGGCATCGGGACGATTCAACTTTTCTCCATGCTCCGTAGTCAGCAGCAGCTCTACCAGCAGCTTCCGCTGCTGCTGCTGGGAGTCTACTGCCGCTGTCTGTGAAGCGTGGAGAGAAGTAGAAACGACCCTGTACTGCAGGTATGGCTGGGGGGCCCCTGAGATTGCGGGGCCCGGGGGTATTTACCCCCTGGACCCCCCCCCCCCTTAATCCAGCACTGGCTGGAGGGCGCATGTTGAATACCCCTGATATATGCATGCCCTATGTTAGCATGGAATTGCTCCTTAAGAGTCTTTTATTTAGTTTTAATTATTTTTCCTTTTGTTACCATCACCCTGAGAATAAGTTAAAGAGGATCTTGTTAAATACTGTAGGCTACCCAATGAGCCTATATATGTCATTATTGGTAGGTAACACCTTGCATGAATAGTGCAATGCAATACCAAGCCCTGTCACTGCCTAAAATACAATTTTTGCCAGCAATAGGTGTTTTCGCCTTTTGGTATGTACATTTACTAGAGAGAAAACAGTAAACTCAAAATAGCAGAAATACATTCCTTCTTCCCTCATGGCTGGAGGACTTGCTACTTGTTTATTATCTCCTGAAATGGACAGCTCGATTGGTGTAGTGGTTAGCATTTCTTTCTCACATTCTTGGTCATGAGTTCAATTCCTGACTGAGGCATTATTTGTGTCTAGTTTGTATGTTCTCCCCATGTTTGAGTGGGTTTTCCACAGGGTGCTCCATCTTCTTCCTACACACCCAAAAAAAACCATACTGAATGCCGGCTAGCACGGGTTATTCCCACTCGTGGGTGGAAATAGAACCTGTGGCGAGCGCGCTTTGTTGCACTCGCCCCCTCCCCGCCCCCCCGGCATTCTGGCTGCTGGGATCCCGGGGTCGGTATGCTGACATACCGGCATATCAGCCCCAACCCCAATATACAGAGTATCAGCATTCAGATAACACAAACGGGTTGGGTAAGGGATCCCGGCTGCCAGAAGGCCAGGGTGGGCGAGCGCAACGGAGACCCTTGCAGGCTCGGTGGCTCGCTGCATTCGCCACAGGTTCTATTCCCACTCCATGGATGTCGTGGATACCCAGGAGTGGGAATAGCTGTGGTGGTATTTTGGCTGTCTGGATCCTGGCGTTTGTATTCTGACTGCCGGTATACCAACCGCCGGGATCCTAACTACACCCCAAACAAACATGTCATGGATTCCCAACCCAGATTCAGACTATAATGAAACTTTAAAACAAATCCATAATTATTTGCTTATACCATACTATTTTCTATAGCATAATCATTTGAAGCAAGGAAATATAATTACCGTGGAACGAAATAGGAGAACATTATTTTCATAGCCTGTGAAACCTCTGCAAAGTTATAATTCTGCAGACACATCCTTGTTTCTGCTTTAGGTGAATGTAATAGATAGTAAACACCAAAGTTAATTTCTGGAGAATAATTAACTGCCAGAACAGGGACTCTACAATCCACAGGAAGCAAGTTTATTATTTTTTTGTAAGATTTTCTTTTTTGTTTATCCGTTTTTTTCTTTTATTGTTTTGTCTGTTTTATTACTAAAGTTTTATAGTGTTCTGCCTTCTGTTTCTCAGAACCATGGCTAGTAAAATTATAGCGCTATTTTATGCCAAAACAGTCCTTTGGGCCTCTTTTCTATTATTATTTTTTTCCGTGACTTAAAAAAATAAAATAAAAATCATTCACTTTATAAAGACTATTGTAACATTTTGAATAAAGCTTATTTTTTTTATTTATTTTTTATTAAATATCATTTTGATTCGCCAGATGAAGGTCAATACTGTATTAAAGAAAATTTGACCTAGAATACAAGTTACTTTTTTTCTTTAAAGAAGTACTTTTTTTTCAGAATTAAAGAAGTTTGAATAAAGCCGTTTCCCAGGAAGGAGCATGTTTTGGGAAAATGACAGACTTCCTGTGTACACACACACCCTTATTTTGTATTTCAAGGTTATTGAAGGACATAGTGTAGCTTTTCTTTATCAGAGACAAGTTCTTTTACTCTTTTTATTCATCCTGTATAAAACCTTTCCACAAGGTTACATTAAGAGGATTGATTGTATATGTGCTTTGCCGATTAAATTATAAATGTAATTATATAATAGAAAATGTTATGTGCATGTGGGTGGGGTCTGTTTATTCAGTACATGCACCAAATGTGAGTCATTTATAAACAAGCCTGAGGAAGAGTCTTTGTGTCTGGAAAGGCAATATGTAGAAAACTACTGTATATGAAACCACTGAAGACATCATTTGTATAGAGTGTTCATTGTTTATGGCTGAATTGTCCCTGCCAGGGTCGGATTAAGGGCCACAAGGGCTGAAAATGTTCAAGGGCCTACAGTGAGAAGTGGAGGAGCTGTGATCAGAGTTGTGTGAGTGTGGCCAGAGCAGTGTGGGTGTGTACACCCCTACACTGTCAGCCCCACTGTCTCCCTAATACATAAAAATAGAACAATTGTAGAATTTTGTGAGAAAACTAGAAATACAGTTTTAATAGTTATGATTTATGGCCAACCATGTGGCTGGCTAGGCAGCTAATCATCATCATGGTACCATGATGATGGGCCTGTTTTTATGTGGAGTCCTGGAGCTGGTGCTCCATCTGTCCTATTTTACATCTAACCTTGGTTCCTGCTACTGTTCTGTTAGTTAACACACTACCAATGGCTATCTCTAATTATGGGAGATGGATGCTGGTTGGCTGGGCAGATTTTTCAGAGCTTCCTTGGCTTGTTTAATAAAGTTTTCCGTAGAAGTTGTGACGGTTGGCTTGGATGCCATCCTCCATTTCTTCTTGGTGGATGGCAAGGGTGTGCTGGTTTCAGCCTTATTTTCCTCCACTTCACTTACTACATTGGTGGCAGTGTCAATTTCCAAATACAGTGTGGATGTATGTAAGAGAATAAAGTTTTAGACATGTATTTAATTTTTTTTTTTTTTTTTTTTCCTACAACCATGGAGGAATGGCAAAGCATTTCTGATGAGTTTGAATCGTGGTGGAACTTTTCTAACTTCGGGGAAGCCATGTGAGGATAACCCCACCTGTCAACAGAATCTTCAATATAGTTATGATGGCCAGCATCAATGCTAACTATAAATTTCTATTTGTAGATGTTGGAAAGAATGGCCGTGCTTCGGATGGTGAGTCCTTGAATCAGACAGCTTTCTACGAAAGGCTCATCTCCAGAACCCTCAATTTGTCATCTGTTGAGAAAACCAAATACGGCCTAAATTTTGTGTTTGTTGGTGTTGAGGATTTTGCACTGCATGAGCAGATCTTGAAGCTGTATGCGCAAAGAGGGCTAACCAAGGAGAAGTGATTCTTCAACTATAGGCAATCCAGGGCACGTTGTGTTGTGGAGAACACAATTGGTACTCTCAGCAATCAGTTCAGGATATTCCACGCAGTCATCAACCTGCATGTGGGCAAGATAGATTGGGTTGTGTTGGCATGCTGTGCCCTGCATAATTTTCAGCCAAAAAATTTATTAAGTACAGCTGTGCCAGATGACCCAGACCACATACATGACATGGATCGGTGGTGCTCTGTGGCGGAACCAGGGGTTCTAGAATCGGCCTCTGGGCGTGCAAAAAAGTTCAGGGAGGAATACCTGACATTTTAATGAAGTGGGGGCAGGGCCGGATTAACAATGGGGTGGATGGAGCTGCAGCTTCGGGCCCCCCATTCAAAATAGGCCCACAAGATCCCTTGCAGTACTGCCAGTGTTGACAGGAAAAAGTTTTTCCTGTCACCACCAGCCGAGCTCACTCTCCCCCTAACCAGAGCTGGCCGACATTAGTCCCTCCTATGTCAGACTGTGGGACACCGCCATCCTAAGCAGTAAGCAACACCTCCCAGACCTGTAAGAAGCTCAGCCTCTGGGATCCGTCCAAGCTCCGCCTTCGGCATCCGTCCAAGCTCTGCCCCCGGGACCCGTCCAAAGCTCAGCCTCTGGGATCCGTCCAAGCTCCGCCCCTGGAACCTGTCCAAAGCTCAGCCTCTGGGATCCGTCCAAGCTCCGCCCCTGGGACCTGTCCAGAGCTCAGCCTCTGGGATCCGTCCAAGCTTCGCCCACGGGACCCGTCCAAAGCTCCACCTCCGGGATCCGTCCAAGCTCCGCCCCTTGGACCCGTCCAAAGCTCCGCCTCCTATGCACCGTTAAATCCTCATGGATAGTCTGAAGCTTTGCAGACATGTGTTATGATTCCCGTACTCCAGACCAGCGGAGATCGTATGGCTGAGGTCAGAGTACTGGGAAGATATGCTGGTTGTGGGAGCAGGAAAGCCTAGTAACCCCTGGCGCCCTAACTCCGTTGTCTCGCCCGTGTTATCAGAAATCCCCTGCGAGACTATGGTTGCTTGAGCCCATGGCAGCCGCGTTCGAAGGGCGGATTATGTCTGCCCAACCCCGATGCCCCCTCAGGTCTTAATGGGAGACAAAGGGAAATCCGAGACAGGGTGATAACAAGGGGCCCTCTGACTAAGCAACCAGGCCAGGGGTTACAAGCTAACTAACTAAATCAAAAGGTATGTGCGGACTAGCCGCCAGGGAAAAGGACAACCAAAGATCCACTGATCCGTTACTCCTATCCAGCACCGCTGGATACCAGAGTGGATCAGGGAGAGCGGAATCCTCCGCAAAAGCTCCAGGACACAAATATACTAAATAATAAACAGTAAGCGGACAAGCCGCAACACACGGCTGCGCCGTGACTCACGAACACCACAGGATGTTAAAGGTGCTCAGTCAGACTCCAGGAAAAGATGACAAATCTCTGAGTACAGGACCACTGAGGACAGGAACAACCGGCTTGAGCAGGACTGGATACTTTCTGCAACTGACATAGGCAAACAGGAAGCTGCCGACACCGACTTTCAGAACTGGAGGACAGGCAGAATCCACTGGAACTCAGGGTAGGACACGGGATCAGACACAGGGACTGACACAGGAATCAACACAGGGACTGACACAGGAATCCACACAGGGACTGACAGGAACCAGCTCAAACTTAAAGCAGACTGCAAACCAAGGAATATCATCAGCATCTGCTAACTGCAGTGAGCCAGCATATATCAGAGAGGCCTAATTAATTATCTCTTGCAGCTGGCCTGCTGCACGACTAAGCTGACAAGATGCAATCAGCAGCCAGATGAGGCTGAACACATGGGAACAAGCTGCAATTGCACAGACTCACCAGCGGCAGCAGACAAGAGTAATCCAAAACAGAGCAATGGGAAATCCTGGCATGCAAGACAACTAAAAAAACATAAAATAGGAATGAACCACTACCTGTGGTTCATAACAGTATCCCCTCCTTAAGGGTGAGCTCCGAGCACCCCATGACACCCACGGGGAACATAAACAGAAGTATAACATGAAATACAGAACAAAACTGCAAAACAGGAATGAGCCACAGCCGTGGCTCATAACAACATGCTGACAGTGATGTAACTTTGAAGCTGGATCTTCAGCAGGTGGGTAGAGCTGGGGGTCAGTGGGGTTGCCGGGGAAGGGGGGTGGGGGGGGAGTTGTGAGTAGTAGTAGATCATTTAGGACAGAGGTCTGCTACTTGTTTGCACGTAATTTCACGATGCACCGTTAACACAGGGGTCGCAGCCAGTAGCGGATCTTGCCACGGGCAAGCAGGACTTTTGCCCGGGGCGCCGCCTTCCGGAGGGCGCAGGGCGCCATCCGGAGGGCGCCGCACCAGGGCAAGATCTGCTGCTGCTGTGTGCCCCCCTGCTGCCGCTGGCCGCTGCCCCCCGCCCGCTGCCGCTGTGAAGGGAAACTAGGCGCGTACGCGTCTAGTTTCCCTTCGTGGAGAGTTCCTTTACTGTGCGGTGCGCAATGACGTCATCGCGCACCGCACATCATTTCAGTCTGTACAAGGGGAATAAATGACCACGCCCCCTGTACGAAGCCACGCCCCTATTGCCGCCCGGGGCGCACAGAGTGCCAGAACCGGCCCTGGTCGCAGCTCTTCCTGTGAACATGCTGCACTCATCCCCCCGATCCCATTTTTACTCCTCCCCTGTCACTTGCTGCTCTTACACCAGTATCTAACCTCTCCACCTGTATCTCCCCCCTCCCCACCTGTATCTTCCCCCTCCTCACCTGTATCTCTCCCTTCTCACCTGTATCTCCCCCTTCTCACCTGTATCTCCCCCTCCTCACCTGTATCTCCCCCCTCCTCACCTGTATCTCCCCCCTTCTCACCTGTATCTCCCCCCTTCTCACCTGTATCTCCCCCCTTCTCACCTGTATCTCCCCCCTCCTCACCTGTATCTCCCCCCTCCTCACCTGTATCTCCCCCCTCCTCACCTGTATCTCCCCCCTCCTCACCTGTATCTCCCCCTCCTCACCTGTATCTCACCTGTATCTCCCCCTCCTCCCCACCTGTATCTCCTCCCCCCCTCCCCACCTGTATCTCCCCCCTTCTCACCTGTATCTCCCCCTTCTCACCTGTATCTCCCCCCTCCCCACCTGTATCTCCTCTCCCCCCTCCCCACCTGTATCTCCTCTCCCCCCTCCCCACCTGTATCTCCCCCCTCCTCACCTGTATCTCCCCCTTCTCACCTGTATCTCCCCCTTCTCACCTGTATCTCCCCCCTCCCCACCTGTATCTCCTCTCCCCCCTCCCCACCTGTATCTCCCCCCTCCCCACCTGTATCTCCCCCCTCCCCACCTGTATCTCCCCCCTCCCCACCTGTATCTCCCCCCTCCCCACCTGTATCTCTCCCCCTCCCCACCTGTATCTCCCCCCTCCCCAGCTGTATCTCCCCCCCTCCTCACCTGTATCTCTCCCATCTCACCTGTATCTCCCCCTCCACACCTGTATCTCCCCCCTCCCCACCTGTATCTCCCCCCTCCTCACCTGTATCTCCCCCCTCCCCACCTGTATCTCCCCCCTCCCCACCTGTATCTCCCCCCTCCTCACCTGTATCTCCCCCTTCTCACCTGTATCTCCCCCCCCTCACCTGTATCTCCCCCCTCTCACCTGTATCTCCCCCCTCCCCACCTGTATCTCTCCCCCTCCCCACCTGTATCTCTCCCTCCCCAGCTGTATCTCTCCCTCCTCACCTGTATCTCTCCCTTCTCACCTGTATCTCCCCCTCCACACCTGTATCTCCCCCCTCCCCACCTGTATCTCCCCCCACCCCGCCTGTATCTTCCCCTCCCCATCTCTATCTTTGTCTTCCTTCACACCTGTGTCTATGCCCCTTCTCCACTGACAGTACTGCAGCCAGACGCCATCACCACTAGCTGCAGCAACAGGGTGACCATGGAGTGGCCCCTGGGGGGCCGTTGTGGACTGTCACTGCCACCACTCAGCTACTGACTTCAGCCATTATATGGATGGAGGACACATCTGTTTTTCCAGGATCTAAACAGGAAGTGGCTATCTTATTTGGATATTGCTGTGGATTTACTTAAAAGAAAAGTGCACCTTTATTGGACTGTCCAGCATTATTAGGACTATTCTCAAAAGATAATTATTTGTTTTAAATCCCCATACCCTCCAACATTTTACACATAAAAATTGGTTCAAATTAGAAAAGTGGTGTGGCCACGCCCCTTTTCCTGTAATTTCAATGGAAGTTTGGAGAGCCAAAAATCGGTAAAGACCATAAAAAAAAAGGTGCTATACCTATTAAAAAGATACAGGTGGAGGGTATGAATCCATGGGTGTGTTCAAATACACGGTGTGTATCTATCGTTCACTCCAAAGATGTTCAAGTGTATATGTTGCAACAGGGAAGCACTGATATAGATGCACATTCGGGTATGGGTCGTTGGCTCGACCCAACTTAGGTCGACCAATGAAGGTTGACATTGCTGTTAGGTCGACAGGCAATGGGCATTTTAGGTCGACATGTACTAGATCAACAGGTAAAAAGGTCGACATGAGTTTTTAGACTGTTTTTGGTGTTGTTTTCTCCGTAAAATGACGGGGAACCCCAATTAGTGCACCGTGTCCCCTCGCATGCTTCGGGCACCTTGCTCCACTACCGCTGTGCTCGGCACAGGTTACCATTCCAATCGTAGTCCACGTGGATCGTTAAGTATGAAAAAATTAAAAAAAATTAAAAAAAAAATGTTAAACTCATGTCAACCTTTTGCCCTGTCGACCTAGTACATGTCAACCTAACTCCCATGTCGACCTAACAGCAATGTCGACCTTCAGTGGTCGACCTAATGACTGTTAACCTAAGTTGGGTCAACCTAACGACCGTATCCCGCACATTCAATCTAATGGAGTACTGATGAATGCTCTAATTGAGAATCTTCATCTGCATGTCCTCTTTTAAATGCACACCTTTTTTTTTTTTTTCAGGAAAACATTTCTGTTCCCTTTCCACCTGTATCTATACCACCTCTCCACCTGTATCTCTACCACCTTCCCACCTATATCTATACCACCTCACCATCTGTATCTCTACCACCTTCCCACCTGTATCTATACCACCTCCCCACCTGTGTGTCTGTCTCCCTCTCCACCTCTCCACCTCTATCCCTACCCCCTCCCCACCTGTATGACTCCCCCTCTCCACATATGTTTCTGCCTTCTCTCTACCTGTGCTTCCACCACCCTCTCCATTTGTGTCTTTGCCACCTTCACTTCCTGTCTCTCTGCCACCTTCACTACCTGTGTGTCCACCCCTATACCTCTGCCTCATTCGCCACTTGTGCCATTGCCCCCTCCCTACCTTTTTCTCTGCCCTCTCCCCACCTGTGCTTCTGCCCTCCTTTCCACCTGTGTCTCTGCTCCTATCAACCTCTTTCTCTGCCATCCACCCCACCTATGGTTCTGCCTTCTCTCTACCTGTGCTTCCACCTCCCTCTCCACCTCTGTCACTACCTTCCACTCCACCTGTGTCTTTGCCTTGTCTCCATCTGCGCTTCCGCCTCCCTCTCCAAATGCATCTCTGCCTCCCTCACCACCTGTATCTCTACCCCCTTCTCCACCTGTATCTCTACCTTCCTCTCCACCTGTGTGTCTGTCTTCTCCCCATCTACGCTTCAGTCTCCCTCTCCAAATATATCTCTGCCTCCCCCCCACCTGTGTCTCTACTCCTTTCACGACCCATACTTCCACCCCTCTTGCCACCTACGCTTCTCACAAAATGTGTAGAAAAGAGGGCAGTGCCTGATAGACCAAATGTAGCAGCAGTTTCATCATGGAGCCATCAGAGTTCCTAATATGAGTAATGCAGGGGAGCCCTGAATAGAATGTGAAGATCAGGTCAGTAGTCTGTGTTGGGGGGTATATCCTGCACATCCCTGTTTCAAGATCCTAATGACACCTAAGCCTGCCACTAAGCTGATGCACTGTAGTGAGTATTCAGACATCCAGCGTAGTCCCTCCCATCCCCAGGACCAGGTACGCACGAGTCCCTGCTCCTATACCCAACTGTCCCCCTTTTTTTCCTACTCCTTCCTTCCTCAGGCTCACCCCTCCTTTCCCTCTATCCTGTTTGTACTGCTTCACTCTAAAGGATGAGGTGTGAGTAGTTAACAGTAATGTAGTGTTGGGAGGTAGATTAGTGAGGTGTAGTGCGGGGATATAGTGTGGGGAGGTAGCGTAGTGATATAGGGGGTCATTCCGAGTTGATCTCTAACTGCTTTCTTTCGCAGCGCAGCAATCAGCTCACAAAAACTGCACTTCTGCGCACGCGTATGGTGCGCACTGCGCACGCGCATCGTACTTTCACAAAAGCCGATGTAGTTTTACACAAGCTCTAGCAACGCTTTTTAGTCGCACTGCTGATCGTTGAGTGATTGACAGGAAGTGGGTGTTTCTGGGTGGTAACTGACCTTTTTCAGGGAGTGTGTGTAAAAACGCAGGCGTGCCAGATAAAAACGCAGGAGTGGCTGGGGAAATGGGGGAGTGGCTGGCCGCACGCAGGGCGTGTTTGTGACGTCAAAACAGAAACTTAATAGTCTGAAGTGATCGCAAGGTAGGAGTAAGTCTCGAGCTGCTCAGAAACTGCACAATCTTTTTTTGTAGCAGCGGTGCGATCCTTTCGTTCGCACTTCTGCTAAGCTAAGATACACTCTCAGAGGGCGGCGGCTTAGCATTTGCACGGCTGCTAAAAGCAGCTAGCGAGCGAACAACTCGGAATGAGGGCCATAGTGCAGGAATGTAGTGTAAGTAGGTAACGTAGTGTTGATCGGTGAGCTCTCTCCCCCAGTCAGCTGGTTGCCATAATCCTGCTCTGTGACACTCATCAGCTGTCCTGTAAACCGGTACCTCAATTTACAGTGTATGAGATGCCGGTTTACAGCTCAGCTGATCTGGGTCACACCGCGCAGGAGCCCGGTGACCATATGACTGGGGGAGAGAGCTCACTGATCACTGTGCAGCTTAGTGTAAGCAGAGGTGGGAGGGGGTGTCACGGGTGTGAAAGGGGAGTTGCCAGTGGCGGCGCATGCGCTGTACAATCTCAGGGTATTTTTCAGGAAAAAGAGCTTTCTCGCAAGCTCTGTCCCTGTATGCCATAATTGATACATCCTTGCTATGTATTCAATCATCTCAACGCAATTTTGGTCGAATTTATCACATTCCATGCACATCTCAGATGCGTATTGTGATAAATATGCCCCATAGTGCGGTGATGTAGTGATATAGTGAATAGAGATGAGCGCCTGAAATTTTTCGGGTTTTGTGTTTTGGTTTTGGGTTCGGTTCCGCGGCCGTGTTTTGGGTTCGACCGCGTTTTGGCAAAACCTCACCGAATTTTTTTTGTCGGATTCGGGTGTGTTTTGGATTCGGGTGTTTTTTTTTCAAAAAACCCTAAAAAACAGCTTAAATCATAGAATTTGGGGGTCATTTTGATCCCAAAGTATTATTAACCTCAAAAACCAAAATTTCCACTCATTTTCAGTCTATTCTGAATACCTCACACCTCACAATATTATTTTTAGTCCTAAAATTTGCACCTAGGTCGCTGGATGACTAAGCTAAGCGACCCTAGTGGCCGACACAAACACCGTGCCCATCTAGGAGTGGCACTGCAGTGTCACGCAGGATGGCCCTTCCAAAAAACCCTCCCCAAACAGCACATGACGCAAAGAAAAAAAGAGGCGCAATGAGGTAGCTGTGTGAGTAAGATAAGCGACCCTAGTGGCCGACACAAACACCGTGCCCATCTAGGAGTGGCACTGCAGTGTCACGCAGGATGGCCCTTCCAAAAAACCCTCCCCAAACAGCACATGACGCAAAGAAAAAAAGAGGCGCAATGAGGTAGCTGTGTGAGTAAGATAAGCGACCCTAGTGGCCGACACAAACACCGGGCCCATCTAGGAGTGGCACTGCAGTGTCACGCAGGATGTCCCTTCCAAAAAACCCTCCCCAAACAGCACATGACGCAAAGAAAAAAAGAGGCGCAATGAGGTAGCTGACTGTGTGAGTAAGATAAGCGACCCTAGTGGCCGACACAAACACCGGGCCCATCTAGGAGTGGCACTGCAGTGTCACGCAGGATGTCCCTTCCAAAAAACCCTCCCCAAACAGCACATGACGCAAAGAAAAAAAGAGGCGCAATGAGGTAGCTGACTGTGTGAGTAAGATAAGCGACCCTAGTGGCCGACACAAACACCGGGCCCATCTAGGAGTGGCACTGCAGTGTCACGCAAGATGTCCCTTCCAAAAAACCCTCCCCAAACAGCACATGACGCAAAGAAAAAAAGAGGCGCAATGAGGTAGCTGACTGTGTGAGTAAGATAAGCGACCCTAGTGGCCGACACAAACACCGGGCCCATCTAGGAGTGGCACTGCAGTGTCACGCAGGATGGCCCTTCCAAAAAACCCTCCCCAAACAGCACATGACGCAAAGAAAAAGAAAAGAAAAAAGAGGTGCAAGATGGAATTGTCCTTGGGCCCTCCCACCCACCCTTATGTTGTATAAACAGGACATGCACACTTTAACCAACCCATCATTTCAGTGACAGGGTCTGCCACACGACTGTGACTGATATGACGGGTTGGTTTGGACCCCCCCCAAAAAAGAAGCAATTAATCTCTCCTTGCACAAACTGGCTCTACAGAGGCAAGATGTCCACCTCATCATCATCCTCCGATATATCACCGTGTACATCCCCCTCCTCACAGATTATCAATTCGTCCCCACTGGAATCCACCATCTCAGCACCCTGTGTACTTTGTGGAGGCAATTGCTGCTGGTGAATGTCTCCACGGAGGAATTGATTATAATTCATTTTAATGAACATCATCTTCTCCACATTTTCTGGATGTAACCTCGTACGCCGATTGCTGACAAGGTGTCACAACTGAGGGCCTGAGCTGACGGGAGGCAGCCTCAGTTGTAGGGGCTGAGATGTACCGGAACCTGGGAGGTTGTATCAGACCCCTGGACATGTAAGTAACATGAATAATAACTGCCCGAAGGCGTGACCACGACAACTTGGATAAAAGTCAATGATGTTTATTATGACAACTCCGCAACACAGCAGCAGTAAAAGAAAACGTAAAAAGTCAGCAAAGAATAAATACAGTTCCTGGGTACTACAGGATGGCAGGAGCCACAGGGCACTGGTAGTGTGAGATAGTTCTTATGATCTTCTAGATGGAAAGTCCTTACCAGGCCCGACTGTAGCAATGGAGATAACCCAGGATTGTGCCAGCTGGTGTTCCAGGAAAAGCTGGGTTGCTGAAGATAAAACAGCTGCTGTGGATACTGGCTGGAACCAGACTGTTGTTAGCACGGAGTGGATACTGGCAGGAACCAGTTAAATAATAAATGAACTTGGGAGCGATGAAATATGAACTGAAATGTAGAACTTGAGAGCGGAGAAATAATAATACCGGTGGAGAGTGGTAAAGTGTAGAAAGGACACCGGCCCTTTAAGGGAAGCTGTACTCTGCTGGAAGCTGAGCTGGAAGCAGGTAATGTTGTAGCTGGAAACAGATGAATCCACAATGGATTGGAGAGTCAGGCTACAGTGCAGGTGGAATGCTGGTGTGGGTCTCTATGGTGGAAGTCTTGAGACAGGAGCTGGAACCTGGAAGACAATCACAGGAGAGAGACAAACAGGAACTAGGTTTGACAACCAAAGCACTGACGCCTTCCTTGCTCAGGCACAGTGTACTTATACCTGCAGCAAGGAAGGGATTGGCTAGGCAATTATGCAGATTAACAATACTGACAACAGATTGGAGGAAATGATCAGCTGACAGAATCCAAGATGGCTGCGCCCATGCAGACACTTGGAGGGAAGTTTGGTTTGTAATCCATGTGGTAATGAAAACAGTAATGGCGGCGCCGGCCACTGGAGACAGGAGACGCCAGGCTGACAAGTGCACATCCAACCACGCGGACACAGCGGAGGCCGCGGCTGACGTAATCGCCACTCTGACACTCTGCATGCAGAAGCTCAGGGACGGCGGCGGAGGCCGCGGGAGACGCCATGCCAGATGTAATAAGGCGTTACTGTGACAGCGTCTCAGAGAGACAGGAGAGGATGCAGGAATGTGAACATTAGGATAACAGATGGGATCCGGTCCTGGAGCGCTGAGCCAGCCTTAGGAGGCATCTGATGGGTAAGAAATGGCGTCCAGATACCCGGATCGTGACAGCACCCCCCCCTTTAGGAGTGGCCCCAGGACACTTCTTTGGCTTTTGAGGAAACTTGGAATGGAATCTCCGGACCAAGGCAGGAGCATGGACATCAGAAGCATTGGTCCATGAACGTTCCTCAGGACCATAACCCTTCCAGTCAATAAGATATTGTAGTTGACCGTAACGGTGACGTGAGTCCAGGATCTTGGCCACTTCATACTCAACGCCTCGTTGAGTTTGGACTTTCGGAGTTGGAGGAAGTGAGGAATGAAACCGATTCAAGATCAGCGGTTTCAACAGGGAAACATGGAATGTCCTGGGTATTTTTAAGAAGGGAGGCAACTGGAGTCTGTAAGCAACAGGATTGATGACTTGTTCAATCTTGAAAGGACCGATATAGCGAGGTGCAAACTTCATACTGGGAACTCTTAACCTCAAATTCTTCGTGGATAACCATACCCGATCACCCACCTTGAGAGCAGGAACTGCTCGACGCTTCTTATCCGCAAACTTCTTGTACCTGAACGATGCCTTGAGCAGAGCTGATCGTACGCTCTTCCAGATATTGGCAAACTGATGCAAGGTGATATCCACTGCGGGAACGGAAGTTGCTGGAAGCGGTTGGAACTCAGGGACTTTAGGGTGGAATCCAAAGTTAGTGAAGAATGGTGTTGAAGCAGATGAAGAATGATACTGGTTGTTATGGCAGAACTCGGCCCAGGGAAGTAATTGAACCCAGTCATCTTGAGAGGAGGACACATAGATGCGGAGGAAGGCCTCCAAGTCCTGATTCACCCTCTCGGTTTGACCATTGGTCTGAGGATGGTAAGCCGTGGAAAACTTTAGCTTGACTTGGAGGACTTGACATAAACTTCGCCAGAATTTGGCTGTGAATTGAACTCCTCGATCTGAGATAATTTCTTCAGGAAGACCGTGGAGTCGGAAGATCTCTTGTATGAATACTTGAGCCAACTTGGAAGCTGACGGAAGACCGGTGAGAGGAATGAAGTGTGCCATCTTGGTGAACCGGTCAACTACCACCCAGATGGTATTGAACTTGTTGCACATGGGTAAGTCTGTAATGAAATCCATCGACAAGTGGGTCCAGGGTCGACGGGGAACGGATAGTGGAACCAGTTGCCCCGCAGGCGACTGGCGGGATACTTTATGTTGGGCACACTTTGGGCAAGATGCAATAAACTCCAAGACGTCCTTTTTCAGAGTTGGCCACCAATAGGACCTAGAGATAAACTCCAGGGTTTTTTGGATACCTGTATGTCCGGCAAAACGGGAAGCATGGGCCCAATGCATGAGCTTCTTCCTTAGCATCGGCTTTACAAAACTTTTCCCTGATGGGGGCGTAGAGTCCATCCCTACCGTGGAGAATGCCAACGGATTTATAATAGGATGCTTGTCTGAAGACTCTGACTCATTTTCTTGCTCCCATGAGCGGGAAAGGGCATCGGCCTTGCGATTCTGAGAGCCCGGACAGAACTGGAGTTTAAAGTCGAACCTGGAAAAGAAAAGTGCCCATCTGGCCTGACGAGGGTTGAGACATTGCGCGCCCTTCAGGTATAAAAGGTTCTTGTGGTCTGTAAGTATGGTGATTGAATGAGAAGCTCCCTCTAACAGATACCTCCACTCTTCTAGAGCGAGCTTGATGGCTAACAACTCCTGGTCGCCAATGGCATAGTTGCGCTCAGCTGGGGAAAACTTCCGGGAGAAGAAACTGCAAGGGTGTAAATGGCCATCTTTAGCCCTCTGAGATAACACCGCTCCTACTCCAACGGAGGAGGCATCCACCTCTAAGATGAAAGGAGAGTCGATGTCAGGCTGTTTCAGAACAGGCGCAGAGATGAACCTTTGTTTTAAAAGATGAAATGCTTGCATGGCTTCTTCAGACCACTTGGACGGGTTAGCACCCTTCTTAGTGAAAGCAGTAATAGGCGCCACAATGGTGGAAAAGTCTCGTATAAACTTTCGGTAATAGTTGGCGAACCCTAAGAACCTCTGGACCCCTTTGAGGGTTAAGGGTACCGGCCAATTTTGGATTGCTTGTAGTTTCTCAGGATCCATCTCTAGTCCGGAACCGGACACAATGTACCCTAGAAACGGAATGGACTTGACTTCAAAGACGCATTTTTCTAATTTGCAATAGAGATGATTGACACTGAGACGGGACAGAACCTCTTTAACCCAAAAACGATGTTCCTCTAAATCGTTGGCAAAAATGAGGATATCGTCTAGATAGACCACGACATGACGGTATAGAATGTCTCTGAAGATCTCATTGACAAAATGCTGGAAGACAGCTGGAGCATTGCTCAATCCGAAGGGCATGACGAGGTACTCATAATGTCCGTCACGGGTGTTAAAGGCGGTCTTCCACTCGTCACCCTCACGGATCCGGATGAGATTGTATGCACCTCGCAAGTCCAGCTTTGTAAAGATAGTAGCTCCGCTAACTCTGTCAAAGAGCTCAGTAATCAGGGGTAAAGGATAACGGTTCTTGATGGTAATGTCGTTCAAACCTCTGTAGTCGATGCACGGCCGCAGACCACCATCTTTCTTTTTTACAAAAAAGAAGCCTGCGCCGGCTGGAGAAGAAGAAGGTCGAATGAACCCCTTTGCTAGGTTCTCTTTAATATATTCCTCCATAGAATGCGTCTCAGGCAGAGACAACGGATAAGTTCGGCCTCGAGGTGGAACCTTCCCTGGAACGAGATCAATCGGACAGTCCCATTCTCTATGAGGAGGAAGGATATCAGCAGAAGCTTTACTGAACACATCCGTGAAATCTTGATATGGAGGAGGTGGAACATCAGACGACCTGGGGGAGGAAGAACAGACAGGCAATACTTTAAACAAACATGTCTCAGCACAGGAGGAACCCCATGCCAGGATTTGCGTAGTCGTCCAATCAATTGTAGGATTGTGAAGACGGAGCCATGGAAGGCCCAGGACCACAGGATGTGTGGCTCTTGGAATCACTAAAAAAGAAATAAGTTCGGAATGAAGAACTCCCACTCTCAGACGAACTGGTAGAGTCCTTAAAGAAATAACTGCATCAAAAATTTTGCTGCCATCCACGGCAGTTAAAGAAATGGACGAAGGAAGTCTCCGGTGGGTAGGGACCACCGTTTAACATAGGCTTCGGTAATAAAGTTCCCAGCTGCTCCGGAATCAAGGAGGGCAATGACGTTCCGATAACGTTGAGCAACTTGAAGCGAGACTGGGAGATTACAATCTTGAGGAGATGGAGAGGAGATCATTACTCCTAGCCGGCCCTCTCCTTGGCGAGCTAGGATTTGGAGTTTCCCGGACGTTTGGGACAGGCATTAATGGTGTGAGACGGAGCTGCACAATAGAGACAGAGAGACTCGGAGAGACGTCTTCGGCGCTCAGCAGGAGTTAAACGGGAACGGCCAAGTTGCATGGGCTCATCTTTAGATGGTGACAGTTGATGAGGAGGAGGAGCAGAAGATTTTGGAGCAGATGATCTTCCACGCTCAGTTGCTCTCTCTCTGAAACGTAAATCAACTTTCGTGCAGAGTGAGATTAGCTCATCTAACTTAGAAGGTAAGTCTCGGGTAGCTAACTCATCTTTAATACGCTCAGATAAGCCATGCCAGAATGCAGCATACAGGGCCTCGTCGTTCCATGCCAGTTCGGATGCCAGGATCTGGAACTGTATCAGATATTGTCCTACAGTACGTGACCCCTGGCGTAAACGGAGAATCTCGGATGAAGCTGAGGTTACCCGGCCTGGCTCGTCGAAGATGCGCCTGAATGTTGACACGAAGGCAGTGTAGGAAGATAGCAGGGTGTCGGACCTCTCCCATAACGGTGATGCCCAATCAAGGGCTGAGCCACTGAGAAGAGAAATAATGTAGGCAATTTTTGTACGGTCACTGGGAAAATTGCCAGGTTGTAGCTCAAACTGAATCTCACACTGGTTGAGAAATCCCCTGCAGAATCTTGGAGATCCGTCAAATTTTGCTGGCGTTGGAAGATGAAGACGTGGAGCAGAAATGGGTAAGGTGGGTGGGGTTATAGCTGGAGTCACTGTGGTTGACGCACCAGACGCGCCTGATCCACGGAGAGTTGTCTGAATCCCATCCAGCCGAGTAGAGAGATCCTGGAGACAGCGGATGATGTGGCCCTGTGCAGCCTCCTGATGTTCTAGTCGGGCTGCCAGTTCTTGCATCGGCCTGGCCGCTTGATCCTGGTCTCCGGCTGGATTCATTAGGTCAGTGCTTACTGTCACAACTGAGGGCCTGAGCTGACGGGAGGCAGCCTCAGTTGTAGGGGCTGAGATGTACCGGAACCTGGGAGGTTGTATCAGACCCCTGGACATGTAAGTAACATGAATAATAACTGCCCGAAGGCGTGACCACGACAACTTGGATAAAAGTCAATGATGTTTATTATGACAACTCCGCAACACAGCAGCAGTAAAAGAAAACGTAAAAAGTCAGCAAAGAATAAATACAGTTCCTGGGTACTACAGGATGGCAGGAGCCACAGGGCACTGGTAGTGTGAGATAGTTCTTATGATCTTCTAGATGGAAAGTCCTTACCAGGCCCGACTGTAGCAATGGAGATAACCCAGGATTGTGCCAGCTGGTGTTCCAGGAAAAGCTGGGTTGCTGAAGATAAAACAGCTGCTGTGGATACTGGCTGGAACCAGACTGTTGTTAGCACGGAGTGGATACTGGCTGGAACCAGTTAAATAATAAATGAACTTGGGAGCGATGAAATATGAACTGAAATGTAGAACTTGAGAGCGGAGAAATAATAATACCGGTGGAGAGTGGTAAAGTGTAGAAAGGACACCGGCCCTTTAAGGGAAGCTGTACTCTGCTGGAAGCTGAGCTGGAAGCAGGTAATGTTGTAGCTGGAAACAGATGAATCCACAATGGATTGGAGAGTCAGGCTACACCGCAGGTGGAATGCTGGTGTGGGTCTCTATGGTGGAAGTCTTGAGACAGGAGCTGGAACCTGGAAGACAATCACAGGAGAGAGACAAACAGGAACTAGGTTTGACAACCAAAGCACTGACGCCTTCCTTGCTCAGGCACAGTGTACTTATACCTGCAGCAAGGAAGGGATTGGCTAGGCAATTATGCAGATTAACAATACTGACAACAGATTGGAGGAAATGATCAGCTGACAGAATCCAAGATGGCTGCGCCCATGCAGACACTTGGAGGGAAGTTTGGTTTGTAATCCATGTGGTAATGAAAACAGTAATGGCGGCGCCGGCCACTGGAGACAGGAGACGCCAGGCTGACAAGTGCACATCCAACCACGCGGACACAGCGGAGGCCGCGGCTGACGTAATCGCCACTCTGACACTCTGCATGCAGAAGCTCAGGGACGGCGGCGGAGGCCGCGGGAGACGCCATGCCAGATGTAATAAGGCGTTACTGTGACAGCGTCTCAGAGAGACAGGAGAGGATGCAGGAATGTGAACATTAGGATAACAGATGGGATCCGGTCCTGGAGCGCTGAGCCAGCCTTAGGAGGCATCTGATGGGTAAGAAATGGCGTCCAGATACCCGGATCGTGACACAAGGTGAGCGGCGGCACTAAACACTCTTTCGGAGTACACACTTGTGGGAGGGCAACTTAGGTAGAATAAAGCCAGTTTGTGCAAGGGCCTCCAAATTTCCTCTTTTTCCTGCCAGTATAAGTACGGACTGTGTGACGTGCCTACTTGGATGCGGTCACTCATATAATCCTCCACCATTATTTCAATGGTGAGAGAATCATATGCAGTGACAGTAGACGACATGTCCGTAATCGTTGTCAGGTCCTTCAGTCCGGACCAGATGTCAGCATCAGCAGTCGCTCCAGACTGCTCTGCATCACCGCCAGCGGGTGGGCTCGGAATTCTGAGCCTTTTCCTCGCACCCCCAGTTGCGGGAGAATGTGAAGGAGGAGATGTTGTTGACAGGTCGCGTTCCGCTTGACTTGACAATTTTCTCACCAGCAGGTCTTTCAACCCCAGCAGACTTGTGTCTGCCGGAAAGAGAGATCCAAGGTAGGCTTTAAATCTAGGATCGAGCACGGTGGCCAAAATGTAGTGCTCTGATTTCAACAGATTGACCACCCGTGAATCCTTGTTAAGCGAATTAAGGGCTCCATCCACAAGTCCCACATGCCTAGCGGAATCGCTCCGTGTTAGCTCCTCCTTCAATGTCTCCAGCTTCTTCTGCAAAAGCCTGATGAGGGGAATGACCTGACTCAGGCTGGCAGTGTCTGAACTGACTTCACGTGTGGCAAGTTCAAAGGGCATCAGAACCTTGCACAACGTTGAAATCATTCTCCACTGCGCTTGAGACAGGTGCATTCCACCTCCTATATCGTGCTCAATTGTATAGGCTTGAATGGCCTTTTGCTGCTCCTCCAACCTCTGAAGCATATAGAGGGTTGAATTCCACCTCGTTACCACTTCTTGCTTCAGATGATGGCAGGGCAGGTTCAGTAGTTTTTGGTGGTGCTCCAGTTTTCTGTACGTGGTGCCTGTACGCCGAAAGTGTCCCGCAATTCTTCTGGCCACCGACAGCATCTCTTGCACGCCCCTGTCGTTTTTTAAAAAATTCTGCACCACCAAATTCAAGGTATGTGCAAAACATGGGACGTGCTGGAATTTGCCCAGATTTAATGCACACACAATATTGCTGGCGTTGTCCGATGCCACAAATCCACAGGAGAGTCCAATTGGGGTAAGCCATTCCGCGATGATCTTCCTCAGTTGCCGTAAGAGGTTTTCAGCTGTGTGCGTATTCTGGAAAGCGGTGATACAAAGCGTAGCCTGCCTAGGAAAGAGTTGGCGTTTGCGAGATGCTGCTACTGGTGCCGCCGCTGCTGTTCTTGCGGCGGGAGTCCATACATCTACCCAGTGGGCTGTCACAGTCATATAGTCCTGACCCTGCCCTGCTCCACTTGTCCACATGTCCGTGGTTAAGTGGACATTGGGTACAGCTGCATTTTTTAGGACACTGGTGACTCTTTTTCTGAGGTCTGTGTACATTTTCGGTATCGCCTGCCTAGAGAAATGGAACCTAGATGGTATTTGGTACCGGGGACACAGTACCTCCAACAAGTCTCTAGTTGGCTCTGCAGTAATGATGGATACCGGAACCACGTTTCTCACCACCCAGGATGTCAAGGCCTCAGTTATCCGCTTTGCAGTAGGATGACTGCTGTGATATTTCATCTTCCTCGCAAAGGACTGTTGGACAGTCAATTGCTTGGTGGAAGTAGTACAAGTGGTCTTACGATTTCCCCTCTGGGATGACCATCGACTCCCAGCAGCAACAACAGCAGCGCCAGCAGCAGTAGGCGTTACACGCAAGGATGCATAGGAGGAATCCCAGGCAGGAGAGGAATCATCAGAATTGCCAGTGACATGGCCTGCAGGACTATTGGCATTCCTGGGGAAGGAGGAAATTGACACTGAGGGAGTTGGTGGGGTGGTTTGCGTGAGCTTGGTTACAAGAGGAAGGGATTTACTGGTCAGTGGACTGCTTCCGCTGTCGGCCCAAGTTTTTGAACTTGTCACTGACTTATTATGAATGCGCTGCAGGTGACGTATAAGGGAGGATGTTCCGAGGTGGTTAACGTCCTTACCCCTACTTATTACAGCTTGACAAAGGGAACACACGGCTTGACACCTGTTGTCCGCATTTCTGGTGAAATACTTCCACACCGAAGAGCTGATTTTTTTGGTATTTTCACCAGGCATGTCAACGGCCATATTCCTCCCACGGACAACAGGTGTCTCCCCGGGTGCCTGACTTAAACAAACCACCTCACCATCAGAATCCTCCTGGTCAATTTCCTCCCCAGCGCCAGCAACACCCATATCCTCCTCATCCTGGTGTACTTCAACACTGACATCTTCAATCTGACTATCAGGAACTGGACTGCGGGTGCTCCTTCCATCACTTGCAGGGGGCGTGCAAATGGTGGAAGGCGCATGCTCTTCACGTCCAGTGTTGGGAAGGTCAGGCATCGCAACCGACACAATTGGAGTCGGACTCTCCTTGTGGATTTGGGATTTCGAAGAACGCACAGTTCTTTGCGGTGCTACTGCTTTTGCCAGCTTGAGTCTTTTCATTTTTCTAGCGAGAGGCTGAGTGCTTCCATCCTCATGTGAAGCTGAACCACTAGCCATGAACATAGGCCAGGGCCTCAGCCGTTCCTTGCCACTCCGTGTGGTAAATGGCATATTGGCAAGTTTACGCTTCTCCTCCGACAATTTTATTTTAGGTTTTGGAGTCCTTTTTTTACTGATATTTGGTGTTTTGGATTTGACATGCTCTGTACTATGACATTGGGTATCGGCCTTGGCAGACGACGTTGCTGGCATTTCATCGTCTCGGCCATGACTAGTGGCAGCAGCTTCAGCACGAGGTGGAAGTGGATCTTGATCTTTCCCTAATTTTGGAACCTCAACATTTTTGTTCTCCATATTTTAATAGGCACAACTAAAAGGCACCTCAGGTAAACAATGGAGATGGATGGATACTAGTATACAATTATGGATGGACTGCCGAGTGCCGACACAGAGGTAGCTACAGCCGTGGACTACTGTACTGTGTCTGCTGCTAATATAGACTGGTTAATAAAGAGATGTAGTATGTATGTATAAAGAAGAAGAAAAAAAAACCACGGGTAGGTGGTATACAATTATGGACGGACTGCCGAGTGCCGACACAGAGGTAGCTACAGCCGTGGACTACTGTACTGTGTCTGCTGCTAATATAGACTGGTTGATAAAGAGATGTAGTATGTATGTATAAAGAAGAAAGAAAAAAAAACCACGGGTAGGTGGTATACAATTATGGATGGACTGCCGAGTGCCGACACAGAGGTAGCTACAGCCGTGGACTACTGTACTGTGTCTGCTGCTAATATAGACTGGTTGATAAAGAGATGTAGTATGTATGTATAAAGAAGAAAGAAAAAAAAACCACGGGTAGGTGGTATACAATTATGGATGGACTGCCGAGTGCCGACACAGAGGTAGCTACAGCCGTGGACTACTGTACTGTGTCTGCTGCTAATATAGACTGGTTGATAAAGAGATGTAGTATGTATGTATAAAGAAGAAAGAAAAAAAAAACACGGGTAGGTGGTATACAATTATGGACGGACTGCCGAGTGCCGACACAGAGGTAGCTACAGCCGTGGACTACCGTACTGTACTGTGTCTGCTGCTAATATAGACTGGTTGATAATGAGATGTAGTATGTATGTATAAAGAAGAAAGAAAAAAAAAACGGGTAGGTGGTATACAATTATGGATGGACTGCCGAGTGCCGACACAGAGGTAGCTACAGCCGTGGACTACTGTACTGTGTCTGCTGCTAATATAGACTGGTTGATAAAGAGATGTAGTATGTATGTATAAAGAAGAGAGAAAAAAAAACAACGGGTAGGTGGTATACAATTATGGACGGACTGCCGAGTGCCGACACAGAGGTAGCTACAGCCGTGGACTACTGTACTGTGTCTGCTGCTAATATAGACTGGTTGATAATGAGATGTAGTATGTATGTATAAAGAAGAAAGAAAAAAAAACCACGGGTAGGTGGTATACAATTATGGATGGACTGCCGAGTGCCGACACAGAGGTAGCTACAGCCGTGAACTACCGTACTGTGTCTGCTGCGACTGGATGATAAATAATGATATAAAAAATATATATATATCACTACTGCAGCCGGACAGGTATATATTATATAATGACGGACCTGCTGGACACTGTCTGTCAGCAGAATGAGTTTTTTATAGAATAAAAAAAAAAACGCCACACAAGTCACACGACGAGTGTTTAACTTTTTCAGGCAATCACAATATAGTATACTACTAACTATACTGGTGGTCAGTGTGGTCAGGTCACTGGCAGTGGCACTCCTGCAGCAAAAGTGTGCACTGTTTAATTTTAATAATATGTACTCCTGGCTCCTTCTATAACCTATAACTGGCACTGCTCCCCAGTCTCCCCCACAATTATAAGCTGTGTGAGCACAGTCAGATATATACATAGATGATGCAGCACACTGGGCTGAGCAGTGCACACAGATATGGTATGTGACTGAGTCACTGTGTATCGTTTTTTTCAGGCAGAGAACGGATTATATTAAATAAAACTGCACTGTCTGGTGGTCACTGTGGTCAGTCACTACTAAACTCTGCACTCTCTACAGTACTCCTAAGCTCCAGTAAATCAAGTGTCTCTGTTTAAAATCAATCTCACTCTCTCTCTTCTAATCTAAATGGAGAGGACGCCAGCCACGTCCTCTCCCTATGAATCTCAATGCACGTGTGAAAATGGCGGCGACGCGCGGCTCCTTATATAGAATCCGAGTCTCGCGATAGAATCCGAGCCTCGCGAGAATCCGACAGCGTCATGATGACGTTCGGGCGCGCTCGGGTTAACCGAGCAAGGCGGGAAGATCCGAGTCGCTCGGACCCGTGAAAAAAAACATGAAGTTCGGGCGGGTTCGGATTCCGAGGAACCGAACCCGCTCATCTCTAATAGTGAAGAGATGTAGTGTGGGAGGGAGGAAGTGCAGTAGTATGCCACTACACCCCCCCCCCCCCCAATTCTCTGTGACGCTAATCACACCAACTGCGCAACATGCAATAGGCCCTTCACAGATTTCAGTTCCAGGCCCATGTGGACCTTAATCTGGCACTGAGTGGGGGTATTGTCTTGGCAGGAAGAGTGCATAAAATAAACTATCCAACAAAAATCAGATATTAAATAAAGACTACTGAACATTTTACGTGGTGTGTTTGCACTGTTCTCTACTTACCAAATCCACACTTACTGTTTCTTCTTCTTCCACCTCCTCTCCCAAATGTGGGTCCAACAAGGTAAACTTCAAGAGTTCATAGTACCAAAAGGACGGCTGGTGTACATCATATATCCCCACTCGAGATCTTTAGGATTCCTTCCACTTCTTGTGTTCCTTCAGTAAAATAATGCGGAGATTGTGGATTTTTTTTGCAAACCCAAGTGATGTCCGCATCACTGTCGTGGCTCTTACTGTATTCCTCTATGACTTGGAAGGCCTGGCTATTGCTCACGTTGTTCGAGTAGTCCTCTGCCTTTATTCTCCAGAGGCACTCTCTCGCGCGGTAGATGACATGAAACCAGTCTAAAATTCCTCTTTCCTCTCCATATCTGTAAAAAGATTACAAAAATAAAAATAAAAACTGTTGTAATTAATAATTTGTTACTTGTTTTATTCAAGTATTTAAAAGTTTAGTGATGTTTATGTTTTAATAAAGATTTTAATCGTTTAGTAGTGTGCTTTTTAGATTTTTATTTTTTTTAACTTAAAAAAACACTGGTGTTTAAAAAATGTTTAGTGTCCCATTAATAAGTTTAATTCACACAAAGATTAGTGGGCACCAGTAAAAATTGGGTGGCATACTGTATGCGTGGCACATATAGGTGTGCAGCAGCATATATTAAAAACATTGGTGGACAGCAGCGTGGGGTGGCATATGTGTGGCACATATTGGTGGGCTGCAGCATATATAGTAAAATCATTGGTGGGCAGCAGTGTGGGGTGGCATATTTGTGGCACACATTGCAAGGCAGCAACATATATTAAAAACATTGGTGGGCAGCAACATACAACATTGGTGGACAGGTGGGTATACAAGTGGATAGTGTATACTTACCTACGCAATCCTTGGATTCTTTAAATTCTTGATCCTCTCAATCACACTCTCTGCACAATCTCCACACACAGCTGCCAGCGATCAGCCCACAACATGGAGGACAGGAGTGGTCAGGGAGTGGCTCTGATGAAGCAGGTGCTGAATTAATAACATTCATCATTGGTAGCGTACACATTGAATAATATGGTCCTAGTCGTTAACAGCATTGTTGAAACTGAGCTGCTTTTACAGACACCAGCGGGAGCACTCATCGCTAGCGATATAGTGGGAAACACTGGCTGATAAAACAAATTTGTCTTTACGAATGGTCGTTATTGGCAAATTTGTTTAAAATGTCGCCTAGTGTGCAGCCAGCTCTACTATTCAACCAATAATCCAATTATGTGGCCTTTACTAAACTGCAAGTCATTAGTCATTCTAAACGGCCATAACAGAAATATGTCACTGACCATTGGCACTAATCAATCCACGTAGGCAGGACCAGACTGTATAATTCCACCAAACCTCTCTTACAGTAGCTTGAAAGCAGGTGTGGTATAATAGATCGACATGTGAAAGGTTGACAGGGTCAAAAAATTGACAGTGGTCAACACAAAAATGGTCAACACAAGTTTATTAACCAAATCTTGTATATTCCTTGTTCTGTGACCACCATCAGTACAAACGTAGAAGCTGGACGCTTCAGGAAAGGTGGTTCACTCCACTAGCACTTGGTTTGCCACAGGTTACTCTTCCCTATAGAGGTCCACGTGGATAGTAAACCAAGCAAATGTTGGTAAAAAGCAAAAAACAAGTGTTGACTATTGTCATGTTGACCTTTTAAACCTGTCGACCTTTTGTACCTGTTTACCTTAAGCAGTGTCGACCTTTCAATTGTTGATCTGTTGTACCTTTCAACCACATGCATGTCAATCATATGGTGTCAACCTGTTGACTGTCGACCAATGCATTGTCATCCGAATACCTTGATAGCAAAGGCTCTAAATAAAGTAGTGGAACAGCAGTTCCGCTTGCACAAGTCTGGCCTCTTGTAACAGGTATCTAATAAACAATTTCAGCATTTAAAAAAAAAACAACACTTAACTTATCAAAAAAGTGCTTCACCATGTATTACTCAAAACTGAACAAAAATTGGTTATATGCATAATAAAAAACCCACAGAAGGTTGTATAAAGTATATATAACCATCACCTTGATTAAATGTCTCAAGAATACAGTAGCTAGGTCACCATAGGGAGATGTGCCAAAGTGAACCCACGTCCTCAGGTGTAAACCTAGGATGAAACGTGCATTTGGATAAAGCTGGTGTAACAGAACACATTAGTCCCAAATTATAAATGTATATTGAGCTCCTGTAAATTGAATAGAAAAGCTTGGACAGAGTTCTCTTTGGATTAGTTTATAGTTTTAGTTTATATATGATTTCTCCCATTGTCACTTCCTGTATCCTGACTTTTACCAGAATTTGGGGCACCCCCCGTGCTATACAGCCATTCAAAAAAGCTTTATTAAATAATTGTGAAGGAACGCGGCCATTGCCAGTGTGGTTCTGCGCCTCAGTACTGAATGGCAGAATGCCAGAGATAACGGTATGTCATCCTTTATAACACCTGGCTAGTATGCGCATTTGAGCTGTATACCGCATACTACTCTATGCAGCGGACATAACAGGACTTTAGGTTGGACAAAAATATGATGTTATACTGCATAATCCAAGAAGGTGATTTTGTTAGGTACCAGATGTGTGCCTGTGGTGGGAAATTGTCCCATGTATATATGTTATGCCTATCATGGAATATATCCCTGAGCCTGATATGTGTCTGTCACATCAATGTACTGTTTATTGCAGGGGTGTAATATTTTGTTGTCCAGTGTGGGCTCAGCCAGATAGCTATCATGTAGTGATGAGCGGGTTCGGTTCCTCGGAATCCGAACCCCCCCGAACTTCACCCATTTTACACGGGTCCGAGGCATACTCGGATACTCCAGTATTGCTCGGTTAACCCGAGCGCGCCCGAACGTCATCATCCCGCTGTTGGATTTTCGCGAGATTCGGATTCTATATAAGGAGCCGCGCGTCGCCGCCATTTTTCACTCATGCATTGGAAATGATAGTGAGAGGACGTGGCTGGTGTCCTCTCACTTTGTTCAGAACTTTCAGGGGGCTGCAAATATCTTTATTCTGGGGACCAGCAGTATTATAGGAGGAGTACAGTGCAGAGTTTTGCTGACCAGTGACCACCAGTGTTATACGTTCTCTGCCTGAAAAACGCTCCATATCTGTGCTCAGTGTGCTGCATATATCTGTGCTCACACTGCTTTATTGTGGGGACTGGGGACCAGCAGTATTATATAGGAGGAGTACAGTGCAGAGTTTTGCTGACCAGTGACCACCAGTATTATACGTTCTCTGCCTGAAAAACGCTCCATATCTGTGCTCAGTGTGCTGCATATATCTGTGCTCACACTGCTTTATTGTGGGGACTGGGGACCAGCAGTATTACAGGTTGAGTATCCCTTATCCAAAATGCTTGGGACCAGAGGTATTTTGGATATGGGATTTTTCCGTATTTTGGAATAATTGCATACCATAATGAGATATCATGGTGATGGGACCTAAGTCTAAGCACAGAATGCATTTATGTTACATATACACCTTATACACACAGCCTGAAGGTCATTTTAGCCAATATTTTTTATAACTTTGTGCATTAAACAAAGTGTGTCTACATTCACACAATTCATTTATGTTTTATATACACCTTATACACACATCCTGAAGGTCATTTAATACAATATTTTTAATAACTTTGTGTATTAAACAAAGTTTGTGTACATTGAGCCATCAAAAAACAAAGGTTTCTCTATCTCACTCTCACTCAAAGTCTGTATTTCGGAATATTCCGTATTTCGGAATATTTGGATATGGGATACTCAACCTGTATATAGGAGGAGTACAGTGCAGAGTTTTGCTGACCAGTGACCACCAGTATTATACATTCTCTGCCTGAAAAACGCTCCATATCTGTGCTCAGTGTGCTGCATATATCTGTGCTCCCACTGCTTTATTCTGGGGACTGGGGACCAGCAGTATTATATAGGAGGAGAACAGTGCAGAGTTTTGCTGACCAGTGACCACCAGTATTATACGTTCTCTGCCTGAAAAACGCTCCATATATGTGCTGCATTGTAGTATATAGTAGGAGTACAGTGCATAATTTTGCTGACCACCAGTATATAATATATAGGAGTACGGTACAGTAGGCCACTGCTCTACCTACCTCTGTGTCGTCAAGTATACTATCCATCCATACCTGTGGTGCATTTCAGTTGTGCGCAGTATATATAGTAGTATGCCATTGCTATTGATACTGGCATATAATTCCACAAATTAAAAAATGGAGAACAAAAATGTGGAGGGTAAAATAGGGAAAGATCAAGATCCACTTCCACCTCGTGGTGAAGCTGCTGCCACTAGTCATGGCCGAGACGATGAAATGCCATCAACGTCGTCTGCCAAGGCCGATGCCCAATGTCATAGTAGAGAGCATGTAAAATCCAAAACACAAAAGTTCAGTAAAATGACCCAAAAATCAAAATTAAAAGCGTCTGAGGAGAAGCGTAAACTTGCCAATATGCCATTTACGACACGGAGTGGCAAGGAACGGCTGAGGCCCTGGCCTATGTTCATGGCTAGTGGTTCAGCTTCATATGAGGATGGAAGCACTCATCCTCTCACTAGAAAACTGCAGTGCCACTCCTAGATGGGCCAGGTGTTTGTGTCGGCCACTTGGGTCGCTTAGCTTAGTCACACAGCTACCTCATTGCGCCTCTTTTTTTCTTTGCATCATGTGCTGTTTGGGGACTATTTTTTTGAAGTGCCATCCTGTCTGACACTGCAGTGCCACTCCTAGATGGGCCAGGTGTTTGTGTCGGCCACTTGGGTCGCTTAGCTTAGTCACACAGCTACCTCATTGCGCCTCTTTTTTTCTTTGCATCGTATGCTGTTTGGGGACTATTTTTTTGAAGTGCCATCCTGTTTGACACTGCAGTGCCACTCCTAGATGGGCCAGGTGTTTGTGTCGGCCACTTGGGTCGCTTAGCTTAGTCATCCAGCGACCTCAGTGCAAATTTTAGGACTAAAAATTATATTGTGAGGTGTTCAGAATAGACTGGAAATGAGTGGAAATTATGGTTATTGAGGTTAATAATACTATGGGATCAAAATGACCCCCAAATTCTATGATTTAAGCGGTTTTTGAGGGTTTTTTGTAAAAAAAAAACGAATCCAAAACCCACCCGAATCCGACAAAAAAATTTCAGGGAGGTTTTGCCAAAACGCGTCCGAATCCAAGACACGCCCGCGGAACCGAATCCAAAACCAAAACACAAAACCCGAAAAATGTCCGGTGCACATCACTACTATCATGTAATTTATAAAATTACTACAAGGGGTTAAAATCGACTCAGGTTATGGTCTCAGGGCAGCCACCCTTCTTATCTCCATTATTAGTGCCTATTGTTCTGGATGGCCTTTCAGCAGACGACCAGGCACCATCCCCACGGTGGATCCACTGGTGTCCCTGGACACTTTTAAATATTAGGATTGAAAATCCCACCAATCCTAGAGGTAGAGAGTGTCACCTATCTCAGACAAGCAGCAGAGGTTTTATAAGGTGACATGCCAGGGTTTGGGTAGTCAGTGGAGTGAGGCTCCTGCCTTTTGAGGAGTTTTAGAACGAGGCTGCTGCCAGGAGTCAAGAGATCCTGTCAGCCCGTATGTCTGGAGACCTGGCTCTGCGGAGAGGGTCCAGTATACGCAGCTAAGCATTTGCTCCATCGGGAGCTGTCCCAGGTGTGTGGCTTGTGTACCGGCTGGAGCCGGGTGACTAGTCAGCACGCCCTACCTTTGGTGAGTAGAGGACCAACAGTCCACGCGGCCGGGATCAGCAAGACAGACATCATCACCCCTTCCAGCAACCAGCGTCCGCCAGGAGTCACCAAACACAAGTATTCCCTGAGGTGGCTAGTGACTGTGTAGGGGCAGGAGTTTCTTGCTTTTGTGTGATTCTTTCTCTTATATAATTTTAACTGTAATTGTTATTAATGCTACCTGTAAATAATGTATAAAGTGTGGTTTCAGTGGCTTCCGGTGGAAGTAACGTGCGTTCCACCAAGTGTTTATACCGGCATTTTAGCCTCGCTTTACACATTATTGTGCCTGTGATTATATGTCTGTATGGAATACACTATGTGAATAAAGTGTGGTTACAGTATTTCATGTATCATTAGTGTGTATGAAAATAAAGGTGTGTTTTGTACCTTGCTATTGTGTCCTTACTGTGTGATTCCCGACCCATACCGGGCACTGGGCTAACCGCACTGAGCTGTAAAGGACAGCCTTTCTGAAGTCTGCTCCCATAATAAGTGCACATAAACCCAGTGTCCTCACAGAACGCTACTCCCACATACAGTAATCTTTACATTTCTCTGACGTCCTAGTGGATGCTGGGACTCCGTAAGGACCATGGGGATATAGCGGCTCCGCAGGAGACAGGGCACAATAATAAAAGCTTTAGGATCAGGTGGTGTGCACTGGCTCCTCCCCCTATGACCCTCCTCCAAGCCTCAGTTAGATTTTTGTGCCCGACGAGAAGGGTGCAATCTAGGTGGCTCTCCTGAGCTGCTTAGAATAAAAGTTTAAGTTAGGTTTTTTATTTTCAGTGAGTCCTGCTGGCAACAGGCTCACTGCTACGAGGGACTTAGGGGAGAGAAGTAAACTCACCTGCGTGCAGGATGGATTTGCTTCTTAGGCTACTGGACACCATTAGCTCCAGAGGGATCGAACACAGGCCCAGCCATGGAGTCCGGTCCCGGAGCCGTGCCGCCGACCCCCCTTGCAGATGCCGAAGTTGAAGAGGTCCAGAGGTCCAGAAACAGGCGGCAGAAGACTTTCAGTCTTCATAAGGTAGCGCACAGCACTGCAGCTGTGCGCCATTGTTGTCAGCACACTTCACCAACAGTCACCAACTGTCACTGAGGGTGCAGGGCGCTGGGGGGGGCGCCCTGGGCAGCAATGTATAATACCTTTTTATGGCTAAAATACATCACATATAGCCCTTGAGGCTATATGGATGTATTTAACCCCTGCCAGATCTCACAAACTCCGGGAGAAGAGCCCGCCGAAAAGGGGGCGGGGCCTATTCTCCTCAGCACACGGCGCCATTTTCCTGCTCAGCTCTGCTGTGAGGAAGGCTCCCAGGCTCTCCCCTGCACTGCACTACAGAAACAGGGTTAAAACAGAGAGGGGGGGCACTTATTTGGCGATATGATTACATATATAAAAATGCTATAAGGGAAAACACTTGTATAAGGGGTTGTCCCTGTATAATTATAGCGTTTTTGGTGTGTGCTGGCAAACTCTCCCTCTGTCTCCCCAAAGGGCTAGTGGGGTCCTGTCCTCTATCAGAGCATTCCCTGTGTGTGTGCTGTGTGTCGGTACGTGTGTGTCGACATGTAGGAGGACGATGTTGGTGAGGAGGCGGAGCAAATTGCCTGTATTGGTGATGTCACTCTCTAGGGAGTCGACACTGGAATGGATGGCTTATTTAGGAATTACGTGATAATGTCAACACGCTGCAAGGTCGGTTGACGACATGAGACGGCCGGCAAACAAATTAGTACCTGTCCAGGCGTCTCAGACACCGTCAGGGGCTTGTAAAAACGCCCATTTACCTCAGTCGGTCGACACAGACACGGACACTGACTCCAGTGTCGACGGTGAAGAAACAAACAAAATTTTCCTTTAGGGCCACACGTTTCATGTTAAGGGCAATGAAGGAGGTGTTACATATTTCTGATACTACAAGTACCACAAATAAGGGTATTATGTAGGGTGTGAATAAACTACTTGTAGTTTTTCCTGAATCAGATAAATTAAATGAAGTGTGTGATGATACGTGGGTTTCCTTCGATAGAAAATTATTGGCGGTATACCCTTTCCCGCCAGAAGTTAGGGCGAGTTGGGAAACACACCTTAGGGTGGATAAGGCGCTCACACGCTTATAAAAACAAGGGGCGTTACCGTCTCCAGATACGGCAGCCCTCAAGGAGCCAGCTGATAGGAAGCTGAAAAATATCCTAAAAGTATATACACACATACTGGTGTTATACTACGACCAGCAATCGCCTCAGCCTGGATGTGCAGCGCTGAGGGGGCTTGGTCGGATTTCCTGACTGAAAATATTGATACCCTTGACAGGGACAAGATTTTATTGACTATAGATGCATTTCTATATATGCGAGATGCGCAGAGGGATATTTGCATTCTGGCATCAAGAGTAAATGTGATGTCCATATCTGCCAGACGAAGACACGACAGTGGTCAGGTGATGCAGATTCCAGACGGCACATGGAAGTATTGCCGTATAAAGGGGCGGTCCATCGGACCTGGTGGCCATGGCAACAGCTGAAAAATCCACCTTTTGTTACCCCAAGTCACATCTCAGCAGAAAAGGACACAGTCTTTTCAGTCTCAGTCCTTTCGTCCCCATAAGGGCAGGCGGGCAAAAGGGCCAGTCATATCTGCCCAGGGGTAGAGGAAAGGGAAGAAGACTGCAGCAGGCAGCCCATTCCCAGGAACAGAAGCCCTCCACAGCTTCTGCCAAGTCCGCAGCATGACGCTGGGGCCGTACAAGCGGACTCAGGTGCGGTAGGGGGTCATCTCAAGAGTTTCAGCACGCAGGGGGCTCACTCACAAGTGGACTCCTGGATCCTACACGTAGTATCTCAGGTGTACATTGGAAATTCGAGACGTCTCCCCCTCACAAGTTCCTGAAGTCTGCTTTACCAACGTCTCCCTCCGACAGGGAGGCAGTATTGGGAACAATTCACAGGCTGTATTCCCAGCAGGTGATAATCAAAGTACCCCTTCTACAACAAGGGAAGGGGTATTATTCCACACTATATTGTGGTACTGAAGCCAGACGGCTCGGTGAGATCTGAAATATTTGAACACTTACATACAAGCGTTCAAATCAAGATGGAGTCACTCAGAGTAGTGATAGCGAACCAGGAAGAAGGGGACGATATGGTGTCACTGGATATCAGGGACGCTTACCTACATGTCCAAATTTGCCTTCTCACCAAGGGTACCTCAGGTTCGTGGTACAGAACTGTCACTATCAGTTCAGACGCTGCCGTTTGGATTGTCCACGGCACCCCGGGTCTTTACCAAGGTAATGGCCGAAATGATGATTCTTCTTAAAAGAAATATGGACGCTTTCCTGATAAGGGCAAGGTCCAGAGAACAGTTGGAGGTCGGAGTAGCACTATCTTAAGTAGTTCTACGACAGCACGAGTGGATTCTAAATATTCCAAAATCGCAGTTTTTTCCGACGACACGTCTACTGTTCCTAGGGATGATTCTGGACACAGTCCAGAAAAGGATGTTTTCTCCCGGAGAAGAAAGCCAGGGAGTTATCCGAGCTAGTCAGGAACCTCCTAAAACCAGGAAAAGTATCAGTGCATCATTGCACAAGGATACTGTGAAAAATGGTGGTTTCTTACAAAGCGATCCCATTCGGTAGATTTCAGGCAAGAACCTTTCCGTGGGATCTGCTGGAAAAATGGTCCGGATCGCATCTTCAGATGCATCAGCAGATAACCCTGTCTCCAAGGACAAGGGTGTTTCTTCTGCGGTGGCTGCAGAGTGCTCATCTATGAAAGGGCCGCAGATTCGGCATTCAGGACTGGGTCCTGGTGACCACGGATGCCAGCCTGAGTGGCTGGGGAGCAGTCACACAAGGAAAAAATTTCCAGAGAGTGTGATCAAGTCTGGAGACTTCTCTCCACATAAATATACTGGAGCTAAGGGCAATTTACAATGCTCTAAGCTTAGCAAGACCTCTGCTTCAAGGTCAGCCGGTATTGATCCAGTGGGACAACATCACGGCAGTCGCCCACGTAAACAGACAGGGCGGCACAAGAAGCAGGAGGGAAATGGCAGAAACTACAAGGATTCTTCGCTGGGCGAAAAATCATGTGATAACACTCTCAGCAGTGTTCATTCCGGGAGTGGAAAACTGGGAAGCAGACTTCCTCAGCAGGCATGACCTCCACCCGGGAGAGTGGGGACTTCATCGGGAAGTCTTCCACATGATTGTAAACCGTTGGGAAAAACCAAAGGTGGACATGATGGCGTCCCGCCTGAACAAAAAACTAGACAGATATTGCGCCAGGTCAAGGGACCCTCAGGCAATAGCGGTGGACGCTCTGGTAACACTGTGGGTGTACCAGTCAGAGTATGTGTTCCCTCCTATGCCTCTCATACCAAAAGTACTGAGAATCATAAGAGGGAGATGAGTAAGAACGATACTCGTGGTTCCGGATTGGCCAAGAAGGACTTGGTACCCGAAACTTCAAGAGATGTTCACGGAAGACCCGTGGCCTCTACCTTTAAGAAAGGACCTGCTCCAGCAGGGGCCTTGTCTGTTCCAAGACTTACCGCGGCCGCGTTTGACGGCATGGCGGTTGAACGCCGGATCCTGAAAGGGCATTCCAGATGAAGTCATCCCTACCCTGGTCGAAGACAGGAAGGATGTAACCGCAAAACATTTTCACCGCATTTGGTGAAGATATGTTGCGTGGTGTGAGGCCAAGAAGGCCCCTACAGAGGAATTCCAACTGGGTCGTTTCCTACATTTCCTGAAAACAGGACTGTCTATGGGCCTAAAATTAGGGTCCATTAAGGTTCAAATTTCGGCCCTGTCGAATTTCTTCCAGAAAGAACTGGCTTTAGTGCCTGACGTTCAGATGTTTGTAAAAGGGGTACTGCATATACAGCCTCCTTTTGTGCCCCAGTGGCACCTTGGGATCTCAATGTTGTTTTGAGTTTCCTAAAGTCACATTGGTTTGAACCACTCACCACTGTGGACTTAGCATCGTCACCTTCCATGTGAGATATTTTATTAGCCCTGGCTTCAGCCAGGCGTGTGTCAGAATTGGCGGCTTTATCATATATAAAGCCCTTACTTAATTTTTCATTCTGACAGGGCAGAATTGAGGACTCGTCCTCAATTTCTCCTTAAGGTGTTTTCTGTTTTTCACATGAACCAACCTATTGTGGTACCTGCGGGTACTAGGGACTTGGAGGACTCCAAGTTACTTGACGTTGTCAGGGCCCTGAAAAATATGTTTCCAGGACGGCTGGAGTCAGAAAATCTGACTCGCTGTTTAGCCTGTATGCACCCAACAAGATGGGTGCTCCTGCTTCTAAGCAGACGATTGCTCGCTGGATTTGTAATACAATTCAGTTTACACATTCTGTGGCAGGCCTGCCACAGCCAAAATCTGTAAAAGCCCATTCCAAAAGGAAGGGGGCTCATCTTGGGCGACTGCCCGAGGGGTCTCGGCTTTACAACTTTGCCGAGCAGTTACTTGGTCAGGGGCAAACACGTTTGCTAAATTCTACAAATTTGATACCCTGGCTGAGGAGGACATGGAGTTCTCTCATTCGGTGCTGCAGGGTCATCCGCACTCTCCCGCCCGTTTGGGAGCTTTGGTATAATCCCCATGGTCCTTACGGAGTCCCAGCATCCACTAGGACGTCAGAGAAAATAAGATTTTACTTACCGATAAATCTATTTCTCGTAGTCCGTAGTGGATGCTGGGCGCCCATCCCAAGTGCGGATTGTCTGCAATACTTGTACATAGTTATTGTTACAAAAATCGGGTTATTCTTGTTGTGAGCCGTCTTTTCAGAGGCTCCTTCGTTGTTATCATACTGTTAACTGGGTTCAGATCACAGGTTGTACGGTGTGATTGGTGTGGCTGGTATGAGTCTTACCCGGGATTCAATATCCTTCCTTATTATGCACGCTCGTCCGGGCACAGTATCCTAACTGAGGCTTGGAGGAGGGTCATAGGGGGAGGAGCCAGTGCACACCACCTGATCCTAAAGCTTTTATTATTGTGCCCTGTCTCCTGCGGAGCCGCTATATCCCCATGGTCCTTACGGAGTCCCAGCATCCACTACGGACTACGAGAAATAGATTTATCGGTAAGTAAAATCTTATTTTTTCAGAATCTGGGCTGCCTTTTCTTCCAAGCAAAACTAGCTAAGAAGGCCTACAGTATAACACCTCAAGATATTGTACAAGAACCTGGAAAAGGAGCAGTATATACATGTGGTCATTATACACAGGTGCAGCAGTATATACATGTGGTCATTATACACAGGTGCAGCAGTGTATACAGGTGGGCATTATACACAGGTGCAGCAGTATATACATGTGGTCATTATACACAGGTGCAGCAGTATATACATGTGGTCATTATACACAGGTGCAGCAGTATATACATGTGGGCATTATACACAGGTGCAGCAGTATATACATGTGGGCATTATACACAGGTGCAGCAGTATATACATGTGGGCATTATACACAGGTGCAGCAGTATATACATGTGGGCATTATACACAGGTGCAGCAGTATATACATGTGGGCTTTATACACAGGTGCCGCAGTATATACATGTGGGCATTATACACAGGTGCAGCAGTATATACATGTGGGCATTATACACAGGTGCAGCAGTATATACATGTGGGCATTATACACAGGTGCAGCAGTATATACATGCGGGCATAATACACTAGTGCAGCAGTATATACATGTGGGCATTATACACAGGTGCAGCAGTATATACATGTGGGCATTATACACAGGTGCAGCAGTATATACTGCTGGAAATTTGGTGAGTTTTGATTGGAGATGTGCAGAAAAGATAGGCAGGGGAGGCACTGCCTCACCTGTCATAGACTTTTAACTCCAGTTTTGATTATAAAAATTATTAGAATAATACAAAAATGATATTTGTAATACATTCTTTGTATTTTTTATTTCTAATATATTCTTTGTATAATTCATATACTTATATAGTCGTAACTCTGGTGTATACGCTAGTATGACAGGAAAGGCTCTGCCTCACCTGCCAGACTGATTCACTCCACACGCGCACACACACACACACACACACACACGCTCTGAGCGCTGCAGGACCATCTGGTGGTTCATGCATCCGTTTCCTGGTTACTGCTGCTACTTGTTGCCGAGTTCCTGGGTGGCAAGTAACGTGGGGATAAAGCATAGTATATGGGGGGGGGGAGTGCAGAGTATGCAGTATATGGTGGGAGCAGTATATGTTGGGGGGTGCAAAATATGGAAGAGGATGGGGGTGCAGTGTACAGTATATAGGGGCAGTATATGGTGGGGGTGCAGTGTACATAGGGAGTGTGTGTGTGTGTGTGTGTGTGTGTGTGTGTGTGTGTGTGTGTGTGTGTGTGTGTGTGTGTGTGTGTGTGTGTGTGTGATACAGAGGTGACTATATTGAAAAAATCTGCATCTCTCTCTCTCTCCACTGCCTCTGTCTCACCCTACCATTCTACTCTCTCCCCAGTCCCTATCTAACTTAACCCCTCCCCCCTCTGTCTCCCCCCATGCCTTATCTGCCCATACCCCCCCTTTTCAGTCCCTATCTGCCCAACCTTCCTAGCCCGCTTTCTTTCTCCCTCAGTCCCCATCTGCCCCTACCCCACTCTTCAACTCTCAGTCCTTATCTGCTCCTACCCCCACTCTCTCTTTTCCCAGCCCCCTCCGTATGCAGCAAGTATGAAACAGTTAGATAAGTCTTGTTAATATTAGCAGCAGCAGGGTAGGAGGCTGTAGTATCTCCCTGTAGTATTAGTTTCACTTTGAGCAGTGTCAGCTTCCCGCACACAAAGGAATCATTTGGTCTGTGCGACGGCCTCTAGTGGCCGACAGCGCACATAACAAAGGTGAGGAGCAGACCTGGCTTTTATAATATAGGATTGTGAGACTTTGTGTCTCATTTCTTTCTGTGGAATTAAAATGATAAACAACTGGAGAAAAAAGTGACACAGAAGAAACATTTGCATAAAAGAAATGCATTCTATTTATTATCTAGGCACTCTCCATCCGGGTAGATTGAGAGGACTATTCATGAAGCAGTGAAAAGTGTGGAGAAGTGAGCCAGTAGAGAAGTTGCCCATGGCGACCAATCAGCATTGAAGTAACATTTATAATTTGCATACTATACAACTGTACGGAGCAGCTGATTGGTTGCATGGGCAACTTCTCCATAGGCTCCCTTCTCCACTCTCATCACTGCTTCAGGAATAGACCCCTGAATGTAGTTTTTGAAACAAAGTGATTTTTGTTATTATAACGATATCTTTTTTATTATGTGATTTTATTTTTTTATGCAGTGTACTTAAACATATTTTTTCTATATACTGTATACTATTGTATGCATATAAGTATTACTTTTATAGTGCTTTATAGCACATATATAGACATATGCATCTATATGGAACGCATTGCAAACCAGCCAGTATATATATTTCATCATCATTGATATATAGTCCAACTCTCCACTTTTTTGGTGTATCATTTTCCATTTCAAATTGTATTACAGTTTAGAAACCTCCCTCTTTCCTTCCCCGGTGTCCGTATGATGCTATGCATTCAGTATATGCATTCCACTGGGACTTCTGGGACACGTGTCATGCGTTCCACAGAATGCAACTTTCAGAAGCACGGATACTGAATCAGTGGCTTCCGGTGGAAGTAACGTGCATTCCACCAAGTGTTTATACCGGCATTTTAGCCTCACTTTACACATTATTGTGCCTGTGGTTATATGTCTGTATGGAATACACTATGTGAATATACTTACCTAAAGGCATGTTATGGTTTTACACATTGTCAGAAGGCAACTGTCTGTTTTGCCCCTAATTGAGGGGAGGAGACAGCCAGGGGTTCACAGCCCTACACCTTGAGAAAGACCATTGGTTCGAAACGCATTGGTAAAGGGGCTGAGGATCTGGCTGGGGTTGTCCACCATTGAACCTGAGGCTACGCATCATCTTATTATTTATAAATAAATTGTTATATGAGTTCTTATACACCTATACGTCTGATAAGACCCTCCTTTATCTACATATATTATACCCCCAATGGCCACTGGGGGCAGGAGGGAGGTTGAAAGTAAAAAAAAAAAAAAAAGATACCTTTATGTGAGTCCATTTACTTTTAGAATTGTGAATGGGGTACGCCCATTTGTCTTATTTACACCTTTGGGTGTCATTCTACATACAGTATATAGTGTGGTTAGACGGTGATAATTCTTACTAAAAGAAACTTCTATGAGTGGACTCCACAATATTTCAGTGTGAGTACGGTACGCCACCCTATTATCTAGAGAGCCGGGTGAAGGGCGTAGTCACCATTGATATATTTGGACCAAATGCACTAGAGGTATACCACATTTTACCTATCGGATGTACTACACTATATTCTTTTGTTGTCTTTTTTTCTTGTATGAACCTTGGAATCGAGTAAGAGTTGATCCCAACAGAACAATATAACAAGGAGAAATCAACATAGAAATCTACGTGTTCTTTGCTGGTAAGGATTATAAATTACTGAATTTGTTTGATGGACTATGTATTGTTTTATCATTTTTGAGTTAGTGCAATTAGGACTGTATTATATTTTTCTTATTCCCATGTTTGTTATATAGTATAGGTGAACTACTTGTAATACATACCATATCTGCTGCTTTCTGCGTGCGCAAATCACGTACCCATAGTTCTTCTTTACTTAAGTCCACCAACATGTCTGTCTGGTGTGTACCCAGCCTTACTGAATAACATTTGGAGGAAGATCCAATTAAAATTCTTAGTAACTAGCAGAGCTGGATTAAGGGGGGGGAGGGGAAGGGGGGGCTAGGGGTAAGTACCCAGGGCTCCCCTTTCTAAAAGGGCCCTCTGCCAGCCACCACTGATTGGATGCTGACCTGGGCAGAAGTACCTGAGGCTCTCTACTGGGGTCCAGTCTTCCATTTGACCCCCAGGAGAGAGGCCCCCGCACCGACCACTGCAGCCCGCAATCGGCTGCATGGATTGGGGCTATCACTCCCTACAACTGGCAGTGCCCAGGAGAGCGGCCCCCGCATTGCACAGACCGCTGCTCCTGCTCCCTGCAGCATCATGGCTGCAGCCCGGTGAGGCCCTGCACTGACCTCTGTGTCCTGCCTCCCTACAGCACTGCTCCGCTGACTACCTGGAACACTACCACAGCAGCAGCCCTGGGAAATACATAGCCCCCAGGTCGCATCTCCCGGCTCCTGTGGATGCATAATGCCCTGGCTCAACATGGGCTGACTGCAGCACTGCCGTCACCAGGGAAGGCATTCTGCAGCCAGCTCTCTCTTGTAATACTATTACGGCAAGCAACACCACCCTGCCACTGTTGCGACTCAGTGTCCCCAAGCACTCTCATCAGGGTGAGCAGGTACTGTGGGACCTGCACTGCTGACTCAAGGAGGTGCAGGGTGAGGAGTCACACACACACAGACATGGCCGGACTGGCCATATGGCACTTCTGGCACATGCTAGAAGGGCCGATGGGCAGTTGGGCCGAATTGGTCACTCAGAGAGTCGGGAAGGCAGCGCGCAGCGCAGCCTTCGGCTCTCTGGTTCTATGGCCTCCATGGAAATGGGGGGGGGCCGCGAGTCTACGCCCCCATGACTTGCGGCACGCCCCCATATGTCATGCGGCGCGATCTCCCGTGACGCGCCCCCCCCGCCTTCACAGATGCCAGGGCCGAATCCAGGGCCCAGTCCGTCACTGCACACAGAGGACACAGCTTGAGAAGCAGTACTGACTCGAGGGGTCGGGCCTCCCTGTCTTAAGTGCCCCGGGCCCCCCAGAGGCTTAATATAGTTTAAAGTATACTGTAGAAAGCTAATAAAAAATTTAGGATATGCTCAATTAGGTCAAATTTTACTAATCTGTCTAATCATGTAACTAGCATCAAAATACTTCTCTGCATCCAATGAGATCATGTGAAGAAGTATCCTCCAAGAGAAGGGAATATACTGTATGAGGATATCTAGTTTGAGCAGGAGCCTCTCTTCTCAAATATGATTATATCTTTTAGGCAGTATTTAAGAGGGAGATATATGTTTTTTAGTATCTTTCTGGAGCTTGGGACTCATTATCACTTTAGCTTTGATAATTTCATATTGGATGGGGCAATATCCTTAAATTTCTCAACTCATCTCCTTACAACTTCACCTAACACCTTAATGCATCTAGATGTCTAACAGAAACTTTAGCAGTAAATAGCACTCTCACTTTATCCAAAACTCTAGAAATGGCTAAGGCTACAAATTTGTTTATACTTACAGTAGGCTGCCAAAAGATCTTATCAACAGTCTAGGTGGTCCGTCTAACATTAAAGTAAGGATAGAAGCATGTATATCTCCCTGAATATCATCTCTTAATGAGTAGAGTAGACCCAGCATTGTATAATGTTGAAGTGGACCCTAACAGGAAGTTTAGTTCACAGCTGAGAGGTTATAGATAGGGTACTATGACAGGAGAGGTCCCATTCTAGTCTAGCAGCATAAGATTGGTGGCATCTGGGGCCTGGATATCTCAAATGGGGGTACTCGTATCAAATCTTGGAGAGAGATACAGTGGAAAGAGACAGAGTACCAACCAATTAGTGCCTAACTACCATGCTACAGGCTGTGTTTGAAAAATGTTTAGAAATGACAGGAGCTGATTGCTAGTACTTTAACTCTCTCCACTTTCTCTCTCTCTCCAAGCTTTGATACATCTCTTCCCCTGCCCCCCTGGTGTACAGAGTACTACAGTAGTTAAACATGCAAGAGATTTAATCTTCAGCGTGATCACAGATGTTAGGGTGAGCCTTTCCTCACCTCTGCCTTGAGAACACCAGGAAAAATGCCTACTACTTCTCTGTCCAAGAACATCATGACTACCCCCAAGACTACCCCTCAAGCTGAGCAGGGAACTGAGGGGCGTGCGCATCAGGACCAGATTTTGCTGGGTCAGTTCCATTGGACATTAGTGTGCACCCCACATTTTCACACCCACCCGCACTGCTCCCCACACTCTCACACCCACCCGCACTGCTCTCATGAGACCAGGACATTTATCATTTTCACAAATTAATGTTAGTACTGTTTTCCTGCAAATGTGTCTTTCTCTTCTTTCTTCTTACAGGGTACTTTCCCCCCACTGTGTGCTATTCCTGTAATGTGTACCTCCATTGGTTGCACACCCTGCCAGCAGTAACCTACACAGTGCGCCCCACATGGCTGCCTCGGATGGTTCCTCCATGGGCAGGGTGTGCTTCATTTGGATCTTTCCTTGCAGGGTATAGCATACTCCTACACACGTGTCAGTTTTCCCATAAATGCATGTGGTCCTTGTATGGTTCATCTCCCACTGTGTAACCTTCGTAGTGCGCCCAACATGGCTGCCTTATCTGGTACACTTGTGGATGGGATGAAAAATACATGGACCTGATGGTTTTATTGGAACCCTACTCTGAACTTAAGGACTCTGCAATCTCCCCATTTTGTGTTCTCTACTAGGGGTGGACTATTCCACTCTGGGTAATCCTACGCAGTGCGCCTAAGATGGCTGCCGCACCTGGTACCTTGTGAAGGTGGAATAAACAACCCCTGGAGGTTATTACCAAAAATGCTTACACCAACCCTGCATCATGCTTTCTGTGTGCTTTTTTTTTTTTTTTGTCTGTGTGGTTTATCTTTTGATGTAATACTTAAATCTTCTGTATTATGTGCACTGTTTGAGTTCTAGTTGGCGCCGCGGATGGCTGCCTTGGTGCTGCTCTGCCAAGCAGCCTTCGTTTTTAGTCTTACGTGTATAATATGTCTAATATGTTGAGTCTATTGTACAGTTGCAATGTGCAGTATCAACTCATATGTGTAATGTTTGTAATGTATGCTATGTTCTTCCCCCTTCTTATGCTATGTACTCCCCCTTCATGTTGCTGCTTGGCGATGCATTGTACCACAAAGAATTCCTAGTGTACGTGAGTACACCTGGCCAATAAAGCTGATTCTGATTCTGATTCCATAAGTTATGGCCCTCAAACACCAGGCAGCTTGGTTCTCCAATTCCCCCGACCCGCTGGCACCGCCTATCTTCTGACCAGATCCGCCAGTGTTGACCAGTGATCCGCCAGTCAATCCATCTGGGAGATTAACCATGTTAGAAATCCCCAATTACAAGTCCCCACCGTTTTCAGTTGAAATCAGAGAATCAGGATTTTTAAACATGTTTAATATACCTGATTCCTCAACCCGGTCACTTGGTGGATCGGCAAATAGTAGCAATATGTTTCAGATGCATAGGGGCCAGATAAGCTGCAAGCTTGATTCAGGAGGGGAATTTTCAATAAATATCCTGTAAGGAACTAGGTATAGTACATCTTCAGAATTTACCATAATTGGCAATCAGGCCATAAGATTATTCTGCTCTCTTGCTCCACTAGTCCACCACTAGCTGCCCTCCCCAGCCTGAGAAACAATAAAGTGCCACTAAATATTACAACAAAACTCAGCAGTCAAATGTATTGACTCTAAGGGCAAGTTAGGTTCACTAATGTGGAAATTAAGCAACTATAAACAATCAGAATAGAAATTGAAGCAAATTTTATTTTTTAAAGTTTTGTTTTAATTCATTACCCAATACATATTTTGGCAAAATCATGGCTAGGATAAACACATACTCTCAACCTTCGTCTCAGTCTTATACATTCCAAAGCACTTACAAGGCTTTAAAAAAATTTGTTCTGACTTAAAAAATTAAAGGAATATAAATTCATCTGGCAATGATTTTGATGGAGGTTTAAAGAATTCAACAGGTGTAGTCTGGAGAAAAATACACTGCCATGCAAATTACATATGCTCTATATTTCATTCTGACACATACATATATAATCCATCTCAGAGGCAAAGGAAAGAAAGATCTGTATCTAATCCTATAAAAAATATAATCTTAAGGACATTTCTGGAAAAAGATGCTTGTCTTTCATGTTCAGCTCATACAATTGTATTTGTATCTCTATACTAACAAACTGTATGTAATGTATACAAGACACAAGGCAAATGGAATACAGTGACATATGGAACAGTGATTTAATACTGAAGAAGAAACATCTTCTTGAAAAAAATGTCATCTTCATCATCACTTGACAGGATTTATTTTTCTTTAAATTGTAGTGCACTAGTCATCAAACAACCCTAACTTCTAAGAAACATATTTGAAACTTTGGCATAGATTATGTATTAACCGTGTGCACTGGTGTGAATATTCTGAGAAAAAGATGCAGTAACAGTTAGAACCACCAGGTAGAAAATAACACAGCCCAACAAAAAATTTTGTTTAGTTGGAAAGAATATTGGAATTAATTTACAGTATTTTGTGGTTGCTGAATTAAAAAATAAAAGTCATTCTTTCGGATTGGCTCTAGTTGTTGAGATAATAGATATCCTCAATAAATAGGGAACTAAGTCATAATTCTTGCTTATATGAATCTACTGGAACATTCTAGAAGTGAATTCTAGATTTCCCCCCTCCATATATAAGTGATCGGCCACTGTCAGTTGCTTATTGTGTTTTTCTTATTTTTCATCCATGTATCTCAAAAATAAAGCAAATCTGATGTCCTGTTCAGAATCAGCTGCTCAAGGTTACCCCAAAATTGATGGCAATGTAATATAATTAAATGATCAGTGTAATCTATTGATTCAAACTCCATGTGCATTGTAGAATTAAGATTACAGACGGATACAGATGTAGTAGAGTTCTTTAATACAAGCTACAAGATAGAAGATTTGCTCAAATTATTGGAACTTGGGTGGTTCAAGAGTATCAAAGTGAGCTGCACTACTAAGCCTTGGAGAGTGAAAAAGCAGAGTGAAATAAACATAAATTGCAACATATCTGATCCAGGACCGCAGGACCTTGCGTTTGCAGAGGAAGGGAGCTGGCAAACCAACACCTCCAGCTCAGGAGAGAGAAAGCTGGGGGGTGATCACATCAGGACAGGAGTGATTGACCGCTTATTCTCAGTCCACCAGATATATGTACAGTTTTTAAGATGGGCTGGTAAGCTTCCATAAGGACAGTTGTTCTTCATTTTTTCCCTATCTTATTTATATGGACATTAAACTTTTACTCTTTAACACTTATATAATAGTGGTTGCATTTTTCATGTATACGGATTTTCTTTCATAAACCAAACAAAAGATTATAACATTGGGCACTTTACAAATGAGATTTTATCTATCTTTAACTATGTTTGACGACTGTGTCTGAAATTTTATATGTGAAAAATACAATTAAAAATTAGATTTTTATTTTTTTACCCAAAAGTTGTGTATTTTAATTCAGCTTTAATCAAGTGCTTGGTAACATTAATTTTAAATAATCACAATAGCCATACCAATTTTTCTTGTATTTAAGGTAAGCTGGAGATCCATTGGAGTTGGACCATCCAGCTGTACCTTACTAGTTAGTGTTTACACAGACATGACTGGGCTAATTTTTTGCTGATACAATACTTTAGTTATATGGCTATTTTCTATTGTATTCATATTAGCGCCTGAAAATTTTCTCTAATTTTCAAGAGGTTGTTTGACTATTTTTTAGATTCTGAAAATCAAAATATTAGTTTTAAATAAATATTCCTGAAATTCTACCTCAGAATTCAGTTATTATTTTACCATGTTTCCTATTTTAGGTGATTTTTACTGGTGGTGCCATAACTATAGCTTATAGATGCTATTGTAAATATGCCAATTGATTCCTAGCCACATATATATTTTCAAATATGGAGTTTACTCTTGCATCAGCCAGTTTATGTTCAGTATGCACATTTTACATTTGCTGAGGATCACCATTCTTGTTAGTGGCACACCATTCGCATTTAGGATTTGTGTACAGGGTATGCCGATTGCAGTTTACTATTCACGTTTAAAAAATGTAAACAAAAATGTAGATTTAACATTACTGAAATAAATTTAAAAAAATTACTTTTTTTAATTCAAACAAAAAATGCTTCTGTGTTCGAAGTTTGACATTCATCTCTTTCCGTTCACTAGTCACCATTCGAAATAAAAAAATGAACTGTATTATTACATAACAAGTGTGTTCATTTTGAATTTGAATTTCTTGAATTTACTGATGGATAGAAAAATGTAGAAAAAATCCAGTCAATTTTAGAACTTTTGTATGGACTTGACAAACCGGTTCAAGTGACATTGAGCAGCAGTTTTGAGGCTCTCTTCAACTGAGGTCAAAAAAAAAATGGCAGAGCGTTAGATCTTTCCATATACAAATGTTTCATGTTAAATATAGTTCTCAACTAACGTCAATAATACAATTACTTAAATCAATTCTGCAACATTGAAATTGCATATACTCTATATATATATATATATATATATATATATATATACACACACATATATATATATATATATATATATATAAAAGCCGATCTACCCATTCTTGGCACGGGAGTTTCTGATTTTCATGGTTGTAAATATAAATTTGTGCAAAAAATATGGTAAATCTATAGAGATGTAAATTTGAGACGTCTTAATGTAAGTAAATATTAATCCATGGTTCTTGGCAGGACCATTTTTGTAGTTTATTAAATTCTACACACTGGAATTTTGATTCGATTGTCCATTTGGGTCTTATCGTTCACGCAACGCAAGCCACGCATAGTTTATTAAAATTCTAATTGCGTAGTTTTCCTATTTCCCACCTGAAGAATACCTATGTTAAATTTCAGCTTCCTAACATATCAGGAAGTGAGAAAATTAGTGATGAGTCAGTCAGTCAGTCAGTGAGTTAGTGGGTGAGGGATTTTGTTAATATATACTGTATATATATATATAAATATATTCTTATTTAATAGTTGACCTTCATAGGTAGCTGACTTTACTGCAGACCTTAATGGAAATAGTGTGATATTGATCTCTAAATAGTGAGCTGTGGAATATAAGATGCTCAATATGTTATTACTGAATCATAATTTCACCTACAAATCATTCACTGTAATTTTGTCTCAGAGTTTCCATGTTGTATTTCATGAAGTCAGTACCAGTCATTTTTAAGATGCCAATGGTTAACTTACATGCCATTTTAAATTGCGAGTTTAAATTGAGAAATAAATCAATTATATTACAATTACAAACGTTATGATATGGTTAGTTATGCTATGGACAATAATAAGGGATAACCGCTTGGAAATGTCTTGATTTTGCAAATCTATATGTTCTACCCAGCGAATGTGAAGGTACATGCCATAGTTGCCGCTTTCAGAAGATGCTACTGGAAAACAAAAGTGCACCTACTGTAGGTTTGTGGAGAATCGGAAAATCTCAAGAATCATAATAAGTAAAGGTCAGTAGGATTTACTAATACCATGACCAGAGGCACAGAGCCCAACGTATTAGTAATTTTCACTGGGGACCCCTGCAAAGTCAGCTTGAGGTGTACTGCACCCAATATGCTGGTTAAAGCACTCTGACTGGGTTCCTATCATTCAAAGGTGCATGCAGTAACAGGTCACAGTAACAGGTCACAGGGAGGCTTGAGTCAGAACCAGGAGTCCATGAGAAGCAGTACAGTACAAAGGAAGCAGACAAGGTAAGTCATCAGACAGATCAGATCAGAGCCCTGGGAATCACATGGGAGTCATAAACAAGTACTGAAAAGTGCCCAGAGACTCCATTTTATAGGAGAGAGTTTGAATCTGGCAACAAACGTGAGTCACGCTTGGCACACTTGGCCCTTTAAATATGAGAAATGGCAAGCACTTCCCTATAGAAGCTGTCAGAGTCATCAGGAGCAGAGCCAGAGTAGCAGCAAGAAGGAAATGCGGGTAGTTCCCACAGCAGTCAGAGAGAGGGACCACCGGTCAGCCAGGGAGCACCCACCTACAACCTAGATATTGCTGCCTTAGGGGACCAGTTCCACCAGTAAGTTAGAGCTGGGCTCCGATGTGCTGTGACAGTAAATGTGACATCAGAGTCCTATCTTCTACTACTGTAACACCACTCCTTTCTGTAAATAAACGTCTACTCATTTACTGTCCATCTTACATGTGTTGCTGTTGTGTCTTTTATTAAACTGTGCAAAATGCATTCATCAAAGGTATAGATCAAGACCAGACCATTTTCTACTCAGGGCTGGTCCATAGGGGTGGTCTTCAGGTTGCCGACTGGCGGGATCCCGGCGCACAGTATACTGGCCATCCATAGTCAACTATTAAGGAAAAAGCTCCCTTCCATAAAGCAAAGCAATGCCCATAAAAGAAAAAAAAATCACCACTTTATCTGCTTTTAATAGTCTCTCCACACAAAATAAAATTCTGATTTAGGACTGCTCCTCAAAACAATGCTATCAATTGACATTTAACAAGGAACCCTCACTTCACTCAACTATCAGCAAATGCAGTTTTTTTGCTCCCCCACAAATATAATTTTTACCTGCAAAACCTTGTCGCACCTGCACAAACTGAGGCACATGGTTTTATCACAGTATCATCATAGAATCATCATCACAGTACCATCACTGTAATATTCCAGAATCATTATAAAATCATCACAGTATCATCACTGTATCATTACAGAAGCATAACAGAATCATCACAGTACCATCACCGTAACATCACATTGCCATCACTGTATCATTACAGAATCATCACAGTATCATCACACAATCATTACAGAATCACCACAGTGCTATCACAGGGCCATCACAATACCATTGCTGTATCAACACAGTACCATCACACTATCATCACAGTATCATCATAGAATTATCACAGTGCCATCACTGTATCATCACAGAATCATTACAGAATCATCACAGTGCCATCCCTGTATCAACACAGTGCCATTCCTGTATCAATACAGTACCATCACACTATCATCACAGTGCCATCACTGTATCATCACAGAATCATTACAGAATCATCACAGTACCATCACAGTATAATTGTAGCATCACCACAGTATCATTACAGTGCAACACAGAATCATTACAATATCATCATCACAGGATCATCACAGTACCATCGTGGTACCATCACAGTATCATTAAAGTATCATCACTGTACCAGCACACAATAATCAAAGTAACATCACAGTATCATCATAGGGCTATTGGGGGTATTCTAAACATCGGGATCCCGCAGTCGGTATTCTGACTGCCGGCATCCTGAAAGCCGGTGTATCAATCCCAACCCGTATCACCAAAGAGGATTTTGTGTCGCACTTCAACCATTTTCCACTTCATATATAAAACAGTGTTCTTTTTTTATGTTCTACTGAACATTATTAGCTTCCTACCTTAAACTTCTTACAGTACCTTGTCTGACAGAATCCCTGCCCCCACATCTCACACATCAATATCACTGTAAGAATTGTTTTATTATATTCCACTTTTTAACATGTCCTTTGTAAAAAAAAAAAAAAAGATAGTGAAGGCTTGAGGGAAAGTTTGATAGATTTAGGAAAACAAATCTTCATGTTTTATTGAAGGTCAAAAGTTCTAAAGGGAACAAAACTAATTGCAGGTCATTTTTGCTAAACCCACGAGTTTGTCATATGATATATGTTGTAGTCTTCTCTGGGTTCCTGCAGCTGTTCTGAAGACCCATGAAAAAGATGCTGACATTCCCAGGCATTTTATTTCTAAATAAAGATAGTTAACGTACGTGAAATGTCTGTGTCACTGTAGAGATTCAATAAGCGAGAAAGAAATCTGTGAAAACAGTGACTAGACTCCATAGTGCAACATGAGATGGAAATTTTGACTACACAGAAACATTCTGCACTTCATCATAATTAGTCATTGTGTCCAAAAATTGTCCTCTTCACCCTGTATGTTCATTATCAACCATCTGCTGGGTGTCTTCTTCATTTATTTACTAGATCTAAGTGGTTTTTCTAATTACAGTTACCACTGCTGCCTACAGATTGGGTCTGATTACAAATCAGGGTGTTATAGGCATGGAGTTTGTAAGTTCTCCCAGCCATTTGCCTAGATTGCCCCTGGCTGCCCATGTTTCCTACCATTGTCCGCAGACATAGGTTGATTGACTTAATAAAATAGGCCCTAGTGTTTGTTCCTGTAGTAGTGAATTTAAATAGTCTGGTACACTGGGCAAGGGACTTGTATAGCTAAATAAAATGACCTGATTGCAAATGCAATAAGTCCTTCAATATAATAGTATACACAGTGGTGAATTTCCCATTAGGCACATAAGGCACGTGCCTAGGGGCGGCACTTGTTTGGGGGCAGCACCTGGATGCTTGTGTTGGTACTGTCAGCCCAAAAAGTACCAGTAATTGCATCATCATTTGGAGAGAAATAAAGTACCAACCAATCATCTCCTTTTCAAACACAGCCTGTAACATGGCAGTTAGGAACTGATTGGTTGGTACTTTCTCTCTCTGCTAGCAGTGATGCATATGCCCCCAAAAAAGGTAGAGCATCTCTGAATGGTTTTACAGAGTGCGGCCCGCACCCCCTGCATACCCCAAGTGACACCACTAAGTCTTCCTAAACAAACTTCTCAATGTCCCAGAGCAAGGATACTTACCTATAGACAGTCCTTCAATACTTTAGTAAAAAATAAACAAAAAACACCACCTTTTACACTCCATTGTTACAGTATACTGGATCAGTTATATCTATACTTTTATAATGGCCTATTTTTGGGGGATATCTGCAAAATGTAAGCATCCCCAGGATATAGAATGCGGTCCCTACATTTCCAACTGCAAAAGCAGCACCCATAGATTTCTATGGTAGCTGCTAAATTGTTAAATTTACCAAGCACCAGAATGCTAATCGGCACAGAACTTGGCCCGGGTACATTACCCAACCATCTTCAAATAATAATAGCCTACACCTACAGGCTACTGTAGTGCATTTTTTTTTTTTTATCGGAGCCATGTCCTGGCAAAGGAAGATTGCTAACAAAACTATTGTTTTTAGCTTCACGAATATATCTGGATTTTGGTGAATAGGCCACTAAGAAAGAGATTCTATTATTTTAATCATCTGCTTCAAGTTAAAATGTATAAAACAACGATTGATAGCCCCCTCTCCAAATACCCCATTTCTCTTATTTTACTATCTTCCAATATATGTTTCGTGTTGGGGAAACAGTTGTTGGTCTCTTACATATTGGACACCCAGAATTTAATTACTGTAAGCAAAGCGGCTTATCTCAGCAGGGAATAATCTGTGATTCTAGCCATGTTCTGCGCACAATTGTGCAAGGCTTTGAGCCTGAAAAGAAACCATTTGCTCTTAATTTGGTTTAATGTAAGGCAGAGTATAATTCACAACCTTTATAATCTGGCTGTTGTTGTAGAACTTGGACATCCACTAATGTGTAGTATGTTGTATCTATAGAATTTTATGTCATTATCTTACGCTTCCATTGCTCATCAGTGTGAATACTTTTTTAGGGGGATTTAACACAGCATGCAGAGGGATAAAGTGGAGGGAGATATAGGGGTCTATTTTCTAAGCCTTGAAGAGAGATAAAATGGATGGCGAGAAAGTACCAGTCAATCAGCTCCTAACTGCCATGTTACAGGCTGTGTTCGAAAAAATGACAGTTGAAAGTGATTGGTCGGTACCTTTTCTCTCTCCAATATTTGATATATCTCCCCCTTAGAGCAATAATTTTTTTTCCCCTAAATCAGCTTGACAATATACAGTATATCTGATACTGTAATGTATTTATCTGGAATGCCTTGCATTTATTACAATATCACATTAGAGATACGGTTCACAGCAATGTGAGCAATATTATTTTATTCTCTTTTTAATTTTTTATAGTATTTAATATGTATATTCTGTGTGACTGTAAACAGAATCATTTTCTGTCAGTGACTAGGCTATGCAGCCATCTTTGACAGTAGCTGATTAGCCAGTTCTATGGAAAGTATAATCTAATTTGGTGTCTTGTATGTAGATAAAAGGACTTGTCAAAGGTCACTAGGTTTTAGACAAGTGTCATTAGTAAATGTCATTATTCGTTCTTTCAATGTCATCTATAACAACACCAGCAATATTACTCTCCGGCATAAAATTCAAACATTTCCACTATCTGATGACATCATGAAGATCATAAACCCCTACTTACAGATGAACAGAATTTTCTTTTTCACTAAGCAAAGTCAAAACATAGAAGGTATTTTTTGTGTGTACTTTCTCTTCTAAAACATATTTGTCAAAATTATGTTTTTTAGATTGCTGGTCGCCTTATGCAGGTTATTCACTAGGATGATGAAATTAAAAACATATTAGGAGATAATTTGCGATCTGGACCCAGAGATTTCAACTGCCTAGGGTAATCCACAGGGTTTAATCCGTATTTGGGTGGGATCAATTAAAGGCAGTGGGGAATGTGGCGGTGTCACCAGTGGTTCATATAGAGATTTTTCCTTAGTGGTAATGACAGCATGCGCTATAGACATGTGCCACAAATGGGTGTGGTTACACAACACTAGGGAAGTGGCCACATGACAATAGAGGCATGGCCCCCTTACACAGACCCTTTTCTTTGCACTGTGGAGGCACAGAGGAGAGCACTGTGGCACCAGCAGCGCTCCCCCTCCGTTCACCCCGCCCAACCAGCATTGCTCCTCTGTCCACACCCCCCAGCACTGCTCCTTCCATGTGCTTAAAGTCTAACCCCCTATCACTGCTCCTCCAGGCTCCTTTCAACCCCCCAGTACCGCTCCTTCACCTCCAGGTTCCTTTCACCCCTCACCAAACACCATTCCTTCAAGCTTCTTTCACCCCCCCATCCCCATCCCCCTGTTCCTCAGTGCTCCGTTCACCACCACCACCAACCCAGCCCTCAGCATCCTTTGAACTCAACTGACCCCCCTGGAAATTATAGCTGGGCTTGTATATCAGCAGTGGTGGCTTGTATATCGGCGTCCCTCTGAGCAGCACTTGACCCCCTGGGCCCAAGGTCAGTCACACTCATGGTCTCACCCCGGCACTGCTAGCATGTCACCCATGTCTGCGTGGTGGCTGTGGCTGTTGTTGGACTCCTGCACTGTCAGGTATGATCAGGAGTCAATCATCGGGAGACCGAGGCAGCAGCAGACACGGACAGCTTTATCCTTGCGCCACGGTGGGGACTTGAATTCAGCAGACGCGGCGTGCCGGCCCGGCAGCATAACTTTGATTAATTAAAAAGAAAACCTAAACTATATCGAGGCTGGGGGGGCAAGTGGTACAGCATATCTGCAACATGTTTCTTAGTGGTACGCTGTGCACCACTGGGTGTCACTGGGAGACAGAGGGGAATGTGTGGTTGTCACTGCGACAGAAGGGAATGTGTAGGGGGGGCACCGAAAGACTGAGGAATGTGTGGGTGTGGGGCAGTGTCGGACTGGGGCATGAAGGTCCCACCGGGGAAATGCAGTGGTAGGGGCCCATGTTTAGAGGCTTGGCAAATGATTAGCATATAATCTGGGCCCCTTGATAAATATATATAGTAAATACTGCTAGTGGAGACATGATAATGTACCAGATTAATAACAGCAATGTACTTTAGTGAATAAACCATAGTCCTGTGCAGTTTAATGTAACCTATGTATGGTGTATAACTCAAGTGCAAAGTCTGGAACCTGATCCCTAGAGGAGGCGGTGGACACACACACAGACACACACACACACACACACACACACACACAGTGGGGCCCACCGGGGTCCCCCTGTACCCCTGTGTGCCAGTCCAACCCTGGTGTGGGAGGTCACTGGCAAGCAGAGGGAAATGTGAGGAGGTCACCAAAAGACAGAGTGGGAATGTGGGAGGGGGAACTGAGAGACAGAGAGATGTGTGTATGTGATATTATGGGGACAGTGAGTGTGTGAGGGGTGTGTGTGGCGGGGCACCAATGGAAACCCTTGCCATTGGCTCCACTTGGTCTAGAACTGGCCCCACCAGGCTGCACAATGGGAGGCAGTCAATTGACCACCTGTCGGGATGCCGGCGGACCAGATACCAACACCGAAATCCTGACACCAGCTGAAATACCGGCGGTCGGAGTCCAGACCGCCGGCTGGTTACCCCTCACCACCTGGAGGGGAATAGAAATCTGTGGTAATCTAAGGTCGCCACTGGGCCTGAAGTGTGGCGAGCGCAGTGAGCCCACGAGGGGACATGCTGCTCACGCCGCCGGAATCCCAGCTGTCAGGCTCCTGGCGTCTGTCTCCTGATGCAGCATACAGAATGTCCTGATATCACCACAAAAAGTTATAGGAACTGTATATAATGCCTTGATAAGTATCTATTTACCTGTGAGGGCACCAATGCTGCTGTGAATATTGGATGTGAGTGTCTTTATATCAGTAGAGATGAGCGTGGTCAGTGGCCTGAGAACCGAACCCCCCCGAACTTCATGCTCCGAGCCCGTATCTGAGTCTGCCTCGGGACTTCCCACCAGACTCGGAAACCAGAACGATGCAAAACGTCATCATCCCGCTGTCAGAATTTTGTGGGTTTTGGATTCCACATAAACAGCCGCGGACTTGGAGAGTGAGGGAGACAGACCTCTGTCTCTCTGTGGGTGGTGGCGTCGGGTGGGGTTAGTGTGTGCTCTGTAGGGGTGCTGCTGCAGTCTCTGTGGTGTACCTTTGCTGTGTTAGAGGTGCTGTCCTGGCTGTACTGGTTGTCACTGGTGTTTTGTGTGCCGCAGCTGTACATGGGTTTTGCTGTCCTGGCTGTCACTGTGTTGTACAGGGTGCAGGGGCACTGTCCTCCTGTATGCTGGAAAATATAGGGGTGCTGCTGGCCCTGTATGTTGTAAAAATTCAGGGGAGCAGTTGTTAAAAATTAAAAGCAATACTGCTCCTGTATGCTTTAAAATATTGGGGTGCTGCTGGCCCTGTATGTTGTAAAAATTCAGGGGGCAGTTAAAAATTAAAAGCGCACTGCTGTATGATGTAAAATATAGGGGTGCTGCTGTTCAAATAACATTACACTGGCCCTGCATGCTATAAAAATTCAGGTGTGCAGTTGTTAAAAATTAAAAGCACACTGCTCCTGTATGCTGTAAAATATTGGGGTGCTGCTGGCCCTGTATGTTGTAATAATTCAGGGGTGCAGTTGTTAAAAATTAAAAGCACACTGCTGTATGCTTTAAAATATAGGGGTGCTGCTGGCCCTGTATGTTGTAAAAATTCAGAGGTGCAGTTGTTAAAAATTAAAATCACACTGCTGTATGCTGTAAAATATAGGGGTGCTGCTGGCCCTGAATGTTGTAAAAATGTAGGGGTGCAGTTAAAAATTAAAAGCACATTGCTGTATGCTGTAAAATATAGGGGTGTTGCTGTTCAAATAACATTACACTGGCCCTGTATGATGTAAAAAATCAGGGAGGCAGTGAAAATCAATGTACATTGGCCCTGTCTTGTATGCTGTAATAATTCTAGGGTGCAGTGAAAATCAGTGTACAGTGGTCCTGTCTTGTATGCTGTAATTATTCTAGGGTGCAGTGAAAATCAATGTACACTGGCCCTGTCTTGTATGCTGTATTTATGCTAGGGTGCAGTGAAAATCAATGTACACTGGCCCGGTCTTGTATGCTGTAATTACTCTAGGGTGCAGTGAAAATCAATGTACACTGGCCCGGTCTTGTATGCTGTAATTACTCCAGGGTGCAGTGAAAATCAATGTACACTGGCCCGGTCTTGTCTGCTGTAAAAATACAGGGGTGCTGGCACTGTCTGTGGTTGCGATGTCTAGGCCTGACCTTTACAACACTGTATGGGAAGAGGAGGCTCCTACCACCATTTGCACGCCCCCTGCAATTGCTGGTAGGATCACCACCAGTCCAGTTGCTGATATTGAGATTGAGGATGTCACTGTAGAAGTACACCAGGATGAGGAGGATATGGGTGTAGCTGGCACTGCGGAGGAAGTTGATGATGAGGATTCTGATGGTGATGTGGTTTGTTTGAATAAGGCACCAGTGGAGACAGTTGTTGGCCATGGGATGAAAAAGCCCATTGTCATGCATGGGCAAAATACCAAAAAAGCCACCTCTTTAGTGTGTAATTATTTCTCTACAAATCCGGACAACGGGTGTCAAGCCATCTGTTGCCTTTGTCTATCCATAATAAGTAGGGGTAAGGATGTTAACCACCTAGGAACGTCTGCCCTTATACATCACCTGCAGCTCATTCATCATAAGTCATAAGTTCAGATACTTTAGGTAATGGCATAAGCAGTCCACTGACACCTAAATGATGTGGTTTTGTTTAAATATTATTTCTCTGTGAGGATGAGGATGTAAAGACTTACGGGCGGAGGGATCTGAGGATGAGGACGACATCTTGCCACTGTAGAGCCAGTTTGTGCAAGGAGAGATTAATTAATCTTTTTTGGTGGGGGCCCAAACAAACCAATCATTTCAGCCACAGTCGCGTTGCTGAATTGATTGGTTTGTTAAAGTGTGCATGTCCTGTTTATTCAACATAAGGGTGGGTGGGAGGGACCAAGGACAATTCCATCTTGCACCTCTTTTTTTTCTTTGTATTATGTGCTCTTTGCGGCCTAGTTTTTAAAACTGCCATCCTGTCTGACACTGCAGTGCCACTCCTAGATGGGCCAGGTGTTTGTGCCGCCCACTTGTGTCGCTTAGCTTATTCATCCAGCTACCTCTGTGCAACCTTTTGGCCTAAAAACAATATTGTGAGGTGTTCAGAATAGACTGTAAATGAGTGGAAATGAATGTTATTGAGGTTAATAATACCGTAGGATCAAAGTTACCCCCAATTTCTGTGATTTTAACTGTTTTTATGTGGTTTTTTTTCCAAAAATCATCCAGATCCAAAACCAAATACAGAAAGGGTGATTTTGGCAAAACCAATCCGTATCCAAAACACGAGCAGGGATCCAGAACCAAAACACTAAACCCGAAAGTGTCCGCCGCACATCTCTAATATATATACATAAAAGTATATTCATGTAAACATACAGAATATGATTATTGATACAATCTTTCCTGTGAAATCCCAGTATCTGCACAAGTATAGAAAACAGCACATTCACATTGAATCTCCTGGTCCAGAAACTGGTATAACAGTCCTATACAAACACAAGCAAACGAAAATAAATTGTATTTATTTTTTCCGAATAATGAAGAAAAAAAAAACAGTGTAGTTCATTGAAACAAAAAGCTCTGAATAATTAGGGGGGTTGATCAGTGGGAGCTACTTAAATTTTAATTGCACATTGACAGTTTATCAATGGATATGATGGAGAAGGCTTTATTGAAGTATATTAAGAAGATTTCCTCTGCACAAATTCTGGTTGTACGTTCACATTACTCAAATTCCACTTTCTATTCTCCAGATTTGGCAAAGATGCAGGCACATTCTTAAAGGAACACCTCATTAAATAATAGCGGACTTTTCACTATCGCCAATTAACTTTATGTTGTCATAATTAACTGCAGAGAAATGCTAATGTATAATTATTGAAGTTCCTGGGGGTTTTGCTAATTTCGCCGTTAGGTTTATTTCGCCCAGCGGGGTGTTAGATAGACTCACACTCCCTGCTTTCATATTTTGTTCCTTAGCACAAGCCTTGTCATTGTTCCTGGTACAAAGGGCCTAAAACCCTCTTGGTGGACCACATTTTACTGCACAGTTTTTTTTGTGATATCTTTAAGCTAAACAAAATCCTTTTGGTGTCTTAGTTAAGTCAAATTTATGCCTCGGAGTGAAAAGCGCTAATTTTTTTTCTTCTGCTGCTTACAGGAAAAAACTTAATATAAGAATGATATACAGATTAACTAAAAAAAATACTATGTCAATAAGTAACTCAATAAGGTTTTGTTTATATACAGTATGTTAGGGTAGAGGTTAGCAAACTCCGCCATTAAAGTCCAGGATTAAGGCTATCTATGCTAAACCACAGGTGATTTAATTAGTACCTCAGTCAATTTGATTGAACCATCTTGGCTCAAACATGGATATCCTTAAAACCAGGACTGAAATGCTGTAGTTTGGGTTCCTATTCTAGGATATATCATGCCAGACCTAGTTAATAGGAATGAAAGCATGGCCAATTATATGAATACTAAAAGAGGCTTTCCCCAAAGGGTGGTTGCTGTAAAATTACAAATTAGATGGCGTGGGGTCTCCCAAACTTTTTTGAATCACGGCGCCCTAAAGTATCAGAATTTTTTTCACACGCCACCCTAAGGCCAAAATTTTCTTATTCAGAAAAAATATTACATTAATCAAATTGTGTTTCTACGTCATCCTTAGGTTCAGTTATGCGGCGAGGAATAGCATTTGCATCTTATTGTCCACATATTTTAAGATTGGCAGCCACAAGCTTTTTTTCCCATTACACTGCCCATAAATAATTTGACTTGGCTATAGATCTCAAACTCAGGGCACCCCTGCAAGTGCCCTGAGGTACCCCAAGGTGCCATGGCACCAGGTTTGGGAACCACTGCTTTATCTTATTTCTGCTCCTCCCCATTTGGTGCCATACCCCTACAATCAGGTCTGCCAAATCCTCTAAATGTGTCTTCTGCCTACAGGTCCGAGCCTCACCTCTGTCACACCCTTGTATTCTGTGATGCCTTACCTCAGATCTGCCCAGTGACCCTTATGTCTCTCTACCCTTGCCTTATCCATCACAAATCTACCCTGCCCCAATTTGTCCCCCTGGTATCAAACCTCCCCGTTTATCTTTCTCCCCTTGTAATCTTGTCTTGTGTTTTTTATGCCCATGTAGAATTGTACGTAGTATATTTATGTTAGGCTTGGAGGGATGTACTTCCAGAAAGAGGGCAGGGGTCGGTATTTCTTACTGTTTTTTGGAATTTCTTCAATAATGTGTTTGCAAGTAACAGATTCCAGACGTACATGATATGTAATACCCGTTTATCTCTTTCCCAAATTTGTATGCATACTTTTGACTTGTACTCTTTAAATAAGGGATTTAATGTTTTTTGGAGGGGGTGAACATTCGTTTAACTTCATGTTAATATGATAAAATTACAGACAAAGCATCACCCTGGGCCTTAATAAGCTTTTAATGTCCCTTATTTGCATCAAATATTAGGTAAGATTAAGTATGCTATAATTGACTAGACCACACCAAATTAAGCTGGTCATATGTTTACCTAGTTGTAATAAACTGATCCCACTAGACACATTAATGGGTTTGTTAAATGACACATTTTTCATACTGTATTTAGACTCCTGGAATTCTCAATAAAACACAATGAAGTCCAGTTACAGCAAATGTGGCTACAATGCTTATAAAATAAAACATTTAATTAAAAGTTATATCCGGCACAACAGACGGGTCCTTCATGAGAATTTGTATGCAAGGTCATTCTGCACTGGCACTTTGGTTTGGCTTAGTCTTTTAAAGGGAAACTATTTTATAACTTTAATGTGTTACATAAAATTAATTAGAACCGAACTTCAACATTTATTTTAATAATAATTATTACTTTATGAAACAAATTTCCTACAGAAGCTTGGGCATTCATTTTTATTTGCATGCAAGCACACTTTCCATTACTCTCTGTTAAAATGAATAAGCTTAAGGTTATAATAACAACAGGAGATTTTTTAAATATTGAAGTTTTACAAAAAAAGAGTTGTCTGATGTATTTCATAAATTCAATGATACATTCAATGCTTCACAGCATAAAACGTGACCTTGTTCGATAAAATCTCTATACGGGTATACCTTCAAGATACTGGCTGTGGAGATCACGCCAGATGATAAAACTGTAGTGGAATCCATACACCCGTCAGAACCCTGATGCCGGATTCCAGATCAAGCCAGGATCCTGAAAGTAAGTATAGCCATGAAGGTTAGGGTAAGGCTGCGGGGAGGGTTAGGCTGCAGGGAGGGGGGATTGGGTTAGGCACCATCAAGGGGGAGGGGGGCGTTTAGGATTAGATACTAAAGGGGAGGGTTATGGTTAGGCTGCAGAAAGGGGGGTCACTAAGGGCGGAGGTTAGGGTTAGGCACTAAGGGAGGAGGTTAGGGTTAGGCACTAAGTGGGAGGTTAGGGTAAGGCACTAAGCGGGGAGGTTAGGCACTAAGGGGGAGGTTATGGTTAGGCACTAAAGGGAGAGGTTAGGGTTAGTCACTATGGGGGAAGGTTAGGGTTAAGCACTAAGTGGGGATGTTAGGGTTAGGCAGCAGTAAGGGAGGGTTAGGGGGTGGGTGTGGGGAGTTTAAATTCTTACCTCGCCCCTGTCGGGATCTTGGCCACGGGATGCCGGTATCAGTATTGTGATCGCCAGCATCCTGTCCGCTTGCAGGGTTGGACTGGCCCACAGGGGTACAGGGAAAACCACCGGTGGGCCCTACTGCCTGGGGGCCCACCCCCTCCTCTAGGGATCAGGTTCCAGACTGTGCTGTTACTAATCTAGTACATTATCTTGCATGCACTACAGTATTTACTGTATATACTGTACTTATCTAGGGGGCCAACTCTTGCAAAACGGTTAGGCAAACCAATGTGGTGGCTGGGCACACCCCCTCTAGAGGCTGGCCACACCCCTACACATGGGCCCCTATCACTGCATTCCCCGGTGGGCCTTACATGCCCCAGTCCGGCACTGTCTGCTTGGATCGCATACCGAGCCCCTCTATGGGGATAATTCCAAGTTGATCGCAGCAGGAAATTTTTTAGCAGTTGGGCAAAACCATGTGCACTACAGGGGGGGCAGATATAACATGTGCAGAGAGAAATAGATTTGGGTGTGGTGAGTTCAATCTGCAATCTAAAATGCAGTGTAAAAAAAAGCAGCCAGTATTTACCCTGCACAGAAACAAAATAACCCACCCAAATCTAACTCTCTCTGCAAATGTTATATCTGCCCCCCCCCCCGCCCCCTGCAGTGCCCATAGTTTTGCCCAACTGCTAAAAAATCTCCTGCTGCGATCAACTTGGAATAACCCCCTATATGTAAATACTAATGTCAAAACATATAACAGAAAATATTTAGAATTGCCGTAACAGTCCAAGAATCTTACAATTAGATTTTACATTATTTCTAAATAAAATGAAGTAAATAAACAGTTTAAAATATATACTTTGTGTATGATACCATGTAAAAGTTTACATGGATAATCCATTCTGCATTTTGTTCAAGTTGCAAATTTTAGAAATTAACCTTGAAAAGTTTAGCAAAATGGGAAAAAAACAAGTATATTTTTTACTGTGAAAAATTATGTATTTATTTGCAAGCACAAATAAAATATACACACACATAAATCTAATATATAATATATTTAAATGCCTATTTTGTTAAATAGTTCAAATATATTTTATATAGTTATACCAGTAAGTGGTAAAAATGTTTTATGATTTAGTATTCTAAACTGCTTAATATCCAAAACAACAAATTGACTATTTAAAGACCCTTTTTCTGTATAAAATTCCAGAATAGATAATCAGATTTCAGTTTCTCATCTGCTTTCATAAAATAGTTTAACGTCAGCTCAATATTAATTACAGTAAAAGATGGTATACTACATCAATAAAAACTAAACATATTAAAATTCCACCGCTGTGCTACATAGTTTCATCCTCCAACCATTCTGTAATTTTAAAATTACATTAACAGTAACTGAAACAAAACATTTGACTTTCATTTTTTTGCCGATTTGGAAACCTAAGAAAAAGAAAATGTCTCTGTAATAGAATAATAGTCTAATGGTTTTACGGCATAGGCCAGTAATATAAAATATTTAATTATGTATGTCTGACTGCAAACTTGAATCATACTTTGCATGTGAATAATTGTGATTGGAAAAAAAAATCACCTGTCATATTTCTTAAATTCTGCATTAGAATTGCAATAAGTCAGATATATTATAACATTTTGTGGTTACTAATCTGGACTAAAGCCATGCAGAAGTCACACAAATTAGACCCAGTAAAATTACCATAAAACTCTTTATGGATTTTTTTGTAGAACATCTTGATTTGACATTGTACTATTTTAATTAATAATAGTTTTCTATACAGTGACTACAGAAAATATATAGTCATTCACAACAGCCCCTGCCCTAGTAAAGTTTACAATCTAAATTTCCTACAATACATCACGCAAATATCAGACCATGCACTCAGAATATAAGAGAACATATAGGGGGTAATTCAGAGTTGATCGCAGCAGTAAATTTGTTAGCGGTTGGGCAAAACTATGTGCACTGCAGGGGGGGGGGGGGCAGAAATAACATGTGCAGAGAGAGTTAGATTTGGGTGGGGTGTGTTCAAATGGAAATCTAAATTGCAGTGCAAAAATAAATCAGCCAGCATTTAACCTGCACAGAAACAAAATAACCCACACAAATCTAACTTTCTCTGCAAATGTTTTATCTGCCCCACCTGCAGTGCACATGGTTTTGCCCAACTGCTAACAAATTTGCTGCTGCAATCAACTCTGAATTACCCCCATAATCCCCAAATAGGCTGTGAGGCAGCAGTTCAAACCGCTGTACCACTGTGCTGCCCTAGCATGGTGGCACAGTGTGTGTTACTATTACTAACACATTTGATTGAGAAACACAAGCTCCACCATTCAGACATTCTATTCAGTGTTAAAGATATAAATTAGAATTGTTTTGTTTTTTTTTTGCTTCCCGTCACCCAAAGATGGCGCAGAAGTTTATACTTGCAAGACCTCTGTTAAAGCCTTTGAACTGAGTGGATGTATCACGGTACAGTATATAGGTAAAGAGAATAACAAATACCTTATGTTTAGCTTCAGAATGTATATCCATTATTGTCTTCTCATAGGCGTGTGTTTTTTGACCCCACTTAGCTTCCTGCCCTTTGTATCAGTAGTTTATTTTCCAGACAGGACACAATCAATCATTGTGATTTTGACACTGCCCACACATTCTGCCCTTGTGTTGCTGCTTCCACCTAAGGGAAGTAGGACTCTCTTCTCCAATTGCTGCCAGAATGAAAGTACATAGAGTATACTCTATGAAAGGTTTGGGGGTAAATGTAATAGCCTGCCAGCTGCAGGTAATGGGGAGTATTTGTTGATTTAGGTTTAATGCACAATAATGGAAAATAAAAAAAATAGGTTGGTTTTTGCCATTTAAATTATAGCTGCTTTAACTCTAGCTGCTAAATCACTGTAAGCTATTACATTTATTCATTGGGTAGTTATTTAGATCAAAACATTCCTTTATTGACTGCAAAAATCTGCAGTGAGCTGCCATAATTACTTTTTGTGCACCTAGATTTGCAGGGATAGAACATTTGTTGTTAAAGCTTTTGGGCCTGGTCACATGCAATGCAGATGATCTCACATTGGTTTGTAACTGTGCATGCGTTTACAATGCTAAAAAGTCACACAGCTCATGCGTCCCACAGTGTGTACACACAGAGCTGCAGCAGTGATTGAGATGCACAGTACCCAAAGTGTATTTGATATGTGCTGGGTGCCCTGGGCAGTGACTGGGAGGTGGATATACAGATGCACAAACATAATATGTATTGTGGACGTGTCATGGTTAGTGTTGCGGATGTGCCGCTAAACTGGTGAACGCAGGCCCCGATTCAGCATGGTATGCTAATGTGCTGAAATCGCTATTAGGCGATATTAGCACGTGCGCATGCGCATACACCGGTGTGTGCATGTGCAAGTTCTTAAACTGCGATCGCAGTCTTAGGGGTACATTTACTAAGCAGTGATAAGAGCAGAGAAGTGAGCCAATGGAGAAGTGTCCATAGCAACCAATCAGCACTGAAGTAACATCTATAATTTGCATACTATAAAATGATACAGAGCTGCTGATTGGTTTATGGGTAAATTTCTCCACTGGCTTACTTCTCCATTCTTATCACTGCTTAGTAAATGTACCCCACAGTCCTGTCAGGGGGACAGTGACGGAGCATTGATGCCACGTTTTGTGGGTGTTGACGCACCATTTGAGGGGCACAGTCCGGACAACGCAGGAGTGTCCAGACCGTTTGTGGGATGGGCCATGGCAGCTGCGAGACGTCACACGCAGTCGCTGCAACCCAAAAGGTGGCGATCCTCCACCTGCCTTCACAGGCAGGGGACAATCCTAATCATGCAAGTGCATCGCTGTTTAGCAGGGGGTAAGGAACCGGCATGAGGGGCGGACTTGCCCTGTGATGGGCGCCCCCCCATATGTTAGTGTAAAGGGTTGTAGTTGTGCGATTTTTTGCACAACTACAACCCATGCTGAATTAGGCCCCCAGTCCTTTAATCGCTCACATTGGAAGGCATACTCTGGTGCAAGTTTGAATGGTGTGACTGATAGTCATGTCTGCTCTAAACACAGTTGTAACTAGGGAAGTGCAAGTGGTGCCACTGCACAGAGCACAGGACTCGGTGGGCTGCACCATTGCTGACCCGTGGTCCCTGCATCTGGCTAGCAAGTTGCCTGCTGCTAGTGTTTCTGCTGCTGCACTGGCTGGAGTGTCCTTTAGATGCGCCAGACAGGCATCCTGCAGTCTGTGCAGCCCCTTGGAGCATCCTGAGGACACTCTGGGTAGTGCTGCACTTACTGCCGCATATGATTCCGTCCCTTCATGCCATCATCGGTCAGGAGCATGGTCATGCGAATTGCCAGCACAGGACGTAGAGCAGCCCTGTTCTGGCACTGCACCTAAAGATGCACCAAACAGTATTTTAGCATTTAGTATTTACAGTATTTAAATATGCTCAAAATTGCTGTCTCAATCCTTGCACATTCAGATGCATGGCTGTGCACCAGCGTATGGCTTGTAGCAGTACTGCACATACACACGACCTGCAAAAGACGCACAAAGAGCAAGTAAACGCAAAAAGGGCCAGAAACATTCCTGTAATAAAAATATGTATAAAAAAAAGAAGGGACGTAATATAGTTCAGTAACTTCTTTCAGAGTTTAATAACACATAAAATATTGCACATACATCCAAAAATATCTCTCCATGCTTGTAAATCGCATTGCCTGCCTTCCAATCATGGTACTGCACTTAAGTCTTCCAACATCCGACACCCATTTCCAAGCTGCAGCCGCACACTCCAGCATTGTGATCCCTCTGTCCACTTTCTGGTGGCGTGGTGATATCAGCCTGCAGCAAGAAGTGGACAACTGGACTACACTCATAGAGTGTGCAGCAAATCAGAGGAGACCTGCATCTGTTACCTTCCTCAGTTTTCAACTTGCACCAGGGTTTGAGTACACGTAAGCCAAGTCCCTGTAGACAGGTGCATATTGTATGTCCCTTTGGCTGGCTATCATGACTGCAATCTGCGTCAACAATGTGCTCTTGATGAACTTTGAAACTACATGACCCCTCCAATCCCAAAATCTGGCCCCCTTGTCATAGGAAGAAGCAAGTGCAAGTTACATGAAAAAACATGTGCATCAATAAAAAGACGTGCAGGCGTACTTACAAAAAAGAACAAATTGTGCCAAAAAAGCCTCAACCTAGAGTATGTTTATATCCAACTCTGAATGAGGTCAATAAAGCCTAATCTCTAACTACAAATACTGACACATAGTATCAATAATACATCAATACACTCTGATGTCCTAGAAATTGTAGAGCTTTTTACAGCAAAGGTAACAGCCTACAAGTAATTTGCACCCTCTGAACCATGAATGATCATTATCTTGGACACTGATACTGAGTGACTACTAGTTATGCGATTGTCACTTCTTGTCAACATGGCTGAATGGCAAATACAGCTGTACTTGATTAAACTGATCAATACAGAAGTTTTGGTTACAAGCTACAGAAAGACATGACTGCTCAACAGAATACGTGATCATTTATGTTCATCTGAATATTACTATCGACTTTCCATTATTTTTATTCGCTTGTTGTTTACATGGAAATCCATGTAAAATTAATAACTTTATATAAGGCATGACAGCACGAAATTACAACAGAAGTTATATTACACAGAGGACATTTCACTGTTGATGTCTTGACAACAGGAAGGGGCCATATGCTAAGATTATTTGACACTGAAGCAATTTATTACAGTACAGGGCAATAATCACACATGTTGTCCATATTCAGTTACACACAAGTCTCTTAAAGGGGTTAATAGTCTTGTGTGGATCGTGTTAATATCTATATAAAATAAAATCACTTTTTTCCGTACAGGACTGAAAAATTCCCACAAGGAATGTTCTTTTTTTCCAGATGGACAATTGAATTAAAATGTGTTTTGGATTACAGGTCTCAAAAAAACCTATTCATCTCACAATAACCCACAGTTTTTAAGATCTGTGTAGTATATTATCAAATTTTGACCGATCATGTTTAATAATCATATTTAATCATTTATTGCTAACCAGCATGCCATAAAGTCTGTATTTCACACACTATAGAGCTATACATTTGCCCAGAATTTTTATATTGTAAACTCTTGTGCAATGTTACAGAGATATCCTTCTCCCTTGCTCATAGTTGGCAGAACACTTGCAATGTGTTCAATAAAGTATTTAGTTGTTATAAAAGGGTAATTGTATGTTCTAATATTTTCCGGTAATGCTGAGTATTTATTTTAGTGCTTCTGTGATAACATTGTCTAATAAAATTTCCTGTAACAGCTGTGTAAGGCATAAACCATAAAGCATCATAACTTTGTCAACAGATGCTAGCAGTGCAAGCTTACCTTGCAAATCATGATGAGCTATCATGCACAAGGCTTATTGTTATTAATTATATAAGTTTCATATTAATAAATACAGACATAAATATTGTGAATAGACAAATTGTAGATGCCCAATTGAGCCTTGATCGGACTGTCATAATATCTGTCAGTTTTGCAGATAATAGGCTATGGGTGAGAGGACAGTGGGCCTAATTCAGTAAGGATTGCAAATTCTTCTAATCAGAATAATTTGCAATCCTTTTGGTAGCATGCTGGGTGCCGCCCGTCACAGGGCAAGACCTCCCAGCTTGCTGACTGCCGCCTTCCCCCTTTCATCAAGCAGAAATTTGTGATCATATTGCAATTTCTGCTTGATAGCTGAAATTGAGGTTGCATCCTGCCGGCGCCCACAGGAGGCCCGCCACCATGTTTCTGATCATGGCAGCTGCGTGTGATGCCACGCAGCCGCCGCTATCATGCCCATGCCACACCCTCCATTTCTACGCCGCTGGCCCCATTTGGAGGCCTCCACCCCTGCAATGCTCCATCTCCGCCTAGGGAAGGGAGCGTTGCCGCCCCCCAAACGCTTCTGCCTGATTGACAGGCAGAGTCGATCGCATTTTATGCGCCCTCCCCCGCAGAAAATGAGAGCACATGCATGGGACGGGCGCTGCATATGCGCCTGCATTGTTTTAGAAAAAAGTTTTGCGATTTGCAATCCAACCTGAATTAGGCCCAGTGTTTGTTTTTGTTGAAAGATTCTGAAAAACAAATTTAGCTAAAAATGTGTTGTTTTTTTCAACTTGCTAAAATCTTTGACTAGTGACACTTTGTGTGTTTGTACAGCATGTGTTATGCGCCCTACACACTGGTCGATCTGACTGAAAGATATGAACAATCTTGTTCATTAATGAACGAGATACCGTTCATATATTTCAGTGTGGAGACACCAGCGATAAACGATGCGTGGCCCCACGCTTGTTCATTGCTGGTGCCCCGTCGGCTGTGCATGCAGGCCAATATGGACAAGATCGTCCATATTTGCCTGCACTTCTATGGAGCCGGGTGACCGGGGGGAGTGAAGAAACTTCACTCCCCCGTCACTGCCCCCCCCCCCCCCGCGTGCTGCCGGGTCGCCTGTCTGCCGGATCGGCGGTCGGGCAGCGCGTCGGCGTATCGCCGTGTCTGTAGTGCCCATTAGTCTTTTATATTAGTTCCTCTGCTATGAATTTGCACTTAAGAAGTCATTTTCCAGCCGCCTTATCGCACTGATAGAGCCCATCCTTGGAGCTTCGTATTCAGGGTTTTCCACTTCAGTGTAAAGCTTCGCTTGTGAGCTCAAATAGCTAAAATGATGCAGCAGCAGGAAATTACCGACATAACGCAACACTGTAGCATACACTGCACCTCAAGCCCTAATTTGTGCTTGCCCAATTTCACCGGGCACGACAACAGCAGAATTTCTCAGAGGGGGAGCTCCCCTGCTTAAGTAAGTAAATTTTCTTAGACATTTTCCCCTAAAATATACAAGGGGCTGAGACATTGTCCAGGAGCCGATATACTGTAAAAAGCTTACAGGCCGCAACAGAAGGTTGTTCCTCTGTTACACAATTACTTTACAGCAATTACTGTATCATGGAGCACTTCTTTGTCTGTTTATGCTAAGCAGCAGTATAGATTGGACCCGTAGTTACTTAGTAATTAGCCTGGGCATTCATCCAAAAGAAAGTAATTATATCAAAGCACACAGACATTGTAACAATTCTGTTTTTATATTTGTTATTTTGTTTGCGCATTTTTATTCTTTCCTAGAATTTGAATTGCTTGCAAAGTTTTGCATGGAGTAAAGCATGACCCCGTTTCAGTCAACTGCCCTCAAATGTAACTCTCCTCTTTTCAAGGGCAGTCTTCAATATGTTCATTGTTTCAACACCATTTGAAAGCAAATACAATTTTACAGATTTTAATTTGCTCAAAAAAGTTATTATTCTTTATAAAGTTGTAATATTTTCTACTTTCAATCTTGCGGCCTGATTTTGAGGTGAACGCTACTGCGTATGCAATATCACCCACCATCGGAGCGATGTCAGCTGTCCCCCTTGTGGACCAGTGCATGATGGAGAATACAAGCACTTTAGTGTCTGTGAGCAGTGGAATTGCATTGGTGAATCTGAACAGTCCACCACGGGTGCACCTTTGCTCGAACCATCCACACCTGCTCAGCGTTTCCTTCTCAAATTCCTCTCAACATGACCTTTGTAGCTGTGGATACGCAGCTTTGATCACTGACATGCCTACGGTGACATCTGCATACACAGAGTGGTATGCATGCACTGTAGGCATTGTCAGAACTTTTCACACATGGACAGTAGCAAATAATCGATCAACTGCGCAAACATCGGCATTGCGTACACCTCTGACTCTGGCCCTTGATCATCTAGAATCCACTCAAATGTGTATTGTTGATGTATCCCCATATATTATTATTCTTTATTATATGGCACCACAATGGTTCCGCAGCACCTAATAAAGTACATAGATAAATGAGCGACACAAGGAAACAGTGACTTAGAGTACAAGACAATGTAGACAATGCCACAGAGCAGTGCAGAAATGAAAAGTGGTACAAGATAGAATTGTCCCTGGGCCCTCCCTCCCACCCTTATGTTGGATATTAAAAAGGACATGCACAGTATAACAAACCAAGCTCTTCAGTGACAAGGACTGACACTTTTGTGCCTTCACCAACAGTGTTGCACAATACGTGTATGAGTCAGAAATAGTAATCAAATACTGTGGTTTAATTTCACCAATGGTGTCACACAATACGTGTATGATTATGAAAATATATTACTGTGGTACCACCTTCACTCACAGTGTTGCACAATATGTGTATAAGTGCGAACATATATTACTGTGGTACTACCTTCACCCAGAGCTGGCTCTAACCAATATGATGCCCTAGGCAAGATTTTGTCTGGTGCCCCCTAGCACCACCTTTAGTTCCGCCTCTGACCCTGCACCCTTTTCTCAGCACCATCACCCCTCACCCGTAGCAGTCCTCATTTTGATGTTCCTATCTCCTATATTTTAAATAGGAACAGTGCGCACAATTGGTGCACAGCCCAAAAAGGGACGTGTCCTTGCTGGGAAGAGGTATGGCCACACAATAGTACACCCAATTCAAACTACACCACACAGTAGTGCAACTTTATTCACATTTTATCATGAGATATTGTCCCTAATTCACGGTACATCACACAGTAGTGCCACTTTACCTTATATACGTTGCTCCTCACAGTAGTGCCCCTTATTCACATTACATCACACTAAATTGCTCTTAATTCACAATACACCACACAGTAGTGCCCTTTCTATATGTTCCGCCACACAGTAGAGCACCTTATACACATTATGCCACACATTAGTAATGCATTTATACACATAATACCACACAGTAATGCCCCTTACACATATGGCACATATTATTAATGTCCTTATAAACATAATGCACCTTACACATTATGCCAACCTTTATTAATGCCCTTATACACATAATGTCCCTTACACATATGCCGCACATTATTAATGCCCTTATACACATAATGACACAGTGCCCCTTACACATTTGCAGCACATTATTAATGCATTTATACATGACACACAAAATGCCCCTTACATATATGCCGAACACTACTGCACAACCAACCCACCCGCACACAGCACTCACATAGCCACTAACACTGTGACCTCTGCCTCTGCTTAGATACAGATGTGTCCTCATACATCCTGCCTCAATATGCCATGCAGCAGAAGATGCCTGGCTTGAGTTAGCTGGCAGCTCTGCTAACATTGAGTGCCTTTTTTATGAAAATGCATCTTATTTGCATTACTATGTGGCTAGGATGCACAAGCAGCTCCTACTGATTAAAAGGATATGCAGCATGGCATATTATGTGTGCGACTGTGACTGTATCTGCATACGAAATGTTACGTTACAGTGATTTCCAGGAATACACTGTAACATAGTGCAGATACAGCCGCAGTCACACACAGAATATAGGCATGCCGCATATCATTTTAATCAGCAGAAGCTGCTTGTGCCCCTAGGCATACCAAATTCTCTAGGCATTTGCCTAATTTGCCTATGCCTAGGGCTGGCTCTGCCTTCACCCACAGTGTAGCACAATACGTGTACGAGTCAGAAATAGTAATCAATTCCTGAACCTCTCATTACACATGACATAATCGGGAACCGAGTTCCTGAACTTGTCCTGGGCTAAAATGTATTTTCCATAAGATAAGTTTTATTTAAATGTCATTTTTGAGGGCCTTCTTTTTCTAAAAACTATCTACATTATAAGGGGGGATGTAATAGAATGCGAGAACCAGGAAGTGCAGGACTTCGTCCAAGTTCTCATGTATTTTTAAAGCGGCAATCAGTGACACAGCAAAACCAAACTTGTTTTGACCTGTAACTGATTACTGCTTTAAAAATAAGGGCCTAATTCAGATCTGATTGCAGCAGAAAATTTGTTAGCAGCTGGGCAAAACCACGTGCACTGCAGGTGTGGCAGATATAACGTGCAGAGAGAGTTAGATTTGGGTGGGGTGTGTTCAAACTGAAATCTAAATTGCAGTGTAAAAATAAAGCAGCCAGTAATTACTCTGCAGAGAAACAAAAGAACCAACCCAAATCTAACTCTCTCTGCAAATGTTATATCTGCCACACCTGCAGTGCACATGGTTTAGCCCAACTGCTAACAAATGTCCTGCTGCGATCAGATCTGAATTACCCCCAAAGTGGGAACTCGGAAAAAGTGCCACACTTCCTGGTTCTCGTACTCTTATCTATAACTTTTAAATAGCTCCATCCCCAGAAACGTAGTTCCTGAAATATTTTTTCCAGAAAAATCGTACTGGTAGGGAGCATGGAGTAGAATCAGTGGCAAACGCAGGATTTGCATGGGGGGGGTTTCCAGAACTGGGTGGAGCCAATCACGGGGGTGGGGACTGAGGTGACCCAGTATATGCTGGGTCCGTAAAACTAGTGTGTCTGTGTGTGTGTGTGTGTGTCTATCTATCTATCTATCTATACACATACACATACACATACACACGGGTGGTCTTCAGTATGCCGGCGGTCGGGCTCCCGGCGACCAGCATACCGGCGCCGGGAGCCTGACCGCCGGCATACCGACACTTATTCTCCCTCGTGGGGGTCCACGACCCCCCTGGAGGGAGAATAAAATAGTGTTGCGCGCGTAGCGAGGCGAGCACAGCGAGCACGCAAGGGGCTCATTTGCGCTCGCCACACTGTTGGTAAGCCGGCGGCCGGCCTCCCGGCGCCGGTATGCTGGTCGCCGGGAGGCCGGCCGCCGGGAGATCGTAGTGAACCCATATACACATATACATAGCATATTAAACATGCACATATATATATATATATATACACACACATACAGTACACATATATACACATGTATATATATATATATATATATATATATATATTTTGTGTGTGTGTGTGTGTGTGTGTGTGTGTGTGTGTGTGTGTGTGTGTGTGTTTATATGTATGTATGTATATACATGTGTATATATGTAGGCACATGGATATATATGTACTATAATTAAAATAAAGTAAACTTTTATTGCACTTGCAAGTGCCACCAGGAAGACAGCAGGCTGCAGAGGATGCTAGACAGTCATTAATAATACTCATGCAGCTTAAAAAAAAAAAAAAAATTATTTTTTTTTTTTTTTTTTTAGTGGAGGGGGGTTTCTGGGTACTAGGAAACCCCCCCTGGGTGCGCCACTGAGTAGAATAGATGATAGCCTAGAGAAAGAAAACCACATGAGGGGAGAGGACCCTGCTCATGAGAGCTTACATTCTAAAGAGATGGGGCAGACAGACAGCAGTGACACAGATGGTATAGACAGTGATCATGGAACAGTGGGTTAGGATGAGAGACAGCTAAGTTTGATAAAGAAGTGGATCTTGAGAACCTCTCTGAAGTGTTGTAGGGAGAGGTGGAGAATCTGATAGGAAGAGGTAGAGAATTCCAGAGGTAGTGCGCAGCAAGTACAAAATCAAGGAGGAGGGAATGGGAGCAAGTAATCAGAAGGCAGGAGAGGCGATGTGCATTTGTGGAGCGAAGAGGACGGGCTAAATACGCATATTTACAAGAAAGGTGGAAGTGGCAGGAATGTACTTGATCAGTATACTGTACGCAAAGTGAGTTTTATTGAAATACTTTTATTTAATTTTTTAACGATTCAGTCTGAGAAAAAGAAGAAAAAGTCATATAGAAATATCATTTAAAGGGATAGACATTGATTACAGTGCCAATGACTTTAATTTGTTATTGTTGACATTATTTTTCTTAAAACCTATATATTTTAGAAATCATTTTGGAATTACATTTTGTAAGGTCACTGAGGGCCTGATTCTGAGTTAGATTCTGTTCTGATATTCCAGCAGACAGAAGATATTAATTTGTCTGCGCACATGTCTGAGTCACACCGCACATGCACATCTCTCCCTATTGTCCACAGTACAGAGTCACAGTACAGATGCACGGTACATGGGGTGCTTGTGGACTGACTGGGACCTAACAGGATTGGCTGAAAAGATGTATGGAAATGTTCTTATGGGAGCGTTACAGGTGTGTCATGGACGTGTTGCTTAATAGAGGTGCGTACAGAGGCACTCAACCGCTCAGAGCCTTACTGCTTACTACTCACACTGCACCTGCCCTATGTTCCCATGGTGCAGCTGATGGTTCGTCTAAAGATGCATCAGACTATAATGCAGAGCTTGTAGACGCAGTTAGTGGACGTCTCAGTCCTTGCGCATTCAGATGCATAGAGGGCTTTGTAGTAGCACTAACATAACGATACAGACGCGACTGCGGCAAAAGACTGAATCCGACTCAGAATCAAGCCCTGAAATTCACAAAATCTGGAATATTGTTGAATCATTTTTCATTTTGCTCATCTGTAATAGTAAGTAACAGGCTTAGAAGGTTAACAGGTAAGAGAATGAGGGACAGAAGTAGTGTGCACATAAAAGATGCGTACAGTATACTCAGGCGGAGGCTTAGCTGTATGTATCTTGGAATGCAGTTGCCTCCTTGTATGTGTGCCCTGGCTTGCTACTAGTCTTCACTATCAGTGCGCACTTGAACCTACCCTTTACAAAAGATATACCTTAAAACAGTCATTCAACCGAACATAGCCCACAGTTGCAAGTGAACAACCCATTATAATCTAGTTCTTGCATTGCCCATACTTGCGGTCACTCAATGTCAGAGCCGGCACAGTGTAAATTCACACAAAATATGGTGCACTTATGTTCAGCTCTTCCCCATCTCCTGAATGTCTATTGCAGCATAGGGGTCTATTCAATGCATGTCAGATACTCTCCGACGGACAGGATCCAACAATGCAGTATTCAATTTGCGGGCAAATCCGACTACTTTTGCACGTTTTCAACAATGCCAATCCGACTTTTTTTTAAATCTGCTTGACATTGTCAAAAATGGGACTAAAACCTGTCGGATTTAGCCGCAAATCCGACAAAACACGTGGACCCGCAGTTAATCCACCGAACCACGTGTTTTCCGACAAGTCGGAAAAATGGCAGGACCATTGAATGGGTCGAGCATGATTTGACCCAAAAAAGTGAGAAATTGCCGTCTTTCCGACTAGATGGCAGTTCCGACTTTAATTGAATAGACCCCGAAGTAAGGAAACATACATTACATTTGTAGTGACCTGCAGTATAAAACTTTTATACTGTATTTCAACAAATATGCACATTCTCGATAAGCATATACAGCACATAAACACATTTCAAGCATTCTGTGGCTCTAAGTCTAGGAAACGGCCCAAGAGACCTCTATCAGTAAAATTTATATTGCAATATTCAAAACTTGGGTTTGGGCGTGAATTATAATTTATTAATGTCTTCTTGGAGCGGATTGTTAGTGCTGACAAACGCTCCGCCCAGGAAGATTAATGTCCCGGGTTTGCAGTGGAAGAAAGTTAGATAAGCCTGTGTGATAGGAATGTTCAGATAATGCCAGATGTGCTGCACGTAAGCCAAGTACCCCAAATGATTGTAAATGTGTCACCTTTCCCTGCGCTGCAGGCATCAAGTCCTTTATGTGACAAGCGTTGGGAAGTCTTTTTTCCAAGGGTGACATTTTTATTTACGGAGAAGGCCAATGGCCAAATGTAATGGTGTAACCATAAAAAGGTTTTCAAATGAGCAGAGGACACCAATATGTATATTTTACTGTAGATATATCTGATAAACTGATGCTTGTAACCCGTCTATGATAAAAGTGCACAGAATAAAGAAGCTCACCTAAATTTACAGGTTGAAATGTTGGCAGAGTATTGCGGTGCCTGATGTAGTTACGTTAGTCCACACACTCAGGGGCAGATGTATTAAGCCTGGAGAAGTGATAAAGCAGTGATAAGTGCAAGGTGATAACGCACCAGCCAATCAGCTCCAATATATAAATTGACTGTTAGGAGCTAATTGGCTGGTGCATTATCACGTTCCACTTATTACTGCTTTATCACTTCTCCAGGCTTAATACATCTGCCCCACAATGAGTTAACAGCAAGCAGGTTTATTTGAGGTACACACAGGTGACTTAGATATGCTGTAATAGTAGGCAGTTGGCCCCTTATAGCAGACATTGTAACACAGTGTATTAGCGGTACTTATCAGTATAGCATATGTGGCTGCGGTATGACTATGGGGTATGGCTCCGGTGGTAAGGGATAGAGGACTGCACGTCCGTGCAGTCTGACTCCCGCTGTGAAGAAGAAAAACACCGCCCGGCTCTGTCTTTAGCTCCGGCAGCGCGGTGCATGTAGCACACCGAGGAACGCTGAAGTCTCTCTCTCACACAGCGCTCAGCTCTCTAAGATAGAGGAGCTGAGTGTCATGCTCCGCCTCCCTGAGACACAGACACTAGAGGGATAAACACTAGAGGATGCGACCATAAGATCCTGTGCATGAGGAGACAGGTACAGAGCACACCATTATCTAACATGATACACTATTTATAGTACTGTAGTTTCCACACTAAAGGTAAGTGTACAGACATTTATTCATTTCTGAAATGATTTCACTAATGTATTTCTGTTTGCAGAACTACTTATAAGAATTGGACACTATACTAAAAAAAGGTGGCAGGACTGCTTACCCCTGCGTACCACCACGAAACAAAGTAATTCCTTCAACAATACACTTTCAGAAAATATGATTTCTCTAACGTCCTAGTGGATGCTGGGGACTCCGTCAGGACCATGGGGAATAGCGGGCTCCGCAGGAGACAGGGCACATCTAAAAAAGCTTTTAGGTCACATGGTGTGTACTGGCTCCTCCCCCTATGACCCTCCTCCAAGCCTCAGTTAGGTTTTTGTGCCCGTCCGAGAAGGGTGCAATCTAGGTGGCTCTCTTAAAGAGCTGTTTAGAAATTTTTTTTTTTTTTTTTTTTTTAGGTTTCATTCAGTGATTCCTGCTGGCAACAGGATCACTGCAACGAGGGACTTAGGGGAGAGATCTCCAACTCACCTGCGTGCAGGATGGATTGGGATCTTAGGCTACTGGACACTGAGCTCCAGAGGGAGTCGGAACACAGGTCAGCCTGGGGTTCGTCCCGGAGCCGCGCCGCCGATCCCCCTTACAGACGCTGAAGAAGACGGCAGAACGGAGGTCCGGAAACAGGCGGCAGAAGACTTCACAGTCTTCATGAAGGTAGCGCACAGCACTGCAGCTGTGCGCCATTGTTGTCACACGGCTCACTGACCTAGTCACGGAGGGTGCAGGGCGCTGCTGGGGGCGCCCTGGGCAGCAATATAAGTACCTTATTGGCAAAATAAATACATCACATATAGCCATTAAGGCTATATGTATGTATTTTAACCCAGGCCAGTTCTTAAAAACCGGGAGAAAAAACCCGCCGAAAAAGGGGCGGAGCTTATTCTCCTCAGCACACAGCGCCATTTTCCCTCACAGAAAGGCTGAGGGGAAGGCTCCCATGCTCTCCCCTGCACTGCACTACAGAAACAGGGTTAAAACAGAGAGGGGGGGCACTGATTTGGCGATATAAATATATATTAAATGCTATAAGGGAGGAACACTTTTATAAAGGTTGTCCCTGTATAATTATAGCATTTTGGTGTGTGCTGGCAAACTCTCCCTCTGTCTCCCCAAAGGGCTAGTGGGTCCTGTCCTCTATCAGAGCATTCCCTGTGTGTGTGCTGTATGTCGGTACGTGTGTGTCGACATGTATGAGGAAAATGTTGGTGAGGAGGCGGAGCAAATTGCCTGTAATGGTGATGTCACTCTCTAGGGAGTCGACACCGGAATGGATGGCTTACTTGTGGAAGTACGTGATCATGTCAACACGCTGCGAGCCGGTTGACGACATGAGACGACCGGCAAACAAATTAGTACCTGTCCAGGCGTCTCAGACACCGCCAGGGGCTTGTAAAAACGCCCATTTACCTCAGGGACACTGACTCCAGTGTCGACGGTGAAGAAACAAACGTATTTTCCTTTAGGGCCACACGTTACATGTTAAGGGCATGAAGGAGGTGTTACATATTTCTGATACTACAAGTACCACAAATAAGGGTATTTTGTAGGGTGTGAATAAACTACTTGTAGTTTTGCCTAAATCAGATAAATTAAATGAAGTGTGTGATGATACGTGGGGTTCCTCCGATAGAAAGTTATGGGCGGTATACCCTTTCCCGCCAGAAGTAAGGGCGAGTTGGGAAACACACCTTAGGGTGGATAAGGCGCTCACACGCTTATAAAAACAAGTGGCGTTACCGTCTCCAGATACGGCCGCCCTCAAGGAAGCTGAAAAATAGCCTAAGAAGTATATACACACATACTGGTGTTATACTACGACCAGCAATCGCCTCAGGCTGGATGTGCAGCGCTGAGGGGGCTTGGTCGGATTTCCTGACTGAAAATTTTGATACCCTTGACAGGGACAAGATTTTATTGTCTATAGAGCATTTTAAGGATGCATTTCTATATATGCGTGATGCGCAGAGGGATATTTGCATTCTGGCATCAAGAGTAAATGTGATGTCCATATCTGCCAGACGAAGACACGACAGTGGTCAGGTGAGGCAGATTCCAGACGGCACATGGAAGTATTGCCGTATAAAGGGGCGGTCCATCGGACCTGGTGTCCATGGCGACAGCTGAAAAATCCACCTTTTGTTCCCCGAGTCACATCTCAGCAGAAAAGGACACAGTCTTTTCAGTCTCAGTCCTTTCGTCCCCATACGGGCAGGCGGGCAAAGGCCAGTCATATCTGCCCAGGGGTAGAGAAAAGGGAAGAAGACTGCAGCAAGCAGCCCACTCCCAGGAACAGAAGCCCTTCACAGCTTCTGCCAAGTCCGCAGCATGACGCTGGGGCAGTACAAGTGGACTCAGGTGCGGTAGGGGGTCATCTCAAGAGTTTCAGCACGCAGTGGGCTCACTCGCAAGGGGACTCCTGGATCCTACATGTAGTATCCCAGGTGTACATTGGAAATTCGAGACGTCTCCTCCTCACAAGTTCCGGAAGTCTGTTTTACCAACGTCTACCTCCGACAGGGAGGCAGTATTGGAAACAATTCACAGGCTGTATTCCCAGCAGGTGATAATCAAAGTACCCCTCCTACAACAAGGGAGGGGGTATTATTCCACACTATATTGTGGTACTGAAGCCAAACGGCTCGGTGAGATCTGGAATATTTGAACACTTACATACAAGCGTTCAAATCAAGATGGAGTCACTCAGAGCAGTGATAGCGAACCAGGAAGAAGGGGACGAGATGGTGTCACTGGATATCAGGGACATTTACCTACATGTCCAAATTTGCCCTTCTCACCAAGGGTACTTCAGGTTCGTGGTACAGAACTGTCACTATCAGTTCAGACGCTGCCGTTTGGATTGTCCACGGCGCCCCGGGTCTTTACCAAGGTAATGGCCGAAATGATGATTCTTCTTAAAAGAAACTTGGACGCTTTCCTGATAAGGGCAAGGTCCAGAGAACAGTTGGAGGTCGGAGTAGCACTATCTTTAATAGTTCTACGACAGCACGAGTGGATTCTAAATATTCCAAAATCGTAGCTTTTCCGAGGACACGTCTACTGTTCCTAGGGATGATTCTGGACACAGTCCAGAAAAAGGTGTTTCTCCCAGAGGAGAAAACCAGGGAGTTATCCGAGCTAATCGGGATCCTCCTAAAACCAGGAAAAGTGTCAGTGCATCATTGCACAAGAGTCCTGGTAAAAATGGTGGCTTATTACGAAGCAATTCCATTCGGCAGATTTCACGCAAGAACTCTTCAGTGGGATCTGCTGGACAAATGGTCCGGATCGCATCTTCAGATGCATCAGCGGATAACCCTATATCCAAGGACAAGGGTGTCTCTCCTATGGTGATTACAGAGTGCTCATCTTCTAGAGGGCCACAGATTCAGCATTCAGGATTGGAGGCTGGTAACCACGGAGGCCAGCCTGAGAGGCTGGGGAGCAGTCACACAGGGAAAAAATTTCCAGGAAAGTGTGATCAAGTCTGGAGAATTCTCTCCACATAGATGGAGCTAAGAGTGAAATTATAAGGCTCTAAACTTAGCAAGACCTCTGCTTCAAGGTCAGCCGGTATTGATCCAGTGGGATAACATCACGGCAGTCGCCCACGTAAACAGAAAGGGCGACACAAGAAGCTGGAGGGCAGTGAAAACACTGCAAGGATTTTTCGCTAGGCGGAAAATCATGTGATAGCACTGTCAGCAGTGTTCTCTCCGGGAGTGGACGACTGGGAAGCAGACTTCCTCAGCAGGCATGACCTCCACCTGGGAGAGTGGGAACTTCATAGGGAAGTTTTTCCGCATGATTGTGAGCCATTGGCAAAGACCAAAGGTGGAAATGATGGCGTCCCGCCCGAACAAAAAACGGGACAGGTATTGCGCCAGGTCATGAGACCTTCAGGCGATAGCTGTGGATGTCCTGGTAACACCGTGGGTGTAACAGTCGGTGTATGTGTTCCCTCCTCTGCTTCTCATAACCAAGGTATTGAGAATTATAAGACATAGAGGAGTATGAACTATACTCGTGACTCCGGATTGGCCAAGAGGGACTTGGTACCCGGAACTTCAAAAGATGCTCACAGAGGACTAAGGGCCTGGGGAGCTAAGAAGGGACTTGCTTCAGCAGGTACCATGTCTATTCCAAGACTTACCGCGGCTGCGTTTGACGGCATGGCGGTTGAATGCCGGATCCTGAAGGAAAAAGGCATTCCATAAGAGGTCATACCTACCCTGGTCAAAGCCAGGAAGGAGGTGATCGCACAACGTCATCACCACATGTGGTGTAAATATGTTGCGTGGGTGAGGCCAGGAAGGCCCCACGAAGAAAATTCAACTAGGTCGATTTCTACACTTCCTGAAAACAGGAGTGTTTTGAGCCTAAAATTGGGGTTCTTTAAGGTTTTAAGTTTCGGCCCTGTAGAATTTCTTCCGAAAAGAATTGACTTCAGTTCCTGAAGTCCAGATTGTCAAGGGAGTATTGCATATACACCCCTTTTTGTGCCTCTAGTGGCACCGTGGGATCTCAACATAGTGTTGGGATTCCTTAAAATCATATTGGTTTGAACCGCTCAAATCTGTGGATTTGAAATATATCACATGGAAAGTGAACATGCTGTTGACCAATATCTCACATGGACAGTGACCATGCTGTTGGTCCTGGCCTCGGCCAGGCCTTTGTCAGAATGGGCGGCTTTGTCTTGCAAAAGCCCATATTTAATTTTCCATTCGGACAGGGCAGAACTGGGACTCGTCTCCAGTTTTCTTCCTAAGGGGGTGTCAGGTTTTTCACCTGAAACAACCTATTATGGTGCCTGCGGCTTCTAGGGACTTGGAGGACTCCAAGTTACTAGACGTTGTCAGGACCCTAAAAATATATATATATATATATATATATATAGTTTAGGACGGCTGGAGTCAGAAAGTCTGACTTGCTGTTTATATTGTATGGCACCCAACAAGATGGGTGCTCCTGCGTCTAAACAGACGATTGCACGTTGGATCTGTAGCACAATCCAACTTGCACATTCTGTGGCAGGCGTGCCACAGCCTAAATCTGTAAAGGCCCACTCCACTAGGAAAGTGGGCGCATCTTGGGCGGCTGCACAAGGGGTCTCGGCATTACAACTTTGCCGAGCAGCTACGTGGTCAGGGGAGAACACGTTTGTAAAATTTTACAAATTTGATACTCTGGCTAAGGAGGACCTGGAGTTCTCTCATTCGGTGCTGCAGAGTCATCCGCACTCTCCCGCCCGTTTGGGAGCTTTGGTATAATCCCCATGGTCCTGACGGAGTCCCCAGCATCCACTAGGACGTTAGAGAAAATAAGAATTTACTTACCGATAATTCTATTTCTCGTAGTCCGTAGTGGATGCTGGGCGCCCATCCCAAGTGCGGTTTGTCTGCAATGCTTGTACATAGTTATTGTTACAAAAATCGGGTTATTCTTGTTGTGAGCCATCTTTTTCAGAGGCTACTTCGTTTTGTTATCATACTGTTAACTGGGTTCAGATCACAAGTGGTACGGTGTGATTGGTGTGGCTGGTATGAGTCTTACCCGGGATTCAAGATCCTTCCTTATTGTGTACGCTCGTCCGGGCACAGTACCTAACTGAGGCTTGGAGGAGGGTCATAGGGGGAGGAGCCAGTACACACCATGTGACCTAAAAGCTTTTTTAGATGTGCCCTGTCTCCTGCGGAGCCCGCTATTCCCCATGGTCCTGACGGAGTCCCCAGCATCCACTACGGACTACGAGAAATAGAATTATCGGTAAGTAAATTCTTATTATGTTATGGGATGAAGTACATGGATATATATATATATATATATATATATATATATATGTATACACTGCTCAAAGAAATAAAGGGAACACTAAAATAACACATCCTAGATCTGAATGAATGAAATAATCTTATTAAATACTTTGGCCCTCATTCCGAGTTGATCGGTCGGTATTTTTCATCGCATCGCAATGAAAATCCGCTTAGTACGCATGCGCAATATTCGCACTGCGACTGCGCCAAGTAATTTAACAATGAAGATAGTATTTTTACTCACGGCTTTTTCATCGCTCCGGCGATCGTAATGTGATTGACAGGAAATGGGTGTTACTGGGCGGAAACACAGCGTTTTATGGGCGTGTGGATGAAAACGCTACCGTTTCCGGAAAAAACGCAGGAGTGGCTGGAGAAACGGGGGAGTGTCTGAGCGAACGCTGGGTGTGTTTGTGACGTCAAACCAGGAACGACAAGCACTGAACTGATCGCACAGGCAGAGTAAGGTTGAAGTTACTCAGAAACTGCAAAGTAGTTTGTAATCGCAATATTGCGAATACATCGGTCGCAATTTTAAGAAGCTAAGATACACTCCCAGTAGGCGTAGGCTTAGCGTGTGTAACTCTGCTAAATTCGCCTTGCGACCGATCAACTCGGAATGAGGGCCTTTGTTCTTTACATAGTTGAATGTGCTGACAACAAAATCACACAAAAATTATCAATGGAAATCAAATTTATTAACCCATGGAGGTCTGGATTTGGAGTCACACTCAAAATTAAAGTGGAAAAACACACTACAGGCTGATCCAACTTTGATGTAATGTCCTTAAAACAAGTGAAAATGAGGCTCAGTAGTGTGTGTGGCCTCCACGTGCCTGTATGACCTCCCTACAACCCACACAAGTGGCTCAGGTAGAGCAGCTCATCCAGGATGGCACATCAATGCGAGCTGTGGCAAGAAGGTTTGCTGTGTCTGTCAGCGTAGTGTCCAGAGCATGGAGGCGCTACCAGGAGACAGGCCAGTACATCAGGAGACGTGGAGGAGGCCGTAGGAGGAAAACAACCCAGCAGCAGGACCACTACCTCCGCCTTTGTGCAAGGAGGAACAGGAGGAGCACTGCCAGAGCCCTGCAAAATGACCTCCAGCAAGCCACAAAGGTGCATGTGTCTACTCAAACGATCAGAAACAGACTCCATAAGGGTGGTATGAGGGCCCGACGTCCACAGGTGGGGGTTGTGCTTACAGCCCAACACCGTGCAGGACGTTTGGCATTTGCCAGAGAACACCAAGATTGGCAAATTCACCACTGGCGCCCTGTGCTCTTCACAGATGAAAGCCGGTTCTCACTGAGCACATGTGACTGACGTGACAGAGTCTGGAGACGCCAAGGAGAACGTTCTGCTGCCTGCAACATCCTCCAGCATGACCGGTTTGGCAGTGGGTCAGTAATGGTGTGGTGTGGCATTTCATTGGGGGGCCGCACAGCCCTCCATGTGCTCGCCAGAGGTAGCCTGACTGCCATTAGGTACCAGTGGTGCAAGTAGAAAAAATGTCTTAAGGGTACTGTGTGCGCGCGCCATAGGCGCGCGTGCATAAAAATGGGTGTGGCCAATGAAAATGGGGGCGTGATACACATATGGGGGGAGGGGCAGATACACGTATGACCCCAATAGTGCCAGATACACGTTGCCCCACAGTGCCAGATATACATTGCCCCACAGTGACAGATTTACATTGCCCCACAGTGACAGATACACATTGACCCACAGTGCCAGATACACATTGCCTCACTGTGCCAGATACACAAATGCCCCCAGAGTGCCAGATACACAAATGCCCCCAGAGTGCCAGATATACATTGCCTCACAGTGTCAGATACACATTTCCCCACAGTGCCAGATACACAAATGCCCCCACTGTGTCAGATAAACATTGCCCCCCAGTGCCAGATACAGATATGACCCCAGTGCCAGATACAGAAATGCCCCCAGTGCCAGATACACAAGTATGCCCCCAGTGACAGATATGCCCACAGTGCCAGATATGCCCCCAGTGCCAGATACAGAAATGCCGCCAGTGCCAGATACACAAGTATGCCCCCATTGCCAGATATGCCCTTAGTGTCAGATATGCCCCAGTGCCAGATACACACGTCCCCCCAGTGCCAGATACACATGTCCCCCCAGTGCCAGATATGCCCCCAGTGCCAGATACACATGTCCTTCCAGTGCCAGATATCCCCCAGTGCCAGATACACAAGTCCCCCCCCCCAGTGCCAGATATTCTCCCAGTGCCAGGTATACATGCCCCCCCAGTGCCAGATATCCCCCAGTGCCAGGTATAAATGCCCCCCCCCAGTGCCAGATATCCCCCAGTGTTAGGTATACATGCCCCCCAGTGCCAGATATTCCCCAGTGCCAGGTATACATGCCCCCCAGTGTCAGATATGCCCCCAGTGCCAGATATCCCCCAGTGCCAGGTATACATGCCCCCCCCCCCAGTGCCAGATATCCCCCAGTGCCAGGTATACATGCCCCCCCAGTGCCATATATCCCCCAGTGCCAGGTATAAATGCCCCCCCCCCAGTGCCAGATATCCCCCAGTGCTAGGTATGCATGCCCCCCAGTGCCAGATATGCCCCCAGTGCCAGGTATACATGCCCCCCCCAGTGCCAGATATCCCCCAGTGCCAGGTATACATGCCCCCCCAGTGCCAGATATCCCCCAGTGCCAGGTATACATGCCCTCCAGTGCCAGATATGCCCCCAGTGCCAGATATCCCCCAGTGCCAGGTATACATGCCCCCCCCCCAGTGCCAGATATCCCCCAGTGCCAGGTATACATGCCCCCCCCCCCAGTGCCAGATATCCCCCAGTGCCAGGAATACATGCCCCCCCCCCAGTGCCAGATATCCCCCAGTGCCAGGTATACATGCCCTCCATTGCTAGATATGCCCCCAGTGCCAGATATCCCCCAGTGCCAGGTATACATGCCCCCCCCCCAGTGCCAGATATCCCCCAGTGCCAGGTATACATGCCCCCCCCAGTGCCAGATATCCCCCAGTGCCAGGTATAACATGCACCCTCAGTGCCAGATATCCCCCAGTGCCAGGTATACATGCCCCCCCCAGTGCCAGATATCCCCCAGTGCCAGATATACATGCCCCCCCCCCAGTGCCAGATATCCCCCAGTGCCAGGTATAACATGCCCCCTCAGTGCCAGATATCCCCCAGTGCCAGGTATAACATGCCCCCCCAGTGCCAGATATCCTCCAGTGCCAGGTATACATGCCCCCCCCCCCCAGTGCCAGGTATAACATGCCCCCCCCAGTGCCAGATATCCCCCAGTGTCAGGTATACATGCTCCCCCCAGTGCCAGATATCCCCCAGTGCCAGGTATACATGCCCCCCCCAGTGCCAGGTATACATGCCCCCCCCCCCCCCCCAGTGCCAGATATCTCCCAGTGCCAGGTATACATGCCCCCCCCCCCCAGTGCCAGATATCCCCCAGTGTCAGGTATACATGTCCCCCCCCCTCCTCCCCTGCTCACCGCTGCCGTCTGTCTGTGTGAGGGGAGGAGAGTGCACCCTGCGCCTCTCCTTCCCCTCAGTCTCCAGCGGGTGTCTCAGTTTAATTCAGCGCCGATCCGTGAGCCAATCAGAGCTCGCGGTGCGAGCTCTGATGGCTCACGGATCGGCGCTGAATTAAACTGAGACACCCGCCGGAGACTGAGGGGAAGGAGAAGCGCAGGCTGCGCTCTCCTTCCCTCACATCAGCGGCGGTGCGGCGGGGACGGCGGGTGTGGCGGGGAGCAGCAGAGGGAGGGAGGGAAAAGGAGCGGCGGCCCATCGGTGTGGGTACGGCGTACCCACGGCTAAATTATTACGGGTACGCCGTACCCACCCATACCCACACACTTGCACCACTGTTAGGTACCGAGATGAGATCCTCAGACCCCTTGTGAGACCATATGCTGGTGCGGTTGGCCCTGGGTTCCTCCTAATGCAAGACAATGCTAGACCTCATGTGGCTGGAGTGTGTCAGCAGTTCCTGTAAGACGAAGGCATTGATGCTATGGACTGGCCCGCCCGTTCACCAGACCTGAATCCAATTGCGCACATCTGGGACATCATGTCTCGCTCCATCCACCAACGCCACGTTGCACCACAGACTGTCCAGGAGTTGGCGGATGCTTTAGTCCAGGTCTGGGAGGAGATTCCTCAGGAGACCATCCGCCACCTCATCAGGAGCATGCCCAGGCATTGTAGGGAGGTCATACAGGCACTTGGAGGCCACACACACTACTGAGCCTCATTTTGACTTGTTTTAAGGACATTACATCAAAGTTGGATCAGCCTGTAGTGTGTTTTTCCACTTTAATTTTGAGTGTGACTCCAAATACCAGACCTCCATGGGTTAATAAATTTGATTTCCATTGATAATTTTTGTGTGATTTTGTTGTCAGCACATTCAACTATGTAAAGAACAAAGTATTTAATAAGATTATTTAATTCATTCAGATCTAGGATGTGTTATTTTAGTGTTCCCTTTATTTCTTTGAGCAGTGTATATATATATATATATATATATATATACATACACACACACACACACACACACACACACACACACACACACAGGTAGAGTGTCTCATATCCGGAATGCTCGGGACCAAGGGCATTCCGCATATGGAATTTTTCTGGATAACAGAATGCCTGTTATCCGGAAGGGTCCGGGGGTCCAGCGTGTCGGCAGCGGGTCTGCAGGAGTTAGCGACAGGTCCTGGGAGCCACTCCCCCACCTACCTTTGATTGGCCACGGACTCCAGTGAAGTCATGACACTGGCCGCATCATGACGTCACTACAGGGCCGAAACATTCTGGTTTTCGGAATATTTAGATTAACGGGTATTCGGGTAACGGATACCCGACCTGTATAAGAAAACAATCCAGCACATCAAAGAATAGAAAATTAGAAAAATCTTTATACAAGAACAGAATTAATGACAATAATGGAGCCATGGCAAAAAAAGTTATAAGTCTTGGTAATAGTGTTTCTCTAACGTCCTAGTGGATGCTGGGGACTCCGTCAGGACCATGGGGATTAGCGGCTCCGCAGGAGACAGGGCACAAAAATAAAGCTTTAGGATCAGGTGGTGTGCACTGGCTCCTCCCCCTATGACCCTCCTCCAAGCCTCAGTTAGGTTTTTGTGCCCGTCCGAGCAGGGTGCAATCTAGGTGGCTCTCCTAAAGAGCTGCTTAGAAAAAGTTTTTAGGTTTTTTATTTTCAGTGAGTCCTGCTGGCAACAGGCTCACTGCAACGAGGGACTTAGGGGAGAAGAAGTGAACTCACCTGCGTGCAGGATGGATTGGCTTCTTAGGCTACTGGACACCATTAGCTCCAGAGGGATCGAACACAGGCCCAGCCATGGAGTCCGGTCCCGGAGCCGCGCCGCCGACCCCCTTACAGATGCCGAAAAGCGAAGAGGTCCAGAAACCGGCGGCAGAAGACTTTTCAGTCTTCATGAGGTAGCGCACAGCACTGCAGCTGTGCGCCATTGTTGTCACACACTTCACACCAGCGGTCACGGAGGGTGCAGGGCGCTGCAGGGGGCGCCCTGGGCAGCAATGAGAATACCTTGTTCTGGCTAAAAAATACATCACATATAGCCCTTGGGGCTATATGGATGTATTTAACCCCTGCCAGGTCTCACAAACTCCGGAGAAGAGCCCGCCGAAATAGGGGGCGGGGCCTATCTCCTCAGCACACAGCGCCATTTTCCTGCTCAGCTCCGCTGCGAGGAAGGCTCCCAGGACTCTCCCCTGCACTGCACTACAGAAACAGGGTAAAAAAGAGAGGGGGGGGGGCACTTTTTTTGGCGTTTTTGATATATATTAAGCTGCTATAAGGGAGACAACACTTCTATAGGGTTGTTCCTATATATTTATAGCGCTTGGGTGTGTGCTGGCAAACTCTCCCTCTGTCTCCCCAAAGGGCTAGTGGGGTCCTGTCTTCGATAAGAGCATTCCCTGTGTGTCTGCTGTGTGTCGGTACGTGTGTGTCGACATGTATGAGGACGATGTTGGTGTGGAGGCGGAGCAATTGCCGGTAATGGTGATGTCACCCCCTAGGGAGTCGACACCGGAATGGATGGCTTTATTTATGGAATTACGTGATAATGTCAGCACATTACAAAAATCAGTTGACGACATGAGACGGCCGGAAAACCAGTTAGTACCTGTACAGGCGTCTCAGACACCATCAGGGGCTGTAAAACGCCCTTTACCTCAGTCGGTCGACACAGACCCAGACACGGACACCGAATCTAGTGTCGACGGTGAAGAAACAAACGTATTTTCCAGTAGGGCCACACGTTATATGATCACGGCAATGAAGGAGGCTTTACATATCTCTGATACTGCATGTACCACAAAAAGGGGTATTATGTGGGGTCTGAAAAAACTACCTGTAGTTTTTCCTGAATCAGACGAATTGAATGAAGTGTGTGATGAAGCGTGGGTTAACCCCGATAGAAAACTGCTAATTTCAAAGAAGTTATTGGCATTATATCCTTTCCCGCCAGAGGTTAGGGTGCGCTGGGAAACACCCCCTAGGGTGGATAAGGCGCTCACACGCTTATCAAAACAAGTGGCGTTACCGTCTCCTGAAACGGCCGCCCTCAAGGATCCAGCAGATAGGAGGCTGGAAACTACCCTGAAAAGTATATACACTCATACTGGTGTTATACTGCGACCAGCCATCGCCTCTGCATGGATGTGCAGTGCTGGGGTGGTTTGGTCGGATTCCCTGACTGAAAATATTGATACCCTGGATAGGGACAGTATTTTACTGACTATAGAGCATTTAAAGGATGCATTTCTATATATGCGAGATGCACAGAGGGATATTTGCACTCTGGCATCGAGAGTAAGTGCGATGTCCATATCTGCCAGAAGAAGTTTATGGACGCGACAATGGTCAGGTGATGCGGATTCCAAACGGCATATGGAAGTATTGCCGTATAAGGGGGAGGAATTATTTGGGGTCGGTCTATCGGATTTGGTGGCCACGGCAACAGCCAGGAAATCCACCTTTTTACCTCAGGTCCCCTCCCAACAGAAAAAGACACCGTCTTTTCAGCCGCAGTCCTTTCGTTCCTATAGGAACAAGCGGGCGAAAGGACAGTCATATTTGCCCCGAGGCAAAGGAAAGGGTAAGAGAGTGCACCAAGCAGCTTCTTCCCAGGAGCAGAAGCCCCCCCCCCCGGCTTCTGCAAAGCCCTCAGCATGACGTTGGGGCTTTACAAGCGGACTCAGGGGCGGTGGGGGGTCGACTCAAGAATTTCAGCGCACAGTGGGCTCACTCACAGGTGGACCCCTGGATCCTGCAGATAATATCTCAGGGTTACAGGTTGGAATTCGAGAAGTCTCCCCCTCGCCGGTTCCTAAAGTCTGCTCTACCAACGTCTCCCTCAGACAGGGCGACGGTATTGGAAGCCATTCACAAGCTGTATTCTCAGCAGGTGATAGTCAAGGTACCCCTCCTACAACAGGGAAAGGGGTATTATTCCACACTATTTGTGGTACCGAAGCCGGACGGCTCGGTAAGACCTATTCTAAATCTGAAATCTTTGAACCTGTACATACAAAAATTCAAGTTCAAGATGGAGTCACTCAGAGCAGTGATAGCGAATCTGGAAGAAGGGGACTTTATGGTGTCCCTGGACATCAAGGATGCTTACCTGCATGTCCCAATTTGCCCTTCACATCAAGGGTACCTCAGGTTCGTGGTGCAAAACTGTCATTATCAGTTTCAGACGCTGCCGTTTGGATTGTCCACGGCACCCCGGGTCTTTACCAAGGTAATGGCCGAAATGATGTTTCTTCTACGAAGAAAAGGCGTATTAATTATCCCTTACTTGGACGATCTCCTGATAAGGGCAAGGTCCAGGGAACAGCTGGGGGACGTAGTAGCACTAACCCAAATAGTGCTGCAACAGCACGGGTGGATTCTGAATTTTCCAAAATCTCAATTGACCCCGACGACACGTCTGCTGTTCCTGGGAATGATTCTGGACACGGTTCAGAAAAAGGTGTTTCTTCCGGAGGAGAAAGCCAAGGAGTTATCCGAACTTGTCAGGAACCTCCTAAAACCAGGGAAAGTGTCTGTGCATCAATGCACAAGAGTCCTGGGAAAGATGGTGGCTTCTTACGAAGCGATTCCATTCGGCAGATTCCACGCACAAACTTTTCAGTGGGATCTGCTGGACAAATGGTCCGGATCGCATCTGCAGATGCATCAGCGGATAACCTTGTCGCCACGGACAAGGGTGTCTCTTCTGTGGTGGTTGCAGAGTGCTCATCTGTTAGAGGGCCGCAGATTCGGCATACAGGACTGGGTCCTGGTGACCACGGATGCCAGTCTGAGAGGCTGGGGAGCGGTCACACAGGGAAGAAACTTCCAGGGAGTATGGTCAAACCTGGAGATGTCTCTTCACATAAATATACTGGAGCTAAGAGCGATTTACAATGCTCTAAGCCTGGCAAAACCCCTGCTTCAGGGTCAGCCGGTGTTGATCCAGTCGGACAACATCACGGCAGTCGCCCACGTAAACAGACAGGGCGGCACAAGAAGCAGGAGAGCAATGGCAGAAGCTGCAAGGATTCTTCGCTGGGCGGAAGATCATGTGATAGCCCTGTCAGCAGTGTTCATTCCGGGAGTGGACAACTGGGAAGCAGACTTCCTCAGCAGACACGATCTACACCCGGGAGAGTGGGGACTTCATCCAGAAGTCTTCCACATGATTGTGAACCGTTGGGAAAAACCAAAGGTGGACATGATGGCGTCTCGCCTCAACAAAAAACTGGACAGGTATTGCGCCAGGTCAAGAGACCCTCAGGCAATAGCTGTGGACGCTCTGGTAACGCCGTGGGTGTTCCAGTCAGTGTATGTGTTTCCTCCTCTGCCTCTCATACCAAAAGTACTGAGAATTATACGGCAAAGGGGAGTAAGAACGATACTCGTGGCTCCGGATTGGCCAAGAAGAACTTGGTACCCGGAACTTCAGGAGATGCTCACGGAAGATCCGTGGCCTCTACCTCTAAGACGGGACCTGCTTCAGCAGGGACCGTGTCTATTCCAAGACTTACCGCGGCTGCGTTTGACGGCATGGCGGTTGAACGCCGAATTCTAAGGGAAAAAGGCATTCCGGAAGAGGTCATTCCTACACTGGTAAAAGCCAGGAAGGAGGTGACTGCACAACATTATCACCGCATTTGGAGAAAATATGTTGCGTGGTGTGAGGCCAGGAAGGCCCCCACGGAGGAATTTTAATTGGGTCGATTCCTACATTTCCTGCAAACAGGATTGTCTATGGGCCTCAAGTTGGGGTCCATTAAGGTTCAAATTTCGGCCCTGTCGATTTTCTTCCAGAAAGAATTGGCTTCAGTTCCTGAAGTTCAGACTTTTGTAAAAGGAGTACTACATATACAGCCCCCGGTTGTGCCCCCAGTGGCTCCGTGGGACCTTAATGTAGTTTTGGATTTTCTCAAATCCCATTGGTTTGAGCCACTCAAATCGGCGGATTTGAAATATCTTACATGGAAAGTAACCATGCTACTGGCCCTGGCTTCAGCCAGGAGAGTGTCAGAATTGGCGGCTTTATCGTATAAAAGCCCATATCTGATTTTCCATTCGGACAGGGCAGAACTGCGGACGCGTCCTCATTTTCAGCCTAAGGTGGTGTCAGCGTTTCACCTGAACCAGCCTATTGTGGTGCCTGCGGCTACTAGCGATTTGGAGGATTCCAAGTTGCTGGACGTTGTCAGGGCATTGAAAATATATATTTCAAGGACGGCTGGAGTCAGAAAATCTGACTCGCTGTTTATACTGTATGCACCCAACAAGCTGGGTGCTCCTGCTTCTAAGCAGACGATTGCTCGTTGGATTTGTAGCACAATTCAACTTGCACATTCTGTGGCAGGCTTGCCACAGCCTAAATCTGTCAAGGCCCATTCTACAAGGAAGGTGGGCTCATCCTGGGCGGCTGCCCGAGGGGTCTCGGCATTACAACTCTGCCGAGCAGCTACGTGGTCGGGGGAGAACACGTTTGTAAAATTCTACAAATTTGATACCCTGGCTAAAGAGGACCTGGAGTTCTCTCATTCGGTGCTGCAGAGTCATCCGCACTCTCCCGCCCGTTTGGGAGCTTTGGTATAATCCCCATGGTCCTGACAGAGTCCCCAGCATCCACTAGGACGTTAGAGAAAATAAGATTTTACTTACCGATAAATCTATTTCTCGTAGTCCGTAGTGGATGCTGGGCGCCCATCCCAAGTGCGGATTGTCTGCAATACTTGTACATAGTTATTGTTACAAAGAAATCGGGTTGTTATTGTTGTGAGCCGTCTATTCAGAGGCTCCTACGTTGTCATACTGTTAACTGGGTTCAGATCACAAGTTGTACGGTGTGATTGGTGTGGCTGGTATGAGTCTTACCCGGGATTCAAAATCCTTCCTTATTGTGTACGCTCGTCCGGGCACAGTATCCTAACTGAGGCTTGGAGGAGGGTCATAGGGGGAGGAGCCAGTGCACACCACCTGATCCTAAAGCTTTATTTTTGTGCCCTGTCTCCTGCGGAGCCGCTAATCCCCATGGTCCTGACGGAGTCCCCAGCATCCACTACGGACTACGAGAAATAGATTTATCGGTAAGTAAAATCTTATTTAACGCCAAATGCTCAGCAGCAGCCATTTCCCAAGACAGTAAGGGCAGCTCATTGTATGTGTGTGTGTATGTATATATATATATATATATATATATATATATATATATATAAATAATGGTGACTGCCCTCAGGTTCACCATATATATATATATATATATATATATATATATATATATATATATATTCTCTATATTTTTTCATTTATGGATTTATGCGTAGACCATTACTTACCGATAGATAGATAGATAGATAGATAGATAGATAGATAGATAGATAGATAGATAAATAGGATACTCTGTAAATATTTGTTTGTAATATATAATCCTATAATCCTAGCGATCATAAAGTTGGTAAAAGGTGAAAAAAAGTGTATATTTATTAAGGTACACTTCCCTCTAGCAATTATGGGGTTAATGGCATTACTGCATGTCAATGTAAAAGATAGTCATGCAAACCCCAGGAATGCAACTGACATGTTTGCTCCCCATTCTTCCTTAGAAAGATATATGGCTTGATTGAAAGCACGTGTGAAAATAACATGCTCTGAATATAAGTGTAAATAATTACATTAAACTAAAATGGGTAGTGTGATTTTAATCAAAACATGATCATAAACATCTGATACACTGGCAATGAGTCGTATACAAGAGATAAGTACAGACATATGCAGAACTGCACACTGCAGCCTAGAGCTGCTTATCTCCCAGCACCTTACAGTTCCTGCTCTAACTGGTTCTATTAGATTATTGTTTAAATAATGTAATCTATAGATCATCTTATATTATAGATTCATGTATTATAAGTTTTCCCTAATGAACACTACAGAAGTTCATTACATATAAAACACAGATAACTGAAATAACTCTCCTACAGCAATTGTTATTTTATTTCATGTACATTTTATGGTTTTAAGAAACTGTGTTTGATTTATTATTCGATTACTGGACACAAAATTGAATTAAATCATTGTGAGGTTACCTTCCATTACCATACCACTTTCTTGACACTCTTCTTATCGGTGGAACATATGCCAGAGCAGTGCAAGGGATTGCAATGCGTTACGACAGGGACAGGATCGTTCATCCACTTATTTATGTCATTTTACAATCTATCAACTCATGATATCTCAATGGATGGGATGCCGGTGGTCAGATAACAGACAATGGCATCCCGACCATCAGAATCCCTACAAATTACTGTAACTCTCAGCTGTTCCCTACCCTAACCCTCCCTTGTGGGTGCCTAACCCTAAACCTCCACCGGTGGTGCCTAATTCTAACTTTCCCTTCACCGCTGCCTAAACCTAACCCTCCCCACTTGGTGCCTTACCCTAACTTCCCTTTCGTAGTGCCTAACCCTAACCTCCACTCCCCGGTACCTAACCATACCCTTCCCGTCCCTGCACCCTAATCCTAACCCCCCCCAAGCACGTCACGCTGAAAGAACGATCAGGATTCCGGGCGTCGGTATTTTGACGCTGGCATCCTGACTTCCATCGGCGGCCTTCGGGATTCCAGCGTTGGTATTTTGACCACTGGGATCCCGTCCTTCCTTAAATTAACTACATCCCAAAGCATTAGCATCTAGGGGGGAAAATGGGGAATTGATGGAAACTAAGGAGTTCATAATCGATTGGTGTAGTACACAGGTTCTCAAACTCGGTCCTCAGGACCCCACACGGTTCATGTTTTGCATGTCACCTGTAGATTTTTAAAATGTGACAGTTGGTGATACACAGTGCAGTTGCTGGGTGACATGGAAAACATGAACCGTGTGGGGTCCTGAGGACCGAGTTTGAGAACCACTGGTGTAGTATAACCATGTGTAGACTAAGAATCCGTTGGGTATTGTACATTTATACTAATGCAATGATTTTAATTGTGTACATTTTCAGCAAATTGTACAGTGCAAAACCATGATGTCTTGTCTTCCACGGTATCCAATCCTTGGACCATACAAATAAGCTCTATTCTACAGTAGAGATGAGCGAGTTCGGTTCCTCGGAATCCGAACCCGCCCGAACTTCATGTTTTTTTTCACGGGTCCGAGCGACTCGGATCTTCCCGCCTTGCTCGGTTAACCCGAGCGCGCCCGAACGTCATCATGACGCTGTCGGATTCTCGCGAGACTCGGATTCTATATAAGGAGCCGCGCGTCGCCGCCATTTTCACACGTGCATTGAGATTGATAGGGAGAGGACGTGGCTGGCGTCCTCTCCATTTAGATTAGAAGAGAGAGAGTGAGATTGATTTGAGACAGAGACACTTGATTTACTGGAGCTTAGGAGTACTGTAGAGAGTGCAGAGTTTAGTAGTGACTGACCACAGTGACCACCAGACAGTGCAGTTTTATTTAATATAATCCGTTCTCTGCCTGAAAAAAACGATACACAGTGACTCAGTCACATACCATATCTGTGTGCACTGCTCAGCCCAGTGTGCTGCATCATCTATGTATATATCTGACTGTGCTCACACAGCTTATAATTGTGGGGGAGACTGGGGAGCAGTGCCAGTTATAGGTTATAGCAGGAGCCAGGAGTACATATTATTAAAATTAAACAGTGCACACTTTTGCTGCAGGAGTGCCACTGCCAGTGTGACTGACCAGTGACCTGACCACACTGACCACCAGTATAGTTAGTAGTATACTATATTGTGATTGCCTGAAAAAGTTAAACACTCGTCGTGTGACTTGTGTGGTGTTTTTTTTTTTATTCTATAAAAAACTCATTCTGCTGACAGACAGTGTCCAGCAGGTCCGTCATTATATAATATATACCTGTCCGGCTGCAGTAGTGATATATATATATTTTTTATATCATTATTTATCATCCAGTCGCAGCAGACACAGTACGGTAGTTCACGGCTGTAGCTACCTCTGTGTCGGCACTCGGCAGTCCATCCATAATTGTATACCACCTACCCGTGTTTTTTTTTTCTTTCTTCTTTATACATACATACTACATCTCTTTATCAACCAGTCTATATTAGCAGCAGACACAGTACAGTAGTCCACGGCTGTAGCTACCTCTGTGTCGGCACTCGGCAGTCCATCCATAATTGTATACCACCTACCCGTGGTTTTTTTTTCTTTCTTCTTTATACATACATACTACATCTCTTTATCAACCAGTCTATATTAGCAGCAGACACAGTACAGTACGGTAGTCCACGGCTGTAGCTACCTCTGTGTCGGCACTCGGCAGTCCGTCCATAATTGTATACCACCTACCCGTGGTTTTTTTTTTTTTCTTCTTTATACATACATACTACATCTCTTTATCAACCAGTCTATATTAGCAGCAGACACAGTACAGTAGTCCACGGCTGTAGCTACCTCTGTGTCGGCACTCGGCAGTCCATCCATAATTGTATACCACCTACCCGTGGTTTTTTTTTCTTTCTTCTTTATACATACATACTACATCTCATTATCATCCAGTCTATATTAGCAGCAGACACAGTACAGTACAATAGTCCACGGCTGTAGCTACCTCTGTGTCGGCACTCGGCAGTCCATCCATAATTGTATACTAGTATCCATCCATCTCCATTGTTTACCTGAGGTGCCTTTTAGTTGTGCCTATTAAAATATGGAGAACAAAAATGTTGAGGTTCCAAAATTAGGGAAAGATCAAGATCCACTTCCACCTCGTGCTGAAGCTGCTGCCACTAGTCATGGCCGAGACGATGAAATGCCAGCAACGTCGTCTGCCAAGGCCGATGCCCAATGTCATAGTACAGAGCATGTCAAATCCAAAACACCAAATATCAGTAAAAAAAGGACTCCAAAACCTAAAATAAAATTGTCGGAGGAGAAGCGTAAACTTGCCAATATGCCATTTACCACACGGAGTGGCAAGGAACGGCTGAGGCCCTGGCCTATGTTCATGGCTAGTGGTTCAGCTTCACATGAGGATGGAAGCACTCAGCCTCTCGCTAGAAAACTGAAAAGACTCAAGCTGGCAAAAGCACCGCAAAGAACTGTGCGTTCTTCGAAATCCCAAATCCACAAGGAGAGTCCAATTGTGTCGGTTGCGATGCCTGACCTTCCCAACACTGGACGTGAAGAGCATGCGCCTTCCACCATTTGCACGCCCCCTGCAAGTGCTGGAAGGAGCACCCGCAGTCCAGTTCCTGATAGTCAGATTGAAGATGTCAGTGTTGAAGTACACCAGGATGAGGAGGATATGGGTGTTGCTGGCGCTGGGGAGGAAATTGCCCAGGAGGATTCTGATGGTGAGGTGGTTTGTTTAAGTCAGGCACCCGGGGAGACACCTGTTGTCCGTGGGAGGAATATGGCCGTTGACATGCCTGGTGAAAATACCAAAAAAATCAGCTCTTCGGTGTGGAAGTATTTCACCAGAAATGCGGACAACATTTGTCAAGCCGTGTGTTCCCTTTGTCAAGCTGTAATAAGTAGGGGTAAGGACGTTAACCACCTCGGAACATCCTCCCTTATACGTCACCTGCAGCGCATTCATAATAAGTCAGTGACAAGTTCAAAATTTGGGCGACAGCGGAAGCAGTCCACTGACCAGTAAATCCCTTCCTCTTGTAACCAAGCTCACGCAAACCACCCCACCAACTCCCTCAGTGTCAATTTCCTCCTTCCCCAGGAATGCCAATAGTCCTGCAGGCCATGTCACTGGCAATTCTGACGAGTCCTCTCCTGCCTGGGATTCCTCCGATGCATCCTTGCGTGTAACGCCTACTGCTGCTGGCGCTGCTGTTGTTGCTGCTGGGAGTCGATGGTCATCCCAGAGGGGAAGTCGTAAGCCCACTTGTACTACTTCCAGTAAGCAATTGACTGTCCAACAGTCCTTTGCGAGGAAGATGAAATATCACAGCAGTCATCCTGCTGCAAAGCGGATAACTGAGGCCTTGACAACTATGTTGGTGTTAGACGTGCGTCCGGTATCCGCCGTTAGTTCACAGGGAACTAGACAATTTATTGAGGCAGTGTGCCCCCGTTACCAAATACCATCTAGGTTCCACTTCTGTAGGCAGGCGATACCGAGAATGTACACGGACGTCAGAAAAAGACTCACCAGTGTCCTAAAAAATGCAGTTGTACCCAATGTCCACTTAACCACGGACATGTGGACAAGTGGAGCAGGGCAGGGTCAGGACTATATGACTGTGACAGCCCACTGGGTAGATGTATGGACTCCCGCCGCAAGAACAGCAGCGGCGGCACCAGTAGCAGCATCTCGCAAACGCCAACTCTTTCCTAGGCAGGCTACGCTTTGTATCACCGCTTTCCAGAATACGCACACAGCTAAAAACCTCTTACGGCAACTGAGGAAGATCATCGCAGAATGGCTTACCCCAATTGGACTCTCCTGTGGATTTGTGGCATCGGACAACGCCAGCAATATTGTGTGTGCATTAAACATGGGCAAATTCCAGCACGTCCCATGTTTTGCACATACCTTGAATTTGGTGGTGCAGAATTTTTTAAAAAACGACAGGGGCGTGCAAGAGATGCTGTCGGTGGCCAGAAGAATTGCGGGACACTTTCGGCGTACAGGCACCACGTACAGAAGACTGGAGCACCACCAAAAACTACTGAACCTGCCCTGCCATCATCTGAAGCAAGAAGTGGTAACGAGGTGGAATTCAACCCTCTATATGCTTCAGAGGTTGGAGGAGCAGCAAAAGGCCATTCAAGCCTATACAATTGAGCACGATATAGGAGGTGGAATGCACCTGTCTCAAGTGCAGTGGAGAATGATTTCAACGTTGTGCAAGGTTCTGATGCCCTTTGAACTTGCCACACGTGAAGTCAGTTCAGACACTGCCAGCCTGAGTCAGGTCATTCCCCTCATCAGGCTTTTGCAGAAGAAGCTGGAGACATTGAAGGAGGAGCTAACACGGAGCGATTCCGCTAGGCATGTGGGACTTGTGGATGGAGCCCTTAATTCGCTTAACAAGGATTCACGGGTGGTCAATCTGTTGAAATCAGAGCACTACATTTTGGCCACGGTGCTCGATCCTAGATTTAAAACCTACCTTGGATCTCTCTTTCCGGCAGACACAAGTCTGCTGGGGTTGAAAGACCTGCTGGTGAGAAAATTGTCAAGTCAAGCGGAACGCGACCTGTCAACATCTCCTCCTTCACATTCTCCCGCAACTGGGGGTGCAAGGAAAAGGCTCAGAATTCCGAGCCCACCCGCTGGCGGTGATGCAGGGCAGTCTGGAGCGACTGCTGATGCTGACATCTGGTCCGGACTGAAGGACCTGACAACGATTACGGACATGTCGTCTACTGTCACTGCATATGATTCTCTCAACATTGAAAGAATGGTGGAGGATTATATGAGTGACCGCATCCAAGTAGGCACGTCACACAGTCCGTACTTATACTGGCAGGAAAAAGAGGCAATTTGGAGGCCCTTGCACAAACTGGCTTTATTCTACCTAAGTTGCCCTCCCACAAGTGTGTACTCCGAAAGAGTGTTTAGTGCCGCCGCTCACCTTGTCAGCAATCGGCGTATGAGGTTACATCCAGAAAATGTGGAGAAGATGATGTTCATTAAAATGAATTATAATCAATTCCTCCGCGGAGACATTGACCAGCAGCAATTGCCTCCACAAAGTACACAGGGAGCTGAGATGGTGGATTCCAGTGGGGACGAATTGATAATCTGTGAGGAGGGGGATGTACACGGTGATATATCGGAGGATGATGATGAGGTGGACATCTTGCCTCTGTAGAGCCAGTTTGTGCAAGGAGAGATTAATTGCTTCTTTTTTGGGGGGGTCCAAACCAACCCGTCATATCAGTCACAGTCATGTGGCAGACCCTGTCACTGAAATGATGGGTTGGTTAAAGTGTGCATGTCCTGTTTATACAACATAAGGGTGGGTGGGAGGGCCCAAGGACAATTCCATCTTGCACCTCTTTTTTCTTTTATTTTTCTTTGCGTCATGTGCTGTTTGGGGAGGGGTTTTTGGAAGGGCCATCCTGTGTGACACTGCAGTGCCACTCCTAGATGGGCCCGGTGTTTGTGTCGGCCACTAGGGTCGCTTATCTTACTCACACAGTCAGCTACCTCATTGCGCCTCTTTTTTTCTTTGCGTCATGTGCTGTTTGGGGAGGGTTTTTTGGAAGGGCCATCCTGCGTGACACTGCAGTGCCACTCCTAGATGGGCCCGGTGTTTGTGTCGGCCACTAGGGTCGCTTATCTTACTCACACAGTCAGCTACCTCATTGCGCCTCTTTTTTTCTTTGCGTCATGTGCTGTTTGGGGAGGGTTTTTTGGAAGGGACATCCTGCGTGACACTGCAGTGCCACTCCTAGATGGGCCCGGTGTTTGTGTCGGCCACTAGGGTCGCTTATCTTACTCACACAGCTACCTCATTGCGCCTTTTTTTTTCTTTGCGTCATGTGCTGTTTGGGGAGGGTTTTTTGGAAGGGACATCCTGCGTGACACTGCAGTGCCACTCCTAGATGGGCCCGGTGTTTGTGTCGGCCACTAGGGTCGCTTATCTTACTCACACAGCGACCTCGGTGCAAATTTTAGGACTAAAAATAATATTGTGAGGTGTGAGGTATTCAGAATAGACTGAAAATGAGTGTAAATTATGGTTTTTGAGGTTAATAATACTTTGGGATCAAAATGACCCCCAAATTCTATGATTTAAGCTGTTTTTTTAGGGTTTTTTGAAAAAAACACCCGAATCCAAAACACACCCGAATCCGACAAAAAAAATTCGGTGAGGTTTTGCCAAAACGCGGTCGAACCCAAAACACGGCCGCGGAACCGAACCCAAAACCAAAACACAAAACCCGAAAAATTTCCGGCGCTCATCTCTATTCTACAGTAGCAGTATTACTACATAAAAATACCATACCAAGTACAGGACACGGAAAGAAACTGTATAAAAACTAATTCCACCCAAACAAAACATTCTAAGTTTAACTTTAGCAGAGCTCAGTGGACTCTGGAATTCAGCAGGATCCTTGCAGAAGGTTCTCATTTCTGCTCCAATATCTTATTTTGGGTTGTCAAAGCCCCCCTTGTTGTAATTATATTCACATGAGTGCCAATGCTTTGACAGACCAGTTTCAGGAATCTGCCTTTTTATCTTGTTTTGTGTTCTGTTACAGCACTTACCAGTTTCGCAGCTCACATTTTCTTGTAGTGCTTTTTCTGTGAACTGATGCCTGGACATCATCCTGCTAGATCATGTCAGCTGACTGCTTTCTTCCAGTTAGAGTGCTCCATACTTCCGCTGACACCAGCAATCAATCAGAGACCTGTAATTCCTTTGCAAGACCCCTTTGGCTATTAGTCCAATGCCAGAGCAACAAGCATCATCCCTGTGAGATATCCTGCTTTCCAAGCTCTTGCTTGCAGTAAGCTAGTCTGCTATTCCTGGCTCCAGAGTGTAGTACTATGGTTTCCTGGTTATCAAAGAATCCTGCGTTGCTGAGTTACTTTCCATGAAGCCTGTTAATCACTGCAGAGTTACACCCAGCTTTTGCTTCAGCACTTCTATACAGACTTCTGCCATTGTTTTCTGACTCCAGTAATCTGCTGAGCATATAAGGTTTCCAAGCTGCATCACCTTCAGTTTGAACAAAAGTCTGTGTTACTAATTGCTGAACCTCCTACCAAGCTGATCATCAACCCAATGGTTCCTCTGTGTTTGCAGCTTGCAGATTCCTGATTGCACCGCTCTGGTTTTCTAGACTCAGCTATATCCAGTCTGTGTAAAGTCTAACACATTTACCACTCTGTCTGATAATACTTGTTCTCTCCAGTGCTACACTCAGTACCTAGTGCATACCAGAGCAGTTATCATCTGAGCTGCATTGCCATTTCCAAACTGGTTCAAAAACATCACCGGTTCCAGTCAGTTCAGATATTGCCGGTTCCAGTTTTGGTTTAAAGACATCACTGGTTCCAGTCCGGTTCAAAGACACTACCGGTTCCAATTCAGTTCAGAGACATCACCGCTTCCAGTCCGGCCAAGAAGCAAGTGTCAGTTCCGACCTGACCAATACCATTCCATCCGGTTCCAGTCTGGTCCAGAGACATAGCTGGTTCCAGTTTCAGTTCAAAAACATCACCGGTTCCAGTCCGGTTCAAAGACATAGCCAGTTCCAGTTCAGTTCAGAGACATTGCTGGTTCCAGTATGGCCAAGAAGCAAGTGTCAGTTCTGGCTTCAGCTGGTTCCAGTCTGGTCCAGAGGTCCTCACCAGCTATAGTCTGTATCTATGCTGGACCGATTCAGTCACGATACTAGTGTGGCTCTTGGCTCTGGCAATAGTGTGGTGGGAAGCTACAGCTTGATTGACAGGCTGTGGCCATTTGGGGGGCGGTAATAATGGTGATCCCATGCTGCGCCTTCAGATCTGAGAAGTCGACAGTGTGTGACTTTTTACACAAGGCGCCTCCTAAATCTTTAATATAACTTCTCAGATTCACTGCAACTGAAGACTTAGCACTGATAACTCCTGCGTCCACCTCTAAATCAGGCTCTGTGCATAGATCCTGCCTGAGTACCCAGCACAGATCGCTCCCAGTAACTTGCAGTACCCTTCCCACAAACGCCACACTGCTGACAGATTACGCTGAGGAACACTGTTCTGCTTGTGCAGTATGTAGATTAGAAATAATGAAACGACAGCAAACTCATTGACAAATTGAACGTTATAACTGATGCTTTCAAAGTAATCAACATACACATTTAATGATGTATATCATTACCATATCCAAAATGCTGACGCCCTCACTTAATTCTTGTAATATAAATCATTCGCACAGTCCTATATCATTACACTTTCAAATTACATTTTAGAATCTTTATGTAGGTACACCTGGCTAATTAGCTGTCATCTTCCTATATTATGTCCTATTATCTATATTGGATAAAAGAAGAATTTCTATAGACTGACTTGAGACGCATACTGTAGTTTGATCAGAGCACGAGGCTGCATTTTTATAGTATACATGTCGTCACAGTATGAATATTGCAATCAGTTATTCATGCATTTAACCAAAATGTTAACCCTAAGTTGTGCCGAAGAGTGACGTAGATTTGCGGTTACATCAATACTGAAGGCGTGGGTACAGATGCACCCATTCAAATCCCTTATTGCCCGTCAGGACAATAGGTATCACCGGGAACATAGGGTAAGCGCCATGTTTCTGGAGATTTGCGCTGACACACACACCATTTTCCAGGAGATTGGCGCAGGCTCAGCAGAATGCTGGCACTTGCCAGGAGTCTACTGCGGAAAAAAGTCATTGAGAGAGGGGGAGGCTTCGAAAGAAGCCTGCATATGGCTCCTCCTCTCTCTTGATCTGTCCCTGCCTCATATACTGTTGCTCTTGTCTCACTATGTAGCCCCTTAAGTTTCCCAAGTCCCAAGCAACGCGACAGCACAGAGTGTCTTTTTCGCTCAAAATGTGTATCTTTATAAAACAACCAAAACTTTATTACTAGTGAACACTGATCACTGGGGCTTGTGGTACTTGTATATCTATGCAGGGGTGTATTTAGAGAGGATTGTGTCCATGTGCAGCCACTGTCAGGTCTCCATCCTCTCTAGCTGGCAGTGTGTGAGCACCAGTAGACTCTGGCGCTGTGTGTAGGTCTCCAGGAAAATGGCTGCCGCACCATTTTCCCAGTTAATTTGCAGTGCTGATGTGGGCCTCCAAAGGGCGCATGTGCGGTTTGGGCTCCCTATGCACTGCACACATTTCTCCTATTATAGACATGCCATTACATCTATGTCCGAATCAGTGTAAAACGTAGTCTCATACCAATTGCCCAGCTTTTTCTCCCACCGGGTACCTTTGTGCTTCATCTGTGACTTTGTGTGTGTGTTATACCAATTTCTGTGTGTATAAAGCCTCAGTCTAGTGACTCTGGTACACTTTGAGCAGCTTTTTGTCTGCGATGCTACTAAGACACAAAATTAGGAGAAAAAGTTGGTATGCTAAATCAGATGTCTTGCGCCATGTTGCACAAAAACACAAGATGTATGAGGACACATCTGTACACTGGACAATGTTTTAGAAACGTTATGTGCAAATTCTGTTGAAAATGGGTCAATAAGATATACAGTATAAAGTCCATATTCTCTATGTAACAATAATATGAGCATAATTCTTCTCGCTATCTTGTGTCACTAGATGCTGTGATCTTCTTGTGCTAATTTAGATTAAAGGCCAGTTTGTCTGTCACCATTTGTAAGTTTTCAGGTTATGTTACATCCTATGATTGTTTTTAGAAACAAACATTTTATGAACAACTCTTTCCAAGCCGGAGGTAAAACAAAGGACTTCAAACACAGAATTCGGCCAGAATCCAGTACAGTGTATGTGTCTGAGGCCAAGATAGGACAAGAAGCAGCTGATTGGGTACGACAAGAAATAAAATGTGGTGCTTTTGTAGAATGCCAACTCGAAGAGTATGGGGACCAGTCCAAGGGAATTGTAGGGATTTCAAAACTTACTATATGGATATAGTCCATTATATTTCTTGTAGCTTTCAGAGCCCAGAAAAAAAAAATGAATACAGTTTTTTTGCTAAAGTAGTCATTATAGAGGAGGGGGATTATCTTGGATGGTCTGGGCTCTGTGTGACGGCACTGCTTGCACACACCTGGTTCTGCGCATGTTAAATACCCCTGTTGCAGAGTATTTAGGTTAATCTACAGTGTGATGCCTAGTTTCAGTGGAGAATTTTATTTTCCAGACTTCTGTGAACTCTGTTTAACAAAGTGACCAATACAGGCCATAGACACTCTGGATCCTCAAGCTTGTGGCTCTTTGCTAGGACGGAAATGACTGTCTTGCTTAGGTTCTTCAGGCGGAAGAGATAAAAGACTAATCAAAACTGTGAACCAGACTTACTGATTCTCTGACTTCTTCTTCTTCTCAGTGTTGTCTGGTTGGAAGGTACACCTTATTTTCTAAGGTGATCAAATAAATAACGGCGGGGAACAATAAAGAAATAGTAAGAGCTACTTTAGGATAGTCATAGAAAATATTTCCAGGTGGAATTCAAAATGTATAGGGGGAGATGTACTAAGTCTTGGAGAGTGATATGGTGAAGCATGGGCCCCAAAAAGTGAACTAACTATAGTAGCATTTAAACGGTTACCTTAGAAGATGAAGCAAAAGAGACTTAAGTGTATCCATGCAAGCAGAAAGATCTTGCAGAACATGAATGATTTGGCCTTCTTCACTTTCCCGCTTTTCCACTTGCATGCATTCCAGCTGTGCAACTTCTATGCCATTAGTAATTTTCATTAACTGACTAATTAGAAGCCCAGAGTCTAATAAGAGCCAGAGGGCCTTATTCAGGTTTGTTAGCAAACCAAATATGTTAGCAATTGGGCAAAACAATGTTGCACTGCAGGTGGGGCAGATGTAATATCTGCAGAGAGATTAGATCTAAATCTCTCTGCACATGTTACATCTGCTCCACCTGCAGTGCAACATGGTTTTGCCCAATTTCTTACTTTTTTGTTTTGCTAACAGACCTGAATAGCTCACAATAACCCACAGGTCACAGCCTTGTTAGATAGCTTCTGTCTACAGAGAAAGGTTGTCAAGTAAAAGCCAAGATTGGTACGGGCAGCTCTGGTTCAAGTAAATATACAAGTCTGAGGTCAGGATTCATAGATAGCAAAGAAGCCAAGGTCAGGACCACAAGCAAACAAGCAAAGTTAGAACATCCCCATTCAATGACATCAGAAAAAGTAACTAGGAACTCTAAAGGCCCGTACACGCTGGCCGATATATCGGCCGTTCTCTTGAACGGCCGATATATCGTGGGTCCGTCGCCAGTGTGTACGGCCGATACGTCTGTGAACTCCGTCGTTCACAGATGTATCGCGTCAGCCCCGCAGCACAGCCGACGGCCAATATATCTACCGATATATTGGCGCGTCGCTGTGTGTGTACGGGCAATCGGCCCACCGGCGGTGATTGACAGCTGAACTGGGTGAGCATGTGTACACGCCCGCCCAGTTCATGACGTCAGTCCCCGACGGATCGGACAGTGTGTATGCTCAACACACTGCCCGATCCGTCCATAGATACAGTATATCTGCCGATCAATTGATAGGCAGATATATCTTCCAGTGTGCACCCACCTTAAGAATGGAACATGCAAATACTCAGACTCCAGTTAAAGGGCGGCACAGAATTATTTTAAGATACTGTACATGCAATTCAAAATACATACATTATGTAGCAGCCAAATGTTTACATTTACTTATGGGCCGTAAAATTTAAACTGAAGGGAAGCAGGTTCAGGAGAATTGAAGGAAAAATGATTTCACAGAAAAGGTCAGTGGCTGTATCTATAATGTGTGCAGTGTGTGTGGTGCACACAGGCCCCTGGGTCCAGAGGGGGCCCACACCACACACACACTGCACCCATTTCTTCTATACTTACCTTTCTGGTGTCCGGGTGTGGGCCCCCTCCTCTCCCGTCACCGTAGCCGGCAGCTGCGCTGCTAGTGCTTTCTCTGAGCACTAGAGACTCTGACACAGTTCCTAGAGTCTACAGCGCATGCACAGGTCTCTGAAAAAATGGACGCTGTGCAATTTTTTCGGAGACTTGCGCATTGGCTGTAGACTCTAGGAACTCTAGACAGAGCACTAACAGCACTGCTGCCGGCTGCGGGACGGGAGAGGAGGGGGCCCACACCCAGAGACTGAACACGGGTCCGCTCCTCTCTAGATACGCCCCTGGAAAAGATAGTGGATAAGTGGAATAGCCTACCTTCAGAGGTGGTAGAGGATAAGACAGTAGAACAATTTAAACATGCTTGGGATAGTCATAGGAATATCCTAACAAAGATCTAAGGATCAAATAGGTTTTGAGGTTATGATAAATTTAAAAAAGGGGCAGACTTGATGGGCCAAGTGGTTCTTTTCAGCCATCACATTCTAGTTTCTATGTTTTTAAGGGGTTATGGCAAAAAATAAAGTGTGTCAAACTATGTAATGTATAAAAATAAAATAACACAAACATGAAAAATAAAAAATGAATTTCAGCATTTAAATATACTGTAGCTCCTAAATTTTGCAATGATGTAAGTGGGGCATGGGCACAGCCTAATGAGGACATGGCTACCGTGCCCAAAGGCATGCCTGCCAATATATCTATTCAGTATTCAGAATATTGCTGAAATCCCTTAGTATACAGCAAATAACAGATTCATTGAATCCCTAATTACTGCCAGAATTATTCTGTGCTACAATGGTAATTAAACTGTTGCTTACTAAGTACAAGTATTTATCTTTTATATAGAACACTAACATGCTGGAATGGTATTTGTTTAACCCTTCCAGTGGCAGAGATTTGGGAGAGTTGTGTCCCTGCTGGTTCCTGGACAGGATTTTGATGTTCGAAATTTCAGAGTTTATCTAAAGACAAGTGGTTTGATAAACTGCTGCTGCCATGACATGTGTACTGTCCTCTTCATCTTGTGGCACTGTCTCACATTGAGGGGTCTATTTATGAAGCAGTGAAAAGAGTGGAGAAGTGAGCCTGTGGAGAAGTTGCCCATGGCAACCAATCAGCTGCTCCGTACAATTGTATAATATGGAAATTATAAATGTTACTTCAATGCTGATTGGTTGCCATGGGTAACTTCTCCACTGGCTTACTTCTCCACATTTTGCACTGCTTCATGAATAGACCCCTGAGTGCAATTGGTAGGGAGAACACTTTTCAATATGGCAGATTTCAACACAAGGTTGTCCTTTGGAGAACACTGCTTGTCCCAAGAATACTCGCTGCATTTGTGCATTATTTTAGGCTCTTATTTGCTAGGACCCTTATTTAACTCCAACTGAGAGTGGGAATCTACAATGCAATGCAAAAACTACACAGGGTAAATCCCCACCCATCCTATGTGTTAAGGGGAAAACCCACTGCCCAAACATTGCCCATCCTGATTGATGAGTTTACATGTATTGTTGCAGCAGGAGACCATCAGTAATATAAATGAGTCACGTGTACTCGTACTTCATAATGTGCACATTATCAAATCAACACATGAGTGCCTAGAATTTAAATGAGGGTGTCATTGTTGCGTGTCTACTCTCCCCCAACCCCCCAACCCCCCACCACCACACACCGAGCACCAAAATGAAACAGAGGAGAGGAGACAACCTTTCAGGCAATGGGGCCCAATTTACTGTATACAGTATATTGCTTGTTGACTGTTGACCACTTGTGATCTCAAATGGGTAACATTCTTGTCCAGTAAATTAAGACCATCCATTCTTTTCAAATGCTTATCCAACTTTGATTTGGCAAACAATTAAAGACAGAGAACATTTTTCATGAATCATGCCACCTCCTAAAAACTATTGTGCAAAGCAAAAATAAAAACATTGTAAAAACATAACTATATTATTAAGGCATGCAAAATAATGAATGCATCTGTGGGGTCTATTCAATGCCTGTCGGATCCTCTCCGGCTGAGAGGATCCGACAGTTCAGTATTCAATTTCCGGGCATTTCCGTCAGGTTTTGCCTGTTATTGACAATGCCGATCCAACTTGTTTTGAAGCATTGTCGAAAACGGGCCAAAAACCTGTCAGAAATGTCCGCAAATCCGACAAAACACATGGATCCGCAGCTAATCCATGTGTTTTCTGACAAGTCAGATAAACGGCAGGTGAGTTGAACAGGTTGAATACTGATTCGACCTAAAAAAAATAGTCAGTCAGAAACTGCAGTTTTTCCGACTTGACGGCAATTCCGACTTTAATTGAATAGACCCCTATATTGTATAATGGGTGTGATTTAACTAAGCTTTAGGTGTGAATATGTGTAAAAAGTATATAGTTTAAATAACATTAACTAGTAAACTGGGCTGGACTAGACTTTACTGTTGTCTGTGATTCCAGTGTACAGAGAGTTGGTGCTATGTGGAGTCTGCTCAACAAAATGTGGATTTCGATTCATCTTACTATTTATCACACTAGGGTGTAGTGGCCATTTTCACAGAGATTTACACATGCGCAGTAGAGAAGTGCCATGTTCCAGAAGACCAGCTGCCATGTTCTAGGCTAGGAGGCCTGTGGCCCTGTGCATGCGTAGTAGACTCTGGCACAAAGCCAAAGTCTACTGCGCTGCCAGATAGGAGGGTAACCTGCACATGGGCCCTCTCCTCTCTTAAACCGCTCTTGATTGTAGCAGGCCAAAGAGAGTATCCTGTGTACACCATACTGTAGATTCTAGGCGAGAAAAAGCATTGAAAGGGTTAAAAGGATTTTATATTAAAACATTGCATAATAATGCAATAAAATCGATTTTACAGTGCATAATTGCTTTATCAGTCCAAAATACTGCACAGTAGCATTGTACCACTTATTAAGATCTTTTGCCCACTAGGGGCACAATTACATTAGGTTCTATGGGGTATATTTACTAAGGTCCCGATTTTGACCGAGATGCCGTTTTTTCTTCAAAGTGTCATTTCGGTAATTTACTAAGCAAAAATCACGGCAGTGATGAGGGCATTCGTAATATTTTGGAAGTCCTAGGAAAAAATCACGAATCAATACACCATCGGTCAAATACGCCTGCAATTTGGTAGAAATCGGTCATTTACTAAAAAGTGCAAAACACAAACACTGCCGACAATAGCCAAACACTGCCGTGCTAAAATACAAATCGTGAAAAAGTGCTAAAAAAAAAAAACAGACCTGCTTTTTTATCCCGTGTTTGTATAGGCATGCACGGATCCATGAGATCCGTGCATGTTTTTCAGTGGGAAGGGGTGGGAAATGTTATAATTTTTCACAAAAAAAAAATGCGTGGGGTCCCCCCTCCTAAACCAAACCAGCCTCGGGCTCTTTGAGCCGGCCCTGGTTGCAAAAATATGGGAAAAAAATTGACAGGGGTTCCCCCATATTTAAACAACCAGCACTGGGCTCTGCGCCTGGTCCTGGTTCCAAAAATACGGGGGACAAAAAGCGTAGGGGTCCCCCGTATTTTTGAAACCAGCACCTGGCTCCACTAGCTGGACAGATAATGCCACAGCCGGGGGTCACTTTTATACAGTGCCTTGCGGCCGTGGCATCAAATATCCAACTAGTCACTCCTGGCCGGGGTACCCTGGGGGAGTGGGGACCCCTTCAATCAAGGGGTCCCCCCCCCAGCCACCCAAGGGCCAGGGGTGAAGCCCGAGGCTGTCCCCCCCATCCAATGGGCTGCGGATGGGGGGCTGATAGCCTTTGTTGAAAGTAATGAATATTGTTTTTAGTAGCAGTACTACAAGTCCCAGCAAGCCTCCCCCGCAAGCTGGTACTTGGAGAACCACAAGTACCAGCATGCGGCGGAAAACCGGGCCCGCTGGTACCTGTAGTACTACTACTAAAAAATACCCCAATAAAGACATTACACACACACCTTGAAAGTATAACTTTAATGCATACATACACACCACCATATACACATACTTACCTTATGTTCACACGAGGGTCGGTCCCCTTCTCCAGTAGAATCCATGGTGTACCTGTTGAAAAAATCCTACTCACCAAATCCAGTGTAGAGGGCTCCTCGGATAATCCATTTGTAATCCACGTACTTGTAAAAATAAAAAAACGGGACACCCGACCACGAACTGAAAGGGGACCCATGTTTTCACATGGGACCCCTTTCCCCGAATGCCAGAAACCCCCTCTGACTGATGTCTAAGTGGGTTTCTTTAGCCAATCAGGGAGCGTCACGTTGTGGCACCCTCCTGATCGGCTGTGTGCTCCTGTACTGTCTGACAGGCGGCACACGGCAGTGTTACAATGTAGCGCCTATGCGCTCCATTGTAACCAATGGTGGGAACTTTGTAGTCAGCGGTTGACCGAAAGTGACCTCACCGCTGACCACAAAGTTCCCACCATTGGTTACAATGGAGCGCATATTTACATATTTTACAAGTACGTGGATTACAAATGGATTATCCGAGGAGCCCTCTACACTGGATTTGGTGAGTAGGATTTTTTCAACAGGTACACCATGGATTCTACTGGAGAAGAGGACCGACCCTCGTGTGAACATAAGGTAAGTATGTGTATATGGTGGTGTGTATGTATGCATTAAAGTTATACTTTCAAGGTGTGTGTGTAATGTCTTTATTGGGGTATTTTTTTAGTAGTAGTACTACAGGTACCAGCGGGCCCGGTTTTCCGCCGCATGCTGGTACTTGTGGTTCTCCAAGTACCAGCTTGCGGGGGAGGCTTGCTGGGACTTGTAGTACTGCTACTAAAAACAATATTCATTACTTTCAACAAAGGCTATCAGCCCCCCATCCGCAGCCCATTGGCCCTTGGGTGGCTGGGGGGGGGACCCCTTGATTGAAGGGGTCCCCACTCACCCAGGGTACCCCGGCCAGGGGTGACTAGTTGGATATTTGATGCCACGGCTGCAAGGCACTGTATAAAAGTGACCCCCGGCTGTGGCATTATCTGTCCAGCTAGTGGAGCCCGGTGCTGGTTGTTTAAATATGGGGGAACCCCTGTCAATTTTTTTCCCATATTTTTGCAACCAGGGCCGGCTCAAAGAGCCCGAGGCTGGTTTGGCTTAGGAGGGGGGACCCCACGCAATTTTTTTTTTAAAGTTTAAACATTTTTTTTTTTTTTACAAGGTGCACAATGAAGCCCTGCACGGATCTCTCAGATCCGGCCGAGATTCATTGTATTAAAGTCGGCAGTGTTTTACAAGTCACTCACGTAAAACACTGCCTAAAAAAACGAATGACATCGACATCGGAAAAACCGAAAATGCAGAATACGGCAGCTTAGTAAATTAGTCGTAATCAATTCAAAAAGTTGCATATTTACACTTTCGATGTCATTCGTGATTGAACTTTGACCTCAAACGGGAAAATACGATTCTTAGTAAATTTACCCCTATGTCTGTGTATAAAATAGTTCTTCATGCAGGACTGTGCATTACTGAATATTTATAGAAAAATAAAGTGAAAGGAAACTGTGGAACAGGGTGATACCTAGTTCTTTACACTTTTTAATTGGCTGTCAACACAAAGTTTCTAGATAAGAGTCAATCTGCAGCTTCATGTACAGTCTGTACAAGTCAAATTCAATATATGTACTGTATACTGTATGTAATGTAAACACTAAGAATATTGAATTGAAGAGCTCCTAGGTGTAACACATGCATTAATAAAAGAAAATTAAATCTCTGCTTGGTAAATGTCATATATAGAACAGGGGCATATCTACCCATTGGCCAGGATGGCACTTGCCAAGGGTGCCAGCCGAGGAGGGGTCTGAATGACCCCCATAGCACATATTCTAGCCTTTATACTATTTACTAAGGTGGGTGTGTGGCCACACCTCCTCATGTTGTCCACGCCCACTCTTGTTACTGGGGCCCCGCAAAGCTGTCAGCACCCCTGTGAATGGCCAAATATTCTCTGTAAAGTGCTGCAGAATGTGTGTGCGCTATACAGCGGTGGATTGGCCCGGCGGGACGCCGGAGTTATAGACTGATGTGGCCAATCCCATGCCCTCCCTGCTGGGCCAGTTTGCGGTGCCTGTTGCATGATCATTTTGTTTTTGTTTCTTTTACTTTTTTTAAAGGGGGTGTGTCCACTGGACTGTGGTTAGAAATCACCACTCGTTTGGACGGTGACTTGATATTTATTTATCAGGAAAGATAACTGGTCACTGCTGTGGATTTAACTTAGTTAAGAACATGTGACAAATAATTAACTGTCGAACAGTGTCACAATTTGGAGGTCGCAACTTCACTGACAATGACATAACAAGCAAATTACAATACGGCAGATAATGAACATACATTCAATTAGAATGATACTGTAGTACCCTATATTGTTCACCGGGTGGTGGCTAGGACTTTATATGGCTCAGTCCCTGGATTGGTGGCCATATTAAATTTAAGTCAATGCTCTATCCACTATAGTCCCTGAGAGGGCACAGTGTCAACCTTTAAAGAGCCCGACAGCTGTTTCAACACCTGACGAAAACCATCAATCGTTGAAACAGCTGTTGGGCTGTAGCACTAGGACTGTACCCAGATTGATTGTCTGTAAGGAATAAATCCTTTTTTGCTTTCATCAAAAACGTGAGTGCTGGTCTTTTTTCTTTTTCTTTTGGGAAAAGTGAGTGTTATATATATATATATATATATATTCACTGCTCAAAAAAATAAAGGGAACACTTACACAACACAATGTAACTCCAAGTCAATCACACTTCTGTGAAATCAAACTGTCCACTTAGGAAGCAACACTGATTGACAATCAATTTCACATGCTGTTGTGCAAATGGAATAGGCAACAGGTGGAAATTATAGGCAATTAGCAAGACACCCCCAATAAAGGAGTTGTTCTGCAGGTGGTGACCACAGACCATTTCTCAGCTCCTATGCTTTCTGGCTGATGTTTTGGTCACTTTTGAAAGCTGGCAGTTCTTTCACTCTAGTGGTAGCATGAGACGTAGTCTACAACCCAAACAAGTGGCTCAGGTAGTGCAGCTCATCCAGGATGGCACATCAATGCGAGCTGTGGCAAGAAGGTTTGCTGTGTCTGTCAGCGTAGTGTCCAGAGCATGGAGGCGCTACCAGGAGACAGGCCAGTACATCAGGAGACGTGGAGGAGGCCGTAGGAGGGCAACAACCCAGCAGCAGGACCGCTACCTCCGCCTTTGTGCAAGGAGGAACAGGAGGAGCACTGCCAGAGCCCTGCAAAATGACCTCCAGCAAGCCACAAATGTGCATGTGTCTTTTCTGAAAGGATCAGAAACAGACTCCATGAGGGTGGTATGAGGGCCCGACGTCCACAGGTGGGGGTTGTGCTTACAGCCCAACACCATGCAGGACGTTTGGCATTTGCCAGAGAACACCAAGATTGGCAAATTCGCCACTGGCGCCCTGTGCTCTTCCCAGATGAAAGCAGGTTCTCACTGAGCACATGTGACAGATGTGACAGAGTCTGGAGACGCCAAGGAGAACGTTCTTCTGCCTGCAACATTCTCCAGCATGATCGGTTTGGCAGTGGGTCAGTAATGGTGTGGGGTGGCATTTCTTTGGGGGCTGCACAGCCCTCCATGTGCTCACCAGAGGTAGCCTGACTGCCATTAGGTACCGAGATGAGATCCTCAGACCCCTTGTGAGATCATATGCTGGTGCAGTTGGCCCTGGGTTCCTCCTAATGCAAGACAATGCTAGACCTCATGTGGCTGGAGTGTGTCAGCACTTCCTGCAAGACTAAGGCATTGATGCTATGGACTGGCCCGCCCAATCCCCAGACCTGAATCCAATTGAGCACATCTGGGACATCATGTCTCGCTCCATCCACCAACGCCACGTTGCACCACAGACTGTCCAGGAGTTGGCGGATGCTTTAGTCCAGGTCTGGGAGGAGATTCCTCAGGAGACCATCCGCCACCTCATCAGGAGCATGCCTAGGCGTTGTAGGGAGGTCATACAGGCACGTGGAGGCCACACACACTACTGAGCCTCATTTTGACTTGTTTTAAGGACATTACATCAAAGTTGGATCAGCCTGTAGTGTGTTTTTCCACTTTAATTTTGAGTGTGACTCCAAATCCAGACCTCCATGGGTTAATAAATTTGATTTCCATTGATAATTTTTGTGTGATTTTGTTGTCAGCACATTCAACTATGTAAAGAACAAAATATTTAATAAGAATATTTCATTCATTCAGATCTAGGATGTGTTATTTTAGTGTTCCCTCTATTTTTTTGAGCAGTATATATATATATATATATATATATATATATATATGTTCTTCACAGCTCAAAGTCTACTGCCTGATAATAAATGTCTGTGAAGGGGGGGGTACAATAGCAAGAACTGAGGTAGCATCCAGACAGATACACGGTTCAGCTCTATGGATGAAGTAGACAAGACAGTATCTTAACAATGAGTGGCGACAAGTAATGCAGCTTCTCAAGCGGTGTGTGAAAGCAAGTAAACACTGTTAATACAATGATCCCTTGTTAACTGTGCTTGTGAACTCCTCAATACGTTAATATTATGCAACATGCATGGTATCCCCACACCTCCCTTAGCCGTACTAACAGGGTTATCCTACACTGGCAGAGGCGGAACTATTGCCAGTGCAACCAGTGCGTTGCACTGGGGCTCGTTACTGTGCGGGGGCCCAAAGCATGTAATGAGTCAAACTGACTCATTGCATGCCACTGTGTGCTGCGGGCAACCGCCGCCCGCAGCACACAGCCACCCGCAGCACACAGGAGAGGAGAGGAGCGCAGCTGCCACGGGATGAAGGAGGAGGAGGGAGGCGGAGGAGGGAGCGGCAGCAGCGCTGTGTTATTGGTTGAGGCGCTGCTGCTGCTGTCCCTCTGCTTCACCATACGCTGTCTTCCGACGCTGTGAAGCGCATCCCAGCATTCACAGTGGTGGAGAACAACCTATGGTGAAGGACTGGGACAGCAGCAGCAGCAGCGCCTCCACCAATAACACAGCGCCGCTGTGGCTCCATCCTCCACCTCCCCCCTCCTCCTTCTCTCCTGCCCGGGAATCGGGATCTCTGCCAGAAGCGCACCAAGGAGCCTGAGCCAGCGGAGACAGTAAGTATAATTCTTTCTTTCTCTTTCTTTCTTTCTTTCTTTCTTTCTTTCTTTCTTCCTTCCTTAATGTGTAAAAAGGGGGACGCTGTTTGCGTAATGTGTAAAAAAGGGGGACGCTGTCAGCCGTAATGTTTAAAAAGGGGGAATCTGCCTGCCGTAATGTGTAAAAAGGGCACGCTGTCTGCAGTAATGTGTAAAAAGGGCACGCTGTCTGCAGTAATGTGTAAAAAGGCCACGCTGTCTGCCGTAATGTGTAATAAGGGGGACGCTGTCTGCCGTAATGTGTAAAAAGGGCACGCTGTCTGCCATAATGTGTAATAAGGGGGACGCTGTCTGCCGTAATGTGTAATAAGGGGGACTCTGTCTGCCGTAATGTGTAAAAAGGGCACGCTGTCTGCCGTAATGTTTAATAAGGGGGACGTTGTATGCCGTAATGTGTAAAAAGGGGACGCTGTCTGCCGTTATGTGTAAAAAGGGGACGCTGTCTGCCTTAATGTGTGAAAAGGGGACGCTGTCTGCCATAATGTGTAAAAAGGGGATGCTGTCTGCCGTAATGTGTAATAAGGGGGACGTTGTCTGCAGTAATGTGTAAAAAGGGCACGCTGTCTGCCGTAATGTGTAATAAGGGGGATGCTGTCTGCTGTAATGTGTAAAAAGGGCATGCTGTCTGCCGTAATGTGTAATAAGGGGGACGTTGTCTGCCGTAATGTGTAAAAAGGGGACGCTGTCTGCCGTTATGTGTAAAAAGGGGACGCTGTCTGCCTTAATGTGTAAAAAGGGGACGCTGTCTGCCTTAATGTGTAAAAAGGGGACGCTGTCTGCCTTAATGTGTAAAAAGGGGACGCTGTCTGCCGTAATGTGTAAAAAGGGGATGCTGTCTGCCGTAATGTGTAAAAAGGGGAATCTGTCCGCCGTAAGGTGTAAAAGGGTCTCTACCTGGTGTAGTGGTGCTACTGTGCGGCATAATTTGAATAATGGAGACTACTGTACACCGTTATATGAATTGGTATTATTTCGTGGCCACACCCCTTCCCCATGAAGCCACACCCCTATATATATTTTGCGTGCGCCTACGGCGCGCACTGCCTCTGTTTTGCATGCAGGGGTGGGGCTCCGATGCCACTTCTGGCACACAGTTCTAAAATGTCTAGTTACGGCACTGTTGCTAGGTAACCATTTCTCTGGCCCTGAGCAGGTCTCCCTCACCAGATCCTCTCCAGGGGTGAGGGGGTGGACTTGGTTAGGATGAGGGGGGGGGGGGGGCAAAGCATTTTGTTGCACCTGGGCCCACCGTTCGCTAGTTCCGCCACTGTACACTGGGTATGGTTCAGCAATTTCTGCTGAAGTCTGATGAGGGGAAATGTAACCAAAAGGCTCCTGTGGTCAGGGCAGTGGAGAGCCGGGATGGGCCCAGATACTTTTCAAGGGGTGTGGCCTAATCACAGGAGGTGTAGTCATGTACTCTTAGAAAAAAATACTGAAACAAAATAGCATTTTAAGCACCTCCATGGCCACACTGCTGCCCAGTAGACAGCAGTGTGTGCTGGGCTGAGGAAAAGAGCTGCAGCTGCTGCTGCTAGGAAAGGGGGTTGGGGCCTGGGCCCCTACAGGACCCTCACTGGGCCCCTGAATCAGACCTGGGCCTGGGTAATTTGTACCCTCCCCCCCCCCTCTCTCGGCACCACTGCCTGTGGTAAAACCTGTGAAGTCGGAAATAGACTTTCACTTGTTTCCACAGTTAACTGCCTGTCTGCTATGGCTGCTTGTCTGTCAGGAATAGGCAGTGACTGGTATTAGATGAGGAGCATGGACTGGCTCACTACTGCAACAAGTCTCTCCCTGTTGCTGCCTTGAAAGCGTCTCACTACAACACACGGGGTATAAATGGGGCCCGTTTCCTCACAGATGGTAGATGAGCTGGGTGTCTGTTACTGGCTAATAGTGAAGTACTGCCTTATGACTAGGTGACACAGGCTCGGTTTAACTTCAGTAGTCGCTGTAGCCGGGGCAGGCAGGCTGGCAATAGCTAGTATTAACTGGTAGCAAGGCAGTGAGGTGTCAGAGGTACTTGTGGCAGCTGTTCTCTGTGGTCTATGTTGGCACAGGATTCAACTTCTTCCGATGCAGCATTCCCGTCAGCATGTGTGACTACAGCTCTAGTGCTCTGGTCCGAACCACCCGCTGATGCCTCCTTAGCTGTCCGATACACTCCCGCTCCATTGTTTCCACACTCTCCTCAGCGGACCTCAGGACAGCCTGTCTGCCTCACCATTAACTCTAGCACCACTCACAGCGGTAACCCCGCCTTGCCTTGTTACCGCTCAGGAGGCTCCGCCTCCCTCTTCAGAGTCAGGCAATTGCGGGACCTATGGCTTCCCGCTCTCTGGACACAGCAGCTGTACTCCTTTAGGTCCTGGTCACCGAGTTGCACTGCTGACGTCACTCAACATGGGGCTTGTTAGCCCTTGCAGCGCCAGTGACTCAGAACAGCTGGGCAGCAGTGTTCGAATCAGGGAATAGGAGGGTCCGATAGCAGCTGTTTGGTGGGACATTCTGTGGGGTATCATATGTGTGTGAGGGTGGGAAACTGGGGGAACAAGGGTGTGTGTGTGTGTGTGTGTGTGTGTGTGTGTGTGTGTGTGTGTGTGTGTGTGTGTGTGTGTGTGTGCGCCAGCCAGAGGGTGAGATGCAGCAATCAGAAATCTGCGGCCAAACCTCCGAAAATGCAGTTTCTGAAATTTTGGTCGCATATGTATGCACCAAGCCCCGGAATGTGTTTGGATGCGGTGGCCAATGCCATCTTAAGATGGTGTTGTCCATTAGATGCCTATGGGCTTCTATCGCACCTCCCCACTGACAGGGATCCACCCAGAACCATCCCACATTCCCTGCGCCACGTCTGTCCCTCCCAAAAAAAACTGACTGTCGCAATTAATGAAAGGAAGCCACAGTCTATTGTAGAAATCCACGTTATGAACAGCAAAAAGTCCAAGTCCAAGAATGTCCTGCAAGTTCAGATAAGGAACACTGTAATATTACCAGAGACTCCAGTTTTAATGCTGTGTGTCCCAGAATGTCAGCTGGCCACCCACTTAGTTCATCTGCTCCTGTCTCTATAAACTGCAGTATTACGATCCTGGATGTCTGTTGCTGTAGACATGCTGCCTCCGCTGGCAGCTCCAGATGCGCCTCTGCAAGTGTAACAGATTCGCTTTGCAATAACAGGATCCGGATATACAAATATGGAGATCCAGTACTTTGTCACAAATAGGTCTGACATGTTTCTCTCCCAATCCCGGGGCTTTTCCAGTGCATCCATGGCTTAAAACAAATCAGAAAAGAAATATGACTGCGCTCGGTTTAACCCATAGGGGTATATTCAGTTACAGTCGGATCCTCTCCGACAGAGAGGATCCGACACGTCAGTATTCAATAGCAGGCCGTTTCCGCCCGTCTCCCCTCCTATTCCGACCATTCATTTCCGCCCTTCCGCAGCAGGGTTGAAAACACATAGATTCCACTCATCCATGTGTTTTTCTACTTGTCGGAAACTCCAACAGGGCGGAAAACATCACTTCAATTGAATACTGAAGTGTCAGAAAGTTCTGATTATCGGCGGAAAGTGCCGTCTTTCCGCCCTGTCGGAACTTCCGACTGTAATTGAATATACCCCATATTGTACATGGTACCAGCTACGTGGCAGTATTAATGCCATGTATGTATACAAAACAGAAAGACTTTTGCTTTTAGCGCTAACAATAATACAGTGCATCCGGAAAGTATTCACAGAGCTTCACTTTTTCCACATTTTGTTATGTTACAGCCGTAGTCCAAAATGCAATAAATTTATTTTTTCCCTCAAAATTCTACACACAATACCCCATAATGACAACGAGAAAAAAGTTTTTTTGAGATTTTTGCTAATTTATTAAAAATAAAAAACTAAGAAATAACATGTACATAAGTATTCACAGCCTTTGCTCAATACAGTACTTTGTTGATGCACCTTTGGCAGCAATTACAGCCTCAAGTCTTTTTGAATATGATGCCACAAGCTTGGCACACTTATCTTTGGGCAGTTTTGCCTAATCCTCTTTGCAGCACCTCTCAAGCTCCATCAGGTTGGATGGGAAGCATCGGTGCACAGCCATTTTCAGATCTCTCCAAAGATGTTCAATCGGATTCAGGTCTGGGTTCTGGCTGGGCCACTCAAGGACATTCATAGAGATATCCTGAAGCCCCTCCTTTGATATCTTTGCTGTGTGCTTAGGGTCGTTGTCCTGCTGAAAGATGAACTGTCGCCCCAGTCTGCGGTCAAGAGCGGTCTGGAGCGGGTTTTCATCCATGATGTCTCTGTACATTGGTGCATTAATCTTTCCCTCTATCCTGACTAGTCTCCTAGTTCCTGCCACTGAAAAACATCCCCACAAAAGGATGCTGCCACCACCATGCATCACTGTAGGGATGGTATTGGCCTGGTGATGAGCGGTACCTGGATTCCTCCAAACATGACTCCTGGCATTCACACCAAAGAGTTCAATCTTTGTCTCATCAGACCAGAGAATTTTGTTTCTCATGGTCTGAGAGTCCCTCAGATGCATTTTGGCAAACTCCAGATGGGCTGCCATGTGTTTTTTTACTAATCAGTGGCTTCCATCTGGCCACTATCATACAGGCTTGATTGGGGGATTGCTGCATAGGTGGTTGTCCTTCTGGAAGGTTCTCATCTCTCCACAGAGGAATGCTGTAGCTCTGACAGAGTGACCATCGGGTTCTTGGTCACCTCTCTGACTAGGGCCCTTCTCCCCCAATCGCTCAGTTTAGTCGGCCGGCCAGCTCTAGGAAGAGTCCTGGTGGTTCCGAACTTCTTCCATTTACGGATGATGGAGGCCACTGTGCTCATTGGGACCTTCAAAGCAGCAGATATTTTTCTGTACAATTCCTCAGATTTGTGCCTCGAGACAATCCTGTCTCGTAGACCTACAGACAATCCCTTTGACGTCATGCTTGGTTTGTGCTCAGGCATGCACTGTCAAGTGTGGGACCTTATATAGACAGGTGTCTGCCTTTCCAAATCATGTCCAGTCAACTGAATTTACCACAGGTGGACTCCAATTAAGCTGTAGGAACATCTCAAGGATGATAAGTGGAAACAGGATGCACCTGAGCTCAATGTTGAGCTTCATGGCAAAGGCTGTGAATACTTATGTACATGTGAATTCTTAGTTTTTTATTTTAATAAATTAGCAAAAATCTAAAAAAACATTTTTTTACGTTGTCATTATGGGGTATTGTGTGTAGAATTTTGAGGGGAAAAAATTAATTTATTCCATTTTGGACTAAGGCTGTAACATAACAAAATGTTGAAAAAGTGAAGCACTGGGAATACTTTCCGGATGCACTCTATAGTGATGAGCGGGTTCGGTTCCTCGGAATCCGAACCCCCCCGAACTTCAGCCTTTTTACACGGATCCGAGGCAGACTCGGATCTTCCCGCCTTGCTCGGCTAACCCGAGCGCGCCCGAACGTCATCATCCCGCTGTCGGATTCTCGCGAGGCTCGGATACTATCGCGAGACTCGGATTCTATATAAGGAGCCGCGCGTCGCCGCCATTTTCACACGTGCATTGAGATTCATAGGGAGAGGACGTGGCTGGCGTCCTCTCCATTTAGATTAGAAGAGAGAGAGTGAGAGTGAGACACTTGATTTACTGGAGCTTAGGAGTACTCAGAGAGTGCAGAGTTTACTAGTGACTGACCAGTGACCACCAGTGCAGTTTTATTATATTATTATTTAATATAATCCGTTCTCTGCCTGAAAAAAAACGATACACAGTGACACAGTAACAGTATACCATATCTGTGCTCAGCCTCAGTGTGCTGCATCATCTATGTATATCTGACTGTGCTGAGTGCTCAGTGCTCACACAGCTTAATTGTGGGGGAGACTGGGGAGCAGTAGCAGGAGTACATATTATTTAACAGTGCACACTTTTGCTGCCAGAGTGCCACTGCCAGTGTGACTGACCAGTGACCACTGTCTGACCACCAGTATATTGTGATTGTCTGCCTGAAAAAGTTAAACACTCGTCGTGTGGTGTTTTTATTCTATAAACGCATTCTGCTGACAGTGTCCAGCAGGTCCGTCATTAATTATATAATATATACCTGTCCGGCTGCAGTAGTGATATATATATATATATTTTTTATATCATTATCATCCAGTCTATATTAGCAGCAGACGCAGTACGGTAGTCCACGGCTGTAGCTACCTCTGTGTCGGCAGTAGCTCGTCCATCCATAATTGTATACCACCTACCTGTGGTGTTTTTTTTTTTCTATCTTCTTGATACTACTAGTAGCTTACTTTAGGAGTCTGCAGTGCTGCTGACAGTGTCCAGCAGGTCCGTCATTATATAATATATACCTGTCCGGCTGCAGTAGTGATATATATATATATTTTATATCATTATCATCCAGTCTATATTAGCAGCAGACGCAGTACGGTAGTCCACGGCTGTAGCTACCTCTGTGTCGGCAGTCGCTCGTCCATCCATAATTGTATACCACCTACCTGTGGTGTTTTTTTTTTCTATCTTCTTGATACTACTAGTAGCTTACTTTAGGAGTCTGCAGTGCTGCTGACAGTGTCCAGCAGGTCCGTCATTATATAATATATACCTGTACGGCTGCAGTAGTGATATATATTTTTTATATCATTATCATCCAGTCTATATTAGCAGCAGACGCAGTACGGTAGTCCACGGCTGTAGCTACCTCTGTGTCGGCAGTCGCTCGTCCATCCATAATTGTATACCACCTACCTGTTGTGTTTTTTTTTTCTATCTTCTTGATACTAGTAGCTTACTTTAGGAGTCTGCAGTGCTGACAGTGTCCAGGAGGTCCGTCATTATATAATATATACCTGTCCGGCTGCAGTAGTGATATATATATATTTTTTATATCATTATCATCCAGTCTATATTAGCAGCAGACGCAGTACGGTAGTCCACGGCTGTAGCTACCTCTGTGTAGGCAGTCGCTCGTCCATCCATAATTGTATACCACCTACCTGTGGTGTTTTTTTTTTTTTTCTATCTTCTTGATACTAGTAGCTTACTTTAGGAGTCTGCAGTGCTGACAGTGTCCAGCAGGTCCGTCATTATATAATATATACCTGTCCGGCTGCAGTAGTGATATATATATATTTTTCATATCATTATCATCCAGTCTATATTAGCAGCAGACGCAGTACGGTAGTTCACTGCTGTAGCTACCTCTGTGTCAGCAGTCGCTCGTCCATCCATAATTGTATACCACCTACCTGTGGTGTTTTTTTTTTCTATCTTCTTGATACTAGTAGCTTACTTTAGGAGTCTGCAGTGCTGACAGTGTCCAGCAGGTCCGTCATTATATAATATATACCTGTCCGGCTGCAGTAGTGATATATATATATTTTTTATATCATTATCATCCATTCTATATTAGCAGCAGACGCAGTATGGTAGTCCATGGCTGTAGCTACCTCTGTGTCGGCAGTCGCTCGTCCATCCATAAGTATACTAGTATCCATCCATCTCCATTGTTTACCTGAGGTGCCTTTTAGTTGTGCCTATTAAAATATGGAGAACAAAAATGTTGAGGTTCCAAAAATAGGGAAAGATCAAGATCGACTTCCACCTCGTGCTGAAGCTGCTGCCACTAGTCATGGCCGAGACGATGAAATGCCAGCAACGTCGTCTGCCAAGGCCGATGCCCAATGTCATAGTACAGAGCATGTAAAATCCAAAACACCAAATATCAGTAAAAAAAGGACTCAAAAATCTAAAATAAAATTGTCAAAGGAGAAGCGTAAACTTGCCAATATGCCATTTACCACACGGAGTGGCAAGGAACGGCTGAGGCCCTGGCCTATGTTCATGGCTAGTGGTTCAGCTTCACATGAGGATGGAAGCACTCAGCCTCTCGCTAGAAAAATGAAAAGACTCAAGCTGGCAAAAGCACAGCAAAGAACTGTGCGTTCTTCGAAATCACAAATCCACAAGGAGAGTCCAATTGTGTCGTTTGCTATGCCTGACCTTCCCAACACTGGACGTGAAGAGCATGCGCCTTCCACCATTTGCACGCCCCCTGCAAGTGCTGGAAGGAGCACCCGCAGTCCAGTTCCTGATAGTCAGATTGAAGATGTCAGTGTTGAAGTACACCAGGATGAGGAGGATATGGGTGTTGCTGGCGCTGGGGAGGAAATTGACCAGGAGGATTCTGATGGTGAGGTGGTTTGTTTAAGTCAGGCACCCGGGGAGACACCTGTTGTCCGTGGGAGGAATAGGGCCATTGACATGGCAGGTGAAAATACCAAAAAAATCAGCTCTTCGGTGTGGAAGTATTTCAACAGAAATGCGGACAACATTTGTCAAGCCGTGTGTTGCCTTTGTCAAGCTGTAATAAGTAGGGGTAAGGACGTTAACCACCTCGGAACATCCTCCCTTATACGTCACCTGCAGCGCATTCATCATAAGTCAGTGACAAGTTCAAAAACTTTGGGCGACAGCGGAAGCAGTCCACTGACCAGTAAATCCCTTCCTCTTGTAACCAAGCTCACGCAAACCACCCCACCAACTCCCTCAGTGTCAATTTCCTCCTTCCCCAGGAATGCCAATAGTCCTGCAGGCCATGTCACTGGCAATTCTGACGAGTCCTCTCCTGCCTGGGATTCCTCCGATGCATCCTTGCGTGTAACGCCTACTGCTGCTGGCGCTGCTGTTGTTGCTGCTGGGAGTCGATGGTCATCCCAGAGGGGAAGTCGTACTCGTAAGACCACTTTTACTACTTCCACCAAGCAATTGACTGTCCAACAGTCCTTTGCGAGGAAGATGAAATATCACAGCAGTCATCCTGCTGCAAAGCGGATAACTGAGGCCTTGGCATCCTGGGCGGTGAGAAACGTGGTTCCGGTATCCATCATTACTGCAGAGCCAACTAGAGACTTGTTGGAGGTACTGTGTCCCCGGTACCAAATACCATCTAGGTTCCATTTCTCTAGGCAGGCGATACCGAAAATGTACACAGACCTCAGAAAAAGACTCACCAGTGTCCTAAAAAATGCAGTTGTACCCAATGTCCACTTAAGCACGGACATGTGGACAAGTGGAGCAGGGCAGGCTCTGGACTATATGACTGTGACAGCCCACTGGGTAGATGTATGGACTCCCGCCGCAAGAACAGCAGCGGCGGCACCAGTAGCAGCATCTCGCAAACGCCAACTCTTTCCTAGGCAGGCTACGCTTTGTATCACCGCTTTCCAGAATACGCACACAGCTAAAAACCACTTACGGCAACTGAGGAAGATCATCGCAGAATGGCTTACCCCAATTGGACTCTCCTGTGGATTTGTGGCATCGGACAACGCCAGCAATATTGTGTGTGCATTAAATCTGGGCAAATTCCAGCACGTCCCATGTTTTGCACATACCTTGAATTTGGTGGTGCAGAATTATTTAAAAACCGAGAGGGGCATGCAAGAGATGCTGTCGGTGGCCAGAAGAATTGCGGGACACTTTCGGCGTACAGGCAGTGGCGTCACAAGGCGGGTGCGGGGGGTGCGGCCCGCACCCGGGTGTGACACCTGGAGGGGGTGACACCAAATGTCAGCTCCTCCGTAGTGACAGGAGCCAGGTGCTGCAGTGTGAAATTCCGCTACAGCACCCGGCTCCTGTCATAGCAGAGGAGCCGACAGCACACTGAGACCGTCTCTGGGGGAAGCCCAGCATCTCCGGAGATGCTGTGCACGCCCCCAGAGTGACGATACCAGTATCCCCGCTAAGCCACGCCCCTAGCTGTAAAGGCCACGCCCCTTTTTTGCCGCGATCGCGGCAGTACATCAGGGGTGCGCACCGGGTGTCACCACACCTGGTGACGCCTCTGCGTACAGGCACCACGTACAGAAGACTGGAGCACCACCAAAAACGCCTGAACCTGCCCTGCCATCATCTGAAGCAAGAAGTGGTAACGAGGTGGAATTCAACCCTCTATATGCTTCAGAGGTTGGAGGAGCAGCAAAAGGCCATTCAAGCCTATACAACTGAGCACGATATAGGAGGTGGAATGCACCTGTCTCAAGCGCAGTGGAGAATGATTTCAACGTTGTGCAAGGTTCTGCAACCTTTTGAACTTGCCACACGTGAAGTCAGTTCAGACACTGCCAGCCTGAGTCAGGTCATTCCCCTCATCAGGCTTTTGCAGAAGAAGCTGGAGACATTGAAGGAGGAGCTAACACAGAGCGATTCCGCTAAGCATGTGGGACTTGTGGATGGAGCCCTTAATTCGCTTAACAAGGATTCACGGGTGGTCAATTTGTTGAAATCAGAGCACTACATTTTGGCCACCGTGCTCGATCCTAGATTTAAAACCTACCTTGGATCTCTCTTTCCGGCAGACACAAGTCTGCTGGGGTTCAAAGAACTGCTGGTGACAAAATTGTCAAGTCAAGCGGAACGCGACCTGTCAACATCTCCTCCTTCACATTCTCCCGCAACTGGGGGTGCGAGGAAAAGGCTCAGAATTCCGAGCCCACCCGCTGGCGGTGATGCAGGGCAGTCTGGAGCGACTGCTGATGCTGACATCTGGTCCGGACTGAAGGACCTGACAACGATTACGGACATGTCGTCTACTGTCACTGCATATGATTCTCTCCCCATTGAAAGAATGGTGGAGGATTATATGAGTGACCGCATCCAAGTAGGCACGTCAGACAGTCCGTACTTATACTGGCAGGAAAAAGAGGCAATTTGGAGGCCCTTGCACAAACTGGCTTTATTCTACCTAAGTTGCCCTCCCACAAGTGTGTACTCCGAAAGAGTGTTTAGTGCCGCCGCTCACCTTGTCAGCAATCGGCGTACGAGGTTACATCCAGAAAATGTGGAGAAGATGATGTTCATTAAAATTAATTATAATCAATTCCTCAGTGGAGACATTGACCAGCAGCAATTGCCTCCACAAAGTACACACGGAGCTGAGATGGTGGATTCCAGTGGGGACGAATTGATAATCTGTGAGGAGGGGGATGTACACGGTGATATATCGGAGGATGATGATGAGGTGGACATCTTGCCTCTGTAGAGCCAGTTTGTGCAAGGAGAGATTAATTGCTTCTTTTTTGGTGGGGGTCCAAACCAACCCGTCATTTCAGTCACAGTCGTGTGGCAGACCCCGTCACTGAAATGATGGGTTGGTTAAAGTGTGCATGTCCTGTTTATACAACATAAGGGTGGGTGGGAGGGCCCAAGGACAATTCCATCTTGCACCTCTTTTTTCTTTCATTTTTCTTTGCGTCATGTGCTGTTTGGGGGGTGTTTTTTGGAAGGGCCATCCAGCGTGACACTGCAGTGCCACTCCTAGATGGGCCAGGTGTTTGTGTCGGCCACTAGGGTCGCTTAGCTTACTCACACAGCTACCTCATTGCGCCTCTTTTTTTCTTTGCGTCATGTGCTGTTTGGGGAGTGTTTTTTGGAAGGGCCATCCTGCGTGACACTGCAGTGCCACTCCTAGATGGGCCAGGTGTTTGTGTCGGCCACTAGGGTCGCTTAGCTTACTCACACAGCTACCTCATTGCGCCTCTTTTTTTCTTTGCGTCATGTGCTGTTTGGGGAGTGTTTTTTGGAAGGGCCATCCTGCGTGACACTGCAGTGCCACTCCTAGATGGGCCAGGTGTTTGTGTCGGCCACTAGGGTCGCTTAGCTTACTCACACAGCTACCTCATTGCGCCTCTTTTTTTCTTTGCGTCATGTGCTGTTTGGGGAGTGTTTTTTGGAAGGGCCATCCTGCGTGACACTGCAGTGCCACTCCTAGATGGGCCAGATGTTTGTGTCGGCCACTAGGGTCGCTTAGCTTACTCACACAGCTACCTCATTGCGCCTCTTTTTTTCTTTGCGTCATGTGCTATTTGGGGAGTGTTTTTTGGAAGGGCCATCCTGCGTGACACTGCAGTGCCACTCCTAGATGGGCCAGGTGTTTGTGTCGGCCACTAGGGTCGCTTAGCTTACTCACACAGCTACCTCATTGCGCCTCTTTTTTTCTTTGCGTCATGTGCTGTTTGGGGAGTGTTTTTTGGAAGGGCCATCCTGCGTGACACTGCAGTGCCACTCCTAGATGGGCCAGGTGTTTGTGTCGGCCACTTGGGTCGCTTAGCTTAGCCATCCAGCAAACTCGGTGCAAATTTTAGGACTAAAAATAATATTGTGAGGTGTGAGGTGTTCAGAATAGACTGAAAATGAGTGGAAATTATGGTTATTGAGGTTAATAATACTTTGGGATCAAAATGACCCCCAAATTCTATGATTTAAGCTGTTTTTTAGGGTTTTTTAAAAAAAACACCCGAATCCAAAACACACCCGAATCCGACAAAAAAAATTCGGTGAGGTTTTGCCAAAACGCGTTCGAACCCAAAACACGGCCGCGGAACCGAACCCAAAACCCGAAAAATTTCCGGCGCTCATCACTAGTTTATACAGAAGATCTCAGTGCAGCAATAATCCTTCTTAACAATTCTACCAACAATGTCTGCAATTCTATATTGCTGATAAGTACGGCACACATACCACTTTGAAATTTGGGTAGTCAATAACACATGTCACTCTGAGAATACCACATACAATAGCACATATCACAATGTGAATATTCCACTCTATGGTCATGGGTAGCCCCCCAACCTAATAGTACTTTAACCATGCAGTTTATAAGTGTCTTTTAGCATTACACTGAAATAGTTATCTGTATCAATGTTCCTGTGACCGAATTCCAATACACCTGAGCTCAGGGTAGAATAACAGTTTCCCAATAGTTGTCAAAGTGGCTGAAGTAGGGATATATATGCATATATATATAAAGCCCCAAAGTATAAAGTTACTTATGAGAATGAATACAGTGACAGGCGTGTTCCCTGGCAGTAATAATACACCTCAAACTGGTAAGTGCTTCTCTGGTGTACGTTTCCTTTAACCTGATAACAGACTGATTGTCCCGTAACTGTCCCAAACACTCCCTGTGAATGGTTTGACCAGGGGCCCCAGACTTCTATTATATGGGGTAGGCAGGTACTCACTCAGTCTCAGTGTTTGTATAGGTTGCTCAGGTCGCTCACACACTGCTGCATTGAGCTGTGGGATATCTCTATGTACAGGGCCTCCCACTCTGCATCAGCTGATACAGGGGTTTCCCCTGTTCTCTGCTCTGTACTTCTGAGGCTGCTCTCCGTGGGTCATGCTGTTGTGCACGTAGGACACAGTGCTCTGAAATTGCCCTCTGCCTGAGGTGCTGTAATTCACACTCTGTCTGAGGCTGTCTCCGTCCTGACCCCCACATGTATCACCAGCACTGGCTTCTGTCGTCCTGTCAGCAGCGTGGCTTCCCACGTCCTGTCATCAGTGCACGTCCTCTCTCTCTCTCTCTCTCTCTCTCTGCAAAGAAAAGCAGGGTCATATACACCTCCCTCTGTCCTAGCCAACTTTCCATATCCAGGGTTCCCGCTCTTAGATGAGCCAATCAGGTGCAAGTGAGGAGATCTGTGCATGTTCAGCAGCAGAACACTCTTAGCTGAATTAACCCATGCTGACCCTGCAGGTTCTCCTAAGGAAAAGTCTGTGTTGGGTTATATACAGCCTGCCTCAGCAATTCTCAAGCAGACATGCTGTGACCTGTTGTTCCACAAAGTCTAATGACTATCTGGACGGAATGACGCCAGCTCCTGCAAATCACGTTCTATTACATTTTGGTCCTTATGGTGAAATTGTGTTCTGGTGGCTATACATAATTAACATTGGATAATGAAATACTTTTAATATTCAGGATTGCTGTAATTTGTGTTCTTTTTTGTGCTTTTCTGTAGAAAGGTTCAGATCTCAGACCACTACATGGGCTTCATCCCTGGACCCAATTGGGTGACCTCATCCCCTAAACACTATTTCTTTTTCTCCCATATTTTAGGCCCTGAATGCAGCCACTTTCAATAAAGGGGATCCAGTCAGGATCCCGATGGTCAGGATCCCAGCAGTCGAAATACCTACACCGGAATCCCTACACTGCTCGGAATGGCAACGCCAGCATTCCGACTAGCATCACAATCCTGGCGCCAGAATACCAACCGCTGGGATCCTGAATGTTTGCAGGGCCGCTGGAGCATTAAGCCATGGAGGGGAGGGGTGTTTAGGTTTAGGCTGCAGGTAATGTGGGCTAGGTTTAGGCTGCAGGGAGGGGGGTTAGGTTTATGCACCCCCAGGGAGGGTTAGGGTTAGGCTGGGGGGGGGGGGTAGTAGGCTTAGGCTGCGGGAAGGGGGGGTTTGGTTTAGGCACCAACGGGGAGGGTTAGGGTTAGGCTGCGCAGGGGTCAGTTAGGTTTAGGATGCAGAGGGTTAGGGGGGCACTGAGGGAAGGTAAGTATACTTACATTTCCCTTGTCTATATTCTCACCATCGGGATGCCGCAGCCAGTATTCTGACCACCGGCATCCCGACCTCCGGCATTCCGAACCCAACCCCAATAAAGGCTTTTTATTAGTTTTAAAGAACTTGTTGCTTATATTCAGGGCCATCTTAACAGCAGTGTAGGCCCCTGGGCAAAGCAATGCATTGGGGCCCCTACCCATCCACCAGCAATAGGGGTGGGGGGTGCTATCAGCGGCAGTTTTGATGTCCCGCGGGCGGTAGGGGGTGTTCTATCTTCCGCTCAACATGTAGGACCTATAGCAGTAATTTCTGCTAATTACTCCCTTATTGCACAGATGGTGGGAGATGGGGCTGGAGGGAGAACACTAAACTGTAGAAGAGGCATTGGGCCGAATAAAGGGGCCCTGGTACATGACTTCCAGGGTGGTAGGGGGTGTTTAATACACAGGGGCGGGGTGGATAGTGGAGTGGGCTTAATATTCATCATTTTCCAGGTGATTGGGCAGCTTGCTTGACTGAAGATATCTCCAGTTCCTTGAAATAGATTTCTTAGCTTTCAACTAGAGAGCCCCACCTTTCAGGAGATACTGGAGGCTTGGGGATCAGAGTTCAGGAGCCAGAGCAATCCACCAACAAATATATAAAACTGCATACCAGGCGTGTGGAGCTGGAGCAGGAACCAGCTGCTGGAAGGCTGATATCTCTGGTTCTGGGCATAGTAGAGACAAGCTGCCAGTGTCCTCCAAAAGGGTAGAGTCCCAGCTTTTGGGGTAAACCCTCAGAAAAAAATCTAAGTTAGACAGGACCCGAGATATGTATCTGGCTGGGAAAAGCAATTAACAGACTGGGATGGGGACCACTGCTTAGAAGTCGGATATCTCCGGTTCCCCAGGGCCGATTTTAAAAAACCTGGTACCCCTGGAAAAAGGGGACCCTCAGCTATCAGCCTATGGCCCTTAGACTCCTGGGGCCCTTGGGTAAGTGCCCACTGAGCCCATACGATAAGACAGCCCTGCTTACTGTATATTGTTTAATGAGGCATCTTTTAATAGTGCACCTTCAATTTGTATATCCAGTATCGTACATACTGTGTGACATTATTTTTGAATGTGAGAAATAATTTACTGTTTTACTTTTGCTTTTATTTTATTTCTGCAACCTGTAAATAAAATTGTAAATTACATTTATATGTAAACAGTACTCATCCCTATACTCACAATTTTTGTAAAAATAAGATTTTAAACCTACCGGTAAATCTATTTCTCCTTGTCCATAGAGGATGCTGGGGACTCTGTAAGGACCATGGGGTATAGACGGGCTCAGCAGGAGACATGGGCACCTAAAAGAACTTTTCCTATGGGTGTGCACTGGCTCCTCCCTCTATGCCCCTCCTCCAGACCTCAGTTAGAGAACTGTGCCCAGAGGAGATGGACAATACGAGGGCAGGAGTTTATAAATCCAAGGGCAAGATTCCTACCAGCCCACACCAATCATACCATGTAACCCGGAACATACATAACCAGTTAACAGTATGAACAAACAACAGTAGCGGTCCGAGACCGATTCCAACTGTAACATAACCCTTATGTAAACAACAACTATATACAAGTCTTGCAGAGTTCCCGCACTGGGACGGGCGCCCAGCATCCTCTACGGACTAGGAGAAATAGATTTACCGGTAGGTTTAAAATCTTATTTTCTCTTACGTCCTAGAGGATGCTGGGGACTTCGTAAGGACCATGGGGTTTATACCAAAGCTCCCAATCGGGTGGGAGAGTGCGTATGACTCTGCAGCACCGACTGAGCAAATGCTAGGTCCTCATCAGCCAGGGTATCAAACTTGTAGAATTTAGCAAAAGTGTTTGACCCCGACCAAATTGCTGCTCGGCAAAGCTGTAATGCCGACACGCCCCGGGCAGCCGCCCAAGAAGAGCCCACCTTCCTAGTGGAATGGGCCTTAACCGAATGCTGTAACGGCAATCCAGCCGTAGAATGAGCCTGCTGAATCGTGTTACAGATCCAGCGAGCAATAGTCTGCTTCGAAGCAGGCGCGCCAATCTTGTTGGCAGCATACAGGACAAACAGAGCCTCTGTTTTCCTAATTCTAGCCGTCCTGGCTACATAAATCCTCAAGGCCCTGACAACATCCAGGGACCTGGAATCCTCCAAGTCACTCGTAGCCACAGGCACCACAATGGGTTGGTTCAAATAGAATGAAGAAACCACCTTAGGCAAAAATTGAGGGCGTGTTCTCAATTCCGCTCTATCAACATGAAAAATCAAGTAGGGGCTCTTGTGAGACAAGGCCGCCAATTCTGACACTCGCCTTGCAGATGCTAAGGCCAACAACATGATCACCTTCCAGGTAAGAAATTTCAACTCAACCTTGTTAAGTGGTTCAAACCAGTGTGATTTTAGGAACTGCAACATCACGTTCAGGTCCCATGGTGCCACTGGAGGCACAAAAGGAGGCTGGATGTGTAGCACTCCCTTTACAAAAGTCTGGACTTCTGGAAGATAAGCCAATTCCTTCTGAAAGAATATCGAGAGGGCCGAAATCTGTACCTTAACAGAGCCTAATTTCAGGCCCATATCCACTCCTGTCTGTAGGAAGTGGAGAAAACGACCCAAATGAAAATCTTCCGTAGGGGCGTTCTTGGTTTCACACCAAGACACATATTTTCGCCAGATACGGTGATAATGTTTTACCGTCACCTCCTTTCTAGCCTTTATTAGAGTAGGGATGACCTCCTCCGGAATCCCCTTCTTAGCTAGGATCCGGCGTTCAACCGCCATGCCGTCAAACGTAACCGCTGTAAGTCTTGGAACACGCAAGGACCCTGCTGCAACAGGTACTCCCTTAGAGGAAGAGTCCAGGGATCTCCTGTGAGCATCTCCTGAAGATCTGAGTACCAGGCCCTTCGAGGCCAGTCTGGAACAATGAGTATTGTCTGTACTCTTTTTCGCCTTATGATCTTCAACACCTTTGTGATGAGAGGAAGAGGAGGAAACACGTAGACCGATTGGATCACCCATGGCGTTCCCAGGGCATCTACTGCCTGAGGGTCCCGGGACCTGGCACAATACCTCCGAAGCTTCTTGTTGAGGCGTGACGCCATCGTGTCTATTTGAGGAACTCCCCAAAGACCCGTTATCACTGCAAAGACTTCTTGATGAAGTCCCCACTCTCCTGGATGGAGATCGTGTCTGCTGAGGAAGTCTGCTTCCCAGTTGTCCACTCCCGGAATGAAGACAGCTGACAGAGCACTTATGTGATTTTCCGCCCAGCGAAGAATCCTGGTTGCTTCCGCCATCGCGGCTCTGCTTCTTGTCCCGCCTTGGCGGTTCACATGAGCCACTGCTGTGACATTGTCTGATTGAATCAGAACCGGTAGGTTGCGAAGAAGATTCTCCGCTTGTCGAAGACCATTGTATATGACTCTTAGCTCCAACACGTTGATGTGTAGACGGGACTCCTGGTCTGACCACAGTCCCTGAAAATTTCTTCCTTGGGTGACTGCTCCCCATCCTCGGAGGCTCGCGTCTGTGGTTACCAGGATCCAGTCCTGAATTCCGAACCTGCGACCCTCCAGAAGGTGCGCACTTTGCAGCCACCATAGAAGAGACACCCTGGTACCGGGGGACAGTGTTATTTTCCGATGTAAATGTAGATGGGACCCGGACCATTTGTCCAGAAGGTCCCATTGAAACGTCCTTGCATGGAACCTGCCGAAGGGGATGGCCTCGTAAGCTGCCACCATTTTCCCCAGAACACGAGTGCATTGATGAACTGACACTCTTTTTGGCTTTAGCAGGTCTCTGACCATGTTCTGGATGTCCTGGGCTTTTTCCAACAGGAGAAAAACCTTCTTTTGTTCCGTATCCAGTATCATACCTAGGAACGTTAGTCGAGTTGTCGAAATCAACTGTGACTTCGGTAGATTTAGAATCCAACCGTGTTGCTGGAGCACTCTCAGAGAGAGTGTCACATCGCTCAGCAATTGCTCTCTTGATCTCGCCTTTATCAGGAGATCGTACAAGTATGGGATAATTGTGACTCCCTGCTTGCGCAGGACCACCATCATTTACGCCATTATCTTGGTGAAAATCCTTGGGGCCGTGGAAAGCCCAAACGGCAACGTCTGAAATTGGTAATGACAATCCTGTACAGCGAATCTCAGGTACTCCTGATGGGAAGGATATATGGGGACATGAAGGTAAGCATCCTTTATGTCCAGTGACACCATAAACTCCCCCTCCTGCTGGCTATTATCACCCTGAGCGATTCCATCTTGAATTTGAATCTTTTTATGTACAGGTTTAGGGATTTTAGATTCAAAATAGGTCTGACCGAACCATCCGGTTTCGGGACCACAAAGAGGGTTGAATAGCACCCATCAGTGCTGTCTGTGTGTTGTGTATGGGAGCAATGGCGCGCAGCTTACCGCTGCGCGCCTTACCTCATGAAGATCTGAAATGTCTTCTTGTTTCTCATACTCACCCGGCTTCTATCTTCCGGCATCTGTGAGGAGGACGGCGGCGCGGCTCTGGGACGAACCCCAGGGTGAGACCTGTGTTCCGACTCCCTCTGGAGATAATGGTGTCCAGTAGCCTAAGAAGCAGAGCCTATCAGTTAAGTAGGTCTGCTTCTCTCCCCTCAGTCCCACGATGCAGGGAGCCTGTTGCCAACAGGACTCCCTGAAAATAAAAAACCTAACAAAATTCTTTTTCCACAGAAAACTCAGGAGAGCTCTCTGCAGTGTACCCTTCTCCTCTGGGCACAGAATCTAACTGAGGTCTGGAGGAGGGGCATAGAGGGAGGAGCCAGTGCACACCCATAGGAAAAGTTCTTTTAGGTGCCCATTATTATTGTTATTATCCTTTATTTATATGGCGCCACAAGGGTTCCGCAGCGCCCAATTACAGAGTACATAAACAAATAATCAAACAGGAAAACAGCAACTTACAGTTGATGACAGTATAGGACAAGTACAGGGTAAATAAACATAGTTACATCAGCAGATGACACTGGAATAAGTATCAGGTGGCAGTTGAAGATTATTAAAGTAAATGTCTCCTGCGGAGCCCGTCTATACCCCATGGTCCTTACGGAGTCCCCAGCATCCTCTAGGACGTAAGAGAAATATAGATACACTTAAATCATTAAGACCTCTGCTGTTCACTTTAAATATAGAATTTACTGTTTAGTTTTGGTTATATTTTTCTGGATTTGGTGTTCACATGGGTCTGGTGCGTCATATAATTTATTGAGGTTTCACTATACTTGTTAGTCTGCAACCCATATACTGGAAAAACTGTGACAAGTTAATATTTTATCTTTTTTCCTACTCTTTTTACTGTTCAAACTGATGGATTCTTTAGTAATTTATTTGTTATGTTCATCTGTAGCAATTATATAATTTATGATTGTGACATCCATGGATTAGTCCAAACTGAAACAAGCTATAAAACTACTTGACAATTATAAGATTTTATTAACATGTGGTAGATAGACGTATCTGTGCTTGTGTTTGCCATGTACTGTACTCAGTGTTTCTATTATATTTTTATGGACCACAAATAACTTAACAATACTGTAAATCAGAATTTATAATACTAAATACAAAATTTATTTCTGTTTTCTGAAGATATTATGCATTATAACACATCGTATAAATTTCAAGTCTCAGATCAGTTATCATATAAGTTAGGGGCGACCAGTAGTAGGGTGCATTTAAGAGGTTATATGTAAGAACATAGGGGTAAATGTATAACGCTTCCAACTTAGGGGGTCATGCAGACCTGATCGCACGCTACGGTTTTTTTCAGCGCTGCAATCAGGTCAGAACTGCGCATGCGTATGCTCCGCAAGGTGCAGGAACGTCGCCCCCCGGCGACGGGGATCGCCGGACAGCGACAGCTTTAACGAAGAAAGCGATCGCACAGGCGATCGCAAGAAGATTGACAGGAAGAGGCCGCTTGTCGGTGTCAACTGACCGTTTCTAGGGAGTGTCCGGAAAAACGCAGGCGTGCAGAGCCGTTTGGAGGGAGGATTCCTGATGTCAGCTCCTGGCTGGATCATTGCAGCGGCTGAGTAAGTCCTGAGCTGTGCATAGACTGTGCAGCTCTCTGCACAAGCATTCGCACCCCTGCACATCAATTACCCCCTCCCCCCTGTAGGCGGCAACTAGATGATCGAAGAACTGCAAAAAAAGCCTGCGTGCGATCAGGTCTGAATCACCCACTTTGTCTCTTTACCGAGGTGAAGCAGGAAGCAGCATTTCGGATGCCGAATATATGTCAAGAAAAAGGAGGGGTGCGCTATCAATAGCAGCTGGTATGGGGATGGTAAGTCCCCTGGAAAAATTTGAACAACAAGAAAAAGAAAAGCTACCAGCGCTGGCTGATCATGCATAGAAAGAAAAACAATCTATATTCCAAAAGGCTTGATGGATAAAATACCACATTTATTTCACATGTATAAACACATAAAAGATTAATATGTAATAAATGAATAAAATATTCGATAATAAATGCCACAGAGTGCCTGAATTATTTGTACGTCCACATTTGGCAGTTAGTAACACTCAAAGGGACCAAGGTCACTGGAGATGTCCATCACTAATCGGTTATTTTTGCATAAAGCCGATAATTTTGCAGATATGAGGTATTTACCAGTGATCCTGAGAGCAGATAATGTCCACCTGTTGTATAGCTGAGTCGGTTATCCTCTTGGGCATGGAGGAATGAATCCAGAAAGGTGGATGCTGCTGAGTAAATGTCCCAAATGGTGTACACCAGAGTGTCAGGAAAGCCAGTGGTAATGATGAATATCAGGGTAAGTGAGATAGCTCAACGCGTTTCGCTGGTTTAGATGATCCAGCTTCCTCAGGAGCAAGTGAAATAGTGGCTGAAGAAAGGCCCTTTTATACCTGATGTAAGTGGCAATAATTGATTGCACATGAGTGAGTTACATAAGATTAAAACATATAAGCCTTTCGGAACATTCTTCTAATAATACATGTATTAAAATACCTATTGGTCCCACACACTAGATATAGTAACAGATAATCAAAACGATTTTGCACTAGATAAATACATACTTTTAAAAGCACACATGAATCCATAAGGCCCCGGTCATGTGACTGTTTAGGTCACGTGATCGGCGCCCCATCCAATGGAAGGATATCATCTATGTCATGTGATATAACACATGACCTAAACAAAAATAGGTTGCTAGGTAGCGAGTCTGAATAGGGCTGTGTCAGGTATCGTGACGCTGAATGTCACGTGACCGGACATACATCCCCGTGTTTGTCGTATCCCGGCCGTCCCCGTCCCATCGCCGCAAATGACGGCTGACCACATGACGTGTCCAGCCTCCTGTATAGATCACATTACCGGGGAGGACAGAAAGGATGTTTGTATGGGAGAAACCCTAATTGGAGGTTATGGTTCCTATAGCAACCCGTAAACCAATAGGGAAATTAAGCAATACAGATAATGACATTCATAATAAGAAAAATAGAGAGAGCGAGAAATAATTGATAAATCATCATATCATTTAGAAAGACCATATGGTATTTTATATAAAGATTAGTATGCTGATCTGGAGAGATTCATCCTAACAAGGAAGAGATTGAACGATAGTAGAGAAACATCAGATCTGTCAAAGCTCCCCCCTCTGGTGATCGCTGCCAGACTCCATACAACGCATCAGCCTAGTGATTGGACATGCACAAGATTTCGCAACTGTCGACTGGTGAGTACAAGAGTGTGGCCAGCCTAAGCCACTGGGACTAGTTGATCCTGAATTTAAATACCCTTTATTTATTACAAAGTCTATAGAATGGAATGTTGTCAGGATCCTGACAATCAGAATCCTGAATATGAAGGGGTTAGGGTTAGGTACTAGGAGAAGTGTTAGAGTTAGGCTGCAGCGGTGGGGGAGGTTAGGGTTAGGCTGCGGAGGGGGAGGGGTGGAGTTAGGCTGCGGGAGGGGTGGGTCAGGGTTAGGGGTAGGGTTAAATACCTTTATCCGTGAGGATTTTGACTGCACGGATGCCACTGTCTGCATCCTGACGGTCAGGATCCTGAGTGGCGGGGTTTCGTACCCAACCTCTACGGAATGTTTAGGTTCTGTATTATTTTATAACTGGGAGTATCTATTGCTTTTTAGGCACAATCTTAAAAAGCAGGAAGAGCGGAGAAACATTCAAATCTCTGCTGTTTTGCATCATGCAGAAGAAGTACTGGTCTCATAGCTTACAAAGAGGTCTGGACACTTTCGCAAATTAAAGAAGAAACAATAGTTTTGCATATGAAGAAGCCCTTAAGTGCACTCAGACTGGAGAACCGTAAGAAGAGACCATACAGCTTTCCCCACAAGGGGCTCATTTGCGCTCGCCCAGCTGTCGGTATGCCGGTGGTTGGGATTCCGGCACCAGTATGCTGGCCGCTGGCATACCATACTACACCCCTTTTTCCAACAATGCTTTGTGCAACCACAACCTCCAACACCCGACCTGGAACAGCAAGGGAAACCACATGCTAATCCTTATATGGTTTCATGTATAGAACACATGGGCTTTATCTGGCTATAAGGACAACATTTTTAATTGCCCCTTATCACCACCACAATTTATCTAAGAATCGCTCAGCTGTCTGTCAGAACTTTTATTAGTAAATTGTAGCAATAGAAAATGTTCTGTCTGAGAGGAACCATGATAGAAAATATTAACCCTCACCACTTATTGTTAACTAGACCCCAGTGACATGCAGTGGGGTGAGGCAGGTGAGGCAGAGCCTTTGATGTTATACTAATGTATATGCCAGAGTTCTGACTATATAAAGTATATGAAATATAGAAAGAATACATTATAAATATCTTCTTTATATTATTGTAATCATTTTTATAATCAAAACTATGGAGCAAATAGTCTATGGCAGATGAGGCAGTGCCTCCCCTACCTACCTTTTCCACACATCTCTGATCAAAACTCACCAGATTGCTAGCAGTATATCCTGCTGACACTGTGTATAATGCCCACATGTATATACTGCTGCACCTGTGTATAATGCCCACATGTATATACTGCTGCAGCTGTGTATAATGCCCACATGTATATACTGCTGCAGCTGTGTATAATGCCCACATGTATATACTGCTGCAGCTGTGTATAATGCCCACATGTATATACTGCTGCACCTGTGTATAATGCCCACATGTATATACTGCTGCACCTGTGTATAATGCCCACATGTATATACTGCTGCACCTGTGTATAATGCCCACATGTATATACTGCTGCACCTGTGTATAATGCCCACATGTATATACTGCTGCACCTGTGTATAATGCCCACATGTATATACTGCTGCACCTGTGTATAATGCCCACATGTATATACTGCTGCACCTGTGTATAATGCCCACATGTATATACTGCTGCACCTGTTTATAATGCCCACATGTATATACTGCTGCACCTGTGTATAATGCCCACATGTACCCTTTGGCTCATATATTGTGTGTAAATCTGACTCTGGTACTAGCCAGTGCATCCTCAGCCATTTACCTCCCCGCACATCCTTGATAGACTCCTGTGAGTTTTGTTTCTCTATAGCTTAATTTGCATTTGAATTATTTAGATTTTGTTTCTGTAGCGTAAGGGCAGCACTTTTAAAGCATTGCCATTTGTCTAGAAAATGTATTTTGATCAGTAATGGATAAGGTGGGATTGGGCCCCCCAAATCAGTCTGTTGCCTAGTTTCCAATGAGGTCTTAGGAACCTATTCAGTATGAGCTGCAGATGCTGCTAAAAAACAGATTCTGCAACTGTTTCTATAGCATGCTGGGGGCCACCCAACGCTGGGCAAGACAACCCAGCATGCTATTTGGCGGCTAGCGATGTGAACGCAAAAGTATTGCGATCGCATCACTGAGGCAAGAATTAATTATGACCCCTGGCATACTCCCACACAATTTTCTTCATCGTTGGTCGGACCACTCCCCTGCTTTGGTCCATCACTGTTCCCCCATCGTGCACCGCTGTCAAAGTGTGATTGCATCCCTCGGGGATACGATCGCACTGTGCTACTTCGTGCATGTGTGTTGCGGCCGCTGCGCATGGGCATAAGTACAAAATCGCTTGATTGTGATTTTTGTACTTTTACTATTCGAGCTGAATGAGGGCCTTAATCGAGCTGTGAGTAGTTCTGGAAGACAAGGCAATGGTTTGATTTAATGACATGGGGGGCTTCTAAAGTGGTTATAGGTTGCACCATGCAATGATTCAGATGTTTCTGCTTCTCACCGTTTTTAGAAAATACTGCTTTTTCCAGCCATATCTGTGCCGTCTTAAAGACATCTGGAGGGGAGATATTGGAGAACTATTGGGCTATATCTTCCATGCTGGAGGTTATCAGCTAAGGATAAACAGGGACGGATCTAGACTTTTCCTTTAGGGGGGGCGGTGTACTGTTTAATAATGACTCCTCCCCTCTCCAGTTCCGACTCCTCCCCTCTCCAGTCCAGACCCCTGCCCTCTCCAATCCTGACTTTTCCTGACTTGCAAATTATAAATGTAACTTCAGTGCTGATTGGTCGCCATAGGCAACTTCTCCACTGGCTCACTTCTCCACATTTTTCTCTGCTTCATGAATAGACCCCTAAACATTGTCGAGTCTGAGCACTAGAGGGCTCAGACTCTAATGCACATGTGCAGATGTCCGTGAAAATGACGTGATCATAGGTGTGAGCAGGGGGGGTGCCTGGTGCGCACAGGCACCCCCTAATGTCTGGCAACCCGATCTCACATGCCTGATGCAGCGATCGCCGAGCAGGCTGATTACTGTCCCCTCTGCGCTGCACCCTGTCAGGACTGCATTACTGACTGGATGCCTGGGTTAATCAAGGGTGCCACTGACACTGGCTTTCAAATTCCCAGCTCCACCTCCATGTACAAAAACAGTGTGATGTGACGTGATTACGTCATGCTGCTCGCATGCCCACCCGTCACACCCGCCACATACACACCTCTCTCCTTCTATGCTATGCCAACGCCAGCCACTGATGAGGAGCAGCATGTAGCCAGCATTCCTCTTAGGTAGACAAATTCAATACTAGCAGACGGCCGGCAGCAGCATTGACACGTCACTCATTTTTCCAGCAGCATCAGTACTAACCTGCGACTGTCAGTGTCAGTGAGTGAGTGACTTGTAAGTAAGCTGCTGCAGCTTGCAGGGGAAAGAGAGGGGCAGCAAGACCAGGCTGAGGAGGAGCAGTGTAATTGCAGGGAGTGCCATCAAGGGTGTTTGTTTGGTGCACACCACATCTGACAATGTATCTGCTTTATTAGGATTGGTACAAAGATGGATATTTTATATGTGTTGATGGTACTAACCACGCCCAAAAGGCGGTGCTAGACCCCCCCCCCCCCCCCCCCCGACGGTGCACCCCCTAATAAAATGTGCTGCGCACGGCACGCCAGTGGACGTGATTGCCATATTCCCAGCACTTTCTCTACTGCACATGTGCAAAATGCAAGAAAAATGGACACCGTGCCATTTTCACTGTGATTTCTGATGCGCTGCGGGACTCCGTACGGTAAGTATTAAAAATAATGAGTTCAAGGTGTGCACGTTCTACACCCATTATAAATACGCCAGTGCATATCCCTTAGAATTTTTTAAAGGATTTATCATTGTAATCAATACACCAGTGGAATCAGAGCAATTGTACAATGAGCAATCTACCTGATCATATATAACTTGTATGTCCTATTATTTGTAGATAGATAGATAGATAGATAGATAGACAGACAGACAGACAGACAGACAGACAGACAGACAGACAGACAGACAGACATGATTGTGCAACTGGAAATCATCCTGTGCTAAAGTGCAACTTTCACCTGCAAATCAGGTCCCATAAGTATATATAGGCATACTTGCCTACCTGACCCTCTCCATGAGGGAGAAAATGCTCTGTTCCTGGACTTTCCTGGTAATGTTTGATTGCCATCACCCGTGGTGAAACACCTTTCTTATCAATTAACTAGCTCACCACAGGTGATGGCAATCATACATTACCAGGAAAGTCCAGGAACAGAGCATTTTCTCCCTCATGGAGAGGGTCAGGTAGGCAAGTATGTAGGACATCACCAAAGACCACAAGTTCTTTCTTTGGTGCAAAATGACAGTTCCTTTGTGGCGCCAGGAATTGTCCCTATAAATGAGATTTCTCTCCCTCCCTTCGTGTCACTTCAGTATTAAAGGAAATCTATTTTCTGCTCGGCATGAATGGCTCCACCTTGCTATGCTAAACTCTTGCCTGCCATCTCGTTCCACTCACTAACTTGTGCAACTGGAGCTGTGGATCAGATGCCGCTTTTACACTTCACACTCAGAAAAGATCTTCTCAGGAAGTAGTTGTGCAACAAAAGTGCAGCAACATTTTTTAAATTGCCTTTGTTTAGTAACAATCAACTAGATCAGGGGTGGCCAGACTTTTGGAGTCGGCGATCTACTTTGAAAGCTAAAAAGCTTTTGTGATCTACCAAGGAGGAATAATAGCGTGCGCGCAAAAAAAGGGCGTGGCATAACAAAAAAGTGGGCGTGTTATAACAAAAAGTGGGCGTGGTATAACAAAAAAAAAATGGACGGAACCTTGTTGCACAGAGTGTAATGACTGCCTCACACGAAATAACTAGAGATGTGCACCGGACATTTTTCGGGTTTTGTGTTTTGGTTTTGGATTCGGTTCCGCGGCCGTGTTTTGGATTCGGACGCGTTTTGGCAAAACCTCACCGAAATTTTTTTGTCGGATTCGGGTGTGTTTTGGATTCGGGTTTTTTTTTACAAAAAACCCTAAAAAACAGCTTAAATCATAGAATTTGGGGGTCATTTTGATCCCATAGTTTTATTAACCTCAATAACCATAATTTCCACTCATTTCCAGTCTATTCTGAACACCTCACACCTCACAATATTATTTTTAGTCCTAAAATTTGCACCGAGGTCGCTGGATGGCTAAGCTAAACGACACAAGTGGCCGACACAAACACCTGGCCCATCTAGGAGTGGCACTGCAGTGTCAGGCAGGATGGCACTTCAAAAAAATAGTCCCCAAACAGCACATGATGCAAAGAAAAAAAGAGGCGCACCAAGGTCGCTGTGTGACTAAGCTAAGCGACACAAGTGACCGACACAAACACCTGGCCCATCTAGGAGTGGTACTGCAGTGTCAGGCAGGATGGCACTTCAAAAAAATTGTCCCCAAACAGCACATGATGCAAAGAAAAATTTAAAAAAAAAGAGGTGCAAGATGGAATTGTCCTTGGGCTCTCCCACCCACCCTTATGTTGTATATAAACAGGACATGCACACTTTAACGAACCCATCATTTCAGCGACAGGGTCTGCCACACGACTGTGACTGAAATGACTGGTTGGTTTGCGCCAGCAACACCCATATCCTCATCCTGGTGTACTTCAACAGTGACATCTTCAATTTGACTATCAGGAACTGGACTGTGGGTGCTCCTTCCAGCACTTGCAGGGGGCGTGCAAATGGTGGAAGGCGCAAGCTCTTCCCGTCCAGTGTTGGGAAGGTCAGGCATCGCAACCGACACAATTGGACTCTCCTTGGGTATTTGTGATTTAGAAGAACGCACAGTTCTTTGCTGTGCTTTTGCCAGCTTAAGTCTTTTCATTTTTCTAGCGAGAGGATGAGTGCTTCCATCCTCATGTGAATCTCAACCACTAGCCATGAACATAGGCCAGGGCCTCAGCCATTCCTTGCCACTCCGTGTCGTAAATGGCATATTGGCAAGTTTACGCTTCTCCTCAGACGCTTTTAATTTTGATTTTTGGGTCATTTTACTGAACTTTTGTTTTTTGGATTTTACATGCTCTCTACTATGACATTGGGCATCGGCCTTGGCAGACGACGTTGATGGCATTTCATCGTCTCGGCCATGACTAGTGGCAGCAGCTTCAGCACGAGGTGGAAGTGGATCTTGATCTTTCCCTATTTTAACCTCCACATTTGTGTTCTCCATTTTTTAATGTGTGGAATTATATGCCAGTATCAATAGCAATGGCCTACTACTATATATACTGCGCACAACTGAAATGCACCACAGGTATGGATGGATAGTATACTTGACGACACAGAGCAGTGGCCTTCCGTACCGTACTGCTATATATACTGGTGGTCACTGTGTCAGCAAACTGCAAAACTAAAATGCACCACAGGTACAGAATGTAGATGGATAGTATACTTAATGACGACACAGAGGTAGGTACAGCAGTGGCCTTCCGTACCGTACTGCTATTATATATAGTATACTGGTGGTCACTGTGTCAGCAAACTGCTAAACTAAAATGCACCACAGGTATAGAATATAGATGGATAGTATACTTAATGACGACACAGAGGTAGGTACAGCAGTGGCCTTCCGTACTGCTATATATAGTATACTGGTGGTCACTGTGTCAGCAAACTGCAAAACTAAAATGCACCACAGGTATAGAATGTAGATGTATAGTATACTTAATGACGACACAGAGGTAGGTACAGCAGTGGCCTTCCGTACCGTACTGCTATTATATATAGTATACTGGTGGTCACTGTGTCAGCAAACTGCAAAACTAAAATGCACCACAGGTATAGAATGTAGACGGATAGTATACTTAATGATGACACAGAGGTAGGTACAGCAGTGGCCTACTGTACCGTAATGCTATATATTATATACTGGTGGTCACTGGTCAGCAAAATTCTGCACTGTACTCCTCCTATATAATATTATACTGGTGGTCCCCAGTCCCCACAATAAAGCAGCACACTGAGCACAGATATGGAGTGTTTTTCAGGCAGACAACGTATACTGGTGGTCACTGTCAGCAAAACTCTGCACTGTACTCCTGCTATATAATACAGCTGCTCCCTAGTCCCCACAATTAAGCAGTGTGAGCACAGATATATGCAGCACACAGCACAGATATGGAGCGTTTTTTTCAGGCAGAGAACGGATAACTGGTGGTCACTGATCAGCAAAACTCTGCACTGTACTCCTCCTATATCATACAGCTGCTCCCCAGCCCTCCCCACAATTAAGCAATAGTGCACAGCACAATCAAGTTCAACAATAACGGAGAGGACGCCAGCCACGTCCTCTCCCTAACATTTCCAAAGCACGAGTGAAAATGGCGGCGACGCGCGGCTGCTTATATAGAATCCGAATCTCGCGAGAATCCGACAGTGGGATGATGACGTTCGGGCGCGCTCGGGTTAACCGAGCCATACGGGAGAATCCGAGTATGGCTCGGAACCGTGTAAAAAGGGTGAAGTTCGGGGGGGTTCGGTTTCCGAGAAACCGAACCCGCTCATCACTAGAAATAACACATTGGCCCCCACAGGTAAAAACCTCAAACACATATGCCCCCACAGTGCCATGTGCCCACAGTGCCAGATATGACCCCACAGTGCCAGATATGCCCCCACAGTGCCAGATTACAGATATGCCCCCACAGTGCCATGTGCCCACAGTGCCAGATATGCCCCCACAGTGCCAGATATGCCCCCACAGTGCCAGATTACAGATATGCCCCCACAGTGCCATGTGCCCACAGTGCCAGATATGCCCCCACAGTACCAGATGACCCCACAGTGCCAGATATGCCCCCACAGTGCCAGATTACAGATATGCCCCCACAGTGCCATGTACCCACAGTGCCAGATATGACCCCACAGTGCCAGATATGACCCCACAGTGCCAGATACAGACCCCACAGTGCCAGATACAGATATGCCCCCACAGTGCCATGTGCCCACAGTGCCAGATATGACCCCACAGTGCCAGATATGCCCCCACAGTGCCAGATATGACCCCACAGTGCCAGATACAGATATGCCCCCACAGTGCCATGTGCCCACAGTGCCAGATATGCCCCCACAGTGCCAGATATGCCCCCACAGTGCCATGTGCCCGCAGAGCCAGATATGCCCTTACAGTGCCAGATATGCCCCCACAGTGCCACATATGACCCACATTGCCAGATATGCCCCCACTCAGCCGTGTGCCCACAATGCCAGATATGCCCCCATAGTAGAGCTCACCATTGCTGTGTGGTGAGTGCAGCGCCCGCTTCTCCTGCCTGCCGCCCTGCTTTTCAGTCTGATCTCAGGAGGTGACGGCAGCGTGTATGTCTCAAATCAGGCGCCGGTCCGCGAGCTGTCATTGGCTAACGAACCGGCACCAGATTTGAGCCATACACTCCGCCGTCACTGCCGGAGACCAGACAGAGGGGCAGGGCGGCAGGCAGGAGAGGCGCGGCTTCGGGTGGCTGGGCGGAGGATCGCGATCAACTGGTCGCATGTCCGCGATCGACTGTTTGGCCACCCCTGACCTAGACCATATAGGGGTACAGTTACAGGCCACCTCAAAGCAGGGGCGTAAGTTAATACCAGTTGCCCAGAGGCAAGTTGGAATTAGGTGCGCCCCCCCTGAATCAGTGTTTACTGGTGGGTCCCATGCTGGGTCCAGCAGCAGCAACAGAGGCACAGGGCCTAATTCAGACTTGATCGCAGCAGCAAATTTGTTAGCAGTTGGACAAAACCATGTGCACTGCAGGGGAGGCAGATATAACATGTGCAGAGGGAGTTAGATTTGGGTGGGGTGTGTTCAAGCTGAAATTTAAATTGCAGTGTAAAAATAAAGCAGCCAGTATTTACCCTGCACAGAAACAAAATAACCCACCCAAATCTAACTCTCTCTGCACATGTTATAACTGCCCCCCCTGCAGTGCACATGGTTTTGCCCAACTGCTAACAAACTTACTGCTGCGATCAACTCAGAATTACCCCCCCACTGTCGCTTGCTGCAGTGCAGACTGAGCAGTATCAGACGGGAGCAACCCTGTTCCCTTTTGAAGGTGTTATTATTATTATTACATTTTATTTATAAGGCGCCACATGTGTTTCGCAGCGCCGTACAAAGGACAGTACAGGGGACAAAACATTGCATTACAGTAAATAAATAACAGAAATAGAGTACAGGTAACAGAGCACCACACATTCTCAAGACATAATACAGCTAAGATGTAAGTATTGATGGAGTGATCATCGTACTACTAGAGGCTGGTGGCCATAGATGGAGATGAGCCTTTACTAGCAGGATAAAGATGGTCATTGAGTAGGGGAGAGCTGTGAGTGAAATGTGTTGAGACGAGGGCTTAGATAACAAGAGGAAAGAGGGCCCTGCTCTGAAGAGCTAACAATCTAATGGGGAGGGGCGACAGACAGATGACAAGAGGTGCAGGCAAGTGGGATGTAGCCTGATGGCAGTATGCAAGCAAAGCTGAGATGTTCACGGCATGAGGCAGGGGGGTGGAGGCGCGGCTTCAGCACTGGGTTATGCATCGGGAGGGTATGCTTTGATGAATAGGTGGGTTTTTAGTGCCCGTTTGAAGCTTTGCAAGGTTGGGGAGAGTCTAATGGAGCGGGGGAGTGCGTTCCACTGAAGGGGTGCTGCACGGGCAAAATCCTGAACTCGTGCATGGGAAGCAGTGACCAGGGCGGTGGAGAGGCGACGGTCATTAGTCGACCGTAGGGGGCGGGAGGGAGTATGAAGGGAAAGGAGGTTGGAGATGTAGGGAGCAGTGGAACTAGAGATGGCCTTGTATGTGAGGGTGAGGAGTTTGAAGAGGATTCTGTAGGGGAATGGGAGCCAGTGTAGATTTTGTTGAAGGGGAGTGGCAGATGTGGTGCAGCGGGAGAGGAAGATAAGCCTAGCTGCGGAGTTCAGGACAGATTGGAGGGGAGCAAGATGGGAGCAAGCGAGGCCAGTAAGGAGGACATTACAGTAGTCAAGTCGTGAGATGACCAGTGAGTGGATGATGAGTTTAGTTGCACTCTGGGAGAGATATGGCCTGATACGAGCAATGTTGCGTAGCTGGAAACAACAGGATTGTGCCAGAGCTTGGATGTGGGGTGCAAAGGAGAGGGAGGAGTCAAGAGTGACGCCCAGGCAGCGGAGTTGGGGAACGGGGGAGATGGTGGTGTTGTCAACAACGATGGAGATATTGGTCGGGGGTGTTGCTCTGGATGGGGGTGTTAGCAGGACTCCTGGGACAGAGCCATGAACTCTGTGCCACAGAGCTCCCTTGGAAGAGCAGCAGCGGTCACACTTGGATCATGCTGTGAACCCCACAGGTACATGTGTATACGCAGGTAGCCCTTCAGGGTTTGGAGCCCAGAGGTAGGCATCTTCATTGCCTCTGGGGGTTATGCCCCTGCCTCAAAGGGCAGACTTATAACCTGGGACATCTGTGTCCCCATTCTCCTAGTGACCTGCATCACCCATCAAAATGGAAACCACCCTAAATCTTTATCCACTTGTTCCATTATTACTTACATGATACCTGGCACACTGGAACAATAAAACTACTAGAAGGAATGGACAATGAATGACTGAAGTAACCAGGTCTGTAGTCTCACACACAGATAAATAGTCCCACACACACATACATATCTGCCCAGTTTTGGTGCACTCACTAGGACAAAGGGGGTAATTCAGACCTGATCGCTAGGCTGCGTTTTCGCACAGAGGGCAATCAAGTCTAAGCTGCGCATGCGTATGCACCGCAATACGCAGGCGCGTCGCAAAGGTACAAAGCGGATCGCCGCTCGCGATGGGTTTGTGCGAAGAATCCATTCGCACAGGCGATCGCAAGGAGATTGACAGGGAGAAGGCATTTCTGGGTGTCAACTGCCGTTTTCAGGGAGTGTCTGGAAAAATGCAGGTGTGTCCATGCATTTGCAGGGAGGGATCCTGACGTCGATTCCAGTCCCGAACAGGCTGAGGTGTTTGCAGCGGCTGAGTAAGTCCTGGGCTGAGCAGAGACTGCACAAGATCAGTTTGTACAGCTCTGCTACACATGCGTTCGCACACTTGCACAGCAAAAATACACTCCCCCTGTAGGCGGCAAATATCTGATCGCAGCAGTGCAAAAATCGCTGAACAGGTCTGAATTACCCCAAAAATACCTTGTAACAAGTAACCTGATCAAAATCTAGGTTAGGATTGACTTTATCTTAATTAAAGACAGTCTGGTCAATGGCTGAGCGCATTACTTAGCTCTACACAATCTGTTCAAATTGTTTGAGAACAACAATGCAAAATAAGACACTATCAGGGTAAATAACAGTATGTGTGGGCAGCCGAGGGGTTAAAGCTGAAAAATGTTATAGCACAACTCCTGCATATAGGGGGTCATTCCAAGTTGTTTGCTACCTGCCGTTGTTCGCAGCGCAGCGCTTAGGCTAAAAATCAGCATTTCTGCGCATGCGCATGTTCCGCAGTGCGCACGCGCGATGTACGGGTACAAAGGCATTTGTTGTTTAGCACAGGTTCTAGCGAAGTTTTCAGTCGCACTGACGGCTGCAAGAAGATTGACAGGAAGGGGGCGTTTCTGGGTGTAAACTGACCGTTTTCAGGGAGTGTTTGCAAAAACTCAGGCGTGTCTGAAAAAACGCAGGTGTGGCTGGGCGTTCGCTGGGCAGGTGTATGGCGTCAAATCCGGACACGAATAGGCTGAAGTGATCGCAAGCGCTGAGTAGGTTCAGAGCTACTCAGAAACTGCACAAACTGTTTTTGAAGATCTCGGCTGCACAAGCGTTTGCACTTCTGCTAAGCTAAAATACACTCCCCAGTGGGCGGCGGCATAGCGTTTGCACGGCTGCTAAAACTAGCTAGCGAGAGAACAACTCGGAATGACTCCCATAGTCATGTCTGACTCAACAGAAAGTAGCAATTGGAGAGTAAGAATGTAAACTGTACATACATATATAAATTATATATATATATATATATATATATGCATACTGTATAAATATATATAATTTGTTGTCATATGATATCAAAATTGATAGATAGATATATAGATAGATAGATAGATAGATAGATAGATAGATAGATAGATAGATAGATAGATAGATAGATAGACCGATTGATAGATAATGTAGATAGATAGATAGATAGATAGATAGATAGATAGATAGATAGATAGATAGATAGATAGATAGATAGATAGATAGATAGATAGATAGATAGATAATGTAGATAGACAGATAGATAGATAGATAGATAATGTAGATAGACAGATAGATAGATAGATAGATAGATAGATAGATAGATAGATAGATAGATAGATAGATAGATAGATAGATAGATAGATAGATAGATAGATAATGTAGATAGACAGATAGATAGATAGATAATGTAGATAGACAGATAGATAGATAGATAGATAGATAGATAGATAGATAGATAGATAGATAGATAGATAGATAGATAGATAGATAGATAGATAGATAGATAGATAATGTAGATAGACAGATAGATAGATAGATAGATAGATAGATAGATAGATAGATAGATAGATAGATAGATAGATAGATAGATAGATAGATAATGTAGATAGACAGATAGATAGATAGATAGATAGATAGATAGATAGATAGATAGATAGATAGATAGATAGATAGATAGATAGATAGATAATGTAGATAGATAGATAATGTAGATAGACAGATAGATAGATAGATAGATAGATAGATAGATAGATAGATAGATAGATAATGTAGATAGACAGATAGATAGATAGATAATGTAGATAGACAGATAGATAGATAGATAGATAGATAGATAGATAGATAGATAATGTAGATAGACAGATAGATAGATAGATAGATAATGTAGATAGACAGATAGATAGATAGATAGATAGATAGATAGATAGATAGATAGATAGATAGATAGATAGATAGATAGATAGTATAGATAGAATGTAGATAGATAGACAGTGTCACTTTATTAGGCACTCCAGCACATTCTAAATCCCCATCACACAACCAGGAGAGGAAACATGCTCACACATATTTCTGCACTATTGTATAATAATAATAATATGTAATTAATGTGATATCTGTATGTCTATCAGATATGCCCATGTTGTATGTAAACATGTTGCAATGATAGAATTATGTCGGAGGACCAGTGGGTCCTATTGTTACTACAGTGGAGGCAGCAATAAAACGAAACTTCTTTAATTTCCTGATTGCAGCGAGCAGTGAAGTAATCTCACTCCTTCCCAGCACCCTGGCAGTGGCTTTTACAAGCTGGCACTGTAGAGGGATATTTCTAGGACCCAGGGATGCAGCGGAGGGCTGGAGCAGCAGCAGCAGGCAGCAGACTCCTCCTTATCTCCAGTGTCAGACCTGACATCAGTATGGTAACTTGCAGCAGTCATAGGAGAGGGCTGGCTGCTGGAGATATGCGCCTTCTCCCAGTACCTGCTGCTACAGAATGGATTGTCAGCTCTGCTCCATCCTCTGCCTCCTGTCCTGGGTGTCTCTCAGCTGCTCAGAAGATCTGACCCCTCACCCATCTAATGAAGGTAACAGCCAGCCTGCAGATCTCATGTACAGTATTCTCTGCCTTCTCCCCTTATCGCGATCCGGGAGCAGCTCTGTACCTAGCGGCGCATCCGTCACTCGCTGCTGAGGACACACGCTGTATCATAAGTTACTTTGTTACATGTGTGTGGTGTCTCGCTTTTTATTGCAGATATGAGAAAGTTTCCCAAGGCTCTGTGTTACCTGTGCTGTATGCTGGGGCTATTCCCAGTTACTGGTGGTTTTCCATTTCGTGGGATTTTAAAGGTTAAAGTGCTGCGATAGATTTGCGATGTTGGTGAATCGCTGGTGCCCCACTGGTAGCAGTCCTGTTACCCTTGTGTGGTACTTTGCCCAGTAATTGGGCAGTGTTTGTGGTCCTGTGTGTGTGGTCAGTGATGGGTATCCTACACTAAGTTTGGGAATTTGTTTTCTTAAACTTTTATTTTACATTCATGACATCTTAATATTGGGGTTTCAAATATAGTCTTTTTCTTGAATGAATTAAAGTTTATTTTGCTACTTTGCTTAAAATAGATATACATTTTAGTAATAGGTGGTAAAGAGTAATTGTGACTACAACCTATTAGATTCATTACTTTTTACATAATTAAAAAGTAAAATTATACAGTATAAATCATTTTGTGCATAAATGAAAACTCTATCTATCTATCTATCTATCTATCTATCTATCTATCTATCTATCTATCTATCTGAAAAAAAAAAAAATAGCATTTAGCAGTATTGTAGTATAGTAGTGCTATCCTTGCTAAAAAGAACTATTATCAAGCATGTACTGTACATATGTCTATGGATCTATCATATAGCATTTCTGCCTGTAGAGTAATAGCACCATATATATATATATATATATTCTTTACCAGTTATTTATATGGCACACGCATATTCCACAATGTACATATTTGCGTGTGTGTGTGTGTGTGTATGTAAATATATATACAGTATATTATATGCACGTGTGTGTGTGTGTGTGTGTGTGTGTGTGTAAATATATATATATATGTGTATATATATATAAATATATATATATGTGTGTGTGTGTGTGTGTGTGTGTACAGATTATCGGCACTCCGTGGACTTGTTAAAAAAACACTCCTAGCAGAAATGTATTTTGCTATTAGGAGTGTTTTTTGAACAAGTCCACGGAGTGCCGATAATCTGTACATGTATTTACTATTGCTACTATTGCTTCTGGCACCCTAGCATCTTATAGCTTTTGAATGGGAGTGCCGGCCTGCTCGCACTGTATGTGTGTGTGTATATATATATATATATATATATATATATATATAGAGTAGCATTATATATATATATATATATATATATATTTATTCTGTGTTTACTTCCTCCCCCCTCCTCCCCCCTCCCTCAGGAACTTAGTTATTATTGCTTTATTTACAATTTACTGAGTCCCATAGATTGTTAACTAGCGAGCAGGGCCTTCCTACCTCTATGACTGTTTGTTATTACCCAGTCTTGTTTTAGCACTGTTGTTTCCAATTGTAAAACGCAATGGAATTTGCTGCGCTATATAAGAAGCTGTTAATAAATAAAACTACATACAGTATACGCATGCAATCATATGCATACATTGAAATGTTTTGTGATAAGTATAAAAGCAATTTCATCAGCATTTAGTTGGCTCTGCGAGACTTCTCTTGAAGATCTTTTATCCCTAATCAAGGGGCCAGCTGCTTATAAATATGAAAGTATAGCATGCAGACAGAGAACATGTAAGAGTGGCAGCTCTCAAAGTGTGAAGCTTTATCTGCACCAGCGGAATTTATGAGACAAACTCTGCAGAAGGAGTAAATCCTTGGTAATTAAGTTAAGCTATTATTCCTTTGTGAATTGTACCCTTCTGTGATACAGTATGCAGCTCTGTTAGCTAGTGATAAAAGTGAGGCAAAATGTCAACTGTTTGCCTTTATTAGCTAAATAGGTTACAATTTTCATAACTGGTTGTGACGAATGGTTCGTGGAAGAAATTTTCTGCAGGAAATCCTAAACAGACTTTTCACCTTTCAACTTGCTGAGCTGTATGCTACTATAACTGGGATCATTGCTTCTTATGTTTTTTGGAATGTTAATGGAGGTTTGCAGGTTTGGAGCTGATTCCCACTGTGTGCAGCTATATGCCAAAAAATTAGAGTAAAATGTGATTAATGTCTTAGTTTGTGTGCCTTGCCTGGTACTAAGAATGCATAGGGCCGTCCAGCAGTACAACAGTTAAAGTAGTGTTAGACACACACACACATATATATATGTACTGTATATGTATATACGTATAAATATATGTGTATATAAATATATATATATATATATATTTACGTAATCTCTCTCTCTGTCATTGTTGTAGGTACTGTGAATGTGATATTTATGGACACAAAATTAGAGTAAAATGTGATTAACGTCTTAGTTTGTGTGCCTTGCCTGGTACAAAGAATGCATTGGGCCGTCCAGCAGTACAACAGTTAAAGTAGTGTTAGACACACACACACACACACACACACACACACACACACACATATGTACTGTATATGTATATACGTAGAAATATATGTGTATATAAATATATATATATATATATATATATATATATATATCATCTTTCTCTGTCATTGTTGTAGGTACTGTGAATGTGACATATATGGACACTTTATATTGTAACATTTGGAACTTCTTTTGTTTATTAAAGTAGCATTACCTTTTGATTCTTTTAACATCTCATTATGATTACTGTATGGTTAAAGGGTCAGCCATTAGTTTATATTACACAGATATATAAAAAGCCCTATGGTGGGCAGAAATATACATTGTCACTGTAGTGTATTATTCCTTCTTTGCTTTGCATGTAATAATCTGTACACTGATGTGTAGCACATGGATGTAGACTGTTCAGAATTCTTCTACTAGAAGTTATATTTAACATTTCATATTATGTCACTTTTACAAGTGTGTAATAATTTGCTGGCGTTGTAGATTAAGTCGTCATTTATTAGTGTCATCTCAAAAAACCCTCCCATATCATCAATCCAGCGTGAACTGAGCTAAGTGTGACTTTCCCACTTCCATCTCCTACACGTCTGTTCTGTTTTTCACACTGAACAAAGTGGGTAGAATTGAATCATGTCTATTCCATTTACACTGAATTGGTAACTAAAGGGGGATTGAAAGCAGCTCTCTAACATGTCTGCGGGCAATGCATACTCCCAATAAATTGCCACCCCTGTCAGAACAGATGGACCTCACTTCTATTTTCGAGACTTAAAAATACATGTCACCCCTCGTATTCTTCCGGATGTTTTCATGAATAAACAATTAATGAGGCATTAAATTGACTTGTTACTTATGTTCGCTGGACTGCAGTCATTACTTTAATTTTGTAGAGGTGTATTTTAAAGTTATTGCACCATTGACAATAAATAGCATTACTATGCACAGTACAGTGATTCTTAGAATGATGTTGTAATTGTATAAACAACCATCTTATTGTGTACAGTTGGTTATAAGTTCCCATTTATAATTTTATATATATATATATATATATATATATATATATATAATGTACAGTATGTATTGGTAGTACAGTAGAGGTAGGGGCTTTACTTGCCACTGAGTTCTGTAAACAGCCTGTACCATCCGGTCCCCCTTGTTTTAAGAACGCTTTAACCCTTTGTGCACCAGACCTTAGTATGACTGATGTTAAGGCTACTTTTTCCAGAAATAATGATGTTGAAATATGGCTGAAAGCATAGTGACTGTCAGGGAGTGCCACAGTAATAAGTCATTATGAGCTGCTCAAATGGATACATTATGCCACAGTACAGAAGGTGGGTTCAACATTGTTAGAAGCAAATGAAAACTTTGTTTACAGAGAAAGTGAGAAATCCCTCTACAGAATAGCCAAAATAAGTATTCTTATATTATTATACCTAACCGTTGTTCTCACTCAGTCAATATAAATGGCACTAATAACATAAGTCTTTATTTTGTTGCAGTTCTGTATGCTTAAGGGCATGCACACAATTCCCCTGGTTTATAATCTTTAACAGTTAACATTTGACCCAGGTCATTAATGGGATTATCAGTAAATTTATTTAAGCTTTACTGACAGTTTGGATTGTTTTCATAATATTTTGATTGGGAATGCGGGAAACGGACAGAGAAGGAAGAAAAAAGTATAATATAGTCCAGAATAGTATAGTCTAGAATAATGGCCACAATAGTATATATATATATATATATATATATATATATATATATATATATATACTGTATGTATGTATGTATGTATGTATGTATATCATATATAAAAACCTCTTAATGAGGATGTCATCTATAAAATTATTGTGATGTTTAAATGTGCTGCAGCAATTTGTATATATTTCTTTATGCTTTTAGCTTAACTTTGACTTCATGTTACAAAGCGGTCGTATACAATATTTAGTTATCCTCACTGCAGCGAAGAGGTCACAGAAATAGACAGAGTGCTTTTTCTTTGTCTGATGGGCTTAAGCAATCACAGCAGAATAATTGCAACATCTGTTTATAAAACTATCTGTACTCTGCACAGTGGTTATAAGTGTATTTGTAAATAGGCTGCTTAGAATAATAATATAGATAAAACAATATTGGGATTTCCCAAACAAACTGCACTTGCCCTGAAAACTTGAACTATCCCTACACACACTTACTAATTGAAATTCAGCAATAATGCAAGTGAACGGTTATCTTGATCATTGTGCTATTACATCCTCGTTTGTCTTTTTGATGTCCTTTGGTCTTAATTATTTCCAAATGTTTAAGACAAGGTAATGATTATATAATGAAGAAAAGAAAGAAGTCTCAAATTAGCCCAGAGATGCACAGATGTAAATGTCTGTTTACTGCTCTCCGTCCCAGGAAATCAGAGGGGAACGCTAGATGTTAATCTGCGCTTACAGGCCACAGAATGTTTTTATACTGAGAGCTTACGATAAAAGACCTAGATTGAGACATGAATAAACACTAGAGAGAAGATAAAGATAGACAGATTTTGTTGTTTTTTTGTAACAATGTGAGCACTTTATTAGAGGCAATGAATTCACTTTATGAAGTGACTAAGTCGGGAGAATAATGTATATTTAACAGATAGAATTAGTCATTAGGTTTGTTGAGTTTATGCTTCTGGAAAAGAACCAATAAATATGATAAGTCTGATTTTTCTGTTATTATAGTGGTTTTGGCTAATGGATTGAATTGTCAGCACTTATTTTATCTCCTGTCAGGTTATGTATATCTCAGAAACATTTGGTTACTTACACGAGATATCAGTTACAGGCAAAACGCCACTCAAATGCCTTTTTTGGTAAGATGCTGTAATTTATAAACTATATTTAGCTATGGTACAATCCGCTCAATAGCAGATTGGTAGCCGGTGTATTTAAATGTTACTGTGCACCCAAACTGGGTCATATTGAAACTATGCCTGGATCTCCCCGACCTCTGGTTTGTGTTACAACCACTTTACTTTTTTCCTATAATTTTGGAGGGGTTAATTTATGTAAAATGTAACATGGTCAAGAAACCCTTTGTATCCCTTTAAATATACTAGTGTGGTTAGTTACGGCTTAGACAAACTGTGCATTGGAATTAGAACTGTGTCCATAACAACACAACTTAAAGGTACTTAATGAGCGCTCCTATAGACTCCGTGATATTTTGTCACGATTCTGAACATTTTAGGTAGTGTCGAAACTGACGCACAGAAAGTGTATGTGTACAGTCCAATCCACTTACACTGATTTGTGGATGCTCTGCATGAAAATCTGTTTAAAGGGCTTTGTGAATGCCTGCTATAAAAGAACCCTGTGTGTACAGTATAAGGCTATAATATTTTTCCCCTGGCGAATATGTGTACTGAATATAGCGATAAGTCTAATATAGATTTCCATAATTGCTTGGTTGGGTATATTACACGATTACAGTGTAGTGGCCAAAAAGTTGTTTTGGGATGGCAAATTGTCACTTATTGTAGTTAGTGTAATATCAATATTGATCTAACAGAGATAGTTCCTCAATAAACTTTGTTAATACAGGTTAAGTATCCCATATCCAAATATTCCGAAATACGGAATATTCCGAAATACGGAATTTCTTGAGTGAGACTGAGATTGTGAAACCTTTGTTTTCTGATGGCTCAATGTACACAAACTTTGTTTAATAATACACAAAAATATTGTATTAAATGAGCTTCAGGCTGTGTGTATAAGGTGTATATGAAACAAATGAATTGTGTGAATGTACACACACTTTGTTTAATGCACAAAGTTATTAAAAATATTAGCTAAAATGATCTTCAGGCTGTGTGTAAAAGGTGTATATGAAACATAAATGCATTCTGTGCTTAGTCTTGGGTCCCATTGCCATGATATCTCATTATGGTATGCAATTATTCCAAAATACGGATAAATCCAATAGCCGAAATACTTCTGGTCCCAAGCATTTTGGATATGGGATACTCAACCTGTATAGTGACAACAATATGATCATGTAACATGGATCTGTTTTATACCATTGTATTTACTAATAGTACATACATAGAACACATCCATCAAGTTTAGTTACTGAAATATCTACTGATGTTTCGGAGCGAGATATGTTTGGTAAATAACATACACTTGGCTGAGCCCGGCTTGCAGTAATTAGTTAGGCTCGTCCCATGAACCTACCTGACTGCATGCTATATGTACAGTAAAGTAAAATGTAATATATGCTTACACAACTGAACTCCGTTTCTGAGTAGTTGGAATATAATGGCCCTGAAATGAATCTCCATTTTTTATTTATTAAAGACTGTAACCATACACACTCCTAAAGTCACCCGTGATTTCTGAACATACATTACAATTGGTAAAGTATAGTACTGCTGGTGCAAGTTGCAAAAAATATGCTAGGAGCACACAAGATAGACTATTTGTCTAATTTACACAGTAAGAGATGAATATGGAGTAATATTTCTATTGCAGAAATTTTCCTAGGTCCTAAGATGTTGAACTAACTCAGCTAGAGCCATTGTTTTTGTATTATGTTCTATTATCCTCTTATTTCCTCCCAAATGCCACAGTTCAGTTTTAATTAACTGTGATGATTACACATACTAAAAGTGCATAATTGTGTGGTGGTTGAGGCAGGGCCAGATTAAGGTTTGTGGGGCCCCCAGACCAACTAACTTGCAGAGGCCCCTACCAATTAACTTATCAATAAGATATGCTGGCAAAGTTATTAAAAGTATAATGTGTAAATACTCCCAGCAACATAAATGTGTTAAACATACTGTAGTGCCCCCAGTTCACATTATGCCACACAGAAACCCCAGTTCACATTATGCCTCAGAGAAACCCCAGTTCATATCATGCCACAGAGAAACTCCAGTTCACATTATGCCACAGAGGAACCCCAGTTCACATTATGCCACAGAGAAACCCAAGTTCACATGCCACAGAGAAACTCCAGTTCACGTTGTGCCACAGAGAAACCTCAGTTCAAGTTATGCCTCAGAGAAATCCCAGTTCACATTGTGCCACACAGAAACCCCAGTTCACATTATGCCACACATAAACCCCAGTTCACATTATGCCACACAGAATTCCCAGTTCACATTATAACACAGAGGCCTCACGTTTGTGATATAGCTATGCGTAGGGCCCCTGGCTGGGGTGTGGTTCATCAAATCGACAGTATCTAGGTCGACAATGTTTAGGTCAACCACTATAGGTCGACAGTCACTAGGTCGACATGGATGGAAGGTCGACAGGGTTTCTAGGTCGACATGTGCTAGGTCGACAGGTCTAAAGGTCGACATGAGGATTATTATTTTTTTGTCGTTTTCTTCGTAGAGTGACCGGGATCCCAAATTAGTGCACCGCGTCCCCTCGCATGGCTCGCTTCGCTCGCCATGCTTCGGGCATAGTGCCTTCGCTCCGCTACCGCTTCGCTCGGCACAGATTACCGTTCCAATCGTAGTCCACATGGATCGTTAAGTATGAAAAAATTCAAAAAAAGAAAAAAATGTGAAAAACTCATGTCGACCTTTAGACCTGTCGACCTAGCACATGTCGACCTAGAAACCCTGTCGACCTTCCATCCTTGTCGACCTATAGTGGTCGACCTAGATACTGTCGATCTTCAGACCGGATCCCCCCTGGCTGACCACCCTGGTTGCCCTGTTATTATTCTGGCTCTGTACACAAGTCTAATCTAAAATATGACTCAAGACAATCAAAGTTGAATACAGCATTTATGTCAGATTCACAACATAAAGCTATGCATCATATCTGCTCTCCACTATACTAGGTACATTTAAATAGAGATATGTTAGTAATTATGGTTCATACAAACTGGTGTTGAAAATTCCATGAGTTAGCAAAACCAAAACCTTGTTCTTGATGAGCGCTGCCTTAGGAGAAAAACAATATTAATCGAACCACCATTCAACTCATTGCTGCTCTCCCACCCACTTGTGAGAAGTAGTTGGGGGGGGGGGGAGAGTTACATTGGTTTCCCCCAACTACTTCTTACAAGTGGGTGGAGTTAGGGATACCATTGTTGGGTATCAGACCTTATCTACTGCTTGGTATCACAGTTGGCTGCGAGATTCGCGCTCAGGTAATGTCATCAATGAGCTGCACTGATCACAAATGTCAAATATCTTACGACGGCGGCATGGTGTGTAATACTAGCCAGTGATATCCCCAAATTTACCTGCTGCCTGTACATGGCTGAATGTATTAAATGGCTGGAGAGAATGAGTGACATTGGGTGCTGAGAGAGAAGATCAGAAATCTTTAAATATTGGAAAAATATTAAACTTGCATCTCGGAAGACCAATAAATCATCTGGAAGACCAAAATGTAAACATGTCTGACTTCCCTGGGAGACCACAGAAATGACTTCCTGTGCTGGCAATATATTGTACCAAGCATTGAGATGGGTGAACTTTGTAGGTAATGTTGACATTAATGGAAGGTGAAGTGAGCACTTGTCAAAAAATGTGTTGACTCCAGGTCCATTTGCTTCCATTAGTTTTTAGATTATATGCGTTAGAGTGTATTAGCATTGAGTACCTATGTTTAAGGCCAGTATGTACAAGTCCTTAAGGGGGGTACTCACGGAGCGATATTCTAAGCAGTCTGACTAGATTGCTTAGAATTTCAGCATTATCGCTCCGTGTGTAACCCCTACAGCGATAGCGATGCGCAGACCCACGCATCGCTATCGCTGCTGCTAGATTGGCCTGCCGTGCAGGCCAATCTAGCGGGTCGCTCACTTCACACATCTCTCCCGCATCGGCCCGTCTATATGGGCCTTTAGTGCCTCTGTTCATATAAAGCTGGAGCTGTTATCAATGCTCACATTTCATAAGGAACAACACTTGCTGTAAGGAGCTGACCCCCAAGCGGTGATCTAGAAACAAGAGGAAATCACACAATCAGGGCTGTTCATGGAAGTAAATCACACAGCCAGGGCTGGACACTGAATCAAATCACACAGTCGGGGCTAGCCATGGGAGGAAATCACACAACCAGGGCTGGATGTCGGAGGAAGTCACACAGTCAGGGCTGGACATGGCAGGAAATCACAGAGTCAGGGCTGGACATGGGAGGAAATGACACAGTCAGGGCTGGTCATGAGAATAAATCACACAATCAGGGCTAGTCATGAGAAGAAATCAGTCAGGGCTGGACACTGAAGGAAATCATAATATCAGGGATGGTCATGGGAGGAAATCACACAGTCAGGGATGGACATGGGAGGAAATAACACAATCAGGGCTGGACATGGGAGGAAATCACACCGTCAGGGATGGACATGGGAGGAAATTACACAATCAGGGCTGGACATGGGAGGAAATCACACAATCAGGGTAGGACATGGGAAGAAATCACACAGGCAGGGCTGGACATTGGAGGAAATCACAGAGCCAGGGCTGGTCATGGGAGGAAATCACACAGTCAGGGCTGGTCATGGGAGGAAATCACACAGTCAGGGTAGGACATGGGAAGAAATCACACAGGCAGGGCTGGACATTGGAGGAAATCACAGAGCCAGGGCTGGTCATGGGAGGAAATCACACAGTCAGGGCTGGTCATGGGAGGAAATCACACAGTCAGGGTAGGACATGGAAGGAAATCACACAGTCAGGGCTGGTCATGGGAGGAAATCACACAGTCAGGGTAGGACATGGGAAGAAATCACACAGGCAGGGCTGGTCATGGGAGGAAATCACACAGTCAGGGTAGGACATGGGAAAAAATCACACAGGCAGGGCTGGTCATGGGAGGAAATCACACAGGGCTGGACATGGGAGGAAATCACATAATCATGGCTGCACACAGGAGAATGGCCAAAAAGCTTTCCCATTTGCCCACTCCACGCAATTCTGTCCTACAGTAATTACAGTATGTCCCTAATTCACCTATACAGATGTGTTCTCATACGCTATAGTTGCAGTCGCACCAAACATCCCTTCTCAGTGCACCTAATCCCGCATGGCCTGGCTTGTTGCAAGCATCCTTCTTGCCATCTTTTTCACTGAAATGTCTTAATCACAATACAATGTGACAAAACCACTTCAGACTCAGTCGCACCCAGATATACAGGTGTCGCATATCAGATTATTCAGTACAGTGTGAAGTGGTGTATGATGAATAGAGCCCTAAAAACTATTTTGAATGGTTCAGTAAATATCTGAGGAGTGACTGTGGAGTGTAAGGTAGAATATATTTGTTGGCTGATGCACATGCACAGTGTAATGACCTAGAATTATCCAACATACAAAACAAGTCTTAGATCCAGCCAGGGCTGTCTCCAGTAAAGAAAAATTTTTTTTTAGATTCTATTTTTTTTTTTTTTTTTTACCATCATATTCCTCTGGCAGTTGAGTTTCTTGGTTGTAACATAAGATAACTGGAGCTCGACACCAGCACAGTACAGTGTAAATGGGAGATCATTATAGTGCTCCAACATCACTTTTACCCTGCAGAAAATGGGAAATGTAGACCTACAGTAGCTGATGCAACAGCACTAAACCAGAGGGATAGACTAATACAGTGTGAGCAGAACTTTGCTTTAGGAGTAAAAGTGTATCGCCCCCCAAAGTCCATTTCTCTGAGGGATAAGAACGATGAACAGTTTTTCCAACAATCAAACTTATTGATAATAAATTACATCAAAATAGATTAAGACTGCAGGTACTATAACAAGTTGGTCACCTATAAATACCCAGATGTTTTATACTAAATTTATTTGTGACACTGAAATGGCATTAAAATGTTAAGGGGGTATTTATCAAAGCTTGGAGAGAGAGATAAAATTGTGAGAGATAAAGTACTAGACAGCAGCTTCTATCTTATATTTACAGGCTGTGTTTGAAAAATGACAATTAGGAGCTGACTGGTTGGTAGCTTATGTCTCACAATGTTATCTGTCTCCAAGCTTTGATAAATACCCCCCACAGTCTTAAATACAGGATTTGGTTTTACCTAATAATCCACATTGTTATGTGCTATGGGTTCTACTTACTAAGCCTTGAGGAGAGATAAAGTGGGCGGAGATAAAGTACCAGCCAACCAGCTCCTAACTGCCATGTTACAGGCTGGGTTTGAAAAATGACAGGAGCTGATTGGCTGGTGCGTTATCACCTTCCACTTTATCTCTCTCCAAGTCATATTACATAGACCCCATAGATTTTCTTTATCCGTCTACATACAGTGTAGTAAGCAAATGAACATTAATATGACTATTAAGCAAGCATTACTGTCACACCCTCCTGACCCTTGGCCAAAATTGCTGGGTGATCATATCATACGGTATCCGTTCACATGGTCGACCATGTTATGGTCGACAGTCATTAGGTCGACCACTATTGGTCGACATTGACATGGTTGACATGGACACATGGTCGACACATGAAAATGGTCGACACATGAAAGGTCGACATATGAAAAGGTCGACATGAGTTTTTTAACTTTTTTTTCTTTTGGGGAACTTTTCCATACTTTACGATCCACGTGGACTACAATTGGAACGGTAAAGTGTGCCGAGCGAAGCGGTAGCGGAGCGAAGGCACCATGCCCGAAGCATGGCGAGCGAAGCGAGCCATGCGAGGGGACGCGGTGCACTAATTGGGGTTCCCAGTCACTTTACGCAAAAAACGACACCAAAAAAAGTAAAAAAAAAATCATGTCGACCTTTTCATATGTCGACCTTTCATGTGTCAACCATGTGTCCATGTCGACCATGTCAATGTCGACCAATAGTGGTCGACCTAATGACTGTCGACCATAACATGGTCGACCATTCATACCGGAACCATATCATACAACCCATTAAGAACCTTTGCAATCTGGTGGACCATTATGCAATAGGTAGCATCTATCCTTACGTATCAATGCCTGTTTCCCTATAGATTGTAAGCTTGTGAGCAGGGCCTTCCTACCTCTATGTCTGTCTGTTTTTTACCTTTTGCTCTATTACTGTTGTTCTAATTGTAAAGCGCAACAAAATATGCTGCTCTATATAAGAAACTGCTAATAAATAAATAAAAACATTTAAGGTGGCCATCCACTACTCAGACTTGTCTGAACTGCAGATAGCATCAGATTTCTCTTGAACTCTCCCGGGAGCGTCCCGGGAATTGGATCAGACCCTGGCTTTAATTTTAATTACATTCACTTCAGATATATCTGATGCGATATATCATGTGCCAGATCGCATCGGATATATCTGATGCACACATGCTACATGCGATTGATCTGATGCTGCTGTTCCCCCTCTTGGTGGGTGGGAGTTGCTAGGGAGATGCCAGTCAAGTGACGCTTCAGATGAATCTGATCAGATACATCTGAAGTAAAAAAAACAATCCGATGTGCACCTGTTTTCTTCAGATTCAGATAAATAGTTGGGGCAGCCTGAGAGATCTGTAGTTCAGATATATCTGACACGGGAGTGAGCATTGGATCGGAAGAGCCATCCGATGTGACACTTTTCTTCAGATATGACGGTCAGATGTGTCGAAATCTGAAGAAAACTGCCCAAATCGGACTAGTGGATGGGGGCCTTTACATTTTCAGCATATGTAGATGTGTTATTATAGGGCTTCCTACAAGATTTACCTACATTACAAAAATCAATAAAAAAAATATTTTCTGTAAAAACACTACTAAACCTAGCACAAATAGCTCTACTAATAAACATATACATAAACACACGGACATATTATGGATCATTGGGCCACAGCAGACTTTCTTAGTTAGAATTTTCCCCTAAATTTCCAGGAACCTCTCCAGGACTTATATATTTTCCCTGGAGTTGTCCCTATTTTCAGTATTGACAAAATGCACAATAATATTCCTCACTTTCTGAATGTTAAATGCAGTTCTTAACATTTGTCCTTTTACTTTTGCTTTATAAATATATATGCACTGAAGAGTAGTATTTAGAATGTAAAAAAAAGTATATTAAAATTTAAGACAGTAACTATCACAACGGACATTGTATTGTTCCATTTCCAAGGCTGGTATGGAAATATACAAATATATATACCGTACCGACACTCTCCCCAACGTAGCTTGTAGCTCCAGTGCCTTCTGGAACAAGTTCATATAACTACAAGCACAAATCACGCAGCGGCACTCAGAGGCTTATTAAAACATCAGTGTATTCACATATGGGTAACCAACGTTTCGGGGCTGAAATGCCCCTTTGTGAAGGTGTAAACTGTTTATATATATATATATATATATATATATATATAATTTGTAGCTCTTTAATATAAACCAACTTATATTTTCTGTGTAGTGGTCCTCAAATGAAAGAGTATCTTGAGCTGTGCATGGATAATAATAAGATTTATTATAAACTGTTGAGTAACAATAGCCTTTTTATACATTTATAAAATACAGTTGTTCTGACAGGTACAAAGCATACCTCCCTACTTTTGAAAAAGCATTTCAGGGAGACTTTGAAAGCAACAACTACTATATGAGCATGTTATTTAAGCGGACGTGTACTGCTCCACCTGAAAACACCCTCATACTTATATGAAAACACACTGATAGTTTTCACATCTTGTTCCTGTATTCTGTTCTACTAGCAAGTGGTTCCATACAAGTGGCCACAAGAAACTATTTGAAAACACATGTAGCCATAGGGAACACTGGTGCAGATTTATTAAACCTGGCGAAGTGATAAAGTGGAAGGTGATAAGGCACCAGCCAGTCAGCTCCTAACTGTCATTTTTCAAACCCAGCCTGTAACATGGCAGTTAGGCGCTGATTGTCTGGTTATCACCTTCCACTTTATCACTTATCCAGGCTTAATAAATCTGCCCCACTGTGCCTTATGTAGGGAAATGGCCACCAGTGATCCCACTTGAATTTACATATCTCCGATTTCTTATTTTTCCAAGTATATAACAGCTACATAATTGGGGTAAGGTGCAATCAGGGAGGTTACTAGATTTTTCAGGAAGTCAGGGTGCAATTAGGGATTCAAGCCTTGGGTTGTGCCACCCTGCTTCTTATTTGGGTATTATGACTGCTGATGCAGCGATGTTTATAAGCAGCGGCAGCTCCTACCTATGTGGAGAAGGGGGGCTGCCGCTGCCTGGTCCGCCAGAGGAGTGAGAGCCCATGCTGCTGCCGCTGCTGGCCGGATCCCGGCACCTGCATAATGAAGTTGACAGAAGCCGGGACCGGCGCATGCGCACAAGCGGCGGCTTGACTGCTCATGCGCAAACACCGGCTTCTATGGACTGCATCGGTTGCAGCCCGTAGAAGCTGGCAAGGGCTGACGAGGCAGGGAGCTGACTTCCTACAGGAAGCCAGCTCTCTGGCTATCGCAGTCCGGTCTGGCAGTCCCAGAGGAAGGAAACACCTCCCAATGGGACTGCCTGTAGTGTCTGTGACTGACAGGTAGGACTTCCAATAGGAAGTTACTGCCAGTCACAGTGAAGCCAGTACAGTCTCATGGACTGCATCTGGCTTCACAGACAGTGAGCTGGGTGGCTGATTTTACCTGGGGGGACTGCAGTCCTGCAGCCCATAGGTAAAAACCGCCACTGTTTATTAGCAATACCCACGTTCTGCAGTGCTCTATACTGTAAGTCAATTTTGTCTTGTTTTGTTTATACTGTTTCTGCTTATGTACTTTGTAAGGCGCTGTGGACGCCTTGTGGCTCCATACAAATAAAGGATAATAATACCGTAATAATAACAATGTCTGAAGTGTTTTGCTCAAAGGATAGTAAATTAAATAACCCCTTCATATATGAGATAAAGTACCAACCAATCAGCTCCTAACTGCCATGCTACAGGCTGTGTTTGAAATATAACAGGAGCTGATTGGCCGGTACTTTATCTCTATCATCATTGTCTCTTCCCAATTCTTAGTACATCTGCTCCCAAGTCTGGTAACACAGTGTTAGGATCTGAGGTCTTTTAAGTCTTGTTGTGATTATTGAGTGTAATTATAAGCAAGCTGCTACTAAATCCATATAACACTGGATGCAATACTTTTAGTTACAGAGGAGATCTAATCTGTGCCTCCATCTATTATCATGAGGGCCCCCGACACACCAGGAATTCCTCTACCACTGACTCTGGAAGTGTGAATATTTTCAGTTTCTACCCTTGCACAAGACTCTGGCTATTAGCAATGGCTGAAGTCTAACCATGAACAAACAGAAAAAGGTTATAGAGCCACTCGCAGCCTGTTGACATGTGGTTTATATTCAACTAGAATATGTCTATTATGTTTCTTTGGCCACTGGGTGGCACTGTTCTACATGTGGGAATTGGTGAGATCAAGAGTTTTCTACAAGCGACCCATCAGTATAACTCAAACAAATGGATGTATTATCTGCTTTTTCTACACAGTAACTGGAGCCTATTTATATTGTTCTGAAGATCTTTAGAAAACTAAAGTGAAATATTTCCCGGCTAGAAATCAGTGTTCAGTTCACTACAGTGTACATACACTTATACGCGTAAGAATGAATAGTGCAGGATGACATCCTCAATAATACAATTTCAGTACAAAATGTGAATTATAAAATCAAATTTTTTTTTCCTAAAAAAGTGCAAACTTTCAGAAACCCATAGCAACAAATCAGACCTTTACATTCATTGCCTGTTGTGCTGTAGACCAGCTGAAACTGCTTTCTGAATGGTTGTTATAAATTACACTACATTTGGTTCATTGAGCCAAATAGCTTGCAGTGATCAGCACCATAATATTCTTCTGTCTTGTTAGATAACTTTACAGCTAGTTCCTCTAGAAAGATCAGTGTTATTGCCAGTTGAGCCTTATGACCTCATGCATTAATTTGAAAGTGTCCAAGAAGTGTAAAAATGATTCCATCCGTTCAAAGTGGGAGCAGTTCTGGAGCTTTTAGAATGCAAACAGCATTTCCATAGTAACCAATCACCTTTGAGTTAGTTCATTTTATTTGCACCCAATTAATGACCTGCTGAATAGTTGTTATGTACTCTTAGGGTTTTCTGGAAGGCATAATGCTACAATGTATCCTGTTCTTCCTAGGACTGTCCGTTTTTTTTTGCTTTTGTAAATCTTCGCTGTGACACTATTATTGCAGTTGTGTTTACGTTATGTTTAAAATTACATGAAAGGTAGAGGGCAGACAGTCGTTAGCTAGAAAACGACTGCTAAAAATAAATTGTTGGAGTAAATGTTCTAGTATACTTGAGCCATAGTTGTTATCTTTGCAGCTTTAATATTTGTATCCATGTTATATGTATTTATATGTTATGTATTTATATGTTTGTCTAATTCACTATACATTTGATATGTCTTGAGTTGATGTGCAGTGCTTTTGTAGACTTATAGCAGACCCAAGCACACATTTAGGAAAGTTTTCTTGCATGTAAAATTAGGATACATCTAAGTTTTCTTTACATTTTCTGAAACTGAAAAATATTGTCAGAAAGTTTGATGACAATTTTGAAAAATAAAGTAAATAATTGTGTAAAAATCCCTTATTGGCTGACAGCTACCCTAGCTCTGCTCTCCCACCAACTCATCCTGTCCACTAGAAATTTATTTTTACCATTCTAGAATGGTTGGTACTCACTGACGCCTGTTTAAAGCTTAGGCACTTATTAGCATATTTTAAGACTACACTGCAGCACAGTATATTACACTGAAGTGCCAAAAATCATGGGATAGGTGCCTAGTATCATGAAGGACCCCCCTCTAGCCCGGCAAAGTGCAGCAACTCGATGTGGCATCGATTCCACAAGTGAACAGTAGACCTCTGGAGAGATGTTGACTCATGCCATCTGGATAGCTTCCCACAGCTCCCTGATATTTATAAGTGCAGGATCTTGGGTATGAATGGACCACTATATGACATCCCATAAATGCTCAATTGGGTTCTGTCAGGCAAACGTGGTGACCACACCATTCATCAGAACTATCCAGATTGCTCCTCAAACCAATTGTGGACAACTTTGGACCAATGATATGGTGCTAGATCCTGCTGAAATATTCCATCTTTGTGGGGTTACATTATGTCCATGAAAGGCTGCAAATGGTCTTCAAGCAATGCAGTGTAACTGTTACCAGTCAGTGACGTGTTCAGATGGACCCAACCCATGCCACGTGAACTTGCCCACACCATTATGGATCCACTACCAGCCTATACGTGCCTTGGTTGTAACTGGGGTCCATGGTCTCATGGGGTCTGCACCACACCCAAACTAATCAGCCCAAACAACTGGAACTGTGACTCACTGGACCACACCACATGTAGCAAGTCCTCAGGAGTCTAATTAGTGATGTCATAAGCTTAGGTGAGGCGTTGTGTCCAGTGTTGTAGTGTTAATAGGGGTACTCTGGTGGGTCTTCTGCTCTAATATCCCATGGAAGCTAAAGGACGCTACACTGGCATGCTGGATATGCGTCTGGTACCTCCTGCATTGAATGTGGATGTGTTTTGGGCCAGTGTCGCTTGTCTGTTGCCAAGGACAATTCTGGCCAGACACCGCTGGTCATGATCATTAAGCATCCGTGGTTGACCACTGCGCTGCCCACAGTGGGTGGCAATGCCTTCCATGAAGTATTCCGGATACACGCGTGATTCTGTAGATCGAGGAATGTTGAATGTCTGTAAATCTTTGGGAGTGGAATGTCCCATCCATTCGGTACCCACTACCATGCCCCATTCGAACTCTGATAAGTCATGTCGCCTTGCCATGAGCAGCCAAGCCAGTGACCACACTGACTCACGAGATGTCAAATTACAACTGATGCAGGTCTGAGCATTTCCAAGATTTCACAGTATATTGGCAACTTTGTTATTGCCGCAAAGCGAAACAAGCACTTGTTAGAAAATGTATGTACATCTGTCCATTTGCTGGCACAATTTTTGTCTGAGCCCCAGCAACAAAGAATGTTTGCTAATACGCTGATTAATATGATACAAAAAATACTCAAAAATTCTATACTTTCCTTTTATACCAAAGACCCTTCTATAAAGGTGCCGAACAGTAGTTACTGAATGCAAATGTTATGACTGCTCCTGGTAAGCCAAGCAACCTGGAAACTATGATGTTAAAAAAAGAAAAAAAATCAATATTCCACTCTTCGGGCTAGAGTTCCCAATAATTAAGCCTTTACATTTTTCATTTAATTATCACCCAGAGAACATTGTTGAAGATTTGTTGTATGTGTCAGTTAATAGTTATAGTATAGTGAGTTATTTATGAGTTCATTTTATACATTTTCTTTTGCAAATTAAATTGAGTCACTCGCTCAATTCTTCTATTTTTGTGAAATTATTCCTTTTTTTCCTTTCTCTTTGATCCATGGAACCAATTACGTTTTAAGCCAGAACTCCAAATCTCTCTTGTCGCTTCCATTTTCCTGCTATGTACTGGCCCTTCCAGAAGAAACATGGCACATACAGTATTACACACACTTCCTCAGTGTCTGACACAAGCAGCGCTGCAAGTTGAGAAATAATCACTTTCATAACCCTTCCAAATATTAGTATCCATATGAGACTATGTTTATTGATGATCTCTATCAGCAAATTTCCTGCATTCCATACTGTTAATCAATTTTAGACCAGCAAAAAAGCCAAAATATGACAAATTAGGTAACTTGCCAAGTTTCTCTCTTGTCTGTTATTACAATGTGTCATTTTATTACTTTTCTTTTCTTTTTTTGCCACTTTCCCTATCAATATCGTGCAATTGCTTTATTTGAGACCAAACGAAGATTATTACTGAGAGTCTCTTGAAAATGTAAGTATTACACATATTGGTGTAAAAACATGATGAGGCTCATTTACTCAATTTACTCAACTCACTACAGAGCCCTAACAAACAGAAGAATCAATTTAACACTAAGGCATCTATTTACTAAGCATTGGATGGAGATAAAGTCGCTGAAGATAAAGTACCAGCCAATCAGCTCCTAACTGCCATGCCACAGGCTGTGTTTGAAAAATGACAAGGGCTGATTGGTTGGTACTTTATCCCCAGTGACTTTGGGGGTCATTCCAAGTTGATCGCTAGCTGCTGTTGTTCGCAGCGCAGCGATCAGGCTAAAAATCGGCATTTCTGCGCATGCATATGCACCGCAATGCACACGTGCAACGTACGGGTACAAAGACCTTTGTGGTTTTGCACAGGTCCTAGCGAAGCTTTAAGTTGCACGGCACAATGCAAGAAAATTGACATGAAGTGGGCGTTTCTGGGGGTTATGTATGAAAAAGTATGAACAGTTTCCGACGGTGCGCAGTAACAGCTAATCAGTGCAGTATCTCTATAGGGGCTTTTCCAACCCCCCGTCTATAGCAGAGCAATCCCCCTCTTATTTTCCGTAAGACTCTCTTATTCAGGAGTTTTCATATCATGGTTTGCCGGAAAGAGAGGGAAGGGTATGACATAGTGTGATATCGTACAAATCGAAAATTTTGTCTTAACGGCGCAAAAATATCAAAAAGTCTTACATAGAGAATGAACATATGGAGGTTTCCGTGTTCCTAAAGATCCCGTAATTCTTATGTCCTTAGGTTCTGTGAATCAATTTCCTTAACTCAAGCAGAGAGAAAAAGAGATCATGGTGCAGATCCACTTGTAGGGGATTAGAGGAATTTATTATACACAGGAAACTCACAATTTAACAGATTAAAACAAACATATAACCAAACTCCACGAGCTGGTGAATTTGGAACGGAGGGTGACCTGATCTGGGACGTCCTAGCTACCTACTGCGCTCATATGGTATCCGGATTTGTACAATTATTCTGGAATTGTTTGTGAAGGTTCCTCTTGTCTTACTGGCTGCATTAGATCATTGGCAGCGCATTGAATCACTTACTTCTTTTTGTGTATAGTGTGATATCGTAAAAACAGTTTTAATTTCACTAAAACAACACTTCTAAAACACAAAAACATATGAAATTCTCCAATATGGATGTTATTGCCGTGCTGACACAGCATGTGCCGCAATGGGCATGTACATTGGCTTAATGCAATCCTCTCCCATGAAAAGACAGAAGTAATGGCTGATTACCGGTTCCCAGTGAACTGGCTTGCGTCAGTTCTCAAGCGCATGAAATGTCCAGGCAGTCTCTCCTAGCTGCAGCAAAGGGATCTCCTGGTTCCAAATCCTCCCTGGGTACAGGCTCAGTCCATCCACATCAATGTCCAGCGTATGGGAGGTGAATAGGCAGGTTTCTGGGGGTTAACTGACCATTTTCAGGGAGTGTTTGGAAAAATGCAGGCGTGCTGGGGAAAACGCAGGCATGGCTGGGCGAATGCTGGGCGGGTGTGTGACGTCATAAGCCAACCTTTCAACGTTAGAATCAATGCACACGAAGAGTAAGTCCAGGGCTGGTCTTGTTTTGCACAAAATGTTTTTGCAGGCGCTCTGCTGCACAGGCGTTCGCTCTTCTGCAAAGAGAAAATACACTCCCCGGTGGGCGGCGACAATGCATTTGCACGGCTGCTAAAAACTGCTAGCGAGCGAACAACTCGGAATGACCCCCTGTATCTCCATCCAAAGCTTAGTAAATAGACCTAAGTATGATGGTCAAAACACATCAGGAACTGTAACTGCAGTAAATCTTAACTCCATAGTAGTGGTACAGTCATGGGGATCCATAACTGTCCAATCAAGACTGCCAAATGTGATTGAAGATCCAGTTAGTGTTAATTAAGATGGCATTGAGTTTTTCATGGATCATTATTAATTGCACTTTTCAGTTAACTGTACTTATGGACAGTAACAGTGATTTTCAACTTGAGGCTAAATACAGATGTGTCCTCATACAGCATTGCTGTACTGAAGTTGCACCAAACAGCCTCTCTCTGACGTGAGACTCTGCTAGTGTCGGACATATTTTTTGAGTCTCTTTTGCCAAAAATTTGTCCTTAGTCGCATTTTTGATATACAAGTGTTTTATATCGATTTAATCAGTACAGTCTTCTGATGCATCACAACTAAGACGCGTTTTCGGCAAAAGACAACCAACGCTAGCAGTGTTGCTTGGGACCTGGTGCCTAACTCGCGCCAGGTGTCCTGTGCTGCATAGCGTATTGATGCTAGATGTATGATGACCCATCTGTATATTCCTAGATATATTAGAATAGAAGAATCGTATATCAGACTTATGTTACCTCCCAAACAGAAATACCTTTTTATAAGGTATTATTCCAATGATTGCAAATACAATAATTGAGCCACCTTGGTTCAAAAAATTGTCAGCTATGTTATCATATTTCCCAACTTCTAGAGTCTTCTTTTCAGGACCTGGTGCACCCCCATCCAAAGAGAGGTGGAACCTCATATTACGGGGGTGGAGCCTTGGATTAAGGAGATGGAGCCTTGCTTCCCAACCCGTGTTATCGTCACTTTGGGGGCATGCCCAGTACTCCTTGAGCAGCTGGGCAGCCCCTTGCTCACTCCCAGGACTGTTAGATGCTGTGCACATGTGCACGGCATCTATTCAGTGATCACTGGCTGCTTTGCACAGCAGGGCAGCAGTGATCACAGGCTCTCCCAACGGCCCCCAACCCGCGGGACAGGTGTGAGGTATGTGGTATATTTACATCATACATGTTTGGGCAGTGCTCTCTTCCCAAAACTCTTAAACCACAATAGAGAATGTTTGAAATAGTGATGTACTAGAGTATTAATGTGGAATTAGTTTTAACCACGTACAAAGTCACAGATGAAGCACAGTGGTACTTGGCGTGAGTAAAAGCAGTCATAGCACTTTATATACAGATTCTGACTCAGATTGATCAGTGGAGTCTAGAAGAGTAGTTCTGTCACTTCCATTTGTTTTGTTTGTGTGAAAGCGAAAAAGGCACACGTCGCAGCTGAGTGGCATGGGACCTGGCACTTCGAACGGGGGCTGTTTGGCGCAACTGTAGCCACATTTATGAGGACACATCTGTATGCCAGATTTTGACTGATTTGAGAGTTCAGATGGCCTTAGATGAAGTGGTGCAATACACAGGGGTGTAGCGAGGGTGGCTTCGGCGGAGCGCGAGGTCTGGGCGTTGGAAAACCTAAACGGTGCACGCCACCTAAACATCCCCTTCCCTCTGCCTGCTATACCACAGGCCGCTGTACAGGTAGCCGCAGAAGCAGATAAGAAGCAGGGGCGCACACTGACTCTCACTCTGAGACTAGGTAGGGTACACGTCAGGCCAGAGGCTACAGCAGGAGACAGTGACAGCTGGCACATGCTGGAACTCTGCCGCCCTCTTTATATACCTCACTGTCTGCTTGTAGCTGTGCAGCAGGGTTACTTCTGTCCTGCTACCCCGCTCACTGCCCACGCTGCTGCAGCACCTCTTTCTGCCATGGTTGCTGCAGCACCTCTCTCTGTCCTGGCTGCTGCAGCACCTCTCTCTGCCTCAGCTGCTGCAGCACCTCTTTTTGCCTCAGCTGCTGCAGCACCTTTCTCTGCCCTGACTGCTACAGCACCCCTCTCTGTCCCGGCTGCTACAGCACCTCTCTCTGCATTGATGCTACACTCGCTCAGGTTAGAGGAGAGGAGATTCCGCACAATACGGCGTAAAGGCTTTTTGACGGTAAGGATGATACGTGTTTGGAATTCCCTGCCTGGGGGAGTTGTAATGGCCGACTCAGTCAACACCTTTAAGAATGGGTTAGATAAATTCCTAACGGATAAGGATATCCAGGGTTATGGGGCATAGTCACGCACTATGGTTATTATAAAAAAGAGGGGTAAAACGTAATGGCAGTCATTAACTTCAGTCAAAATTTTCTACAAAATAATCGTGCATAGGAGACCACAAATAGGTTGAACTCGATGGACAATTGTCTTTTTTTCAACCTCAGATACTATGTTACGGGTGTAGTACGGGTGACCGGCGGTCTCCTGACCGCCGGTCACCTTACCGACGCCGGGATCCCGGCAGCATACCGACGCCGTGATCCCGGCGGGGAGGGGCGCACGGGTTCTATTCCCACTCTATGGGTGTCGTGGACACCCACGAGTGGAAATAGTCCCTGTTGGTCGGCATGCCGACCATCGGGATAGTGAGCCGTCGGGTTCACGGAGGAGGTCATGTGACTGTCGGTCAGCCGACCGGCGGTCACATGACTACCACCCCTATGTTACTATGTTACCTCTCTGCACCAGCTGCTGCTGCTTCAGAACCTCTCTCTGCATTAGAGCTAGAGTAACATATATAAGTGGCTCTACTGTGGTATAATGTGTATAAACGGCTCTACTGTGGTGTAATGAGTATAAATGGCTTTGCTATGGTGTAATGTGTATAAACGGCTCTACTGTGGTGTAATGTGTATAAATGGCTCTACTGTGGTATAATGTATATAAACAGGACTACTGTGGTGTAATGTGTATAAATGGCTCTACCGTGGTGCAATGTGTATAGACGGTTCTGTTGTGGTGTAATGTGTATAAACGGCTCTACAGTGGTGTAACAAGTATAAGTGGATCTACTGTGGTGTAACATGTATAAGTAGATCTACTGTGGTGTAATGTGTATAAACGGCTCTACAATGGTGTAATATGTATAAGCTGCTCTAATGTGGTGTAATGCGTATAAACGGTTCTACTGTGGTGTAATGTGTATAAACGGTTCTACTGTAATGTAATGTGTATAAGCGGCTCTAATGTGGTGTAAAGTGTATAAACGGTTCTACTGTGGTATAATGTGTATAAACGGTTCTACTGTGGTGTAATGTGTATAAATGGTTCTACTGTTGTGTAACGTTTAGAAATGGTTCTACTGTGGTATAACATGTATAAACAGTTCTACTGTGGTGTAACGTGCATAAACAACTCTAATCTGGTGTAACCTGTATAAGCAACTCTAATCTGGTGTAACATATACAAGCTGCTCTACTGTGGTGTAATGTGGGGCTGGGTATGTGTGACCGGCGGTCAGGAGTTCTACTATGTTGTGTAACGTGTATAAGGGGTACTACTGTGTGGTGTAATGTGAATTGGTTCTATTCTGTGGTCATGCCCTGTCCCCATGAAGCCACACCCCTATATTTTCCGTATTTTAAACATGGGGGCGCCAAAAAGAAACCTTCGCCCTCAGCTTCAATAGGTCTAGAATCGGCCCTGTCACCAATTTAGGATTTTTTCATATTTTTCTATTCAAATGTAACATGTCCCCAATTCAGTACAGGGGACAGGGGAGGGGGCACCGAAACATACCCTTGCTCCGGGCACCATAGCATCTAGCTACACCTCTGGCAATACCATCAACCAATAGCCAATGTGAAACCCAAGTCTTCCTTCCTTTTTACATAAGGGGAGTTTGGTATCAAGAGTGTACATGTTGAATTGCCCCTTTCTGTAATGGTAATTCTGTACAAATATTTTCAAAATATGTGGGTTTAATAACAATTTTTTGTGGTGCAGATTCATTTTAAAAATCGCCCTACATGCCTTAAATGTATGGGAATGAGATGTTCCAGTGGGGACATCGATTTTAACTTCTATGACATATACCTACAAAAATGTGGGTCATGGAATGTAATGGGACTAAGTGAGCGGAGAACTTGATATATATCTGAAATTAATCATATTACTAATGGTCATGGGAGGGCATCAGTTGTGATGCTATATAGCCACATGCGATTGCTCCGCCCATCGCATTAGATATTAGGTAAGTTGTTCCACTTTATAATACATTAGATTTGGGACAGAAGGGCCTCCTAGATTTTTGTATACAGTACACTATGTGCATTTGTTCCCTAACTGTCCTTGGGAGTTGGGTGTTTCAAAAGCAGTTAAATAGTTTGTTCCTCAAAAAGTAAGCATTTACCGTCTCAGCAGACTTTGTTCTGTACTAATTAGATATTCTAGATAAAGTTGCTATTTTGATAGTATTGATAAATTGCCCAAAATAAAATAAACAGAGAATCATATTTCTTTAAGATCTCATGAACCTGCTTAATCAGAGTGTGAGTAGTTCTGTGTACAATGAGTATATATCGATTTCGTAAGATTGACATTTAAATATGGGCAGTAGTGTTCTCAATGTATATAAAAAATATTCAGAAACAACAACAAAAATTTACACAGAGGGAGGGGTGTACTGAAAAGGATTTTTCAGTTTTAAGAACTAATCTTTAGTCTTGAGACCTCCCCAAATTCTGACAGAGTTGCCTGTATAACCAATAAGATGCCCATTCACAAAATAGCCATTAGCAGCAGTAATGACCAATAACACAACCATTCATTTCCAGAAATGGCCAATAAAATGCTCATTAGCTGATAGTAAGGACAGTTAGCCCAATAGTAGTAGTGAAAAGTCACCCACTTGCCAGGATCTTCTACACCCTCATGGACCACACATCTTATTACAGCACAGCACTTAACGTGCAGGGAAATTAGATATCAGTGGACACATCTGTACCAACTACATCAGAGTTCCACGTTGCCGCTTATGCCTTATCCCAAAGCAAACTAAGGCTATGTAAAATAAATAAAAATGTGTCAACAACGGGGACCTCAGGGGTTGGACTTCCACCAACCAGTACTATAAACCAGTTCCAACCAGTGTAGAAAGTTAGAAGGTGAGGAGCACTTTAATGGAAGTAACTCACCCACTAGATAAACACGTGCCTATTGGCTCCTTCTAGCTATGGAGGAGGAAATTACTTTCACCCAGGCTCTAGACAAAAACAGAGTGTTGGGAGAAAGGTTCTTGTAACAAGTAACTGGAAATATCACCAGTTTAAATCTGACCGTCATGTACCCTGCACATTTATGCAGCAATGTTTGTAAATATATGGTACATTAGCTGCTAAAAGATTTACTGTAGCTTAATTCAGTAAGTGTAAGCATTACTCACTTTCCCGAAATATGTAGCAGCAATTTATGTGATTTAACTTTATTGGTATGACAATATATTTAACTTTATGTAATGTTTTTTAATTAACTGAGTTGTAAGACTTGGGCTTTTTATTACTTTACAAATATTTTTAATCACTACACAGGGTGATGTATCATTGCTGAAAGAGGCTGTCTGTCCAGACTACATTTACATTTTCTAGAATATCAAAAGAGATAGAGAGATTGCCAACATTACACATTTTTGCAGGAAGCCTTTTCCGAGGACTTTGGCCCTAAGTTTTCCGTTTGTGATTTCCAACTTTCGTTCAGCCTGAAATCTCCTGATCACTTTGTTCCTCTGGAGGGTGGGTGGGGAAGGGTGTTGGCTACATCCACCCCCAACTAGAGGTTGTCAACCCTGCATGGATACAGATTGGGCTCTTCTCAGCTGGGGACCAGGGAATTTAAATATTGGAACACCTGAAATGGCAAACTCCTAGTTAAAGTCATTTTTTTCGATGGATTATGTTTTATGGCAATTTTTTTTATCCATATAGACTATTACAAATAAAAAATAAAAAAAGAAGAAAATAATATTTTTTTTTATATCTCGTATGGTAAAGAATGGTTATGGCAAGTTTATTCAGTTAAAGTAAAATTTTTGAGAATAGTATCTGTGTGTCTGCATCCTTTAGAAGGAAGAGCATGCTGTTATTTACATTCCTTACTTTTCTATAGAAGCATCAGCCCTGTACTGAACAGAATGGATCGTCCGCTAGTTGTATCTTGCATGAAAAACACTCCAGGCTGATTACTGTTGGTGCTGATCGAGAATTTGGAGGAACTCCTCCTGTTTTTTGGGGTTTTTTTTTTAATGAATGAGTTAAAAAAAATTGTATCACCAGAACTGTGAAACAGCCTCTCTGGTCACAAGTCTTAAAAACAAATACAAAAAATTGCCTCTCCTGTATTTAACAAAAAATGTTAATGTTTTGCTTTTTTATTTTAACTGTTGCATTTTTTTCTGTTTTACGCTCCTTTCTTTTTTCCATTTACCTCTACTATTCGTGGAAGGTCTGGCTAGAGTACCAACAGACCCTATTATTGCAGACATTGTCAATTAAAAGACACTAAACTGTGGCTCTTCTCAAAAACAGACAGGATTTAAAAAATTGTCCTGATTTTCCATTCAGGAAAATGGGCATCTATGGACCAGGGGTATGGACCAAGTGTAAATTTTGTCCCTAGGCAATTTTTTTCCTAAAGAATACTGAAAGAATTGTGGTTTGTCTCCTTAAGGTGGGTACACACAGATACAATCATGCCGATCTTTTGATTTACATCCGATATCGAATGATCAGCAAAGTTATTGTATCCGTGTGTATGCAGTGCCAATGCAGGAGTGTTAACCGATAAATGGCTTATAACACTCCCGCAACGTCCGGGATCGAATGTTCAGATCTTATGTCCTGTTTAAATTTGAAAAGTTTGAACATCTGATCCCATATAAGCCCGTAGAAGCCCCATACTCATTATGCTATAGTCTGTACCGTGTGTACGGTGCTAGCAGAAGCTGAAAGGGGGTCACACTGAGGACACACAGGACAGATGATCGGAGTTTACCCCGCTATCAGTTGTCACTGTGTACCTACCTTTAGGTTGCACTTAGTGTACTTAGCATAGTTACCATAACCAGAGTGGTTTACTGGGTCTTACTTGACAAACAAAATACTGCAACTACTTATCCTGCTGAAGCACACCCTGCTGACTCATCTCGTATTATGGTACCTGGTAAATCATGAGGTTTAGCAAATAGTCTCAGCATATTATACAATTCAGGGTACATAGAGTAAAAGCATAAAAAAAAAATCAATACAAACGTATCTAAATTCATTTTGGATAAACATACACTTTTATTAGTTTTTAGAAACTTTCATTTGTTTGTATCAATATAAAAACCAGAGGATATCAGAATACATCTAAATAAAACTTCATTTTAAATCTGGGTTGCTCTTGGGATAGTTGTATTTATTTTTGGAAGTACAACCAGAATATTGTATCCACTTCTATCCTGTACTGTTCTTTTGGAATCCTATTAGTGTTCTTTTAAAGATGAGACGCACAGCAGGGCACGCTTCAGATAGTAAGTGCCTGTCTTAAATAAACAATACTAGGCTGTAATTGGGTTGTGACTGGAGGAAAAGGGATAATTAAAATAATATATTTATATATGAATAGTAAATTTGTGCCAGACTTTTTTGTGCCAGATTTAGAAAAAAATAGATTTCTTTATAGCTTAGAATTGTATTTTCTAAGGGGCCAAAAACTTTATGTGCTTAAAAATCAAAAAGGTCTTTGCAAGAAAAAAAAAATTCTCAGCTCTTTGCTGCTTAATTATACTAAGACTTGCCCTACTTCACCTTGCAAATACATTTCCTTATTCCAGGGATTTATTGATCTACTTAAATCAAGAAAAATATTTTCCTTAAAATGAATCCAGAATTAATTTCACCCAGTAGTTTCCAAAATTTGCAACTATAAATCTATTTCATGTATTTTCTAAAATTCCACAACCAGAAAAAGCAAATCAAAAATGAAGTTGTCTGAAATGAGAATATTTAAACGGGACAATAGCCAAAGAAATTATAAAGTTATAACAAAGCCATAATAAATACATAGATATTACTGACTACAATCAATCTGTCTATGTTGAATAAAATGTTGAAAGTTTTTATTTTATTTCTACAATATTTTTAAGAGCACCGCTGATTCTATTCTCAAACAGGCAGAATAGAAGATCAAAGCACTATTAAAAATGATGAAGACATACAACAGTTGCAGTTTTCAAATACATGATCTTAATTTTGAATAAAACGACAAACTAAAAACTAAACATTCATATTTGAATCCTTCCTTTAAGAAAAATATAGGTTTTAATCTGGTTTGCCAATTTATTCAGATAATCAACTAGTAGCAAAAACCTCTGTGCATCTTTTATGTATAGAGTTTAAATGTACACAAGATTCTTTTTACAACTTTATGTAAGTTTAAATGACATTGGATGCTTAGATGATATTAATTAAACCCGGTATGCTGAAGTTAACCTGAATATCTATGTTATTTTTATGTTGGTGAGTAATTATAGAGTATATTATAGTATAAAGTTAATTAAACTAACTTAATTAAAAAAGTCAACCTCTTACATAGCTTGTTTGTTAGTTATTATTTCTTAATTACGTATATGAAGTGATCATGTCCCAGTAAACATACTGATAAATACATTATTTGTACTAATTTAAAAAGGTCAGATTTCAGTAAATGAAAATAAGGTGCTGCTTCTGTGGACTTGGGAACAATGTTAGGTTAATTCATCCATGATCCAGTATTGGAGTAATTAAGCATCTTAAGCACGTATCTCCATTTGCATAAAGCATGGTATATCGTTTTTCAGAACTGTATTAATAAACAAATTACTAATAAAATTGTTTGCCTCAGAAAAAGTATATAATATGACTTTGAAAAATGTTAATCACTTATTTGAACACTTGTTTCATATGGATATTTTTTCTGAATAAAATTAAGACACCAGTGCCTAAGAAGATGAATTGTTATGTTTACAGTGTTGTTGGCTAATAAGCAAGAGTTCTTTAAATATTTTTAATGATAATCTGGCCACTGGGTGGCACTTTTCTATGGCTGTTTGTGGGGGACTCAGGGAACACGGTGTATTAAGGTCATATAAATAATCAGTAAGAAGCTTCATTTATATAAAGTGTTTTTCTCTAACCATTTTATGATGATCGACTGTACATCATCTGCAGAACCTCTCAAACTTAAAATAAAGCGTTGATAAGGCAGGTGGGGCACCATGGAATGTGTATATTTTCACAATATTCCTAAATGTTTTAATTGGAAGGTTTTAGTAGCAACTATAGTATATACTGATTATCTAACATGAATTCTTTCCATAAACATTCTTTTATGTGTAACTATCTATCTAGTAATGGTGTTAAACAGTATTGGAATTTATTAGAAGTTTTTTAACAAAAATGTTGTATTTAAATTAATTTTATAAAAAATTAGTGTTATTTGCAGTAATGCTATTTAATGCATGAACTGGTAAAATAATACTATTGAGTCATTTTGACTAAATTCCGTTTATGTAAACATTTATGTTATGTAATGGATATATTACTGAGTTCAGTGCATGAAGTTTGGCTATACATATAACTCAAGTTCAGAACAGCTTGTAGCCTAGTAAGCGTTTATGTTCAAAACGTCACATAATCTTAACACCATAAAAAGTATTTTTGAGGCTATTCTACTAATCGTTCTATAAGGAAGTAATAATGTTTAGAAATAATAAACATATCTATGCATGTCGCAGAACCCGCCCTTCCCATTGCTGGAATTAGGCTGGATGTGCTCTAACAATTTGTGGTGTTAAAACCATTAGGACCATGGGCATAAAAGGAATATATGTGTGTCTGCATGCATGTATGCGTGTGTGTGTGTGTGTGTATGTATAGATATATATATGTATATATATATGTGTAATAGTATCAGGCGGCACTCACGGCATTGTGGATACTGATGAATAAACGGTCAGACTCCGTGTCAATCTATCAACGTTTCAATTTCATTTAAAATTGTCGTCAGGATCAAATGAAATTGAAACGTTGATAGATTGACACGGAGTCTGACCGTTTATTCATCAGTATCCACAATGCCGTGAGTGCCGCCTGATACTATTACACATTTGTTTCCATTTTGGCTGTGAGGGCACCGGGTGCAGTACATACCGTTTAGTGGAGTGCCGGACATTGGTTGTATATATATATATATATGTGTATATATATATATAATTATATATATAATATATATAATTATATATATATATATATATATATTTATATTATATATATGTGTGTATGTATGTGTGTATGTATATATGGCTGACATGCGCAATGGAGTAGAATGCACGCTGATGGTCTGGCTGGACAGGTATTTGGTCTAGAACAGCGCAATAAGTGGCCAAAGTCGACCGACAAGCATACCTTTATGACCATGTTAATCCAACTGCTAAATTATACAGTGGGTCCTACTGCAGAGGATATATGTTGTTGACAACGAGTTTAAGCAAGCAGACGATGATAACAATTGTCAACAACCTCAAGCTGTGATTTAGGCATGGAAGATGCCATGATGTTGATTGTGTCTCTATTTTGGACATTTGTTTCATCGTACAAATAAGCACATATAGCTGAGGACTGCATGTTGACCCTACTGTGCTATTGATGAACATTGACCAATAATTTGGTAGCTTGGTGGAGACTTGTAATAAATACGGTTTTTATACATAAAAGAGATTGGAGTGTGCAATTGCATCACTATATATATATATATATATATATATATATATATACTGTACATATGTATATCATAATTGCCTACTCTCCCGAACCCTGCAGGAGATGCACAATTTTTTGGGTAATGGGCAGAATGTAGAGAATGAAACCGGGAATACACGATCCGCAATGAGGGTGTGTGGCCTATTGATGCAGTCAAGGGGAGGGGCCTAATGATGTGAATTGTCCCCACATCACTCCCCACGTGCATGTTCTCTCCAGGCTTCTCCTATATATATATTTATATATATATATATATATATATATATAGCTGTCCAACCTCTGCCACTTGGATGCCACACTTGCTGATGCTACCATGCTGTGAATATCCTAAGGAAGGTTTCTGTGCAAACAAAAATGCTGATGAGGATGTAATGTTTCCACTAGAAGGCGGGCAGGCAGGACACCTTTGGTGCACATTGCCCTGGTGGCGTCACAAATGGGGGTGTGCCCAGCACTTACAAAGAAGGGACTGCCCCACGAAAATCGGTACAGTTTGGGAAGTATGTGATGCGGAGAGATTTCCAGAGGTAGGGAACATCACAGACAAAATCTTGGAGGCAGGAGTGGGAGGAAGTAATCAGTTGGCAGGAGAGGCGGTATTCATTTGTGGAGCAAATAGAGTGGTGGGAGATAGGAGTAAATTACAATAGTCCAGCGGCAGGGCTGCAGTGCCGCCCACATAGTGCAGAGGTAAACCGCTTAGCAAATATAAACATACATGTTCTGATGTATGTAATATATGTGCTGGCTGGTTCCCCCGGGGATAGGCAGTGCTGTGTGTATCAGGCATACTTGCCTACTCTCCCGGAATGACCGGGAGGCTCCAGAAAGTCAGGTGGTGCTACCGCCCCTCAAAAGAGTGGGCAAGTCTCCCAGCCAAGCGCCAACCACCCGCAACCCCCCGAGTCCCCTAGCAACACCCTAACGCTGATGTCCAAGGTGGGTGGCCAGCTGGGTCAGATGACGCAATTTGCGTCATCCCGACCCCGCCCCCTGCCTCGGCATTGCATAGTAGGGCGGGACCACAATGACGCAATCATGTGGCTACACCCCAATCCCACCCCTATACGTCATCCGCCATTCTCGCCATGCCCCCTCTGCTGCATCAAGTCCCACCGCTCTCCAACCTTGCTGCCCCCTCCAGGAGGGGGTAGCCAGATTGCCTGTAAGTATATCAGGAGGCTTGGGGCACCCAGGACTCAGCATAAGGCATCACACTCCTTCTAAGTCCGCCCCCGGACTCTCATTGGCTAGTTTCACAGGAGTCTGGGGGCGGGCTTAGAAGATGTGTGATGCCTTATGGTGAGTTCCCGGTGCATGCTGAGTCCCATGCACCTCATGGAGCCTAAAGCACACAGTGCTGCCAATCATTGGGGGAACCAGCAAGCACATATGTTACATACATCAAAACATGTCTGTTTACACATGTATGTGCTAACCGATTCCCCCCTGCACTACATGGTTTCAGCCACCGCTGTGGTAGTCCAATCTGGAGATGACCAGTGAGTAGATGAGGGTCTTAGTAGCATCCAGGGTGAGAAAGGGTCTGATCCAGGAAATATTCTTGAGCTAGAAGCGAGAGGACTGTGAGAGGTGCTGAATGTATGGTTTGAAGGAGAGTGAGGCGTCAAGGATGACTCCAAGACAGAGCACCTGGGGGCTAGAGGAGATAGTTGTGCTGTCGATAGATAATGAAATTGTGGGAAGTGAGGTTGTGCAGGAGGGTGAGAAGATGGTCAGCTCAGTCTTAGTGCCGGATTCATTCAGGCCTGCTAATTAAATGGTCTGCTGTGGCTGTTTAGTTACAGCCTGTGATAAGCTTGCAGGCTTCACTTAATAGAGATTTCTATTTGAGCCTGAGGGAGGCTCGAATAAATAAGTAAGGCCCTTATTGAGGGTGCTACGAATGCGTTAACCCTGGTTTACGCCTACAATGCCTAGTACACATGCACATAACAGTCGAGCAGGAAACATTCATGCATTCTTACATGCATTTTTAGTAGTGTTAAGAATCTCATAAGTACACCAGTGGGTGCGGGCCGCAGCAGTTGCTAAGACGCCTGACCAGTCTATTAAGGCTTGAGTTGGATATCCCTTAGCAAAAACACTAATAGACAGCTGCAACCTCTACTGATGCATATTTAGCACCTAGACAGTAAATATACCTTAAGTCTAGTTACAGCACATGTGAGTGATGTCAGACTTAATGCTATCTAATGAAAAATAAACCCCCTCAAGAAAAGATACTCAAACAGCTGCGTTTAACATAGACTTGGCCAATAGTCTGAATTTCCAGAGCAGGAGGCATACTCTCATGTCAGCTTGGCTCATCTTTTAATAATGGAGATTTCAGCCCCGATCTCAGCCTGATTCCATGCATTCATACAGTACAGTCTTGTGTGGATCTACGGATATTGTCTCATGCACATGCAATGTAGGGCGTTAAATCGGGATTATTTATTTAATGCTTCCTTTGACCATATTATTGATGCCTTGTGTCTTTTAACAGTTTATTCTAGAAAACATTTGCAGACCAACAAAAAAAAGGTTTCATCTGTTTCTTTCATTCATTTCTGGATCAACATTAGATTTGTCAACTTTACAGAGCAATATGATGTATAATATAAGGTTTATATCACTATAACATTGTAATTTAAATAGAATACAATGATATGGGGGGAGAGTGAGAGATGTTTTTTCTCAATTATCAAACTTGTGATTAATAGAACAATACAATGCCCTTGTTTAACTACTTATGTCTAAGTTGAGACTGCTATATACAATCAAAAGTAATCAACTTTAATTTTATAGGTCTTAATAAATATGAGGGAAGTAACTTGGTCAGAGCACTGGGAACCCTTGACAGAATTTAGAATAATTATTTGGATATAGTATTGTCCATATATCGGGGCATATGTATTAAGCCTGGAGAAGGCATAAAGAAGTGATAAAGCGGTGATAAGTGCAAGGTGAGAACGCACCAGCCAATCAGCTCCAATATGTAAATTGACAGTTATGAGCTGATTGGCTGGTGCGTTATTACCTTGTACTTATCACTGCTTTATCATTTGTTTATCCCTTCTCCAGGCTTAATACATCTGCCCCAGTGTGATATCAAATGTATAGAAATAACTCCGTGGAGGTGCACCCTGAGAGTTTGAAATACTGAAACAAAGGATGTATCCAAGTTTGGATAAGGGAAAAAAATTCTCTGGTAGGGACACTCTACCTATATATTAAATTAAATGTCACTTTTATTAAGTATACATTAAAATGTTGTGTAAAAAAAAAAAGGAAAGCAAATATCAATAAATGGGGGGAGGGGCAAAAAGGAAAGAGGATGGGGAAGTAAGGGAAGCAGTGAAAATATAATAAATATAATCAATTACTCAAAGTGCTAGGATTGAATATGAATCACTTGGTGATATAAATATATAATATGGCCACAATGAAGATCTGTAATATCTATAATGCAAAAAAAAAGGTTTCAAAGGTAGGCCCATAATAACACCTAAATTAATTTTATAGATCTGTCAGCTCTCGTTGCCCTCCATGAAATGTTCGGATTTCATCCTACATGATCATGTTGTTGCTCTCACTTTCCTGTTTTACTTTATGCCAATGGCTTCCAAGAATTGCTTTTTTCGATTAATAATTTATTTCCTTTTAAAATAAGAACATAATTCCTAACTGCAGATGTGCCTGCACGTGTAAGTGTAAAATCCAAGGCCAAACGTAATGAATATTATGTGGTGGAAACTATCTTTTACGGGTGATCTTATGTTACAAACTGAAATTCGCTATCAGCATTTATTTTATTAAGAGAGAAAATTATTTGGCTTACATTATACAATGATGTGTACGGTTAAAATCTTTTTTTTTTTTTTTTTTGCGCAAGCCAGCAATTATTGTAAAGTTATGTAGCCTTCTGGTAATGACTACACGGCCTTACCCCACTCACTGTGTACATTCCACACCCTGCAACATTTAGTACTGCATCTGCCCAACAGCACTCATCACTTTACTTGCAGTGAAAACATAAACCATTTCCTTCGAAGTACCATTGTGTGTGTGTGTGTGTGTGTGTGTGTGTGTGTGTGTGTACTGTATTTATATTTATATATATTTATATACATATATATCACATACATGGATATAACACACTAGTAATATAATAACGCTTATGCAGAATATTTTATTTTTTACTTAATAAATATATTTGAAATTTTAATATTTTGTGTATGTGTATATATTAATAAAATAGTTAATTATACTGGTTTCTCTCGATGGATTAAAGATAGTAATATTTCTTTGCCACGTATGTACAGTATTTGTGTATAATGCACAATTCTGCATGTCAAAAGTGGGAAAATTGTACAATATGAGCATAGATTGTATTACAAATTGCTACAGCTAGAATACACTCAACACTAAAACAAAAAAAACAAAAAACAAGCACTTTATAACAATAGTAGAAAGATTACTAGTATTTACAGCAGGGACTATTTACAGCAGGGATAGGTGGGGTGGGGGTGGGGGATTTATTAAAGATGATCTTTGCTAATTACAAATATCTAGTCCATTTGAAGGCAATATTAAATATTGTATATACATTTATTTAAATGAGCTCCTTGTTTACTGCGAGTTTGCAGATATCTGCTGCAGTACTAAAAACTTGGGCCTTTATTTGCTTTTATAACTGTGTATTATTATATTTTTTTTCCACTTTTGATAATATCATATCTACAAGAGACTTATATAGCACATTCTAGGCTTTCTAGGGGGATTTATTTTGAAAAGTAGAAGCACAATGCTGTACGTAATCTGCCTGCAGCAGTAAATACGGCTGCTGCAATTTTTTTCATCTTATTAAATTACATTGACTTCTAATACGACCTGTGAGCATGCAGACCCGGCTCACACTTCATGCCACTTTGTGCCTGAATTCGAACCATTTAGCACAGATTTATTTTTGAGTGTGGATTTATCCCTAAGCTTGGCACATACATGAACTGAAGCGACTAATTACATTTTTTTTTCATTCACTGAAAACCCCACTACTCAGAGCATGAAGGCGTAACCCAAGAGGCCAGGCAGTAAAAGAAGTTAATTTTAATAAACAGCGTAGCAGGCAAAGTGCCATGTGGCTCATATTGTAGCTGCACAAATCACTGTGAACAAGGCAGTTCTAGAGTGGAATAGGAACTGCTCGTGATTTGTTGCGTTATTTATACGGAACTCCATTTACTGGATTATTGTTCCTTTCTATTGCCAGGCAATAAAGTTCTTTTTTTAAATAACAACATATTTTTGGAAGCACAATTGGAGCTGCTAAAAGTATTATATGGTATTCTCATGATGGCTTTTTTTTTGTCTTTAATTATATATTTTACAATGTCGTTATGTTCAGATTATAAATTAGAATGGGATAAGGACCTCCAAGACTTTTCTGGGCTCTCTGGGTTTTCCGGTGACCCCTTACGCAGAATGGTAGAAGATCATTTTTCTTCCAGTGCGCTGTTATGTATTTACTGTTTATGCTTTATTATGCAAGCCTCTCATATTAACACTAGGACAAGGGGTCTTTTAACAGAGCACCGCACACATTGCACCCATTATAAAAACGTCAATGACTAAGACAGTGGGGGTGATTCAGACCTGATCGTAGATGTGCTAAATTCAGCACATCTACGATCAGCTTCCCTGACATGCGGGGGGACGCGCAGCACAGGGCTAGACCACCCCGCATGTCAGGCCCTGCCCCCCCCCCCCCTGCAGAAGTACAAAAGCATTGCACAGCGGCGATGCTTTTGTACTGTAGGAGTAGCTCCCAGCCTGCGCAGCTCCTGCGCGCTGGCAGGGAGATTCTAGCCGCTGCTTGGGTTTCAACGGCTGCATGTGACGTCACACAGCCACCGCGGCCCGCCCCCTAAATGCCAGGGTCAAACGTCGCCAGCCCACCCAGTGACCGCCTCTGCCTGTCAATCAGGCAGAGGCGATCGCTAGCCTAAGACAGCCGTTGACCCGATCGGGTCTGAATGACCCCCCAGTGTCAAGTGATGCTTTAATAAAAAAGATAATTAAACACAAACAAAACAAAATAGGACAGCACGGCATTGTAGGACTTCTAGTGGGATGCAGTCAGGATCCCGTCTGTCGGGACCCCGGATGTCAGATTACCGACGCTGGAATCCCGACACTATTCGTAATGCCAACACCGGCGTCCTGAATAGGTAGACATCCCGGCATCGGAATCCCGACAGCAGGGATGCCCAATGTCCTGATACCGCCCCGCTGCAGAGGTATGCCGCGCTGGGAGGTTATGTTTAGGCTGCGGGCAGAGGCGGATTGGCCATAGGGCTTACAGGGAAGATTCCCGGTGGGCTGACGCACCCGTGGGGCCTGTTTTGTTTGAGGACATGTGGTCCTTTTTATAGACATAATCAATAAGATGCAAAATAATTTGCATATATGAAAATGACTTTGCCACTTAGCCTGTGATTGCAGATGATCTACTGTATGCTCTGTCTGCCTGCTTGGCTGACATATAAGATTGAGTGAATAGTGATTGCGATACGCGGTTGGTGTAATAAGCAAGAAAATATATCTTTCTAAAGAATTATATAGTTTCCTAAATTCTGAAGGTGTATCATATAATGTGCTCATAACATTTTTTTTTTATTTCCTTTTAACTTCCCCCTTGATGCTAGACATGCCCACTATCTGGAAAGTCTTGGGGGGAGGGTGCTGCAGCCATGGCCCATGGGTAGACCTTACACCTCTGGTGCTGCACATGTGGGGCCACTAGTACAAATTTTTCCAGGGCCGCTTTTTGTTCCCAATCCGCCCCTGGCTGCGGGGGTAGGGTTAGGGTTAATCTGCGCATTGGGAGAGTTAGGGTGCGGGGAGGGGGGATTAGGGTTAGGCTGCGCAATGGGAGGGTTAGGGGTATGGTAGAGGGTATAGCACCCCTTACTCACCCCTGTCGGCTTGTCTGCAAACGGGATACCAACGTTGGTATTTCGAACGTCGGGATCCCGCCGGCCTGCTTTACATACTGATCCCCTTCTAGCGTGGCTCTCTCTTTATGGGGTCTATTCCTTATTGAGCCCTGATGGCCCCCTGTTAAGTACTGTAGGTATTTAACTCGCTGTGAGTGAATACCAGTGTACCGGAGCAATTCAGTGGACATCATTAAAGCCTGCACTGTTATGAAAAAAGTGTAACTGAGCACTATGTTCATGTGTGCAATATGAAGGAAAAAAGGGAGGAAATATAGTGGAATTGAAGAGAGAAGCTGGAGAGTGCAGTGGGTGCAGTAAAAGAAATGAGAGAAAGGGTTAAGAATGGACACTAGAAATAGTTTAAAAAAAACATGTGAAACACATGTATGACATAAAAAGACAATGGTCTAGTGACCCAATGTTTACAGCCCCTTCTGGGTGTTTGATGTGGAGCTGTTTGGAGAAACAAATAGTCCAGCTTCAAGTGCTGTCCCTGGCTTACCCTAAAACAGGTCCCGCTGTGTGCGCTATGCGCTCTGGCCGGAAGTTCGGGTCTTTGGCTTCCGGTGACGTCAGACGATGGTGGCGGTGGTGCTTTCTCCTTCTCTTGTGTCTGCTCCCACACTGTGTCCAACGCGTTTTGAATCCTGTTAGATTCTTTCTCAGGGATGAAGTGTGATTGGCTGTTTAGCTTCTTTTATTGATAAAACTTGAATCAAAAAAATGGAAAAAAAACGGAAGTAGCCGGAACCGGAATGTGTTTCACATGTTTTTTTTTTTCCAACTATTTCTAGTGTCCATTCTTAACCCTTTCTCTCATTTCTTTTACTGCACCCACTGCACTCTCCAGCTTCTCTCTTCACTTCCACTATATTTCCTCCCTTTTTTCCTTCATATTGCACACATGAACATAGCGCTCAGTTACACTTTTTTCAAATATTGATCTCTTGATCCATAAACTGAGCAGCTCACCACAAGCGCAGAAAACTATTATTATATCTTTTCCTGCACTGTTATGGTAGAGTGTGGGAATCTCCAGTGGCGCACCCAGGGGGGGTTTCCGAGTACCCAGAAACCCCCCTCCACTAAAAAAAAAAAAAAAATTTTTTTTTTTTTTTTTTTTTTAGCTGCATGAGTATTATTAATGGCTGTCTAGAGTCCTCTGCAGCCTGCTGTCTTCCTGGTGGCACTTGTAAGTGCAATAAAAGTTTACTTTATTTTAATTATAGTACATATATATCCATGTGCATACATATATACACATGTATATATATACATACATACACACACACACACACACACACACACACACATATGATATATATATACATGTGTGTGTATGTATATATATATATATATATATATGTGTGTGTACTGTATGTGTGTGTACATATATATATATATATATATATGTTATGTATGCATGTTTAATATGCTATGTATATGTATGTGTGTGTGTATATATATATATATATATATATATATATATGTGTGTGTGTAGAGATGTGTGTATATATATATATATATATATATATATATACATATACATATACATATACATACACAGACACACTAGTTTTACGGACCCAGCATATACTGGGTCACCTCAGTCCCCACCCCCGTGATTGGCTCCGCCCAGTTCTGGAAACCCCCCCATGCAAATCCTGCGTTTGCCACTGATCTCTGATGTATATTATTATCACCTCCCACTTTGCTTTACAAGTTTTTCTATTTTGAAGCGTGATATTGTTATGTGATTACCTGACAATGGGGGTTATTCAGGTTTTTCAGCAAACCAACAAAGTTAGCAACTGGGCAAAACCATGTTGCACTGCGGATGGAGCAGATGTAACACGTGCAGAGAGAGTTAAATTTGGGTTGGTTATATTGTTTCTGTGCATGATAAATTCAGGCTGCTTAGTTTCTACACTGCAATTTGCATCTCAGTTTGAACACACCCCACCCAAATTTAACTCACACGTTACATCTGCCCCACCTGCAGTGCACATGATTTTGCCCAGTAGCTAACTTTTATGGTTTGCTAACAAAACTGAGTTAGGCCCAATAACCACTAATGGCCCACTTAATTTGAAGATGGGTCACCCCTCTTTCCAGTGAGGGTATCTCAGTCTGAAGACAGTATATTCTGAGGATAAGTCAGGCACATAAGTGACATTTTAGTGCCATTTAGTGAGTTTATTTTCTCAGCTAATGACACAGAAAATATCTTATGAGGATAGTTCATATATTTTAGTTCTTTAAATCATTAATTTGATAAGAACGAGTGAGTTTTGTTTAAATCACTGCATGGATTCAAACTTGGTGGGGAGGGGGTCACATTACCTAAAAGTCCGCCCCTCAAAGTTACTATTGCACAGACATGGGATGGTTAGGGCTTGATGAAGTCATTATATCATCGTTCACTTTCTTATAGTTAAAAAAAACTTTGGACAAGCGCAGCACCAAGCAGTTACTGTACATTTTCCCATGTATTAGAATAGTGGTTCCCAAACTTTTTTAAATCACAGCGCTGTAGAGTATCTGAGTTTTTTTCACCCCCTAGGACAACAATTTTTTATTGGGAAATTTAGAAAAAAATATTCAATTAAGTAAATTGTGTTTATATGTCATCCTTAGGGTCAGTAATGTGGTGAGGGACAAGATTTGTTGTTTGTCCACATATTTTATGACTGGCAGCCACCAGCACTGGTTTTGCCTATTACATTACCCAGAAATAATTAGAATTGGTCCTGGCCCCTTAATCCAATGCACCCCTGCAAGTGTCCTGAGGCACCCCAGGGTGCCACGGCACACCATTTGGGAACTACTGCATTGGAAGCATTACAGATTTATCCTCATATATCTAGCCTCAGGAGCCTGGAGTGAGTGAGCTGCCAGGTCCCATGCCACTCTGCTAGCGTGGCAATGTGACTAGGATGCACCAGGAGACTGTGCTGATTAATTTGATATGCTACACTTGTATATTGTTTGTGACTGAGTCTGTATATTACAGTGCACAAGGAAACTTTTATTGGAAAAAAGCTGCGGCTGCTACATTATAGCACTTCGCATACAGACTCAGAGACTCAGTCGCACACAGATCTACTAAGTAACATATCAAATTAATCAGCACAGTCTCCTGGTGCATCCTAGCTGCATCGCGTTGCGGCTTAGACGCATATGGTGGGATGTAATGGAGTCCGAAACCGCCGGAAGTGCGGGCGATCACTAACAAGGCATAGTTTTGCCTTATTAAGTGATTGCCCCTTTAAAAAAACATTCAAGATCGTCCGGCATCCCGCTATGAGCAACATCACCAGTTCTAAAAAAAACTCCCACCTTAGTAAATATACCCCTTTGTGTCTACTGCGCATGTGCAGGTCTCCGGGAACATGGCGCCTGTTCTCTGGGACATCTCGACTGGGTAAGCACAAATAACTGGGGAAATGTCTGTAGCTCTGGCGATTGCTGTACTTTTTAGGGGTAGGTATGTATATATGGGTGCAGTATGGTCCATTATAGATAAACCAATGTCCTGGAATGTCTAGGAGACTCCCGAAGTTCAAGAGCCTCTCCCTGACTCCAGGGAACCCTTCTGGATCCTGCCCACTTCGGTAATGGAATAGCAGATGAGATAAATACTAATATAGGTGGTCATTCCGAGTTGATCGCTAGCTGCATTCGTTCACTGTGCAGCGATGAGGCAAAAAAAGGCACTTCTGCGCATGCGTATGTGGCGCAATGCGCATGCGCCACGTACTATTACAACAAACGATGTAGTTTCACACAAGGTCTAGCAAAGCTTTTCAGTCGCACTGCTGACCGCAGAGTGATTGACAGGAAGTGGGAGTTTCTGGGTGTCAACTGACCGTTTTCGGGGAGTGTTCGGAAAAACGCAGGCGTGCCAAGAAAAACGCAGGTGTGGCTGGGCGAACGCAGGGCGTGTTTGTGACGTCAAAACAGGAAGTGAACAGTCTGAAGTGATCGCAAGCGCTGAGTAGGTTTACAGCTACTCAGAAACTGCACACAAAAAAATTGTAGCCTCTCTGCGATCCTTTAGTTCACACTTCTGCTAAGCGAAAATACACTCCCAGTGGGAGGCGGCATAGCGTTTGTAAGGCTGCTAAAAACTGGTAGCGAGCGATCAACTCTGAATGACCACCATAGTACATAGAGAAGCGTTGTATTAGTTTGGTGGTCTCAGTTCGGTTAGAGTGTTTCTAGGAAATTAAATATTGAGAGCAGAGACAATTACACTCACAGAAATAGAAACATACCATGTAATTACAATGAACAATGCTTAATTTTAGTTTTACTGTAGTTGTGTGAAAGATCTGTCACAATGGTAAAAGCTGCAGAAAATGATTTCCAGTTTAATAAAGCCCATTATAGTACAGTTGGCTAATTATTTCTCCTGCTTGCATTGTGTAATAGGAAAGGGGATACCCGATAAATCTTTATACTGCAATTTTATATTACTGTAATTTCAGGAGGAAAAAAAAAAAAGATTTAAAAAGTAAACAGACACTCAGCCAAAAATACATTGGTTTGTGTTTTGTAGCTGACAGTTTGCCATTGACTAAATACATCCTTATGGGAAAAAAACGTCTTGATCAGCACTAACAATACAGCCTTCAATGTCTTGCTATTATTGGCTGTCTCTGCAGTGTCTGAGCAGTGCTTAGTGCATTATGATAAGTCCTTAAGAACTATTGTGCTTGGAGCTGCTACTTTCTGCTAGAAAACTCTTCAAGATCTGATACTAAAGGGGGCTTCTCTTCAAACACAGCTTGTAGTTTATAGGGAATATATCCCATGTTAGAGATCCCTAGCCTGGGACCCTGATTATGTTTATGAAATACCTATAAGGCGCTTCCTTATCACTCTCCCTTAAAATTAATAATGTTACCGTTGGCTATAAATTAATTTTGTTTTATTAAAATGTCACACTTGGGGAGCTAGGCATGTGTACAAAATAATATTAGCATAAGATTAATATTTAGTTTAACAACTATTCGTACATACTTGTTTTGCTAAAAAGCATCATGTGGTTTTTTTGTTGGCCCTGATCTACTTATACCCCGTTCACACTGCAAACCGGGTCGGACAGGGGTCAGACCCTTTCACACTACACTTTCAACCCGGGTTATTGCAGGGCTGGCTCCTTTTAACTCAACTCAGAGAGCGCTGGGAATGCCCCCTTAGTAATGGTACTAGGTGGTGTGACCACGCCCCTTTCATATAGGCCACGCCCCCTTTTTGGGCGCACCCCAAGGTCCCTGTTTGTACTTTTAATAAGTTGGGAGGTATGCAGTAAGCTGCCTAGCAATCTCCGCCTCACCCCTAATTCTTAATGCTCTCTGTGTAGCAGGGCTCAGGCTGCTGACATCATCAAGGCACACAAAGAACAGCCAATCAGCACTTTTACATGAATGCAGGGTTGAATAACCCGGGTTGGACACTTTAATACCGCTTTCACATCGCTAATGCCGGATCCCACCCGGTAAAAGAAACGTGTCCTTACCGGGTGGGATCCGGCATTTGCTCCCGTCTGCAGGCTTTCCGACCCAGCAATATACCGGGTCGGTTGCCATAGCAGCGGGAGGGCGCAGCAGCAGCAGGGGCGGGGGTGGAGGCGGCGCTGGGAGATGAGCTCATCTCCTGCGCCGCCTCTCCCTATGCTGTGAATGGGAACCGTGTCGCATCGACACGGCTCCCATTCACACCGCACCTGACCCGGTAATCAACCCGGGTATAATCCTTCTTTTATACCGGGTTGAATTACCGGGTCAGGCGACCCGCTAATTCACAGAAAGTGCTTTCACATCGCACACTGACCCGTGTCGACACGGCAATTTGCCGTGTCGATACCGGGTTATTTGTGCGATGTGAAAGGGGTATAAAGTGCACATCGACCGTAACACTGCTTTTATACCGGGTTGAAATGCAGGGTTACTCGACCCGGGATATTTAAAAGTGGTGCTTTTAGACTGCACCTCGACCCGGGTTGAGCTGGCTCGACCCCGTAATATCCCGGGTTATATTTGCGGTGTGAAAGGTGTGTTATTAAAATCATTAGGCCTGCTTACCTCCCAACATCTTAGAGCCAGGACCCACTCTGTGCAGAAAATGGGTGTGGCCTTGCAGCACAGGGACACAGTCCTGCGGGATTGGAGGCGTGCCTACATGTCACTTCCTCGTTTCTTGTCACAGCTGGGCAGCCCCCAGTCTCTCTTGGAACTGCTTAGAGGCGCACTGGTGTTTATTCAGGTTCTGGTATGAATGGTCGACCATGTTAAGGTCGACATTCATTTGATCAACCACTATTGGTCGACATAGAGATGGTCGACGTGGACTAATTGTCGACACATGAAAATGATCGACACGGGGCAGTTCGACACATGAAAAGGTCAACATGGATTTTTTTACTGTTTTTGGTGTCATTTTTTCCGTAACATGACCAGGAATCTCAATTAGTGTACCGCGTCCACCTGCATGGCTCGCTTCACTCGCCGTGCTGTGGGCAAGGTGCCTCGCTGCGATCGGCACAGGTTACCGTTCCCAATCGTAGTCCACGTGGATGGCAAAGTATGAAAATGTACAAAATCATTTTTTTTTTAAAGAAGCAATGTCGGCCTTTTCATGTGTCGACCAGTAATGTGTTGAACATTTTCATGGTCGACCATCAAAACGGATACCATCTTTACCGTCTATCCAAAGCTCTGACTGCTTCTTCGCATGGCTATACCATCTAAAGGTTTTAATGTGTTGGATAGTAGTAATCGCATTGCGTGATTTCATGTCGGAAGCCTTTTAGGCATGCAGTGTCAGGCTTCCGATGTCCATCCCTGTGCTGTATTGTGCATACACAGAATGTTTCAAGTGCAGTTTTCCTGTCCGGCTACCCTTACAGTAGTTACAGAATTTAAGTGACAAAGAACTGCCAATGGGATTTGACTGCCACTGACATGTCTCTCTATGGGATGTATCACTGTCTCTCTGTGGGATGTATCACGTATGGCATATTCTATATCCATCCATATTCTATGCACTTCCAGCCCCATACTGCATGCATTACAGCATTTATTAAAGCATATGCACGGGTCAGCTCTGCCGATAAGAGCTGTCCCTTGCAACATCCCGCCCTAAGTCATTTTTATACACTGAGGAAAGTCAGGACCCTTTCCTCTGTTTTTCTCTATGTACAGCTCTCATCCTACAGTAACTCACCCTCCATGCTCCTCCCGCACTGTCTCTCCCCTCTGTGTCACCGCTGTCTGTAAGCTCTCACGAGCAGGGCTCTCTTCCCTCTTGTGCTCCTTCCCTGCTCACACTGGCAACAAAGCTTTAGGCTCAACAGGCAGCGCTACCTCTGTGGGTACTGTGACGGCATATGGAATAATGTCTATATAATGTCTATGTAGCCTGTATTCCATGTCCTGCAATGTTTTGTACCCTACGTCTTTTGCATTTTGTTTCCTCTTATTTTGTGTGCATTCTTTATGCTTACGTACTTTGTAAGGTGTTGCGGAACCTTTCTGGGGCAATACAAATAATTAATAAAAATATAATGTTTGGTTTGTACTTATTCATGGTTTAAATGAATCATGAGAGTGAGGGGACATTGGGACAGTTTATTATTTGCACCGTTTCTGTATGTAGGCTATTATTACACTGCTGGGAGGTGCATTTAAAAAAAATCTGTCAGTGGGAACAAGAGGCCTTATTTAGTAAGGAACGCAAATCTCTGAAAATTGCAAACAAGTAGTTTTCAGGCATTTGCGCATTCGCAGCGTTCAAAAGGATGCCATCGCTATTTGATTCACAGCGGTGGCTGTCGAGGGAGTGGTGACGCAATATTGGGGGGAGTGGTCCGGACAACAGAGGTGTGTCTGGATCATTTTTGGGGAGACTGCGTAACGTCACATGCAGCCACTGCGAAGAAAAAGATGGCTGAGGTGCACCTGCACATGCCTTAATTTCCCCTTACTGTGGTGCGATCTGGTGGTGATTAACATGCTGGGCGGCCTTGTCCTGTGCTGGGGTCCCCCAGCATGCGAGTGCTAGCAGTTGCAGTTTTGCTAAATTTGCAAAACTGCAACTAAAGCTAAATAAGGCCCCTAATTCAAGTTCTTTTGTGGAGTGAAAATGATGCTGTGCCTTTCTGTACACTGTCTGTAATGCCCCTACAAATATCTCCATCCCCTTTATCCATACCTCCTAACATTTTAGATGTGGGGATCGGGACCCCCTCCTAGCGCCACATAAGGACCCAGTTTCCGCGTCACACTGGGTGAATCCAGCACCCCAGCCTCCACTGTGCACTGAATGGCATCCATTCACCACCTTCGCCGGCACCGCTGCTCAGTCCTCCAACTTCCCAACCGCCAGCGGGACACTGCAGCCCGCGGGTGGGACAACTGGACAGTCCTTGACTGTGCCGCTAAAATCAGGACAGTTGGGAGGTACAGTATGCCTTTATCTAATTTCAGTAATCTCTTCCCTTTAGAAAATATTCCTTGTTTGCACTGTTCCACAAATCTAGCTAAAACTGGTGCACCACCTTCAAACTTTGCAGTAACTCTTCATAACTCTTCCTAACTCTACCCATCAACCTGTGCATAGTCCAAGTTCTCCCCAGGTGCTATCATCATGCTCCATAACCCCATGTGCCGTGATGGGAATCTAGGTGCACCTGCACAAATCGGAGAGCATGGTGGGACCAATCCAGATTGAGTGCTAGGCCTCAGACAGTGACCTCTACTGTGTACGGCTGAATTATTATTGGAGCAATTTTTTTGTAGCAGGTTCCACTTGTTTAAGAATGTGAAAACAATTCAGAATGCAGATGTGGGTATTGATCCAGTAGTGGATGGGGAATTAATAGTAGTGGTAAATAAGCATGTGTGGTACATATCTACTCTCCTGGAACATCCTGGAGGACACTGAATCTCAGCTGCCCCTGCCCATCCTTTGCAATGCTTGGAATGATGTAATCATGGCACTACGCCCCCCATGAAATGTCTCTCCTGCCTGCACCACGCTCCCTGCTCCTCCCGGCTGGCTGCACTCTCTTGGGGGGGCATTATCATCTGTAAATAAGGACCTGACTGAGCTACAGAACTGTTTGATAAACAGATTTGTGTTGTGCATTTATTACTCTGTGTGTTATAACAAACTCTGGATAATGCAATCATGGTTCTCTGCTTCTATGAAACATAAAGCCTAAACAATATTTAGCTGCTGATGCTATAAACATCTTGTAAACCACAACAGAGCATGAGGAATGCGCTGCTGTTTATGTCACAATATCCCTGGTTGCTCATTTAGGCTGCATTAGCATACCACATTTCAAGCTGGTTTGGCATCTAAAGAATATTTGAAGTTAAGACACATGCTCACATGCTTGGAATTATTAATGGTATATACTTTTTATTGCTACTTTTAAAAAAAATACTCAAAACTGACAAGTAATATCCACTACGAGCTATAGACAATTATATACCGGGAGAGAACATGGATATTGAATTTGTATTTGATGTCTTTATGTAGAGACAAATTTAGCAACCAGTCGGATGTATGTTTTCATTTTCGGCACCGTATTAGAACAATTCCAGAGACAATATAATTGGTTGCTATGGTTACAGCACACTGTGCACAGAGTTGTCTGTTCATGGGTTTATAAATGTCTTCATCCTTCCCAGGGGAAGATGTATCAAACCATCTAAAGAGAACAAGCGGAGGTGTTGCTCCTAGCAACCAGTCAGATTGTAGCTTTCATTATCATGTACACTGTATAAAATTATAGAAAACATGTGATTAGCAGTAGCTATGGGCAACACCTCCTCTTTAGAAGGTTTGAGAAATATCATCTAATAAAAAGATTGAGAAATTGGAGGCCACAGGCTACATCCTCCCAGATCATGCCCGATCCACAATCCTATTAGCTTCTGTGATTTTATACAGTGTACTAAATAAATGATAGCTAGAAAATGATTGGATGATGTGTGCACCTACATATTCTCCCAGGCTGACCACTGCAAAAATCAGCAATCAACTGTTCAAATAAGTGGTCTTTAAGAAACACTCATGCCCAAACAACTAATTTAGGAGGTAATTAACTACGACTGCACTTATTGGTTGCCATGGGCAACTTCACTGGCTCACTTCTCCACTCTTTTCACTGCTTCATGAATAGACCCCTAAGTCTGTCATGTCTATGACATGAAGTGCCAGTCTGCAAGACATGACAGACGAGGAGGGTAAATGTAACGGGGATGGGGTCGGAAATAGAGTAGAGGGCAGAGGTGGAGTAGAAATGTAGTATGGAGGTGTGACTAGAGCTGGCCCTGACCAATGTGGTTCCAAAATTTGTCTGGTGTGCTCCATCCACCTATGTGGGGGCTTTTGCAGGGTGCGTGCACATGAAAAATAAGCATGGCCTCACAGAGGGTGATCTTCAGTATGCCGAATGTCGGGATCCCGGCGCACAGTATACCGGCGCCGGGATCCCGACACCCAGCATACCGACAGCTATTCTCCCTCGTGGGGGTCCACGACCCCCCTGGAGGGAGAATGGCTCCTTTGCGTTCGCCACACTGTCGGTATGCCGGCGGTCAGGCTCCCGGCGCCGGTATGCTGGTCGCCGGGAGCCCGCCCGCCGGCATACCATACTACACCCCTCACAGAAGAGGCGTGGTCTTGTGGAACGCTGTGTCATCATGGTGCTGTGTCCCACTTCCCTCATTGTGTTGTGCTTCCTATTCCGGCCGCACAGCCTTATCCTGACTTGTCTCTCCTTTCCACACAAATGTCCTTCCATGCCCAGAATGTTGTTAAAATAGTGCACACTAATATATATAATATCAAACAACATAAATTAATCTCTGCAGACTCCTGTCCCAGCCCACGCAAGTGTCTCTCCAGCCACCACACTTACCTTCTTTGATGTCTTGTGGCACCCACCGTTGTCTTCTGCTTGCCCGCTGCTGCGGCTGCTCCTCTGCTCTGCCTGTCTCAGCGGTGCTGTGTGACGTCATGAACATAAACACACTGTACAGCAATGAACAAAGAAAAATGTTATTGCACCAGCCACCGCCAGTGCAATAAAGCTGCAGCCGTAATTGCTAATTGGAATTTAGATATCCAGCCGACCCAGATGCCCCTAGGCATTTGCCTATTCTGCCTATGCCAAGGGCTGGCTCTGAGTGGGGGATAGAATATGGAGGTGAGGACAGACACGGAGTGGGGACAGACCCATACCTATCATAGAATGGGTCCAAAACGACTAGTTGTGGAATAATTCGAGAAAGGTGTAGTTTTTTTGTTTAATAGGTTTATGCAAGGTTTCTCAATCCTGGCCATAACATGAGAGTCCTCTCTTCTGAAAAGAAGCAATATAAATTTAGCTGATGAAGAAATAAAAAGGTTATACCTGGCGAAGCCATCACTGCACAAAAATGCAAACAGTGAAATGGTCATTAAGATGCAAAATACCCCCTGTCATAAAATGGCAAGTAGGTATTTATATCTGGCTGGATAGCTCATGTATCTGACATTATTTTATAGGCTTTTGCTGTAAATGAAATTGTGTGCACAAGATACAATGCAGCAAGGCAAAAAGTCAGTTTATAAGTCAGCCAATCAAGAGCGAGGAAACACCATTTTCTGCATGTTGAAAGTTTTGCCCGTACTGTATGATTTAAGGAGTTAACACTGGACAGAACTGGTTTTCTCCATTCTTGTATTTCTTAGCTTGCATATCGATGCTCCCATGTCCCAAATGGTTATGTAGAGTATCTCATGCTCATTTTTTCTGAATTTGTAGAGTTTATTTTTTTTGTACAGCAGAACGCAGCAAGAGAAGGTTCTTTTTAGATCCCTCCCTTGTGCCCTGCCCCCCCCCCCCCCCCCTTCACTCACACACCCATTTAGGGGGTGATTCAGATCTGAACGTTGCTGTGCATTTTCGCACCGTTTACTGGGAGTGTCCGGAAAAACACAATAGTTTTCGGGGAGGGTTTCTGACATCAGCTCCGGCCCCGATCAGCCTGTTTGCATCGCACTGTAGGAGTAAGCCCTGGGCTGCGCAGAGATTGCACAGAGTGTTTTTTTGCAGCTCGGCGTACACATGGGATCATATACTTGCACAGTGAATATACACTCCCCTTGGGCGGCGACTATCCGAACGCAGGACAGCAAAGTTTGCAGCCCAGCGATCAGGTCTGAAGAATCACTCCCTTATAACCCTTTTCCACTAGCTCAAAAAATACGGGTAAATGCACGGGGGCGCGCATTTACCCGTGTTTTTTGCTAGTGGAAACGGCTCCCTCAGGAAAAATCCGGATCATGTGACCCGGGAATCCTGCCCAGGTAACTACCTGGGTAGGACACGGGAATGATCCGGGTAAAGTGTAGTGTAAACGGAAGCCGGGTCGATGCAACACGGCTCCCATTTACACTGTATGGAAGGGCGGCGCTGGGAGATCATGTGATCTCCCAACGCCGCCCCTGCTGCGTCACCAGCAGCGTCACCAACCCGACAATATGCCGGGATGGTGACTGCTGATGGGAAAGCGGCCGATGCGGGTCGCAGCCGGGTAGCACCCGTGTCAGGCTCCCGGCTGCGACCTGCATCGTAGATGGAAAACGGGTATTAGTCTGTACAGTGTGAGGGACTCATTCAGAGGTAGATGCTATAGCAGAGCCGCTGCATCTCTGTAAGCAGCAGCTGTGTAAAATTATGCTAAAGCCTGAAGAAGCATCTTAAGTAAAAACACACACACTACCTGCTTCCCCGATCCACTGCTGCATATGATGACGCAGCATCAGATCAACTGCGTGACCATTGGACATCTAATTAACCCTCAGCGACACTGCATCCTCAGATCTATTTTGTTAGTACCGGGCCCCACAGTTTCTGAAGGCAGCCCTGATTGACAAAATACAAGGTCAGCAAAACAGCTCCACCCATTCGTAAATGTAGGTTACCTGAGAATATGCGCTTTGTCTTTTTGGGATGAAAGTGGAATTGATCCTACGAGCTAAATAGATGTCTGGATGTGTGCTGCTGGCTGCGGAAACAGAGCATGTATAGAAAGACTGTGAATAAGACGTCAGTGGGCTCAGTATGGCAGCAGTGTGATAAGTGGCAAAGTCTCCTCTTTTTCCGTCCCCTCCCCTCATGATGTATATTGATTGTATACACAGCCTACATGTCCCACTAATGGAAATGAGCCCAGGCATCGATTCCTCTGACAAAGGAAGGGGGATTGTTGTGTTCTATCTGAATGATTGTTGTTCTGTACCCGCGCTGAGGAGAGCTACTGATACTGGGATATTATTGATTTTCCTGTTTGTTGCAGATATTTGTGTTTAGCGATTATTGAACAAGTAAATCACTTGTTTCATTCTTGTAGCTGCAAAACCTCGGGACAATAAATCAAACACATGACAACAAGTTTATATTAGCAATAGGAAGATATTACAGTTTTACTTTCTGTGGTAAAGAGGACATTTACAATAATATATAATGTTATATCTTTACCTGATTATACAGCCCATGGGCCTAATTCAGAGTTGATCACAGAAGCAAATTTGTTAGCAGTTGGGCAAAACCATGGGGGTCATTCCGACCTGTTCGCACGCTGCCGTTTTTCGCAGCGCAGCGATCAGGTCACTACTGCGCATGCGTATGCACTGCAATGCGCAGGCGCGACGTATGGGTACAAAGCGGATCGTTGCTGTGCGATGGATTTAACGAAGAATCCATTCGTACAGCCAATCGCAAGGAGATTGACAGGAAGAGGGCGTTTGTGGGTGTCAACTGACCGATTTCAGGGAGTGTTTGGGAAAACGCAGGCGTGTCCAAGCGTTTGCAGGGCGGGTGTCTGACGTCATTCCGGGACCAGACAGGCTGAAGTGATCGCAGCGGCTGAGTAAGTTCAGACCTACTCGGAAACTGCACAAAATGTTTTTGCAGACCTCGGCTGCACAGGCGTTCGCACACTTGCAAAGAAAAAATACACTCCCCTATAGGCGGCGACTATCTGAGCGCAGCGCCGTAAAAAGAAACTAGCAAGCGATCAACTCGGAATGACCCCCCCATGTGCACTGTGTGTGTGTGTGGGGGGGGTGTAGATGTAACATGTGCAGAGAGAGTTAGATTTGGGTGCGGTGTGTTCAAACTGAAATCTAAATTGTAGTGTAAAAATAAAGCAGCCAGTATTTCCCCTGCACAGAAACAAAATAACCCACCCAAATCTAACTCTCTCTGCACATGTTATATCCCCCCTCCCCCCCTGCAGTGCACATGGTTTTGCCCGACTGCTAACAAATTTGCTGCTGCGATCAACTCTGAATTACCACCTTTATGTCATATGGTCTACAATCTCCTTCACCCACTGGTAGGAAAGTTGACGTTTGGCTGATGTTCCACAAACAGTATAGGGAATACTTTCTTTCTTTGGGTCTATGATATGTTCCACAAACAGTCCCAGATTTCAGACTTGTTCAAGTTAACTTTATGCACCTGGGAATGTCCCAACTCTAAGAGCAGTTACCCAGCAACGCAAGATAACACCAATGTCAGTGCATGTGTCAGACATACTCATATTTGAAAATTTGTGGTAACTATTGGTAACACCTATGATGGAGGGGAAAAGGGGTGTGGCTATGCCATACAGGACATGCTGTGAATCATGGGGGTGTGGCCTCCTGGCACCCCCGCCCCCCCTGTCTAAGTATGCCAGCTGAGCACAGCTCTGGAAGGCGGAACTGCTCGGTCATGCCTTCACACAGCCAGACCTGCCCATCTGGCCTTCGGCCCTTTTGGCATTTGCCAGAATTGCCTGATCGCCAGTCTGCCCATGGTTTCACCCATGTAACCTGAACCTAAGTGTGGTAGGTAAGCACAAGTTACTTAATTTAATAATTCTTGCTGAATTTCTCAATAAGAAACTTTTGGCCTATGGGTGATGTGAAAATAAATGTTGATTCTCTTTGGTGCTCGTAATTCAAGACGTTTTGGGAACCATTGATCTGCTTGCTTTTGTTGCAATTAAAAACTGTAGGGCATACCTCCCAACTTTACCATAGCCGCAAGAGGGACTCCTGCGCGGCAAAGCAGCACCCGCCGGGAAGAAGGTGGCATGGCTTTAGAAAGGGGGCATGTTTTCGGAGAAAGGGGCGTGGCTTCATGGTAATGCCGCAATCGCGAGCCTCGGCCCCCATTTTTCATCACTATGGGGGCATGGTCAGCAGTCTGTGAGCTTCTGGCATGCCCCCAGTCCCTCTGCCTCCGTGAACAGAATCTGTGTGCGCATGCGCACAGCGTCTATTCACCGCTGCTCTACAGCAGAGCAGCAAGTCCAGGAGCCTCCCGACTGCCCCCCATCCCTTCCCCACGTGGGACAGCAGGACAGTCTCAAAAAAATGGCTGTATCACTTCTCCAGGCTTAATACATCTGCCCCTGTCTCAGAAGTATTTAAGAAATGTATTGGGCGTTCCTGGGCAGTAACAGGGAGGTGGCTTAGCAGACGTACAGCGATTGTCCGTCTTATAGGCGTGTCATGTGAGTGTCGTGGGAGTGTCACTGATAGTTGCATGTTGCTGTTACAGACACAGAATCACTCACACTGGAGGCCATACTCAGATGGAGAATCTACACCTGCCACAGAGCATGTAAAGACGCACCAAGTGGTATTTGAGCATCTACGGATGCTGAAATTGGGCCTCTCAGTCCTTGCACATTTGGACACATGGATATATACAGTACCAAGGGAAGAGCCTTTACTAGTATTATCCATACTGCCTATTTTTCAGGCAGTCCCCTGCCCCCATGGAAGAGTGTCTGAATCTCCCGGATCCCACCTGCTTCCTAGTGAAGCAGGCAGAATAAGGAGTTTATGCCTGGGATGTGTGCCTAAATAAGAGGGGGTGGGGCCAAATTCTGCAGACTTGTGTCATTTAGCCCCAAGGCAGTAGCGGATCTTGCCACGGGCAAGCAGGACTTTTGCCCGGGGCGCCGCCTTCCGGAGGGCGCCGGCGCCATCCGGAGGGCGCCGCACCATGGCAAGATCCGCTGCTGCTGTGGGGCCCCCCGCAGCCGCGGCCCGCTGTCCGTTGTGAAGGGAAACTAGACGCTACGCGTCTAATTTCCCTTCCTGGAGAGGACCTTCACTGTAATGATGTGCGGTGCGCGTTGACGTCATCGCGCACCGCACAGCAAAGGTCCTCTCCACGAAGGGAACTAGACGCTTAGCGTCTAGTTTACCTTCGTGGAGAGGACCTTTGATGTGCGGTGCGCGATGACGTCATCGCGCACCGCACATCCTACAACAGTACAGAGGGCGTAACTGACCACGCCCCTATATGAAGCCACACCCCCTAATGCCGCCCGGGGCGCCAGAAGCCCCGGAACCGGCCCTGCCCCAAGGTCCGGCGAATCATGTAATAGTGCCGTGGCAGGGCTTAGCGACGAGTCAGCCTGGTCCTATCCCCTAGCTATCCCCATGTTACAGTGTCTCTTTGTTGGCAGGTTGTCGTGGCCCAGCCCCCGCCTGAGGCAGTCTTCTTTTTCCTCCCACATTCTCCTCTCAGTTCACACAAATTTGTATTTCAAACAACCTGTGCACAGATAACAAATAACATTTGGAGGTATATTATTTACTAAGGTGCGGGTTTATAGAATTGGTAGGTATAGGCAACATTTCCACTTCTATGAACCCGCACCTTAGCAAATATATCCCTTGTTCACTGGCGTATTTATAACGGGTGCAGTGTGTGCGGTGCACACGGGCCCCCAGGGTTACAGGGGGGCCCACATTGCACACCCTGCACCTATTCATTTAAATACTTGCCTTCCGGAGTCCAGCGGTGCAGCAGCAGCACTGCCGAAATTACTGGGAAAATGGCGTGGCGCCATTTTCCCAGTGATTCGCGCATGCGCAGTAGGAAAATCACTGGGAAAATGGCCATAGCGCCATTTTCCCGGAGATCTGCGCATGTGCTGTAGACTCTGGGACAGTGCTAGGGTCCCCTAGGAACCCCTAGGAACCCTAGTGCTCAGAGTCTACACAGCGCTGACGACTAGAAAGGACAGGGCCCAGCCGGAGCTTGCACACGGGCCTCCTCCTCTCTAGAAACACCCCGCCCTTGTTGGGTTTTTTTTGGCCAGGTTACATCCATGTGACCTGGCGTTAGTCATACATACACTGCATCCACCATACTGTATGCAAGTAACAGGTGTAGCTATTATCACAAAAATATACAAAAACTGAACCCAAACTGCTGTGTTGAGCTCTTGTAATAACACACTGTACTTGTACAAACAGCGATTGCATATAACTATAACAGAAAATAAACAGCTGCCTGTTTAGAGGAAATTACTATATTTAGAAGGATATTAACGATGATGTCCATAGTTCTTTTTATTCCAGTTTGTTATACAGTATCTGCAAGGTTGGGAATTTTTAGCTTGACTAAAGCAGACTTGCTGACCTTTTTACCTGGGCCACCCAGGAGATGCCCTCCGCTGTACAACGCAGTGATTTGTGAAATTGCGCAGTGTCATGCATGAGTGCAAAGCCGTAATTCCCCCGCAAATAGTGTCATTGAGCCCTGGAGCCGCCCACTTCTGAAGGGAAGAGGAACGATCTGGGAGGCTGGAGTATTCCCTATTCAGAGCTCCCTAGAATGTAGGTGTCTCCCGGGGTGTAGTATGTTATGACGGTGGTCGGGCTCCCGGCGGCCAGCATACCGGTGCCAGAATCCCGACCGCCGGCATACCGACAGCTGGGCGAGCGCAAATGAGCCCCTTGCGGGCTCGCTGCGCTCACCATGCTGCGGGCACGGTGGCGCGCTATGCGCACCACGCTATTTATTCTCCCTCCAAGGGGGTTGTGTATCCCCAAGAGGGAGAAAAGCTGTCGGTATGCCGGCGGTCGGTATGCCGGTGGTCGGGAATCCGGCGCCGGTATGCTGGTTGTCGGGAGCCCGGCCACCGGCAAACTGAAGACCACCCGTCTCCCGGGTTAGTCCAGCGGAGTAGGCAATTATGGACTGACTGAACACCCAAGTAAAAGCATGTGAAATGTCTTATTAATAACTAGATGATATCCTATGCTGTTTTAAAAAAAAATTGTGGATAATGTTGTGATGTTATCGTTTGGTGATTATCAGGAGTGTCTGTATTTATAGGCAATAACAGAAGTATTTGGAAACTATAGATGTGTGTTATGCCGGCACTCTCTGAAAGTAACATTTATGACACCAGTGGAAGGGTCAGAGTTCTTACCAACTGTCATTACATGCCAGCGTGATGGCATAATTGTTATAACGCTTCGGGGGAGATATACTAAGCCTTGGAGAGTAATAAAGTGGAGAAAGATACAGAATCAGCCAATCAGCTCCTAACTGCCATGTTACAGGCTGTGGGGCAGATGTATTAACCTGGAGACGGCATAAGGAAGTGATAAACCGGTGATAAGCGCAAGGTGATAAATCTACCAGCCAATCAGCTCCAATGTGCAAATTGACGGTTAGGAGCCGATTGGCTGGTGTGTTTATCACCTTGCACATATCACTGGTTTATCACTTCCTTATGCCGTCTCCAGGCTTAATACATCTGCCCCTGTGTTTGAAAAATGACAGATAATAGGTGATTAGTTGGCAGTTTATCTCTTTATTCATGAAGCAGTGAAAAGTGTGGAGAAGTGAGCCAGTGGAGAAGTTTCCCATGGCAACCAATCAGCATTGAGGTTACATTTATAATTAGCACATTATACAATTGTACGGAGCAACTGATTGGTTGCCATGGGCAAATTCTCCACAGGCTCACTTCACCAGTCTTTTCACTGCTTCATGAATGGACCTCTTAGAGATAGATAGATAGATAGATAGATAGATAGATAGATAGATAGATAGATAGATACGGCTATTTATTAATTAAAAATCTGAAAACAATAGCAATAAAATACAGACTTAGGTTGTCATTATCATTATCACAGCGGGACAGTCCCGATATTCGGACCCTGTCCCGCTGTCCCACCCGCGGGCAGCGGTGTCCCGCGGGTGGGGGGGCAGTTGGAGGGAGGCTTTGATCACCCGCTGCTCTGCTCTGCAAAGCAGCCGGTGATCACTGAATACATGCTGTGCGCACGCGCACGGCATGTATTCAGAGCTAGGAGGGGAGCGGGGGCTGCCCAGCTGCTCGGGGAGCGCTGGGCACTCCCCCAAAAGGCCAAAAAAAGGGGCCGTTTGACGAGGCCACGCCCACTAGAGCATGACCACGCCCACTGGAGTGTGTCCACGCCCATCACGAGTGAGGACACGCCCCCTTTTCGAGTCCTGCTTCCTTACAGCCAAAAGTTGGGAGGTATGCATTATGGCAGTGATGCACTGGGTAAATTGTTCTTGTGCATGGCCCTGAATTCTCTGTTGCACACCAGTCACAGCTTCCTGCTATCTGCAGTGTGTAACATGCACTGTTTGCTGGGCTATGTGGGCCTAATTCAGACCTTTTCATACCATCAACTTTGTTAGCAGATATGCAAAACCATGTACACTGCTGGGGGGGGAATACCGGTGATGCTGCCGCCTCCGCCGCTGGTGATGCTGCTGCTCGGAGATAAAAATTCTCCTCTCCTGTGCTGCCACCGCATAGAAAACCACCACAACCCCGCAGTGGCCGCACAGGAAAGGAGAGTTTTTATCTCCGAGCAGCAGCATCACCAGCGGCGGAGGCGGCAGCGCTACCAGCGGCAGAGACGGCAGCGTTACCAGCGAGCGGAGGCGGCAGCAGTGTTCCCCCTTCCACCAGGTAACCTGTTAAAAATAAAATGTAATGCAATTGTTGAGCCACTGCGAGGTGGTGAGAGGGGGGGAGGGTTGCAATCCACTGCGAGGGAAGAGAGCCATTGATTGGGGGAGAGAGGGGAAGGGTGGGTTGCCAGGTGCTGCGGCGGACAGAGATGGCAGGTTTGCTGGAGGCTGCTGGGGGAAGAGAGGGAGGTTGCAACATACTGTACTGGGGGGAGACAGAGAGTGGGGGGAGAGAGGGGGACTGCTGGTGGCTGTATACTGCGGGGGTATTTGCCGGCTGTATGTCGGCTACTTATGTGCATTGAATCTGACCATGTAATCTCACCCGGCGGCTGCATGCATGGAGGCAAGGGACACACATCATGGGAAATTGTAACAGTCAGTGTGTTCGTGTGTCAGCATCTGTCTGTGTTATGTTTGTGTGTGTGTCATCGTCAGTGTGTCAGCGTCTGCATGTGTGTCAGAGTCTGTGTGTATAGGCTTCTGTGTGTCAGCATCTTTGTGTCAAGCAACATTGTGTCAGCATCTGTCTGTGTGTCAGCATCAGTGCATCAACATCGGTTTGTGTGTCGGCGTCAGTGTCTGTTAGCATCAGTGTGTCAGAATCTGTCTATCAGCATCTGTGTGTGCTCTACCTGGTGCAATGTGCATAATGGGCTCTACCTGGTGCAGTGTGTATGAGTGCTCTACCTGGCGCAATGTGTATAAGTGCTCTACCTGGTGCAATGTGTATAATGTGCTCTACCTAGTGCAATGTGTATGAGTGCTCTACCTGGCGCAATGTGTATAAGTGCTCTACCTGGTGCAATGTGTATAACGTACTCTGCCTGTTGCAATGTGTATAACGTGCCGTGCCTGGTGCAATGTGTATAATTTGCTTTACCTGGCACAATGTATATAATGTGCTTTACCTGGTGCAATGTGTATGTGTGCTTTACCTGGTGCAAAGTGTAGAACGTGCTCTATCTGGCGCAATATGTATAACATGCTCTACCTGGCACAGTGTGTTAAGGAGGTTCTACCTGGTGCAATGTGTATAAGCAGCACTACTGTATGGTGTAATGTGAATTGAAACTATTATGTGGCCACGCCCCTTCCCCACAAAGCTACGCCCCTAAAATTTAGCCGGAGGCGCGCACTTTCCATTGCAGCATGTAACCAGGCCTTCTGAGCAGCAATCCTGCCCACTTGACAGACTCCAACTCCTCAACAGAACAGACCCCACCCCTATTAGGGCTGCTTCCACAAATTTCCCGGGTGTGTTTTCGATCCCAATCCGCCCCTGGTGGGGTGTGTTCAAACTGAAATCTAAATTGCAGTGTAAAAATAAAGCAGCCAGCATACTATTTACCCTGCACAGAAACAATATAACCCACCAAAATCTAACTCTCTCCGCACATATTATATCTGCCCCCCCTGCAGTGCACATGATTTTGCCCATCTGCTAACAAATTTGCTGCTATGATCAGGTCTGAATTAGGCCATACTTGCCTACCCTCCCTGATTCTACAGGAGACTCCATGAAATAGCAGCAATCTCCCTGACTCCCTGAATAGTCCATCAATCTCCCTGATTGTAACTTATCTCCATTATGTAGCTGTTACATTACTGGTGAAAAAAGAAACCAGAGATATATACATTCATATGGGCTCATCAGTGCCATTTCCCCGCATTGGTTATAAGGCAGTGATCCCTATGGCTACATGTATTTTAAATAAGGTTTCTCATGGCCACTTACAGTATATGGAGCCTCTCGTAAAACACAATACACACACAAATCCTGCAAAATATCAGTGGTGGTCATTCCGAGTTGTTCGCTCGCTAGCAGTTTTTAGCAGCCGTGCAAACGCTATGCCGCCTCCCACTGGGAGTGTATTTTAGCTTAGCAGAAGTGCGATCGAAAGGATTGCAGAGCGGCTACAAAGTTTTTTTGTACAGTTTTAGAGTAGCTCCAAACCTACTCAGCGCTTGCAATCACTTCAGACTGTTCAGTTCCTGTTTTGATGTCATGAACACGCCCTGCGTTTGCCCAGCCACGCCTGCGTTTTACCTGGCACGCCTGCGTTTTTTCGAATACTCCCTGAAAACGGTCAGTTGACACCTAGAAACGCCCACTTCATGTCAATCACTCTGCGGCCAGAAGGGTGACTGAAAAGCTTCACTAGACCCTGTGTGAAACTACATTGTTCGTTGTAATAGTACGTCGCGCGTGCGCATTGTGCCGCATACGCATGCGCAGAAGTGCAGTTTTTTTGCCTCATCGCTGTGCTGCGAACGAATGCAGCTAGCGAACAACTCGGAATGACCACCAGTGTAGTTTCTTCAACAAGTAGATCTTACTAACTGTGGGCTCACTTACATTTGGATATAATTCATTTTTATGACACGCCTCTCAGATGTAGCAGTACACGTCCATGCTGATAGGTGTTACTTTCACAATCTCCGTGAAATGCTTTTTCAAAAGTAGGCAAGTATGAATTAGGCCCTGTGTACTAAACTTCCATACTACTAATAATGGTGGTCATTCCGAGTTGTTCGCTCTGTAATTTTCTTCGCATTGCAGCGATTTTCCGCTATTTGCGCATACGCAATGTTCGCACTGCGACTGCGCCAAGTAAATTTGCTATGAAGATTGGTATTTTACTCACGGCATTACGAGGTTTTTTCTTCGTTCTGGAGATCGGAGTGTGATTGACAGGAAGTGGGTGTTTCTAGGCGGAAACTGGTCGTTTTATGGGAGTGTTTGAAAAAAAGCTACAGTTTCTGGGAAAAACGCGGGAGTGGCTGGAGAAATGGAGGAGTGTCTGGGCGAACGCTGGGTGTGTTTGTGACGTCAAACCAGGAACGACAAGCACTGAACTGATCGCACTGGAAGAGTAAGTCTCGAGCTACTCAGAAACTGCACAGAGAAGTCTTTTCACAATATTGCGAATCTTTCGTTCGCAATTTTGATAAGCTAAGATTCACTCCCAGTAGGCGGCGGCTTAGCGTGTGCAAAGCTGCTAAAAGCAGCTTGCGAGCGAACAACTCGGAATGACCACCAATGTTAGGTCAGTGAAGGAATGAGCTAACATAAGTGCTGTAAGACCCCTAGACAGGGCACAAGGCATGCTTGAAAGAGAACTCCATGGTTTATCTAATAAAATTGTTTTACCCTCCTTATCTGTTAATAATTTAGACTAAGATTCCCCCCTAGAACACGCTGAGTGTTTGTTTTCAGAACTCCCGAGTCCTTTGTGGCGCTGTTGTTTCAGTGTAAATAAATCTGGCTGTTTGATTTGTCTGTTCCTTGTTCTGACCCACATGACCACCTGAATAAAGGAATTCAATTGTGGGATGACAAATAAACACGTCTTCTAGGTTAACTGGACACAGACCGATATCTCATTCCATTCTCCTTATTTATTTTTATTTTCTCTTCTTTTGTAGTTAATCTGTTGGATTCAAAAGCAATTCAAGGGGAGCTGGGCTGGATCTCCTACCCGTCACATGGGGTGAGTTTACTAGACTGTGAAATGGGAAAATGCTGTTTCAGAACAATATGCTATTTGACGACTGTTTCCTTTTTCATGGTACGCTGCAGAATTGCTAAGCTTCTCCCAGACGTCAAGAGGACAAATATATTCAACACAGGAAGGTGCTTTGGGTTTTCTTTCTGCAGTACCTTGTAACACATCTTATCTCATACATAACGTGTGACGCAAAATAATAATTTAACCATTTTTGGTTCTGTGTAAATTAACATTTACAGGGTTAATATAAAAAAAACTAATTGGAAACAGTTAATTGCTTTAAAATGGTCCTTATATCATCCCACGTTTGATTATATACGAATAACAGTTTGTAATTAATATTTCATCTTTCTCCCTAAACTTTAGTGGTATGGGATTAATGAATGAATTTGTAATAATTCTGAATTTACCTCTTTCTTCTCCATGTGAGAAAGGGCCACAAATGGGATATTTCAGTCATATGTAATATAATGCTGAATGTAAATGATTCAGTGTTTTCCATTTTCAGATAATGTTAATGCCTTGGTTTTATATGTGCCCTCTGTAACTTTTACTAAATGCAACGTTCAGACTTTTTTTTTTCTGTCTGTGCTCTTCACCCAAGTCTTTATATCATCTCACCTCTGTTGTTTAATTGTGTTGTCCTTTTGTCCCAAACACAAGATGATCTGTGCATGCAGCGGCACCCACTGCATTTACCAGAAATGAGCTGTGTTGTAGCTAGGAAGCAACAAAATAAATGTGTTTGTATGATATACAGACTTGGCTGAAAAACACAGACAAAAAAAAAAAAAGGCTAAACAATGTACTAAGTAAAAGTTACATAGGGGATGCGTTGTGTGAAGGTGGAACCCCTCCTTAATTCATAATGACAGCCCCCCTTTGAAAGTATCAACCTCTTGAGTACTAATCCCTTCTTGGAAACCTCTGTGATGTCTGTCAGGCTTCCGTGTGTTCATTTTAAAGCACAAAATGTCTAGATCACAACTGTAGGCGTTCAGACCGAGCAAAAATGTCACATCTTTGTTCTTCTATTAAAAATACACTGCAATTTCACACCACCAAATCCGAATCCACTCATTACCGAAAGGCTTAATCCAGCTGTGTTTCTGCAGCATTAACCGCATACTTGGCAGTTGACCTAAAATTCTCAGATATGTGCTTGGCTCTCATAATGATACCCACCATCTTTCAAGTTGGACTTAAACCAGTGTCATTTTCCTGAACCCTGCAAGAGTCTCTAGAGCAAACTGTTGACATTACTTTTGAAAGCTAGTAACGGAAAGTACGAAGCAGACTAGTAAATGTATGTGTCTGTGTATGACAGCTCACAGCTCTTTCTTTAGGTTCTGAATCACACCTCAAATCCGTTTTCTTTGTCAGTCCGGACGCGTTGCTGATTAGTGTAATCCTGTCACCTGTACACAGTGATGAAAGCCACGAACTGAAGCTATAGGAAAGCTCATTATGTTACCAATTATAATATATTACAAATAACTATAAACATTGCATTGCAGTGTGTCAAAAAAATGCTTCACGAGACTGCCCTGATTAATTGATATGCAACACCTGTGAGCAGATGAGTCTGAATCTGTTTACCAAGTGCTACAATGCAGAAGCAGTGGCTTTTTATCACACTATGGGGGGCATCCAGTTACACACTATATTGCTGCGGCCGTGCACAACGGGGGGTTTTCCTGATTTTTTTTAATCACCCCTTTCCTATTAGCTTGCATGAGAAAACCCAGTGATAATGCAAAAATACATAGGTTCCGTGAAAAACCGCGGAACTATTTATTTTCGCAGATAAAACAGGCATTTACCGTGGATTATGCTTTGCGTGCCTGAGGCATGCGAAGCATAATCCCCATTAAGTGTCAGCATCAGGGGATACGTGCCGATATTGGGGCTAACCCCCAGCAAATGCATTATCTGCAGTAAACTACCGTGTATAATTGGATACTCTCCCCCCCTCCCAAATGTTCCATTGTGCTTCATCTGCAACTTTTACGGTTAAAATTCCCAAGCGGTTAAAGTTGCAGTCCGGTGTCTCTGGTACGGATTGGTGTTTTGCTGCATTTGCAGTGTGAATAAGATACAAAATTGAAAAACAAAATTGCTACGCAACATCGCTTGGCGCAGCTGACTCGGGTCTTCTGGAACTGTCATGTGACAAAGCCGGGAAATTATGTAGGTGTTGCTTAGCAACCCGTGATGCCCACAGTTCGCAGGCGCCAGGGAGAGCCACACTGTGTAAGTGAACAAAGTTAAATGCAGACAGACTTAATCAGAGCTTATAATAATTAAAAACTATTAAAACCGTGACAAGCAATGGTGTTAAAAAACATAAAAAATACACAATTGCCATAATGCTGAAAGGCAACTTCGGCGATCGATTACAAGGCTGTAGGAATTCATATAAAGACACAGGATGTAGTTAAAATATCGGCTGTCGGGATCCTGGCATGCAGGAGGATGACGCCAGAATCCTGACAGCCAGTGAAATACCGCCGGACGGAATCCCGACCACTGCGAATTATGCCCACTCGGTTGGTGGGTCCACGGAAATGGGGAAATATGGTCTTTGATTTTGTACCGTAGACTGGTCAATGTGTGTCCCATTTTTTTTTAAGGGACTGGCCGCCGGTTGATCAACATCCTTTCCTTGAATAGCTTGTTTGATGGCCGATCTATGAAGCTCCATTCTATCCTGTAGTGTCCTAGATGTTTGTCCCACGTAGATCAAGCCACACGGGCATAAGATGATGTACACTATAAATTGTGTAGTACATGTCAGGGCGTATCTGATTTTATATTTGTGACTGCTATAAGGGTGTTTAAAATAGATCCATTTCAGGTGGTGCATGTATTTTAGGACTATATTAGTTTTAAGCAGCATGTCCCTAAGGTTAGTTCCCCCCCCCCCTACCCCCCTCCGGGAGAACTTGGGAGCCTGGTAGCGACAACTGTTGAAATGTATCCATGTGTTCCTATCGGTGGTCTTACAATACAGCGATGTTTTCAAAACGATGTTCACAATCTGAATGGTTACATCAAGATAGCTTATAGTCGACGTACTTATATTGGTAAGTGAATCTATATATATATATCTATATATATATATATATATATATATATATATATCTATATGCGTGTATGTATGTATGTATATATATAGATAGATAGATAGATAGATAGATAGATAGATATAGATATAGTATATGGATGCCACTATTTCTCTTTTATTTTCACTCATTAAATGTATCCAAACACAGGCAGCGTAACTCTATCCTAGCCTGCAGTGCGAGTGCTTTATATCAGAGGTACTTAATATATCTGTCATCGATGTGTGTGCGTCTCCTGGCACACCTCACCGTTGACAACACGCCAAACCTTCCAATATAGCATTGTCTAATCTACCAATTGTTTTCTCTGCAAATAAAACAGTGCAGGACAGACTTTGATTTCTAGACAGCAATGAAAAGTCCTGGAAGTATTTAAAAGATGATGAAAGGGAAGAAGGAGCTTCCAGGTGCCGCTGACATGTTATATCCTCCAATAGAAATGTATACATGTGCACACAGTGCCGTAACTAGGCATTTTAGCGCTGTGTGCAAGAAACGACAGTGGCACCCCCCCCCATGTAAGATATATAGGGGCGTGGCTTCACGGGGAAGGGGCGTGGCCACAAAATAATAGCAATTCATACTACGGTGCACAGTAGTCTACATTATTCAAATTACGCTGCATAGTAGCGCCACTACACCAGGTAGAGCCCCTTTTATACATTACAGCAGACAGCGTCCCCCTTTTTACACATTACAGCAGCCAGTCCCCCTTTTTACACATTGCGGCAGCCAGGCCCCCTTTTTACACATTGCGGCAGCCAGTCCCCCTTTTTACACATTGCGGCAGCCAGGCCCCCTCTTTACACATTGCGGCAGCCAGTCCCCCTTTTTACACATTGCGGCAGCCAGTCCCCCTTTTTACACATTGCGGCAGCCAGGCCCCCTTTTTACACATTGCGGCAGCCAGGCCCCCTTTTTACACATTGCGGCAGCCAGTCCCCCTTTTTACACATTGCGGTAGCCATGCCCCCTTTTTACACATTGCGGCAGCCAGGCCCCCTTTTTACACATTGCGGCAGCCAGTCCCCTTTTTTACACATTGCGGCAGCCAGTCCCCCTTTTTACACATTGCGGCAGCCAGTCCCCCTTTTTACACATTGCGGCAGCCATGACCCCTTTTTACACATTGCGGCAGCCAGGCCCCCTTTTTACACATAGCGGCAGCCAGTCCCCCTTTTTACAGCCATCCCCCTTTTTTCACATTGCGGCAGCCATCCCCCTTTTTACACATTGCGGCAGACGGTGACCCCCTGAGAGAGAGAGAGAGAGAAAGAGAGATATACTTACCATCTCCCTGCTGGCAGTCGGGCTCCTCGTGCAGCTCTCTCAATGCAGGCAGTGAGGTGAGAAGGAGGAGGAGGGAGGGGGAGCAGGGAGCCGCAGCAGCGCTATGTCATTGGTAGTAAGCGCCGCTGCAGCATCCCCCTCTCCTTCCGTATTGGCTGCCCGGCGCTGCTGTGGATGCTGGGATGGAGGAACCGCATCCCAGCATCCACAGCAGCGCCGGGCAGCCAATACAGAAGGAGAGGGGGATGCTGCAGCGGCGCTTACTACCAATGACATAGCGCTGCTGCGGCTCCCTGCTCCCCCTCCCTCCTCCTCCTTCTCCGCTGCCCGGCGCTGGTCCTCTTCTCCCTCCACAGCGCGGCGCACGGCGCACACAGCAGAGGCGGCATGTAATGAGTCAATTTGACTCATTACATGCCGCTGGCCGTGCGCCCTCAGGGCAACTGCGCTGTGTGCCAAGCCCACTTGGCACACACGTAGTTACGGCCCTGTGTGCACATTCAGTACAACTGTACAAGGTTTATCATTCCAAGCAAGAACAACGTTCCGGCTTATTATGTCTGCAACAGTTGTAGGTGACACTGTACATTGTAGAAAATTTTAAGTGGCAAAAACTACTAAAACTCCCGACGCAAATTAGTTTAAATAATTAATTATACTCCAAATCAGTGATCACCATCTGCACATAATCTAGGCTTTGCCACAGCCTTTAGAATTGACAACAACTACACACAAATAATTAGTGCGCTTAGCGAGCTGGCAGGCAATATATACTGTACAAAATGTAAATATATATATATATATATATATATATATAAAGAGTGGGGCACCCAATAGGGCTAAATGTGAGTCTAAAACAGCACCTCTAGAAGAACCTCCTGTTAGCCAAGGTACAAAAACAACATCAAGTGCCCAGATCTAGATTAATGGTATTGTTCACGTGCTTAATTGCAGTGGTATGCAATAAAGGTCTCAAATACATTAAAGTAAAATGTATTCATAAAAATACAATAAAACATCAAGAGCATCAATAAGGTTTCACAAAGCTGTGTCTTCGGATTTATCCGGTTTTACATTCAGTTTCTTTGTTGGTATAGATTCACTGAGTGACACAAATGCAGAAAGATAGATTGACCCAACGCGTTTCGTCCCTTAATGGGACATCTTCAGGGGTACAGAAATCTACATGATAAAATATAACAACCATTCGTATGAACAATACCAATTTAAGAGGGTGTATATGATTTTTTTACAATCATACATACCGGATGCTCAGACAATGAGGTGGGAATAACTTGATAAACCATTTACACCTCTATTTGTACCAGTTGAGGTGGGTATATACAACCTGATGGATAAAATAATATATTATCTTTTAGGATTTTAAGTACAGAAAATAAATAATCGGGAGGGAACAGGTGGTATGAGGGTATTAAAATACATACCAGGTTATATCTGGTGTATTAGATCGCAACGCAATATGGCTTCATATCGTAGCGAACTGGCAGGAAATATATAATGTACAAAATCTAAAAAGTTAAATATGTGTGTATATATATATATATATATATATATATATATGTGTGTGTGTGTTTGCTTTAACTAAACTGATACAAGAGACTTGCTTAAAAATGAAAATATTTACTTAGTTTCCTAAAAAGATACATACTGTATATGTGTATACACACATCTGAAAATTCCCAATACTTGTTGTTACTCAATTGATGCAAATATAACAACTACAAAAATGTAACAATTTACATAAAAGTAAAACAAGCCACTTGGCTCGTAAAAACACACAGCTAAAAGAAAAAAACTAAGGCAGTACCGGTATCATTTGAAATTATGCAGGCTATCAGTGTACTTATATATCATGGAGTTATCCAATAGCAACAATATAAGGCCATAATATCATAGATGAAGCTGGTTCACTTCGGCACTTAGTATCACTTGGAGTAAAATGCTGCTGCAGATGACAATTGATGATAGTTACCCCTTCAAATGTCCGCTCTGCATGAGCGTGGCGTACACTGTCACCGCCGGCACTATGGTTGGTGCAGACAAACTGTCCTGGCAGGCGGGAGTGTGGTTATTCCAATTACCGGAGGTGAGCAGCTGCAGGCAGCAGGAGCGCTGATAGCGATGCTCAGTCACTGATGTGACTACCAATACTCCAACAAGGGGTGACGTCAGCGCCTTTCGTCCGGTCAGCTCTCGGGACTAATACCTCCTGCCTTCCAGTGAATAAATGAGAAGCGCCTGGGGAGAAGTCCTGCGACAACAAATTTCAAGGGGTTGGGTTCGATTTGCCGGCGTTTAGGAATGCTGGTGGTCAGAACACTGACATCCACCACCCCCTCGGCCTCGTAACCCACCCTCCCCTAAACCTAACTCTCCACCCCCACCCCCCGCAGCCTTACCCTAACCCTCCCCAATGGTGCCTAAACCTAACTCTCCCCACTGCAGCTTAACTCTAACCCTCCCTGGGAGTGCCTGAAACCTAAACCCCCCCTCCCTGCAGCCTAAACCAAACCCCTCGGGGCGCAACCTAAACCTAACCTCCCCCCAGTCACCCACCACCCCTACCTGCAACTTACCTCTCAGGTGGCCTGGTGCTTGCACGTTTGGCATCCCGGCTGTCAGGATTCCAACGTCGGGATGGTGAACCTATTCGGGATGCCGGATTCCGAATATTGTCGGGATTCCGGCATCGGGATTCTTACTGCCGGGATCCCAATAGCTGGGATCCTAACCGGATCCCATTTTGTACACTATGTTTCTTTTCTTTCCTATCAAACGATATACAGATCCCAATATTGCACATCATTCATTTGTCATTCCAGGTCCAGTATACTGTATCTGACTTAGAACGCCTGGTCACAACAAAAAGCATTCTTAATCTTACATTTCAGCTTCTCTCTCCTCTCTTCAAAGGCTAAAATATGTTCTTTTGGCAAATATTTAGTCTTTTGAATTTGATCCACGGTTAAATGTACCACTGCAACCACAGTTATCAGAATATAGTAAAATAGGCCAGAAGTTGCTGGCAGCTTGCTGAAAACATTGCTTTGTGCATTAACAGATCTGCTGCCATGAAAGAGAAACTTGCTACAGAGTGCTAGACGTGAATTAATATCAGTTACTCTAGCATTAAATTGTGAATGAATTCATTTGGATTGCGGTTAGGGACTGTCTGTATTCATGGTTTTTGTGCATGAATAATGCCACACTGGGGCGACATATACAGCCCTCGTCTGCACCGCTAAAAGGCAACCCCATTTTTGGACCTTCCTTTAAAAAAATGCTACACTTTATTAATCTATCAGGAGGATTTTACTGACCATTACTTTTTGATTTACTAATGGCTGAAAATTGGATTGCTAGTAAATTTACTAACATTTGTAAATCCTGTTGTACTTTGCTTGCCAAGGTTTCGATGGGCATAGATCACAATGGTGTAAAAGTTATTTTTTTTTATTTTATGTAAATAGAGGGGCTGATACTGTATTATATCCAACTTTTATATGCAAAAGCACTTTTCATTAGTGTGTATTTGCATATGGCCTGCTGCATGTATGTCTAGTTATGCCCATCTTACAAATCCATATACAAAATGGATACAGGGAATGAAGCTAGTGATGCTTAAATTCAGTAAGGGCATATTGCACACCTTGTGCGCCATGTAGGTATGGCAGTAACCAACCAACCCAGTGCTAAAAGACAGTCATAGATCAAGATCAGGAGGTCAACATGCACTAGGTCGACATTAAAATGGTCGACACATGAACAAGTCTACATGAGTTTTTTATGATTTGGGGGAAAACTTTGCCTTCCAGCATGCGGATCCACAAATTAGTACACTGTGCCCCCTCGCATTTCTCGCTTCGCTGGCCATACTTCTGGCAAGGTGCCTCGCTCTGCTCTGCTCAGCACAGGTTACCATTCTGAATCGTAGCCCGCATGGATGGGTAAATGCCATAAAACTCAACAACAACAAAAAAAGACCCCCCCCCCCCATCATGTTGACCATACGCTGTGTTGACCATTGGCATGTCGACCATTTTAATCTGTTGACATTTGTCCACGTCGACCATATGCATGTCGACCACTTGGTGTCAACCTATTGCTTGTCAACCTTTTAACTGTCAACCTATCATCTGGATACCCTAAAAGACAAAGTGGTCCATGTACTAAGCTGTGTCAGCTTGGAGGTATTGCCGATCCTGCTCCGCCTGTTATCAGTGCGGAGCAGGAGGCAGCTACCGCCACAGTTACTAAAAATAGCCAAGCAGTGACGGAAGAGACACATTTCCCCGGCAGTG